>NC_136937.1:20558139-21158139 GCF_949987615.1 Pollachius pollachius | reverse complement strand
ATCGTTCGTTCGTTCAGTCGAGTTTCCGGTAGTGGTGAATCGAATCATGCACGGTTCTCTGAGTCAGTCAGACTCAGCCCCTCCCTTGTTTGTTCGTTCAGTCAAGTTTCTGGTAGCGTTGAATCGAATCATGGAATGCACGGTTCTCAGACTCAGCGCCTCCCTCGTTCTCATTCTCAAACGTCAACATTACAAATTTAACCAAAAGCAGCGGGATGGGGGTGTAGTTGATTATTGGATGTTTAACATATCAGCAAGATAATAGACTTGATTTAGCAATGATGGTGGGGGTCCCGGGTGTTTTAGGCTCTCATTAACAGAACCCTGTGCAGCCCAAGACTAAATCTAGCTGCCATAATTAACGCTGCCTTCAAAACGAGAGCTGGTTAATTGTGAAAAATGCATTAAACTGTAATCAGAAAACGCGGTTATATGCTAAAGACCCTGTGGTATAAAGGCTGGTACGAATTTCTAATTACAAATATGTACTTATAGACCGCGATTCCCATTGAAACGAATGGCACGGTGACTAGTCTTCACAACGAGAGCTGGTAGGTTGTAAAAAATGAATTAAACTGTAACCAGACAACGCGGTTACATGCTATTTTAATGACCTCGCCGGTGACATAACGATGTCCAGTCATAAGTACTTGAAGGAACTTTAATGTAACAAACCAGGTCACTGAAACCCGTAACCAACGGCAAAAATCCACACTAACAACAGGTTACCCGGGCAACCCCCTAACCCGGTCTCTTCAACGTGCAAGCCCCCACCCTCCTGTTCTCCCAAGGCCCTCCCCCAGCTGACCTGATGAATCGCCCCCCACACTGATTGACAAGAAGAACATTCCAATGCATGCACATAGAAACTCTGGCATAATGGACAACGAAATACAATGCAACACATAACACACAAACTCTAGAAATGTCCCAGGGTCACTACACTATAGACCCTAGAGTATCTGGTATAAAGGCTGGGACGAATTTCAAATTATAAATATGTACACTTTATGTTGAAAGTATACCGTCGCGATTCCCATTGAAATGAATGGTGCGGTGACTAGTCTTCACAACGAGAGCTGGTAGGTTGTGAAAAATGTGGTATAAAGGCTGGGACGAATTGACAATGTTAACAGATGGCCAATGTGAATAAAAGATAGCTCGCTCACTAAGCCCATTTGTTTTTTCCCCAAGAAACCGGTTGATTTCTGTCTCTCATTGACTAAAATTCAACGACAGCGTCCTAGACTCAGTCCTAGAACAGCATACGATTGGCTGGCTCTCGTGAGTCGTGACGTCTCTCAGTCGGTCCCTCCTCACCACTCACACAGTGAGTAAACGAACTGTCAGCGAGTCAGAGACTAATGGGTCTGGGAGGAGTCGAGTCTGAGAACGAACGAGACGAACGAGAGAGAGGAACCAGTTCGGTTCGTTTGTCTTAAAGATTCGTTCATTCAAACTGATTCGTTCGCGACCGAGCCATCTCTACTTGTGACCCGACTGTCCATGTTATTATAGACCATGGTATTTGTCTCGTTTCCATAAACAGGCCATTACACCAGTTATTCAAAACCTAATGTTGTGATTCCCTCCACTGCCTACAACCCAGCCAAAAGTTATGTTATTCGCTCTTTCGCTATCATTTCGGTCGTCTGATGTGGTGTAGTCTCTTGCTCTGGATCGTCTCTAAGCAAAGCAGCGAGCTCGAGAAACAATGTGAGACAAGGCAGTATCATTCGAGACACAATGTTTATTCAGATCAACAAAGCATACCTACAGATCGTCCAAGGGAGATAACGCCCCTGACTAATTATTTCAGTAAAGTAGCCTATACGAGCAGAAAAGTGGCACACGCGGTTTGCGCGCCCTTCTCCGGTGCAAGCATGTTGGTCGCTGTTTCAGACCCTGCATAACGCTGCTTATCTAGAGCTGCAACGGCCTCCCGCAGCAGCTCCGCTCCGTCTTTTCCGCCATTTTCACCTTATTACTATATAAGTCAACCCAGTCAAACCTGGCACAATGCTAGGCATAGAAAAGAAAGTGCCAAGTGCTAGGTCGTGGATGATCAGCTGGTCTGACGAGGAAGTGACGTAGTTCCCGCCCAGACGCGATTGGCTGATGCGTTTTGCAAAACGTTTTGCAAAATCTTTTGCAAAGCGTTTTGCATAATCTTTTGCAAAATCTTTTGCAAAGTGTTTTGTGGATTGAAATGTCATTTGAATTTTGCAACACACAGAGCGTGGCGAAGTGCATTGCAATCACGGGGACGCTATAGCTTTTCAATTTGAATAAAGGAACTCAAAAATTTGACAGTTCTATTTTTATTTTTATTAACTTTTGCAAATTTTATTGAGGATTTCATTGTCACTTTGCATATTAAAATACACTTTGAATAACGTATTTACAAATTGCATTATTAAATTGCATAATGAATTGTCAATTGCATAATGTAATGACTTATTGAACTGCAAATTGCATTCCCATTTGAATTTTGCTACATATATGCTTCCATAGAGAACAGCCAGCTCATGATAAATACTTTTTTCTTTTTCAATTTTGACGACTTTTGTAGTACTGTGTGTAGCCACACGTTTGGCCCTTCTGAACTTAAACACGCAGTTAATTTCCTTTCCTAGCTCCTTTTGTTTATGTTGTTAGCTTAGCCATGTCATTTCACGTTGTCAACATTGGATACATGGAGCAGAACATAGTGGGTCATATGTCCGATGCTTTTTGGAAATGTTTTCTTCATAAAACGTGCCAGACAGATTTTGTATACATTTTATCCCTTAGTAATTAGCTACATGGGTATGCCGTCTTTCAGAACCTTTCATTACCGGCACTAAAGAGAGAAAAAAGAGTGCATCCTCATTGTACCCAGCACTTCTGAAAATGCACTTCCGAATGCGTCGCTGTCCCCAGCACATTTCAAACCAAACTGATGCCCATGCACATCATAGATTATATACAAAAAAATAAGACTGAGGCAATAGTGATAAGTGTTGACGCTGAAAAAGCATTTGATTCAGTTAATTGGGTTTTTAGAGTGTTAGACAGGCTCGGCCTTCATGATACAATTATGAAAACTATACAGGCACTGTATAACAATACTACGGCCAGAATTAAAGTCAACGGATATTTATTTAATAATTTTACCCTAGAAAGAGGCACCAGACAGGGCTGTGCATGGTCACCCTTACTTTTCGCGCTCTATTTAGAACCATTGGCTCAAAATATTAGACAAAACAAAGATATAAGGGGAATTTCTTAGGGCCCTATTTTAACGGTCTGAAACGCAAGTGAGAAACGCCAAGCGCAAGTAGCTTTTTGGGAGGTTCTATGGCAATGTTGCTATTTTACCGGCGCAAAAATGACTCTTGCGCCTGGCGCAAATCTAAAAAGGGTTGGTCTGAAGTAGCCTAATTACCCGTAGGTGTGGTTTGGGTGTAACGTGCAATAAACCAATGAGAGTGCCAGGTCCCATCCCCTTTAAGAGCCATGAGTGCATTTGAATCTGATGAGTTGATATTTTGACAGCACGTCTGCAGTCTCCGATGAGACTGATGCACATGAATTTAAAACTTCAAATGGCTCAGTTTATGGCCAGATAATATGGCCTAATTCGCACATGGAATAAGGTTTTCTTCCACAACTTCAGAAATACCTCAAGAGTCCTCAAATAATGGCATTTGCATTTCTGAATTCCTAGACAGGGGTTGTTGAAATAGTGTCGTGAGCTGGGTTTGCACAGCTCGTTTTTTTCCACAGCAACGATGATAGTAACACCTGGATGGTGCCTTTTTAAATGCGTGTGCATGTTAAGTGCTGTACGAAGACACGGGGAGCCTTCTCCATAGCCGGAGAGCCTGTCGGAGACCCTCTCCGTAGCTTTTGTGCGCATCCAATATTTTTTAACTATCCGTCGCCGCCATGGACCTATTGGTCGACGCAACGGAGACGGCAAGGGCTGTGATTGGTCCTCTAACAAAATCATTTCCTGAATCACTTCTCTGGTTTGACTTTGCACCTTAATTACTTTGTACATTGTTTACTTTGCACCTTAAGGACCAATAAAACACCAAATAAGATTTGAAATGCTTTGGAAGTTTATTTACAACACTGCTTACATCAGGGGTGTCAAACTCATTTTGGTTCAGGGGCCACATACAGCCCATCTGATGTCAAGTGGGCCGGACCAGTAAAATAATGGCAAAATAACCTACGTCAATTCCAAATCTTTAGCTTTGTTTTTCAGTACTATGCTTTATCATTTAGCCTACATTTGTAGCCTACATAATCACGGATCACAAGGATCTATATTAGCACAACACATTTATTCACAGATAGGCCGATGGAATTGAAATACAATGAATTTCACATTCATTAACAACTGGTTTATTTTTATAGTTGAGATGAGTGAATACATTTTTACATCTGAACACCTGAACCAACTCGCCACACTAAATAAACTCAAGTGGGAGCTATGAAGAAAGCTATCATACTACCTTGAAAATGTAAATGTGCACATATAAATGAAATAAACATACATACAGTGGGGCAAAAAAGTATTTAGTCAGCCACCAATTGTGCAAGTTCTCCCACTTAAAAAGACGAGAGAGGCCTGTAATTTTCATCATAGGTAAACCTCAGCTATGAGAGACAAAATGAAAAAATAAAATCCAGAAAATCACATTGTCTGATTTTTTCAGAATTTATTTGCAAATTATGGTGGAAAATAAGTATTTGGTCACCTACAAACCAGCAAGATTTCTGGCTGTCACAGATCTGTAACTTCTTCTTTAAGAGGCTCCTCTGTCCTCCACTCGTTACCTGTATTAATGGCACCTGTTTGAACTCCTTATCAGTATAAAAGACACCTGTCCACAACTTCAAACAGTCACACTCCAAACTCCACAATGGCCAAGACCAAAGAGCTGTCAAAGGACACCAGAAACATAATTGTAGACCTGCACCAGGCTGGAAAGTCTGAATCTGCAATAGGTTAGCAGCTTGGTGTGAATAAATCAACTGTGGGAGCAATTATTAGGAAATGGAATACATACAAGACCACTGATAATCTCCCTCGATCTGGGGCTCCGCGCAAGATCTCACCCTGTGGGGTCAAAATGATCACAAGAACGGTGAACAAAAATCCCAGAACCACACGGGGGGACCTAGTGAATGACCTCCAGAGAGCTGGGACCAAAGTAACAAAGGCTACCATCACTAACACACTACGCCGCCAGGGACTCAAATCCTGCAGTGCCAGACGTGTCCCCCTGCTAAAGCCAGTGCATGTCCAGGCCCGTAGGAAGTTTGCTAGAGAGCATTTGGATGATCCAGAACAGGATTGGGAGAATGTCATATGGTCAGATGAAACCAAAATAGAACTTTTTGGTAAAAACTCAACTCGTCGTGTTTGGAGGAGAAAGAATGCTGAGTTGCATCCAAAGAACACCATACCTACAGTGAAGCATGGGGGTGGAAACATCATGCTTTGGGGCTGTTTTTCTGCCAAGGGACCAGGACGTCTGATCCGTGTGACGGAAAGAATGAATGGGGCCATGTATCGTGAGATTTTGAGTGAAAACCTCCTTCCATCAGCAAGGGCACTGAAGATGAAACGTGGCTGGGTCTTTCAGCATGACAATGACCCCAAACACACCGCCCGGGCAACGAAGGAGTGGCTTCGTAAGAAGCATTTCAAGGTCCTGGAGTGGCCTAGCCAGTCTCCAGATCTCAACCCCATAGAAAATCTTTGGAGGGAGTTGAAAGTCTGTGTTGCCCAGCGAAGGCCCAAAAACATCACTGCTCTAGAGGAGATCTGCATGGAGGAATGGGCCAAAATACCAGCAGCAGTGTGTGAAAACCTTGTAAAGACTTACAGAAAACGTTTGACCTCTGTCATTGCCAACAAAGGGCATGTAACAAAGTATTGAGATGACCTTTTTTTATTGACCAAATACTTATTTTCCACCATAATTTGCAAATAAATTCTTTAAAAATCATCATCATCATTTTCTAGATTTTTTTTTTTTCATTTTGTCTCTCATAGCTGAGGTATACCTATGATGAAAACTACAGGCCTCTCTCATCTTTTTAAGTGGGAGAACTTGCACAATTGGTGGCTGACTAAATACTTTTTTGCCCCACTGTAAAAGTTATAGCAGTGCATGAGCAATGAGATTAGGCAACATAAGATCAAACAGTTTTGTAGGCTACTGAATGATATACTGCACAATATTTATTGTCTTTTAACATGAAACCTGAGTAAACTTATATTCAAAGATCTGTATTCATCAGAGTGCAAACATTTCTGAAAGAGCATCACAAGAATTAGGCCCAGGCCTACTTGCTGATTAACTTTTTTTTTCTCACTGCAGTCTATTTGCTGCTGCTGGCTCCTGAAACTTGGCATCTTTTAGCCTTTACGAGTGCATCAATATCAGGTGTCAAATCCTGAGTAGCAGCACATTTCACAATGTCATTCAAGTGTGTGTTTGTTAACCTTGAGCGGTGCTTTGTTTTATTTAGGTTCATTACAGAGAACACCTGTTCACAAAGATAGGTAGTCCCAAACATGGATAAAACCTTTGCAGCCAGGGATGATTATTTGGGGTACCCTGGCAAGAGATATTGATAAAATGTGTCCAAACCCACGGACGCAAATTTCTCCATCATATTGGTATCACACTGCAAGTCAATTATCTCGAGTTGGATGTCAGCTGGCATGTCACAAGGCTTGACTGTAAATGGCGAGCGAAAAAATGGCAAATTTCTTCTCTAGTTCACTGAAGACCTGAAACCTCCGCTCGAACTCCTGCAGCAATCCTGTTATCTTGTCTTTGTATTGATCCATATCAGCATTACGTCCGGTCGCATGCACAGCTGTTAGACATGGGAAATGGGCGGTGTCACCGCTAGATAGCTGCATCTCCCAGAGTGACAGTTTTAACTTGAATGCGCGTATGCTGTCGTTATACCGAGTGACAATTTTTTTGCGGCCCTGCAACATTTTGTTACAATTATTCAGGTGCTGTGTAATATCCACCATAAAGGCAAGATCCTGCACCCACTGCGGACATTTAAGTTCCTTCACTGGGCTACCCTTTTTCTCCATGAACTGTCCAAATGAACTGTCCAAAAGAAACGCTTGAGCACGGCACCTCGGCTTAACAACCGTACTTCAGTGTGGTATGGTAGGCCAGGCTGTCATTATCTCTGAGAAAGTGTCAAACTGACGATGATTCAGACCTCGCGCTCTGATGAAATTTACAGTTTTTACTACCACACTCATAACATGATCCATTTTTAGCGTTTTGCAACACAGCGCTTCTTGATGCAAAATACATTGAAATGCCCAAAAATCTTGTCCCCCATTTGCGGTCTGTACTTTCTCTCGGAATTTTGTCACAACGCCTGCCTATCTCCCGACCATTGAAGGTGCGCCATCTGTAGCCAGGCTGACGGCAGGGGACCAGTCCACTCCAACCATGTCCAGTGCTCCAACGAGAGAGCTGAATATGACATTCGCTGTTGTAGTGTCCTTCATAGGCGCCAACTCAAGGAACTCCTCTGTGATTTTCAAAGTTTCAACACCCCGAATAAATATGGCCAGTTGAGGAATATCTGTTACATCAGTGCTCTCATCAATTGCAACCGAAAAAGCAATAAATGACTTAATTTTGTCATTAATTTGGCTTCCCAAGTCTCCTGAGAGCTCTGTTACCCTATCTGTGACAGTGTTCCTCGACAGACTAATGTTGGCAAAGGCAGATCACTTTTCAGGGAACACAACTTCTGCAGCCTTCAGCATGCATGTTTTCACGATCTCACCATCAGAAAATGGCTTGGATGCTTGCACTATCTTGTGAGCAATAAGGTAGCTGGCTTTCAATGCTGCATCACTGACCTTGCGGCTGAAAGTAAAAGTAGACTGCTGTTTCTTCAGACCAGCTAACAATTTGTCTATCTCCTCTTTCTTAGTTGTCCTTTCAAATGGTGATATTTTTCATTATGAAGAGTCTCATAGTTGCGCTGAATGCTATGTTCTTTGAGCACTGAAACTTGCTGATAACATACCAAGCACACTGCTTTTGCATTCACCTCTGTGAATAAATAATTCTCAGTCCATTTTTCCTGGAAAACTCTGCACTTTTCGACAAAGACATGTGGCATTCCTTCCTTTTTTTATTTTGGCTGCTCCCTAGTGGCTGGAGTGAGCATTTTGTTAATTTCTTTAAAAAAATCATAACTCATCACAGCAATGGGCTAGAGACTTACTTTTTTTTTTTGACATACTCAGAATTGTATGCTCTACAAGTCGTGGGCCTGATCAAATAGTCTCGCGGGCCGGGGCCGTATGTTTGACACCCCTGGCTTACATGGTTTGTAGTCAACATATAAGATAGATCGGGCGGCGATTTGCATTGTGTATCCAACATCCCGACGGAGAACTGCTGAGGGGTCTCTGTAGTTACGGAGTCGGAGTAGTATACTTTGGCTAAACGGTCCGGGTGGAACTCCGAATTCAAGTTTTAAATTCCGCATCGCAAAGCAAGCCTTTAGATTTGCCATATTAACGCTATGTACGCCACATTTACGAACCGCGGTACACCTCTGTAACCGCACCGAAGTGCCTGTACCGTGACAGTTCGCTACAATTACGTGTACCGTTACACCACTAATATTGGTGCAACCAAAATATAATGCTCAATGGAAATCTATTGAAGAGAAAATGAATCCATGGGTGAAATGTAGTCTAAAAATGTGGAAAACTATCAAAAAAGAATATAAATTAGAAGGCGATATTATGTTTCTTAAATGGTGTGCATATGACTCAGACTTCATTCCTAACCAACTGGACAGTAGATTTAAGGACTGGACACTTAAGGGATTGACAGCTTCATGTAAGGTAATGAAAGGAGGAACAATGCTTAGTTTTGATTCACTCAAAGAGAAATACCTTTTGGAAAAACAGGATTTCTATCGGTATCTGCAAATGCGGCATTATGTTAATATGAAGATGAAAAACATGTTGGAGATAAATGTAAACTTGATAGAAATGTTTAGGAAAGCATACAACTCTGATGTTAATGGGAGAATAATTTCATGTGCGTACAAAATGCTGTCAAATCTTAAAATTAAGGATGAAAAAGGACAAATACTTATTGAACATTCTGTTGGTTGCAGCTAAAAAGGCTTTAACCAGGAAGTGGTTATCGCAGGAGAGCCCAACTCTAAATGAATGGATGGACATCACAATGGACATTTACAAAATGGAAGAGATAACAGCATTTTTCAATCATAAAACAGAGCAATTTACCTCATACTTTAAAAAGTGGATTCACTTTGTAACTAGGGATATGAAATAACTCCTATTTTTCATGGTCGAATAATCGATGGGTGGTATGAACGAATAATCGATTATTCGACGTGTGCCGACATTCGTCGTCGGCAAGAAATCACGGTATCTTAAACGCAAACAACAACTACCTGCTAAGTAGTTCCATTCAAATTGTCTGTTCAGCCTTCAAAATGAGAACTGGTAAATTGTGAAAAATGCATTAAACTGTAATCCGAAAACGCGGTTATATGCTATAGACCCTATAGTATCGACTGAATCGCGACGGTCTACACTTTCAACATAAAGTATACATATTTATAATTCGAAATTCGTCCCAGCCTTTATACCACAGATACTCTAGGGTCTATAGCATATAACCGCGTTGTCTGATTAATTCATTTTTCACAATTTACCAGGTCTCGTTTTGAAGAATAATCACCGCGCCATTTGTTTCAATGGGAATCGCGACGGTCTATACTTTCAACATAAAGGGCCCTATCTTGCATCCGGTGCAATTGACTTTCTACACTGACGCATGTGTCGTTGCTTGTTTGCAACTGGCGCAGAGCATTCTTTTCCATCCACCGCCACGCGCCTGTAAATTAAGAAATGATCTTGCGCCCCAAGGTGCGGTTTGGCGAAAGGAGGAGGCGTGTTCTGGTGCAAACGTTCCCTGGTGCTATTTTGCAGTTTCAGAAAACAATTGCGCCACAAACCAGGAAATACCTGGTTTAAAGTCAGTGGCGCGTTGTCCAGATGCTATTTTAAGGGCGCATGCATAATGTTGCTTGTGGACCTCGCGCATACACTTTGCTTCTCTCATCTTCCTAGCCACACATTCTTGGTAAATTATTTGGGAAAGAACAGCTGATACAGCGGTAGTAAGTTGTACTTTTAAATCAATGCATCTGCAAACACCGTACAGCAAACACATATTTTCTTGACACAGACATTGTGTACAAGCCCATAACTTTTAGGATTGATGAGTATTTGATCGTGAGAAAACAGTGTTTTACCGCGAGTGAGTGTTAAAAAGAATAAATGAATGCGGGCGCGCCTGTGTGTATGTGTAAAATAATCAATGAAAGTGGGCGCGCGTTGTGCGTCCATCGGTTTAAACACACGCAAACTAAACACATAACGCATAATACAGTCGATGGCAATGTACATTAACAAGGGGACACATACATATTAGGAACACAAGTCGATAACGATAATGCATACAATACTGGCAAGAAACGATGTTTGTTAATGTATTGCGTATATCATTAAATAGAACCACAGTTACCGCATGTCGTGTGTTAAGTTTTCCTTGCCAAAATTTATTTGACGACTCAGTGTTTCTGAAGTTATGGAAGAAAACCTTATTCCATGTGTGAATTAGGCCATATTATTAGGCCACAAACTGAGCCATTTGAAGTTTGAAATTCATGAAGTTATGCATCTGTCTCATTGGAGACTGCAAACGCGCTGTCAAAATATCAACTCGTCAGATATAAATGCGCCCATGCTCTTAAAGGGGATGGGAGATGGCACTCAAATTGGTTTATTGCACGTTACACCCAAACCACACCTACGGGTAATTAGGCTACTTCAGAACAACTCTTTTTAGATTTGCGCCGGTAAAATAGCAACATCGCCAGCACACACAGAAGATATGATGAATAATGTGGAAATGTTTGACACTACAAACCAATAAAAAATAAATTACAAAAAAAAAAAGGCACCAAATTACAAATTTATGTTTCTATTTGACTACATATATGACCCTCTTTCAATTCAGATTCCTTTCTCCACCGGTGAAATTCTCCTTTAATTGTTCTTGCTTTATCTGCCAAGCAGCCAAAAAAAACGAATGATCCATGACCCAAGTATTTGGATTTCTGCAGCATTAAGCAGCACACGTCTGTGTTTGTAGGTGTACTTGCTAAATCAAACCTTGAATCAATTTTTTTAATTTAATTTGAAAATGTTATGATGGTTGATAGGGATGTCTCGATACCACTTTTTCACTTCCTATACCGATACCATAGCTTAGGCTGGCTGCCGATACCGATATCTATCCGATACATTGTTTTACTCTTGAACAAAAACTACTAATAAAAAAATATATGGAACCCCTTTGCTCATGATTGCCGATATGCCACCTTAAAACATCTCACTAAAGAAAAGTTGAATGGTTTAAATCAAGTGAAATGATTTGAACAGAGTTCAAAAGTTTAAATGGAGTAAACAATGAAAACATGCACACATTAAAAAAAATGTAAATGGTTGGAAACATAAAGTGAAGAGTTAAACAAATAACTAAATGGTTAAAGTTTGAATACATTTGAGATAATATATAGAATAGCTGAGCTGTTACAGCTGATAGTTTGAAATGGTTGAATCAATTGTGTGCGCTTATGTGTATGCAATGCATGCGTGTGTGTCATCACTTGTAGTAACCAGGAAGTGTTGACACTATTCTTTCACATCTAGATAATCGAGATAAGATCATAAAACGATAAGGCTTGTACGGTTGGACTCCTTGTAGTGTCTTTCATATGGCATATCGTTTGTGTAGATATGACGTGAAAAAGATTGTTTACGTTAGCATTTAGCTTCTACCGGGAGTACATTGGATATGTAAGAAGCAGCTAGCCTCTAACCTTATAAATGGGGGTCCCCACACAAACGCCCGATTTATAATAATCATATTTCCAATTGATTAATAATTTTAATCGATTGGACATCCGCGACGTTGGAAATGGTTAGCTTTTATGATCGCCAAGCTTGTGGCTATCACAACAGCTGTGATCCGCTCTAGCCAAGGTTGGTGCGTGTGACGTGACAGCGCATGACGACGCCTCTCCTCAGCAACAGCCGTGGAGAACCGTGCAACAGCCAGGCCGAGGCTGTTGTACTTTTTTCTTCTTTAAGGTTGAAATACAGCCACACTGGTGACATGGTTTTTCAACAGCTAGCACTCATGTGGTAGCTCTTATTGTTATCACCTGACATGCTGCGCGGATCGGATCATATTTCTTACTCCCCTCCGATATCGGACCAATACCGATACCGTGGATCAGATCGGGACATCCCTAATGGTCGACTAAGCCGGTAATTGTTGCCACCTGACCAGTCTGTCTTGACGAGGACTGTGGGAACTATGGAGGAGGTGTCCACACGGGTCGGCCTAAACCGGATTTAAAACAGAGAATCTGAGCATGATTTGTTTTCCACTGAAAATAATTTGTATTTTCTTCTTGTAGAAGCAAAGGAAATACTACAATAACATTTAACAGTAGGACGTACATTTGTTTGTGTGGCGGCGGGGGGAGTTTAAGATTATAAACACACTATTAGCACAACAACACCGCTAACAGAGCGATAAGACATATTTGTACCGTTCCCTGCTGTTCCGTTAGCATGCAGCTGACGGCTCACCGGAGTGAAGCCTCCAGAAGAAAACTAATACAATTTGATAAAAACATTTGCTTCCTCGCTCTTCGCCCTGACAACCGTTTACCTAACGGGAGTAGAATGCAAGAATAGAGACAAGTAGGAAAGAGGCGGCGAATTGTGTCGATCTCTCGCATATCTAATTAACCACTGTCAACCGACCGCAATGTTGCCCCTGATGACAGCGGAGGCAGCACACACGCAGTTGGCGGTAATCTCAACCGTTTGCCAAGGTATTTTTTTTACGTTAGTATGCTTTCTGGTCAGATTTTTATTGAAAAAGAAAGAGGCAACCATTCCGATCAAAAAGGTCTATTTGACAATTGTCAGCTGCTTACTAGTGTGTAATATTATTGTTAAGAGTAGTGGAATATGGGAAACATGTCAAAAATGTATTTTAAATACATGTTTGGATTAATGTTCAGACTACTCATTTACCATATTTATTTTAAAGAAAAATCGTTTTAAACCCATTTGGTTCCATTGTTTGGCCTCTGAGGTGAAAGGTGGAATATAAGGTATCCTTTCAATGGTGTTATACAGAACAACATGAACATATTGGAGGGAAAAACCAAAGTGCCATGGCGGTATTCACAGCACATCCCCAAAACCAGTCTACAATACTTTCACTCACAACCCCGCCCAAGTTGTCTTTTTTGGAGGGGTTTTGGTTGGGTTTTTTTAACGGAGGAGTGTCAGCACCTTGGGGGCCAGTCCAATAACAACGACGGGGGAAATATCGGGACGCTTCAATTAAGTGTTCGCTCCACAGTCCTCTTTCACCACCCTCCCACTCCCTCGCCCTCTTAAAGGCTGACGTTTTTGAAATTGTAATTTCCCGACATGATTGATGGCTGTAATACGCAGCGCCACGCGCAAAAGTACCGCCGCTGTAGCGGGACCCCGAGGGGGACGGGGGGGAGGCGGACAAGACCGCCTTTGTGGTGCGGAACTCTTTTGCTAACAAAAGGCAGGGTGGGGGGGGGAGGTGATATGGCTGCAGTTTGGGCTGCGTTCTGCAGAAAAACAGCAACATTAACGTTGATTCGCGGCATAATTTGACACAAGAAAAAGCAAGGCATGGTCCTGTGTTGTATTATTATATGTAGTATTGCGATATGGCAATCAGACTAATTACTTCACGACTAATTAGACTAATGTCTATCAGCTTGTTAACTAATAGGTGCCACAAGCTAATTCGCTGAACCAAAGTAAGCATCTTTTGTGTATGTTTCTCTCTTTGTGTGTTAGCCTGAATGTTTTCCTGCTACCACTGCCTAAACCGACGACATACAGGCAGGCGTTCACAAACATGCATTGCAAAATAAAAAAGGCAGAAAAGCTCTCCATACGTTTTCGAGCAGCCTCAAAAGTGCCTGGGCTGGCTGTCAGCTGATCAGGGGGAATGGGGAAAATACAATAAAATAAACCGAACCCTCCTTTTACCGTGAAAGATGTTGAATTATATATGACTGGTCTACACTCTTTAAACGGGCCTTGGCAGAAGAGTGGGCCAACTGGGTCGGGCAGGTCGGTATGTTTCTGTACAATACTCCCACCTGGTCCACCACCACCACACATTCTCATTCCTACTAGAAGTTCTTTACATTATAGGCTTGTTCCTTATCACCACGGTAAGATGAAAGCTCAAAGACCATAGCGCAAACAGGATGTATTGCATATCAAGCTATATGGCAAATTTATACTTTGCTAATAATTTGCTTTTCTTATCACCAGGTGAACATATGCCTTTGTTATAGCAGTCGGTCGGTCGCACACACACACACACACACAGTATGTGAGTCGTTATTTTTCATCCCTGTACAATCCTGTGTGTGGGTGTCTGTGTGTGTCTTCATGCGTGTGTGTGTGTCTGTGTGTGTGTGTCTGAACAGATGGACTCTCAGCTGCAGGTATACATTGGCGGTGGCGGGGGGGGGTGTGAGAGGAAGGGAGGCTCTGCCCAAATCTCACTCAATCCATTACTGCTACATGGTGTCACACACACACACACACACACACACACACACACGCACTGCTCCCTGGCAAATGAAAATTAGCACTAAAGGAACGGATAGATCCACAGAGGACAAAATGAGGAGGACTTTTCCGAAAGGGACAGAGATAGAGAATAGATTTGGAGAAAGGGATGGAGGGAAAGAAATAAACACAGAAATAGAGAAAGAGATAGAACGATAAATAGAGAGACGGAGGTGGACAAAGGGTTGGGGAGACAGAGAAGAGTAAGAGAGAGGGCAAGAGAGCGAAATATACGGAGCAATTGAGGGAGGTAGAAAGACATAGGCAGAGAGAGATACATAGACAGAGAGAGACAGAGACAGAGAGACAGAGAGAGAGAGAGAGAGACATAGAGTTAGAGAGAGAGAGAGCCATTGCGTGCACTGATGGACCGACTAATTGAACAGTGTGCGGAGCGATCGCAGAAAACTAACAATGGAATGAAATGAAAAAAGGGAAAATAAAGGAGAAGTGAAGAGGAAAAGAGCTGGAGTCAGCAGAAGCTACTGAGGGATTTGGAGAGGGTAGGATGTGTGTGTGTGTGTGTGTGTGTGTGTGTGTGTGTGTGTGTGTGTGTGTGTGTGTGTGTGTGTGTGTTGGTACGTGTGTGTCGGCTCTCTGCTGCAGAGGACAAGTGCCCCAGGCAGATGGCTGCGCCCTCCCTCAGCCTTACTGGCTCCTCCACATTCTCCCACCCATCCATTTTCCGTCACTCCCATTCATTTCCCTCATCAGTTTTTAACCTCTTTCTCTGTTGGTCTCTCTCTCACTCTGTCTCTGTCTCTTGTCAAATTCTCTTAAATTCCACATCTCTCTTTTTTGCATGTCTCTTTCCCTCCTCGTCCTCTTCCCTTCCTCCGTCTTCTCTTTCTCCCCGAACTGGTGTCCCCATCTCTCTCCATGTCTCTCCCTCAGTCTTTACCTCCATCCCTGTGTCTCCCTCTCTCCCTCATTATCCGCCTCTCTAGCAGTCTTCCCACCCATCTCCCAACCTCTATCCATCGTCTTTATCATCTCTTTATCCATCAGCAATCTGTCTCCATCAGTCTCTCTCTCCCCCTCTCACTCCCTGCCTCTCTCTCTCCTGCTGATTTCTTTCCGTACCAGAGTGACAGATGCAGGAGGTTGGCAGATAAACCAGGAACAGGGCTCCAGATTCTCTCTCTCTCTCTCTCTCTCTCTCTCTCTCTCTCTCTCTCTCTCTCTCTCTCTCTCTCTCTCTCTCTCTCTCTCTCTCTCTCTCTCTCTCTCTCTCTCTCTCTCTCTCTCTCTCTCGGCCCAATTCCTATTTATAGGGGCAAGATTTGGAAAAACAATCCCTCTCTCCTTCACCTCCCCCCTTCCTCCAATCCTCTGCTCTTCTCTTCGGTATCGAAGCAGGGCCACTTGGATAACACGAGAGGACGCATCAGTTGGGAATAATGCCAAGAAAAATCCATCTCCTAATATTCAACGATTTTCACATAGATAAATGTCTGTGAGGTCACGATGTATCGCTAAAAGAGGCAACACGATGGTGATGGAGCCTATGGCCCACTGATGGAAAACCTTGCATTTGCAGTATGATACATTTTATCAACTGGGTGTCGGTGGCGACTCAGTTGGGATCTTTGGGAACAATTGCTCCTCATCACCAACCAGCGCCACAGAGGAAAAAAAAAGACATCTTTGAGACGGCCACTTTAATAAAAATCTAAAAACTTCACTTTGTTCACAGCATGTACCGGTTTAGTCTAGTGAAGACAATCGTTCAATCCACTTTGTTTCTTCTTCGTATTATATAGTAAATACTCCTTTTCATTGATTCACTCAACGTATGAATTATTAATGAATTCATTATTTCAATTAGGAAGAAGTGCAACAGTTAGCAGTAAGCATGCGTTAGCACATAGCAAAGGTCAAGTCAGCGCTGTGCCCGCTTATGTCATTGCGTCTGTGTCGACTTCATGCTACTCTCTAGAGTGTTAAACCTTTTTCCAACAAAAGAAATACAGTTCCCAAGATAACCTCTACCCCCCCTCCCTTCTCCCCCCGTCAACCCAGACATCGTCCAATCACGGGACCAATGGGCATCACATGTACTCACCATCTTCATCATCATCATCTTTGTGTCCTCCTTGCCTTCGCCGACTTCTTCTATGGCTAAAGACGTCGGGGTTGCTGCCAGGCCCTTGGTCGGCCCGGAGTGGGAAGAGGTGATGTCGCTCCCTACGTCGTCAACGATGCAGGCTTTGGCCGTTGTTTCCATGGCGACCGAGTTGGACATTTTCATGGCAGGGTCTTTACCTGTAGTCGCTCGTCAACGGCAAGGTTGCCGAGATTCTGAAAGAATGAAATCATATTAGAATAATTGGACTGGATGGTATTTATTTGTCGCAATTTAACATTTGGAGTGCAGTTGTGAGAATAGTACGTATTTAGTTGTGTTATTTAATCATTAAGGAAAATTGAAATAAATATGTTACATCATTGCAATATTCATGGCACTTGATTATAAAACAGCCTTTCTAAGTATTTATACTATGAAGAAATACTAAAACAAATTTAGTAAAAATCTAAGATTAACATCTTTATTTATGATGTAAAAAATTTGGTTGATCATCATTTTTATATTCTCTTGATGATCCCAGAACATGAGTTTAATAAGATAATTAAACTGAGTACCGTCTGATAATGCCTTCAGAGAGATGTGTGTGTAAGTGTGTGTTGATTTAATTTCAGGGGAGTTATCTGTTCTTTACAACCCTAATGTGCCACAGACCAGGTGCTTGTGGATTAACCCTAATATTCAGAAATACACACACACTTTTATAAAGACATCTGGCACATGCAAGCTCTGATTTATGAGTTAATTAAAGAAGGATTCATCAGGAACTCCAAAAGTGCGCACACACACACACCCAGCCCTCATTGGTCAGCACTTTGCCGCTCTCGTGTGTGTTTGAACGTCAGTCATTCCTAGGCTGATTTGCGCAGACAGCAAAAAGAGTCGTTTTCCCGCCCGTTTGATAGCAGCGTAGCGAAACAGTCAGCTTTTATCTTCCTCCTAGAAAGGGCTGATGCTGTGATACAACTTATTTCACAAAGATATAGATAATTTTACATTTACATACATATATATATATGCACACATATAATATACACATATATACACATAGATACACATATATATACATACATACATTACATACACACACACATATATATATACATACATATATATACATACACACATATACATACACACATATACATACATACATACATACATACATACATACATACATACATACATACATACATACATACATACATACATACATACATACATACATACATACATACATACATACATACATACATACATACATACATACATACATACACACACACACACACACACACACACACACACACACACACACACACACATACATATATATGTGTATGGGGGTCAAATTCTTCTTCTGTGACAGAGTAAATGCAGCTTCTTTTCACAAGAACCTTACACCGACTCACCTCTACGTTGCCATTTTGAATGCGCTAACGGCTAAAGCCCAATGCACAGAGACCGCGGAGATCGGTTCATATATGTAGCGTGACCCAAAGAAGAGATAGAATTGCATTGTTTTCATTTAACCTTCATAAAAGCAGGAAGGTACATTGAGATGCAGAATGCCTTCTTCCAGGACATCATGGCCAGGTTTAAACGGAGCAAAGCACATGGAGCACGACCGTAGCAGTGTTGTGTTTCTGAGCAGGCTTCGAATAAGTCTATTTAAAATGGGAATTCCTGCCTGTGGTTTTTTGCCAAATTGCATAGCCTTCTCTCTCTCTTTCGAACCACAGTTAATCAACCTGCCCATTAAGACACACCAAAATATTTATCAAAAAATATGGATTTTAAAATAGACAAATAGCAAGGCCAATTATATTGCTTTCCAACTGCGGCAGTTGTTTTGTGTGTGTGTGTGTGTATGTGTATGTGTGTGTGTGTGTGTGTGTGTGTGTGTGTATGTGTGTGTGTGTATTTGTGTATGTGTATTTGTGTGTGTGTGTGTATTTGTGTGTGTGTGTGTTTATATGTTGATGTGTGTACATGTGTTTATGGGTGTGTGTGTGTGTGTGTATGTGTGCATGTGCGTATACGTGTGGGTCCGCCCATCGAACACAGGGGAGTTCAACTGCTGAATTTCAACGAACTGTCAAGACTCGAGACACGAAGAGAGACGCCGGCTGGCATTTTATATAACTTTCAAGAAATAAAAGTACTTGGGAGGTTTACTACTCCCAGGTCCTGTATATTTACCATCTGCTGCGGACGCCTTCCATGCGAGAGCAACATTCCCCTGAGAGCGTTGATATGTTTTAAAGATTCAAAGATACATCGGCCACATATTATTCCACTTCCTTCTCGCTCCCTCTCTCTCCCTCCCTTTGCACTCCGTGATGGATATCTGCCTCATCCCCAAACAAATCAGTCCGCCTTTTCTCCCCTAAACACACACACGCACATGCACACACACGCTGGGGGAGTCCGGGCAGCTGGCTGTCAGGAGGAGTTTGGCCTTTGAATATGAATCCTGGTGTCTGGCCGCTCTCCGGCGGTGATAGTAATAGGTCTGTGAGCTGCTCTAAAAGAGGGGGGAAGGCGGCCGTGTTGTGCGGCTTCCACATGCATAAGTAATACGGAAGGATTAACACCCCAAAATTGTAATTGTGAGGTTTGAAATGAATAGTATTTTTTTCCTGTCCCAGCCCTTGGCCGGCACCAGTCTTTAAGGCTGTTCATCGGTCGTTATGCAGCCTGTATGTGATTATAAATAATGAGCATGGCTCTGTGCCCCGGGAGAGAGGTTATTATCGCCCGGCGCAACGTTGAGCACGACATGAGCTAGACGCACACTTCTTTTCTCTCTCTAAAACACACACACACCTGAAGGCGATCTACTGGTGCAGTTTGCTGTGGGCGTTGAGGTGGGATTTGGCGGGCAGTCTGGCCCATGTCCCGCTCAGACGCTACACAACACAGGCGGCAGCGGGGCCACCGGTGCAACGCTTTGACGTGCTCATGGTCCACGCCAACCTGGGCAGGGGAGGGGGAGAGGTCAGAGGTTAAGAGGTCGTTAGGGGCATTGGAAGAATGCGTTTGTTGGGGAAGGGGTCAGAGCATGGAACAGTTGTCACCCAAAGCGTTGGGTGAGTATTGCCCAACAGTGTGCATTGGCCTTAAGACAAGTGCCTGTAAGTGTGTGTGTGCACACACATATACAAGTTGAACGAATAAGAAGGATTATGTGTGCTAAGAGCATTAGCACAAGGGTGTGTGTGTGTGTGCGTGCATGCGTGTGCATAAGAAGCTGAGTGTGTCTGGGTTGTCAAAGTGCACGTGTTGTCTGTAAAATTCGGTGAGAGGGTGCAACTGTGTACCCACGTTCTGCGAGAGTTGGCTTGCGTGTGTGTGCGTGCACATGTCTGAGTGTGTTTGTGTGCGCACGTGCATATTTTGGGCTGATGCGTGCCTATGTGCCATAAATAATGGATGAGTGGGAGCGAGGAGGAGGGGGAGGAGAGCGAGTGGAGTGCGGGGGGTGAACGACACAGCTGCCATCCTTATAAAAAAAAGAAAATATAATTATATATAAAGAAAAGTCAGGAGCCAACCACACGTTAGGAATTCGCCACAGCAGCGAGTCTCTATCACGTAGCCCTCCGTCTACTGGGTGACTTACGATGTCTCTCACACACACGCACCCGCGCGCACTGACACGCGCGCACACGCACGCTATGGTGAGATGTGTTTCGGTGGGTATGGTATATGATGGGTTATGATTCGGGCGGAACGTTGAGAGATTCTTAATGGCCCGCAGCAGAGCCGTGTCTCGCCAGGTTTCAGTGCTCAGATCGACGAACTGAGCTGCCGAGCTGTTTTCTTCCGTTGCTTAAATATCAGTTGCACCTGCGGGCTCGGTTCACGTCTGGTTTGGTCCTTTAACATACCCCAGCCTTGTCCATTGGAAAGGCTTAACCCCTCCTCCTACTTATTGTATGTTGTACGTCCTGGCACTCATTGTACGCACTTATTGAATGTCGTTCTTAGTTATAGTACTTAGTTGTGTAGCATCCTATCCAAGCTAGCTCTGTTGTATACAGGGAATGGGTTAACCTAGTGATTGTTAGTGCTTTGCAATTGGTCCTATGAACATTCTTACTGTACCGAAAGCGATATATTGTTGTTTCTCTTTCTTCTAACAAATGTACTAATTGTAAGTCTCATTGGAAAAAGCATTTGCTAAATGCCCTGAATTTAAATGTAAATGTAATGCTTAATCCTTTCTCTTTCTGTCTCCACTAGATGGCTGAAAAGGCGCGATAGGGGCGACTGAAGAGCTGGCCGTGCAGCCGTCCTCCAGCAACATGGGAACCAACACTCAACCACAACCACTCGCTTCCTTCACCCTTTTTCACTAGCTTTCTTTCTGTTCTCATCTGCAGCACCGATCATCTCAGAGGGAGAGAGAAGCCCCCCCAGAGCCCTTTGATGCATCCACTCCCTCCTCCTCTTCCTCCTCCAGCTGCGGTGGTACCTGACGCCATCCCCTCTCGCTGTGAGTTATCTCAGGAAAAGGTCAAAAGCAAAAATGGCTGCTCACCTCCAGAAAGCCACCCAACCCGAAACCCAGCCTGCTGGACTGCCTCCCGTCCCCTAACCCTGAACCACACCTCATTATGACAAACCCCTTATTAGAAGCCCCACCCGTCTCACTAACCCTACCCCCTTTGCAAGTACTTTTTTATCATAAACCCCGCCTCCGAGGCCAGGCCTGTAGCCTCTGTATTACAAACCCGTTCCCCTAAAACAACACATCCACATCCAAAGCCCCGCCTTTTTCCTTTATCCCCACCCCATTGTCATAAATCTCACCCCGTCTCCTCGTCCAAGGTTTCAACCATATTGTCATAAGCCACGCCCCAGTCTTGTTTGCCCCACCTCCTTGTCTTCATTCTCTCCCTCAGGGTCATAGGTCACGCCACAGTCTCGGTAGCCCCGCCTCCTTTCCACCACTCGGGGGGATGTGACATCACCACTATCTCTCCAAAAGTGCGGTTGGAGAGATAGTTTTCAATTCTAAAATTGACATTTTGGAAAAGTCATCAATCATTCTTGCCAAATACAATGCTCCACATCTTTCTGAGAGTTTCCTTAACACAAAGTAAGATGCCCGCACTGGTCAGGCTAGGTCTGAACCGGCCGCTAATACATCCACACGGTCAGACCTGCAGTGGAACAAGAGGAAATTGTTGAACGGAAATGTCAAATCAGTCTTCATCAGCTGCACATCCTAGTCAGTGATTGGACAGCTTATACAACACCATTCTTTTTTTCACAGAACTATCGGATACATCCCACGTATTTGATGACCAAACCAGGACGCACATCCTCACATCAAGGTCAAACAGAAGCCCTTTGTTGGCCTATCCGATTGGTCGATATCTACCACTCATCAAATAATGTTTCTTTACACATTCAAGATTA
The DNA here is from genome assembly GCF_949987615.1 of Pollachius pollachius. NCBI lineage: Eukaryota > Metazoa > Chordata > Actinopteri > Gadiformes > Gadidae > Pollachius > Pollachius pollachius. The sequence goes on along the minus strand of NC_136937.1, from coordinate 21,135,796 downwards.
ATGACGAGCGGCTTTTCAAAAGAAAGGAAGCGCTCCTTATGGAGCCAAGCCACAGGCCGTCAACCGGTGAGTTGCTGTGTCTCAGCCAATCAGACATGCACAGTCGTCACAGCAGGTCAAAAAGACACAGGTGAAACTCAATCTTCTCTAACATGTGCCTGTGTGCGTGTGTGTGTGTGTGTGTGAGCGCGGGTGCCCAGCAGGTATAATGCCGCCATGGCAACAGAGCGAGGGGGGAGAGGAGGAGGGGGGAGACAACGGGGAGCATATGCTTATCCGATGGCATTTGGGTGTGGCTGCTTCCCAACCCGCAGTGCCCGAATCACCCCCCACCCGGAGCTACTTCCATGCCTCAATCTGCTCATGCATTATTTAGTACTTAACGTTTAACTTTTGTGCACGGAAACAACTTACTACGGACGTTGTGGGAATCAAATCCAGTATCTTTCGGCCGAGAGCGGCACAAGTTCAACACTATACTGTGCCCCCCCCCCCCCCTCAGAAAACACACTTCAGATCCAGCCTTGCAGAGCGATGTCAGGCAATACCTCACAATAATAAGTAGAACATTTATGGGATACGAGCGGCAGGGTTTGAATTTGGGACATAGCCTCAACGTTTGTCTATGAGAAGAACATCACACTTCAGTAAGCCGTCCGTGCGGCTTTAGTTCAAGTCACAGCAGACGTTTCTCTGATCTTATGAGAGCAGAGCTTATTCTGGCTGAGTGAAGCCAACTCGCGTGGTGGACCTTGCTGCCATAGAGGGACTGGTCGTACCATGGTTCAAATGCTAGGCTGCAGCGTGTGGAGTTTCGATTACATACCTGTTTACTGTATCCCACCATCATCCTCTCTGGAGATGTTTGTTAGTGTGACACAGACACCGCTCCACCTCAATGAGACACACCTCAATAAATTAAAAGGTTAAATAAAAAATACATGATATACAAGAGAGTCGTCTCCTTACCGTTTCAATAATAAAGGGACATGAATGATTATGACTACCAGTACGGCCGCACGCAGCAGGGGTGACCTTTCACTGATGGACACTTGATGGTAGTAATGCGCGATATAAACGATATACGATATAAACGATAAAAAATGGCCTACGATAGAGATTTTAATTCTATCGCTCTATCGCGATAATGCTTGTTGATGACGCAAAATACAATGTTTAATTTTTGGTTTGGTGCAATTCCTTTTCTCATTGCAATTTTCACAACAGTGCCAGGATTCGTCAACAAACCTGCTTGTGTGCAAAGAACGTTAAATCATTGGACAAAAATGTCTGGGGCGTTGTAAAGCGTTAAAGATAAAGGGGAGGGGGGGGGGAAGCACCGGTGAAAGTAAACAATCATGGATATCCAGCGTGATATAGATTGATCTGTGGACTGGTCCAACTCCTTCTCCCTCATCCTGACTCGGAATGTGTTAAATGCATCGGCATTTTTAAGTTATTATTATTATTATTATATTATATATTATTATTTACTTGCTTTTGTCGGACCGTCGGGTGTTGGCTCAACATGGAGCAAAGAGGAGACGGAATGTCTTTTGGATATCGGACCCAAATATCCAAAAGACGTTCCGTCTCCTCTTTGCTCCATGTTGAGCAACGTCTCCGAGACCACCTCTCCGGCTGGGTCAACCTCCTTTTGATGGTTAAAAATATCACGTAATCGACAAAAATCTTAACAATCAATGATCGATCATCAATTAATCATGGCCATCCCTAATTGTCAGTACAGTGTCTGTTCCTTATCTAGAAAGACACCCGTTTTTCCTGTTCTCTGCATCTTGGGTGGCATTTAAGAACCAAGGACTTAAACTAAGTGTAGTGCCTTTTAGAATGGTTTGCACTAAAGGAAAGAAACCCAATACTAATTTTATTTATCTGCAACATTATGTTGTATGATTACAGTGTTTCACAATAAATGTTCTCGAAATGACATACTATATTTCTCTTTTTTTTAAATACATTTAGCAGTTTGGCTTTCCTTAGGGTCTATGTAACCTGTTCTGAAACAGTTATTTTATGATTTGATATCGTGATATATATCGTTATCGCAAGAGGCTGCAATGTATATCGCAATATGGATTTTAGGCCATATCGCCCATCTCTACTTGATGGCATTCAAACCACTTCTGCTGTTGGACAAAAGTGAGCTTGTGGGTCAAGTATAAGCACCATCATTTTAGGGGATGAGGATAAACATAAACGACACACAAATGCACACACACGCACAAACACACGTATTTGAAACGTTGCACAACACGTGACACACATAGCAACAAATTTCTCACACATAAAACGACAAGCTCTCCCACACAAGCAAACAACCCATCTCTTCAAACACAACACAATACAAACGGCATAGATTTACATCTATAAATGTACACTCATGAGATCTATTACCCGCTATTGATGCTGTGTGTGTGCGTGAGTGTATGCGTGCGTGCGATATCCTGGGCTGATCTGTCCGATACGGCACAATATAATTTTTTTATCTGCAACCCTGCTGCCTTTGAGCGGTGCCTAAACACCAAAATGAGTACGACCGTTACAGTCAGACATCTTAGACGTCTGTCAAGCCCATTCCAACACGCCCCCCCCCCCCCCCCCCCACTGCTCGCCCCCCTGCTTACACTCTACACCTTTAACGGCATTTCGCCTGAAGCACGACAACCACTAGCTTACAGAAATGTAACCGCCAGCAAATAAAACGCCGTTGATCGCATGTCAGGCTGTGATGCCGGCGATATTTCCTCGCCAAGTCCCTGCTGGGATAAACTGCTCTGCGATATGTGGTGAACAGAATCAAAGCCCTATTAATGACCTGTACAACGGTGGTGAAGTACCACAGGGCAGTACTACTATGCTTATATCATTATTGTTGAATGTACTTATTGTAAGTTGCTTTGGAAGACAGCGTCAGCTAATGTATCGTCAGCTATGTAATCTTAAGTCTCTCTAAACTTGATGGCCAACCCATGAGAAGAGGGGTTTTCTTCGAATGAACCCCCACAAAGAAATGTCCTCAACCAAGTATCCCTTTAAAGTCAAAGTGATAGCCCTTGATTTAATGAAGTATTTTTTAAATGTTCCCACCCCCTGCAATCCTTAAAAAGAACCGCTAGGGGAACACACACCTAAATTTGAGAAACAGTGCCTTAGACCATCAACCACGCAGATGGTAATGATTCCAACTGACTTCCCCAACATTTCCCATGTGGTAGCAACCAAAAAGAAGAAAAACATTTGGAGAAAAAAAATAAATCGGGAGCACTTTTGGTCAAGGCAATTAACAGACAGACTGCTTCGAAAGCTTGCGGCGCTCTCAAAAGGTGTCTGGGCTATTAAACGGCACGATATAGGCAAGACCGGGAACCATGGCGAGTAAAAAACCCTAACCCTGTGTGTGGCTTTCAAATAAAACAGCTAATTTGAGTTTCTATACACACCAGCGGTACGCACTCCCGGTAATGGAATTGATTTTGGCTGCCATATTTCAACTAATCCTCCCCATATCCAGTCCCTATCTGGGCGACTAATTGCCAATCATTGGCACCGACCGAGATAAGGACAAGGTGAGGTAGGGAGAGAGCGGGAGAGTGAGAGAGAGAAGGTTGAACAACACAGACTTGACATGGACAGCAACCCCTTGTCCTCCGTATCACAGAGACACCGGTGAGTGGATGGGTTTAATTGAAAACCGAGCACATGATATTGAATAAAAGCATGACTTGTGGGGACTAAAATCTCCTCTCTGAAGGGAGTGGTTAGCGCCGGCCACAGGCTCGCGTGGAGAAGAGCTAACTGGCGCTACAGAGCAGCAGGGGGCCACTCGCAGCGTAATAAATTAAATCCACCGCGCAGCGCGGGGATAATCTGTTACCTGTCTCGCCGCCGCAGCTTCCGGGGAATAGCAATCCCAAGGTAATTATTGGAGAACGTCCGCTTACACAAACATGGAGCCCATAGGGAACCACAGGCAGGTGCTCACACACACTCACACTGAAATCATTTACCTCAAATAGAGCAGCAGGACGGTCGAGTGAGTGGGTCTGGGTGTTCTCACCTCCCAGCCTAAAAGGTTGTGGGTTTGAAGCCCGACGGGCGCACCCTTGAGCGAGATGCCTGACCTACCTACCTAGCCGTCCATCACTGACATACATCTGTATTCACTGTCAGAACCTTAAAAAAGCTTATATATAATGGAAAATTACTTTTGAGACAATCAAGTGTTTTGTAAAGTTATAAAATATTTGTAAGACAAAAGAAAAATCTTGCTGAAAAGTGTGGTTGAGGAGCTTGGCTGGACAACAATGGAGAAGAGCCAGAGAGAGCCAGAGTGGGGCAGAGTGAGAGAAAGAGAGAGGCAGATTGAGGCAGAGAGAGAGAGAGAAACAGAGTGTGGTAGAGAGAGAGTGAGACTGAGAGAGCCAGAGTGAGAGCGAGAGCGCAAGCGAGAGTGAGAGAGAAAGGCAGAGAGAGAGAAGCTGATTGAGAGTAAAAGAGAAAAAAGAAGAGAGAGAAAGATAGAGAGGCACAGATAGAGAGAGAGAAAGGGAGGACAGAAGAGGAGAAGCCTCTTAATGGCTTATGCCATTTAAGTTAAGTCGCCCTAGTAATAGAAAGTGGAGATCGGGCTGTTAAAGAGCACCAGTTAACGAGCTATTCACCCAATCGGAAAGAGGTCTAGACTCGTGTGAGTAGTAAAACACACGCACACACACACACACACACACACACACACACACACACACACACACACACACACACACACACACACACACACACACACACACACACACACACACACACACACACACGAGATGGATGAAGAGCTAACCATGATTAATCGTGATGAGGGAATGAGATGTCGGATGGTCGGAGCCAAGATCAACGGCAATTGACAAGAACAAAAAAAGAGCGGCCATCTGTGAGCCCAGATCGCTCGGCGCATACGCCACGCACTGTCCAACTGACGTGGAGCGCAGAAAAAACAGAAAAGTCTAGAGATCAAACACATTGCTCCTAGCAGATGTCTCCGCAACTATTTAACAACATAAATACGGCAGGAAAACTAGAGGCACAACAACGTCTGATAGAAAAAAATACTACAAAGAATGACGAGAGGGCTCGGGGCGCCCTACCTGTAGCACCCTACCTGCCGGGCCACTACCTCCTCCATCGTCCACAGCCTGGGCTAGTGTCCATTGTAGCCCCGGAGGTGGCGTGCGTCTCCTCCTCCTCCTAAGGCAGGAGCAGCCACCCGCGCACTGGTGCTCCTCCGAGTGCTCCTCCGAGTGAGTGTGAGAGGGAAAACCGCAAGCGGGAAGACAGACTATGTGTGGAGAGGGGAGGGGGAGAGGGGAGGGGCGAGTGATAGCTAGCGGGAGAGAGAGCGAGAGAGAACCAGAGGCTGTGCAAACGCAAGTCTACCTTTGCCGCGGCCATTGCACGGGTAAAGTGAGCAAGTTAGCCCTGGAGACAGCGACATATCAGCGGCCTGCTGGCGGTGTGATGTCAGCGCTGAAGGCAGCCACTCACGGGGGCGCACCAGACTCATGGGGGGTGAGGGGCTTGCAGAGTCTCACTCCCCCCCACTCACCCAAGTCATCAAGCACTCCCCTCTATGTGTGTGTGTGTGCGTGTGCGTGTGCACACGTGTGTGTGTGCGTGGAGGGGGGTCAGCTAGGGACACGGAATGGAGCGAGAAAATATGTCTCTTCCGTCCAATAATTCTTAGGAAGAGGAGGTGAAGAGTGAGAGTGGGAGGGAACAGGAGGAGGTGAGAAAAGGAGAGATGGAGAAAAACAGTACATATCAGGAGAGGAGATGGAGAGAGGGAAAGACAAGAGAGGGGAGTAATAGAAAAGAAGAGGATCTAGAGGAGAGGAGAGGAGGAGAGAGGAGAGAAGAAAGGAAGAGGAGAGGAATAGAGCAGAGGAGAAATGAAAAAGAATAGGAGAGGAGAAATGAGAAAGGAGAGAGGAGGGAAGGAAGGAAGAGGAGAGAGAGGAGAGGAGAGAGGAGAGGAGAAATGAGATGAGAGCCCAGGAGAAGACGAGCGAGAGGAATAGAGAGAAGAGGAGATGTTAGGAGAGAAAAAATAAAATAAGAGAGGAGAGGAGGAGAGGGACACGCTGCGATTAAGAAATGAAATGACAGAAGACGGCAGAGAGGAGGGAGACGGGGGTGGGTCAGCTGTAAAGGTACACAGCGACCAGGTGGATTTTCGGTGGGGGCAGGTGAGGAGGCTGGAAGCTGCGGAGGCAAGCTGTTCTTTCGGGCCAGCCAGACATTACAGTTGGCGCGCGCACACACACACACACACACACACACACCTCTCAGCATTTGCAAGAAAGGAAAATAATATACGACCAATACTTGCAGTCTCTAAGAGGTGCATTCACACCAAAAGCTAAGCAAATATTGTACTCTCGTTACTCGGGCAAGGTTGCGCCAGTGATTCAGCATCAAACAAAATTCACGAGACAGCCAACACAATATTTAAACTCGAGCGAAAGTCGAATTTGCATCATTTGCGAGAGGCGAATCACGTGAATCTCAAGTGAACAAGGTCGTTGGCGCTGCGCCATTCAAACCATCCGTGCCGCTGGCAGAAACTCTGCATCTATTCGCGTCTCTGCAGTGACTATTATTATTTGCGCCTTCGCTGAAGATCCAACTTCCACAAATGTTGTGTGTGTGGGGAGGCATAAACTGGTTGCCATATAGGTAATCATTTATAGTATGAACAAATAAATAATGGCATTGCTCATCTGCCATGTGTTTAAGTTAAGTTAGGCAATTTGGAGGAACCAGCAAGAGTTAGTACGATTTTTTAGGTATCCAACAGAAATAATCCCTCCCCTCCCTTCAGGCCTGCCTCTAAAGCCACTCCCCGAAAAAACATGTCTAGCTCGCTAGCTTTAGCAGTAGCCCAGGTCACTGGGCGTCTAGGTAGACTGACAGGTAAGACATCCAATAATTTCATTAGGCCCAAATTAACTGATTGGACAGGTTAATTACAGCCAAGAGAAACCCACAGATTCTTGATTTCTCTTGTTTCGTCAAAGCATTCGATTTATTGATTTCGTCAGGATTTTAACAAATCAAGACGATTTTAACAAATATGACAAAAAAATGCTTTCAAAGTAAATTGCCTACCCTAACTTTAAGTGGTTAATGGACTGCATTTATGTCGCGCTTTTCTAACCAGTGGCCACTCAAACCGCTTTACAATATTGCCTCACATTCACCCATTCATGAACACATTCACACACCGACGGCGGAGTCAACCATGCAGGGCGACAGCAAGCTCATCAGGAGCAGTTAGGGTTGGGTACTTTGCTCATGGACACCTCGACACTCAGCTAGGAGGAGCAGGGGATCAAACCAGCAACCTTACGGTTATCAGCCAATTCGCTCTACCTCGTGAGCCACATGCCGCCCCATTTAACTTATCAACAGCTTCATACGACATTTGAAATTTATGATTACTTAGCATGGAGACACATTCACTCTACTCTGGTTAAATAAAATAGATACAAAAAAATTGAACGCTAATGCAGCCAGCGCGTCCATGGAAAAGACAAGCCATCTATTAAGGACCATATTATAATGCCACTAGAGCCCAGAAATAATATCTAGTCTTTGATCACAACACTACAATCGATACAGAGGGCTAACAGCTCCAGAGCCAGCCAGATGTCAGACGTGATAATGAGTTTTTTGGCAAAGAAAGAAAACAAGAAAAACGCGAGAACAGAGAAAGAAGCAAATAAAAGAAAATGACCAATATAATTACAAGCACAAAACCACTTTCAAGTGGAAACCTCTTATCGCCAAGTGATTGGTGGAGCTCGCAGACTAGGAGATAAACAGAGTGATCCCTGACTGTCATAATGTTGAGTTTCTCTGCCTGATTGTACCTCTGTTCCTTTAGTCTTCTTTCTTTCTCCTTTTCACTCAACAGACGGTGAGCTGCAAACAACAAAAAACGTTCCTCTCATTATGTCGGGCCTCTGAAAAATGTAGCGTTGTTTCCATAATCCGATGCTGAGAAATGGTCAAGCCACTGAAAAAACAATCTATGGGTGGACGGTTGAATTATTTAATGGTCCACACCAAATATTATGGGAAGGATAATTTCCCTCCAGGGCGAGAGACACAAAGAGAGAAAGAGAGAGAGAGATTAATTATTTAGTCATCAGGAGATATATATTTGTAGAAGGCTATTACACAGCAATGTTAACTTTAATATTTGATAATGGCTTCAGTTCCAAATAAGACCTAACCTGTGTTTTGAGAGTTGGACATCCTGAAGGATTCAAGCCTTTTCAGGCGGCCCTTCTGTAAACACACACTGGCTGAGATGGTGTTTGGGTACGGTTAATAGTGTTTGTTTTTCACTTCATGGTGTGTCTGTGGGAGGGTTTGACTACATAGAATACTGAACAACAAAAGTTGAGAAGCACACACACACCAGTGCTAACTTCCTATGACCCCCATATACAGAACCCTTAACAATGTAGAGGTTTTAAGTGCAGTGTATCAATCAAAGAAAGGCCATCTAAATGATGGACTTTAGGAAGAAGTGAATGGTAGTTGATCGACAGACAGATAGGATTATGGTCCTTGTGATATATTGTGAAATAGCCCTACCACTGCCAGACATTGACACAACAAATCTCAATGTGTATAATATCCAGATCTAGACAACATTCAACGCTTCAGGGCACCATCTCAGGTGGTCTATATATTGTTGTTTGTGTGTCTATATTTGTTTGTTCTGTGGACACACAGCATATTTTGACTGCAGGACGTTATTGAAGAGAAGGTCACTGAACCTAAATGTCTGGATATACACGTGGTAGTGTGGTAACTGGCGAAAACGAGCCCCTACTTTACGCACAGCTAATTATAGACACCTGGGGTCTGCCAAACTGAAGTGCAGGACTCAGCGACTGTGTGTGTGTGTGTGTGTGTGTGTGTGTGTGTGTGTGTGTGTGTGTGTGTGTGTGTGTGTGTGTGTGTGTGTGTGTGTGTGTGTGTGTGTGTGTAGTAACAATAGCCCTAGATATTACAGAATTCACGCCTGGTCATGCATCAACCACAAATAATGTGGTTGGCCCACACACCTGAACCCCAACATAAACCACCAGCCCACACACCTGAACCCCAACCCACCTGAACCCCAACATAAACCACCAGCCAACACACCTGAACCCCAACACACCTGAACCCCAACACAAACCCCTAGCCAACACACCTGAACCCCAACATAAACCACCAGCCCACACACCTGAACCCCAACCCACCTGAACCCCAACATAAACCACCAGCCAACACACCTGAACTCCAACACACCTGAACCCCAACACAAACCCCTAGCCAACACACCTGAACCCCAACACACCTGAACCCCAACATAAACCACCAGCCAGCACACCTGAACCCCAACATAAACCAACAGCCCACACAGCTGAACCCCAACATAAAACACCAGCCAACACACCTGAACCCCAACATAAACCACCAGCAAACACACCTGCACCCCAACATAAACCACCAGCCCACACACCTGAACCCTAACATAGACCACCAGCCGACACACCTGAACCCCAATATAAACCACCAGCCAACACGCCTGAACCCCAACATAAACCACCAGCCCACACACCTGAACCCCAACCCACCTGAACCCCAACATAAACCACCAGCCAACACACCTGAACCCCAACACAAACCCCCAGCCAACACACCTGAACCCCAACACACCTGAACCCCAACATAAACCACCAGCCAGCACACCTGAACCCCAACATAAACCAACAGCCCACACAGCTGAACCCCAACATAAAACACCAGCCGACACACCTGAACCCCAACATAAACCTCCAGCACACACACTTGAACCCCAACACACCTGAACCCCAACATAAACCACCAGCCAACACACCTGCACCCCAACATAAACCACCAGCCCACAACCCTGAACCCCAACATAGACCACCAGCTGACACACCTGAACCCCAACATAGACCACCATCCGACAAAACCGAACCCCAATATAAACCACCAGCCAACACACCTGAACCCCAACATAAACCACCAGCCCACACACATGAACCCCAACATAGACCACCAGCCGACACACCTGAACCCCAATATAAACCACCAGCCGACACACCTGAACCCCAATATAAACCACCAGCCCACACACCTGAACCCCAACATAGACCACCAGCCGCCACACCTGAACCCCAATATAAACCACCAGCCAACACATCTGAACCCCAACATAAACCACCAGCCAACGCATAGCGGATCATTCACACTGACTGACCATGTTGTCGGACTCTCGTGATAGTCACTTGCGGGTTGCCACGAACCACAGAATCCAGCGATAAAGTGTCTCTTCCGACACGGAACATCGTCAGAGATCAACACAGCATCCGAACACGTTGCGTCTTACCTTCTTTCGATCACGACCCTGAGAAGCGCAGGAGGGGTAGTCGTTGTCGCCTGGTCCCCAGTCGGCAGAGGAAGGCGAAGAAGGAGCGCATGCGCGCAATGGGGACGGGACCGGGTAGCCACGCCTCCTCAACGCGCATGCGTTACCCCACGCGGACAGGTACGGCTCCTTGCGTGCTCTGCGCTGTTTACGTACGATGACGTTTGGACGTTTATAACGAAAACGACAAAACGAACAACAGCATTGGCGTTATCGTATCGCCGTAGGCCGTCGCGGTGGTTGGGTTGTTATGTTTCGAGGCTGTTCGCTCCGTGAACAGCACCAGCTACACAGTGGTCTGTCAGCGTGTGGACAGGTTTAATGGTAACGGGACGTTTCACACACACCAGGGTGACTTCCGGCGTGTAAAGGTGTTTCTGTTCACGCTCCTCCCGTTGAAACTATCCTGGTAGGAAACCAAAACAACAACCACACCAGAGCCAGCCTCATGGTGTGTACACGTTTAGCCTAGCATCGGGTGTAGCCCACCCTGCTGTGTGGACTGCACGCATCACCACACAGCCTGGTTATTAGGAGTGTAGTGCTGTAAGGAGCACAGCACACACCTAACGGGCCCATTCCCAATGTACGACCTCACGGACTTTATTGCGCGTACTCGCGAAATTATTAAGGCTTTAGGGCTGTCCCAATGTCGAATTCCAAAGGGCGTGAGGGTTTGAGTCCACACTGTATGCGCGCTGTATGTGACGTAAACGCGTACAGATCTGAGCAGAGTTTTGCGTCTTGGCAGTAGACGGAGACACTACGGCTGAGCGTATTCAAGTTTTCAACTCTGGAGGGTGGTTTCAGATTTGTGCGTTTTTAAGCCTTCACGCCGTCACCATCTAAACGAAAGGCACTTCCGATAAAATATTTGGTCGTGTTTCCCCGCAAGCGTCCTCGTGTAAACGGGGCCTTAGTGAGCCGGATCATTTGGATCAGCTCACCAACAAGAGCTGGCTTCTTTGCTTCCAAACGGCTATTTATATTACTACTTATACCTTTTATAATTCAGCCAAATGCAGCCCGTTCTGATTTATGTTTGGTATGCGTAAGCCAATAATCACCTAAATTATTCAATACATCCTTTATACTGAAGTATTCAAAAGTAAAAATTAGATTTTCTAATATCAATAAATTGCTGCAGCCGATTGTTTTCATTGCATTCACAAAAGAACAAAAAAACAACTAAAAATGAGAATTCCCAAACCGGCAAGTGTCAGCAACGTCTTTGTCATTAAACGTTGCCAAGGTAACATGTGCTCTCATGAAGTGCTGACCCAATCCCATATATACCTATCTGAGGCCATGCGGCCTCACACACGCGCTCACTTAGCACCTGAGATCAATTAAGTCTGTGAGTCCTTAGTCCTCAGGGCTCACTTTGGGATTGGGCCATGGAGAGCACCAACTCTGGTGTTAGCATCTTAAAGCTGGCCTGTTCACTCTCCTCCGTAACCCACTAGAGAACATCAGTCTGTGGTGTGGGCATCTTAAAGTTGGCCTGGTCACTCTCCTACGTGACCCACTAGTGAATATCAGTCTGGTTTGGGCGTCTTAAAGCTGGCCTGGTCACTCTCCTACGAGACCCACTAGTGTACATCAGTATGTGGTGTGGGTGTCTTAAAGCTGGTTCACTCTCCTTCGTGACCCACTAGTGAACATCAGTCTGTGGGTGTGGGCGTCTTAAAGTTGGTTCACTCTCCTTCGTCACCCACTAGTGTACTTCAGTATGTGGTGTCAGCGTACTTAAGCTGGTTCAGTATCCTTCGTGACCCACTAGTGAACATCAGTCTGTAGTGTGGGCGTCTTAAAGCTGGTTCACTCTCCTTTGTGACCCACTAGTGTACATCAGTATGTGGTGTGGGCGTTTTAAAGCTGGTTCACTCTCCTTCATGACCCACTAGTGTACATCAGTCTGTGGTGTGGGCGTCTTAAAGCTGGTTCACTCTCCTTCGTGACCCACTAGTGTACATCAGGCTGTTGTGTGGGCGTCTTAAAGCTGGTTCACTCTCCTACGTGACCCACTAGTAAACGTCAGTCTGTGGTGTGGGCATCTTAAAGCTGGTTCACTCTCCTTCGTGACCCACTAGTGTACATCAGTATGTGGTGTGGGTGTCTTAAAGCTGGTTCACTCTCCTTCGTGACCCACTAGTGAATATCAGTCTGTGGTGATGGCGTCTTAAAGCTGGCTCACTCTCCTTCGTGACCTGACCCACTAGTGTACATCAGTTGTAGGTCAGTGCTCTCCATCTAGATCAATTACAATATTAATATCAGTAATTGCATCTGACAGTTTGTATTCTGAAGAGGGAGGCATATACTTACTGCCCTTATTACCTTGTTAGGTGCATTTATAAAATAAACAATATTAAACCCAGATTATAATGTTATGTGGCTATTCTCCAAAGCTGACAGGCTATCATGGTTTTAATCATTTCGTCACGTTTTAGATTGGCATAACAAATTTAAAAGTTAATCGAGTGAGTTGATTTCGTTAGCTATTCCCTTCATGTTTATTGCTTTTAGTGACAGAATGTTTACTTGGGAACTTGCATAACAAATAATTTATTTATTAATGGCTATATTCTCTCTGAAAACTCTTAAAAACTAACTATTAAAGAAAAAACTCTTGCATACGATGTACAAGAATTGAATGAAATGCACATCAAATTGCCAGTCCTTGAAGTTGTCTCTGTTATTGTCGATACTTCCATTGCTGTGAAAACCCCTTGTATAAAACAACACAAAGGCCTATAAACTGGACTACAGCAAGTATATTTGACCTCATTTTCTCTTTTGAAACACTCTACAAAATGCAATCTAGTGCACGATGGGTGACTCCCAGGACAGTGACGAAGACCTTCTCTCGCTCCCCGATCCCGTGGTGGCCCCTCCTCGCACTCAATGGTCAGCGCAGCTGTCCACCCTCCCACCCAAACTCCTGCACAGCCTAATGTCCTTCCAGAAGGAAGGTGTGGAATTCGCCTTGTCAAGGAATGGAAGGTAAGGGGGTGCATGTGTAAGAGGTCCTCTAAGGTCTGTCCCAAGCTCAACATCTTGAGCTGGGGTGACAGTAGCTGAGGAGGTAGAGCGGGTTGACGTAACAGGAAGGCTGCTAGTTCAATCCCGAGTGTCGAGGTGTCCCTGAGCAAGACGCCTCCCCCTGAATGGTTGTAAGTTGCTTTGGATAAAAGTGCAGCAAAATCCCCTAAATGTAAATGTATCTGTAACATCCATTCCTGATTGATTATCTTATACGCCGAGATATCTGTTCATCTGCGTTTGCCTGTCTTACCCAGATTCAGACGAGTCGTAGCTCCTGTTCATGTAAAGGGAATATAATTTGTACTTATTTGTATATCCAATATTTCATAATAGTTGACTATTACCATCCTGGGGCCTCATTACAGAAACTTCCTAACTCTGAAATCCCATCCTATCTTAAGATAGGAAGGCATTTAGGGGTTTTGGTATTTCAGAAGGAGGTTTCCTAACTTAACTTAGGAAGAAATCCTATCTTATCTTAAGATAGGAATTTAGCATTTTCAGAACTATCCTAAATTAGGAATTTCTTAAGTTAGGATCCCTAAGTTAGGTGGCCATACACCCTGTCCTAAATTCAAAATAACTGTCAAAAACTGAAAAAAATGGTAGCAGCACTGTAAGTTGGTCTGTATGACAATGAAGACGAGGAACATCCCAACAGAAATGTGATGGCTGAAAGGCAACCGAGACCGCATAATGATTTGTTAAATTTTCCTGACCTTATTTTAATTTCATTTTATCGCCTGCAAAGACATTTAATTTTTAATTTGGAAGAATCACTTTACTACTTTATTACTCCGCTTCTTGTTCTCTGTACCAATATCCACCATGACAATAGTACTAGTGCTACGAGCTTGCCGTTATTAACAAAGATCCTTTATCAACAGTCTCTGTTAACGTTTAAAGTAACTCGTTCTATCAATCTCATGCACATTCTGAGTTCAGAAACATACATGACGATTGCCGAAAAATCTGATTGACAGAACAGTTAGGATTACCTAAGATAAGATAGGAGGCCACAGATAAGATAGGAAACGGCCAACAGGTTAGGGACTGCTTCTGTAATAGGAAGTTAGGATTTTTCCTATCTTTGAGTCCCTAACTTAAGTTAGGATGAGAATTTAGGATTTGTTCTGTAATGAGGCCCCTGATCCTCCTGGACCTGAGTGCAGCTTTTGACAGCATTTCCCAGACCATCCTCATCGACCAATTAGCCTCTCTTGGAATATCTGACACACCTCTGGACTGGTATAAATCATATCTGTGTGGACGTACTCAGTTTGTCCAACTCAAAAAATGTAGATCCCATTCTTCCCTCCTCTCCTCTGGTGTACCCCAAGGTTCTGTCCTTGGACTCCTCCTGTTCATTATCTATCTCCTCCCTCTTGGCCATTTTTTCCATAAATATAATGTTCAGTTCCATTGTTATGCAGATGATACCCAGCTCTACTTGTCCACCAAACCCACCACGACCCTCCCTCCCACCTCCCTCTCTGATTGCCTCCAGGAAATCAGATCCTGGTTCTCCCATAACTATCTCAAACTCGACTATGATAAAACTGAAATCCTCTTTATTGGCACCAAATCCACCATCTCTAAAATAAATAACTTCTCCATCTCCATTGACAATTCATCAGAGTCCCCCTCTCCCCAGGTCAAGAGTCTGGGTGTCATCCTGGATAGCACCCTATCATTTCAGTCCCATATCAATAATGTCACTCGGTCAGCATACTTCCATTTATGTAACATCTCTCGCCCGCGCCTATCTCTCTCCCCCAACAGTGCTGAAATTCTTGTTCACACCCTGGTCGCATCGCGTCTGGACTACTGCAACTCTCTCCTCTTTGGTTTACCTGCTAAGTCCATACATAAATTACAACTGGTTCAAAACTCTGCAGCCCGTATCATTACTTAAACCCCCTCCATCAGTCACATAACACCTGTCCTGCAGCAACTTCGTTGGCTCCCCATCAAATATCACATCATTTACAAGATCCTGCTTCTCACTTTCAAGGCCATCGACAATCTTGCCCCTCAGTATCTTACCGAGCTCCTCCATATCAAGACACCCACAATTTCTCTCAGATCGTCTTTCTCCATCCAGCTCACCCTCCCACCAGTTCGCCTGGTTACCATGGGGTCAAGAGCATCCTCAGCCCCCTACCTCTGGAACTCTCTGCCTCATAACATCCAACACTCCGGTTCCATTATCACTTTCAAATCTCACCTGAAAACTTATCTACTTAGCCAAGCCTACTCCCTTTAAGTCAGTTGCATTCTTGGGACTAGAATGAACACACTGTTTTTATCTTGTACCCTGTCTTATTATGTTGTTGTTGTTTTTTGTTTGCTATTATGGATGTTTGATTTTGTAAGGTGACCTTGAGTGACAAGAAAGGCGCCCATAAATAAAATGCATTATTATTATCATTATTATTATTATTAACGAGTGCAAAATCACAGCAGCGAATATAGTGCAAAATGTTCTGCGCGTGTATAGATAAACTCGTTGGGAATAAGTGACCGCTCTGTCACACATTCAAAATCTTTGGAAAGTAATTTAATGAAGTACAATTTACAGCTTTAAGTTCTTGTTGTAATTGAGACCAATACTTATTTTTGTCAATTTCATCTTTATGGCCCCAGTTAAAATGTCAAAGGGCTTCACGGGTCACATTTTAGGACATCATCATAGCCCTAGCCCCTAAAAATAAAAACTGAGGTGATGATCAAGGAAGAATTGTTGAGAAGGAACGCAGACAGATGGGTCACCCTTCAGGGGATGCTTAGGAGTTGCTGCAAAGATAAACATCAGTTTTTAGTTCATTTTTTATTTTTTTTGAGGGTACTTGCTCCAAATAAAACGTGGATATGTTGAGCAAGCAAGACTATCCGATAGCGACTGTAAACTTGGAGACCGAAGGAAAAAGTAAACTCAATGGAAAGTAGGGCAGTTTGAAGGGCAGTTCCCAGTTTGCATACACAGTACATGTGTCAGGCTTTATGCTGCTCCAGGCTCAGTAAGTAGGTCTCGTTAAACTACCTTTTAAAATACCACAAAACCATAACCTTACATATGTCATTTTAATATTGATTTAGGCCTCTGCGTCTATTGTTTTCTAGCCGTGTTTTAAATGGGGCGTCTCCATGACAACCTTACTGTTACGCTTACCGCTAAGCTTCCATCCGCTATTCATCCGGTGGCTTCACCCACGGGCTAGTGCTGCCGGTGTGTTAGCAATATTAGCTGTGCTTCGGAGCAAGTACTGCCCATTTCCTCTTTCCCCTCACACTGCATCGACCCAAGCCAGTGTTCCCGGGGAAGGGGTCATGCAGTGCGTGAAAGTGAAGCCAATCAGAGCGGCCATATTGATTACCGCTGGAAGGCTAGGCTTCGTAACACAGACCGGGGTCAAAGGTCCATTGGCTGAATTGCGCTGTTTGGCTGTTGGGTGGGTTTTTGCCAGCCAAGTCAATTTGCCAGTCAAAAACAAGAACAACCAATGACCACTTTGTGTGTGTGTGTGTGTGTGTGTGTGTGTGTGTGTGTGTGTGTGTGTGTGTGTGTGTGTGTGTGTGTGTGTGTGTGTGTGTGTGTGTGAGTGATCCAGTCGCCTGCACTCGGGACATTGACTAGCTTGCAGGTTTAGTGTGAGATGGGAAGCAATGTGGGAATTAATGGGGTATTTAGCTTTAGTGCACGCTCTGTCTTTCGGATGTATGTGTTGCAAACCCTCAGACCCCCATCACCATTATTGCAAGCAATTATCTTTCTTTTTCTTTTTTTTCATTTGCTGATTCCAAGAGTAAACAGACTGACTGGCGAGTGACTAATGTTTTAACCCTCAATCAGATTTATATCTCCCACGCAAACTGTTGTACGCAAGAAAGGTTATGGTTCAGGATTAAGAGATCAATTCAACTGCAATTTTTTCAGCAAATTTAATTTAGAAAAAAGGGTGAAAGTTTGAGAAACCTTTTGGATCCGATCTGTAGGGATTTGACAGTACATTCCCAAGAAATGGAAGCCCAAGAACATACAAGCATTTGTGGATCTTACCACTGGATGTCTTGGCTTTTTAAGCAGGAAATTACCAAATGTTGGCATGATACAACTCCACGTTGTGAGTGTAAGATGCTCAAAGTGAGAAGGGATGGAAAATAACCAAAATGTGTGTTGTAAAGGTAGAAGCCTCTGAACACTGACGATGGGTGAGCTGAACGTCTGAAAAAGATGAGTGAGTGACAGGATATACATTAACACATCAACATAGAAATAATGATAAAGCGCCATGACACCGTTCCCAGGAGGACCCAGGCAGGTAGATAACGCAGGCAAGGGGCAACGGTGGCTGACTGTGGTCCGCCACGTCGCCACGGCAACGGCCCTGCTGCATCCTCTCAGACTGCTGCCGTCAATGCCACACACTCAGGTTATTTAAAGGAGAATGATTAATGCATTAAAGGAGGCCTCGCACCTGCCCTACTCCCGTGTGTGTGTGTGTGTGTTTGTTTGTCTGTGTGTTTTGGGCTGGTTATTTCGGTTCACTTGCAGTTGCATCCTTGTGTGTGTGTGTGTCAATGTGGGTTCTTTCTAGCCTTGTGATTGTGTGCGCGTGTATGTCAAATGTGTGTGTTTATGCAGGTGTGTGTGTGTGTGCTGACTCGGCCTCTGTGCTGGCAATTAGAAAAACCACCAGTGGCATGGCGCACATAAATCATAGAGGGAGAGAGACCTAGAGAGCCAGAGGAAGAGAGAATGAAAGCCCTTGAGCAAAGCATATCCGTACCAGCTGCAGTGTTTAGGCTGACTGGGTATGAATCATACTGGTTGTGTTGAGTGTGTGTTTGTAACTCCATCTATGAATAATGTAGTTATATTACTCATCCATTACAATATAACTAAGATAATGTATATCTATGCGTCTAACCACTCATACATTCATTAAGAGCTAGATATTCATGTACATGGGTCCTGAAGTCATTCAATAAAGTTTGGCCTCTCTGTTTTCTATTGTTCCCCAGATGTATGATCGCAGATGAGGTAAGCCCAAAGATATTCCCTCCTCCCCGCCCCCCCGCATCTATACCTCCACCTCAAACAAAATAATTAAATACAACTATTCCATATCGAAACCAAACCTCGTCCATAAAGTCCCCACTACCTCCCTCCCAAATTAATTGGTCAAGCCCTGTCCCTCCCCTGTCCCCCCCACCAGAGCGCGCTCTCTCTCTCTCTCTCTCTCTCTCTCTCTCTCTCTCCCTCTCAGCAGCCCCACCTAATCAGTTTTGACACGGGAATCACTCCCGGGTTCTTATTACATGGGGCTTCTCGCGCGTCCACCCCAGCATGTCATATGTAATTTAAAAACCTGCAGAGAGAAGAAATCTCTCTATCTCTCGCTGTCTCTCTTTCTTCCTGTGTCTTTGTGTGTGTGTGTCTCTCCCTCCCTCCCTCACACCTGCTACCTCCGCCTCCACCTCAACCTCCTCCGTCAACGTCTACCTCCTCCCTCGGTCCCCTCCCCACCCCTCGCTACACTAACCCCCTCTTCATTGTTACTGCCTTCCTCAACCGAACTCTCACACCTCCTCTCCCTCCTCCTCCCCCTCCTCCCCCCTCCACCACCCACCCCTACTACCTCCACCAACTCAACTCCCACCCTGCTTAACTACCACTCCCAACCCCTCCTTGCTGCCCCAACCTCCACCTTTCTGCCCACACCTACACCCTCCAACCCCATGCTAGCAATGTAAGTCTCCTCCACCCCTCGTCTCCTCCAACCCCCTCCGCTACTTGTCTTCGTTCTACCTCCACCGCCCCACCCTCAATCCGCCCACGCCCCTCCCTCCTCAGATGGGTCTGGGCAAGACCATCCAGGCAATCGCGGCGGCCTACGCCTACCGCGCCGAGTGGCCCCTGCTGGTGGTGGTGCCCTCGTCGCTGCGTTACCCCTGGGTGGAGGAGCTGGAGCGCTGGCTGCCAGAGCTGCAGCCCAGAGACATCAACCTGGTGGAGAGCCGGAGCCACACCGCGTGAGTCTAGTCATAATTCCCTCGTCAAAATGGAGTGTTAAACCAGATGCTTATATCTGAGTTACAGGGGAGGCGCAGAACCATTTGCACACTCGAAATCCGAGTAGGCTAGCAACAATGAAAACGTTTCTATGAACATCTACTGGACAGAGTGCAGATGAGCCAAACAACGTTTATTTTCATTTTCTTATTATTTTTAATTGATCACTCAAAAGGATAAAATTTAGGATTTAATTAGGAACACATCTTTAACGTAATCGCACGTTGCTTCCGATTTTTTCGTGCTGTCACGTTTTGACAATACCAAGGAGTGGGAAATAAAGTGCTGATCACAATGATGTGATCATCAGCCCCGAAAGACTGCGCAGCAAAAGAGAAAAAAACACCAGTCTTTCTGTTTCAACATAAGATATTTTCTCTCATCTCTGGTCTTTTTACTTTCACTTAGTTCATTCATCACCTCTGGAGATTTCTTCCTTTTATTTCTTAGTAACCTCTGTGATACGCCATTCGTGATAGTTTTTTTTTTTAATGTAATTTATTGTCACCTTGGAGATGGGAATAATTTCTACATAACCTTAAAATAACACAGAAAGGAGCAAGGAAGCTGTGAAACTCACACTAGGGCGGGGTTGTCAAACTCAATGTGTTGATGACTGAAAACCAGATGCGAAAGCTCTCTCTCTCTCTCTCTCTCTCTCTCTCTCTCTCTCTCTCTCTCTCTCGAAATTAAAATGATACCAGGCAGATGGCCTAACACTGCTCCAACATAAAGGAAAGAAATGCACTTAATTGTGCGTGTTCTGGTTTTTTAGAGTTAACGTGTGTGGTGTTCAAGTAAGCTTGTCAGGTATGCTTTTCATAGTCTGACACATCAGTGAGTGATGGCAGACAACCTCAAATCTGGCCGATCGCTTCATATTTAGTTTGGACCAATCATGTCGCTGGAGGCGGGATGTAAAGTGCGTCATTGGCCAACGGCGAACCCAAGCGCATGGCACTAGTAAACTGTCAAAGAGTCTGTAAAGGTTTGAAAACAACAACATGAACAACGCTCAGAAGAACACTCTTCTGAACGCTTGGTCCACTCGCCAATGAGTTTCCCTTTGGTAGAACGTCTCCATTCTGTAGGCTGTTCTGTGAGATCTTACCGTTAGGCCCACTGCATAAGTAAGATGTTTTATTTTACATCATACCCAACTCAGGTCGGCTTGGTGTTTCTGTGTGTGCTTCTTGCGTGCACATTGTGTGTGTGTGTGTGTGTGTGTGTGTGTGTGTGCGCGCACTCCCCCAGGGGCATTGTCAGCAGCAAGGTGACGGTGCTGGGCTACGGCCTGCTCACCAGCAACGCCCAGCCCCTCTTGGAGGCCTTAGGTCAGCAGCGCTTCGCCGTGGTGGTGGTGGACGAGTCGCACTACATGAAGACCCGCAACGCTGCCCGCACCAAGATCCTGGCGCCCATCGTGCAAAGCGCCAAGCGAGCCTTCCTGCTCACGGGCACGCCGGCGCTGGGCCGCCCCGAGGAGGTGAGGGGGCAGTTCAGTTAACATTACATTACGTTTTGCAGACGCTTTTATCCAAAGCAAATTCAATAAGTCCAGTGGTTCTCAAACTTTTCCCCTGGCGACCCCCCAAAATTACAGTTGTCAGCAGAAGGAGAAACAACAATATACTGCTGTCGGTACAGTAAGGATGTTCATAAAACCAAGTGCCAAGCACTAACTATCGCTAGGTTAACCCATTCCCTGTGTACAACAAAGACAGCTAGGATAAGACACTACACAACTACTATAAAGTACTATAACTAAGTTTGACATTATGTAAGTGCGTACATTAAGTGCCAGGACGTACAACATACAATAAGTATGAGGGTTGGGAGGGGGTGGCTATGCAGAGTCTAGGTGAACTCTGAACAAGTGAGTCTTGAGTTAACTGTTTGTAGCACAACCAGAAAATGACATTGGATCAAGTAGTTCTCCCCACGCAAAGCTCACGGGGCTCGCTTGTATCCGCTCCATTCGCATAGGACTCAAGTCTATTTGGTTAGTGAAACAATCTAAAATGTTACTTCCAGCACTGCTCCCATGAGCCCCAGCTCCTACCAAAATGTCCACCATCCCTTGCTTTAACAAGACTCCAAAATCCACACCTGTATGTTGCGCTGTCCCACATAAACCACCTTTTGTGTATTTTAATAGACAAATGTTGAACTTTTGAATGTCGTTCTTACTGCCTGTGCCACTGAGATAACACATGACTGTTGAAGTTAAGTCCAAATATTGAAGTGTATTTTTTACTTTTTGTCTATTGCTTTTGATTTGATGAGAGTGGATATATCTGATAGGCATGGGTCAGAATATTCGATTATTTGATTATTCGTTCCCGAGGGTCAAAGCCAATTTTTAACATTTGGGCCGTTAACATTTTTTCCCATTCAAATAAACAAGAATTAACGGACGGAACTAATGTTGTACACCTCGAAGGGCATTTTCCCGCTTATACCAATGTCACTTGCAAAAGAAAAGAAATAAAGACCATTCATTTATATTTTCATGCGTTTTACAATCCAAATATAAAGTTTTTCACATGCCATAACTTTGTTTCCCTGGTAACGCCTGAGGTTTTGACTAATACCTGGAACAATCATTAAAAACCTTACGGGAGGGTAATGATTGTTCCAGGTATTAGTCAAACCCTCACCCTTCATCGCATGTTCCCACAATTGTACAAACTGAAAGGAAAAAAAAAAAAATCATGTCGCATTTTTAACGACCCACCGAAAACTTTTTGCGACCCCCACTTTGAGAACCACTGTTCTAGTCCACTCAGCTATGAGCCAGAGAGCTAACGTTATGCATTGTACATATTTATAATTTGAAATTCGTCCCAGCCTTTATACCACAGATATATTTATCTATATTTATACCCCAGCTCTCGTTTTGAAGGCTGAACAGACAATTTGACTGGAACTACTTAGCAGATAGTTGTTTTTTTGCGTTTAATATATTAAGTGATTTCTTGCCAATGATCCATGACTGCCTTTGTGAATGTCGGCACACATCGAATAATCGATTATTCGTTCATACCACCCACTGATTATTCGACCATGAAAAATGTGAGTTATTCACATCCCTAATATCTGACAGGGCTACGATGAGCATCAAGCCCTTTCTCTACCTTACAAATAAAAATCAGCTCCAGACAAACTCTGTTCACACACTGCAGTTCATGTTATATCTGTAGAGCTTGATATTGCATCAAGTATGTCACTCTGGAAGTCACCGCCATTCACAGTTAAGGCGTCAGAATATCGATTAGTCGTCACATGACCCCAAACAACCACAAGAAACGGCAGTATAAGGTGACATCAGTTTGCACCAATTGACCTGTCGCTAAGCTCTGCCCTTAGAACGCAGATGAGCCAATGATATTCCAGCCTCAACTATACTCGGACATCGGCTCTGACAACTCCATTGAAAACAATAGGGAGGAGGCGTAATATAACAATTTAATGGTGGATTTTTGTTGTTTGTGTAAAAAAAAATAAACATGGTCAAACGATGTGCTTGGGGTACATGCAACACGGACAGTCGGTGTCCTGAGAGGCTGCAGAATGGGTATATTTCATCCCTTTTCCCAAGCCACAACGGGACAAGAAAAAGTGTGTAATGTTGATCGGACTGAGGATGAGAATACAAACCAAATTTAAGCTTAAGTTACCTTCTGTATGTATTTTAAAGTTTTGAATACCCCTCCATAGCGTAATGTAGTCCCTTTTCGCTCAAAATTTCTCCAAAACGTGCTTTGATAGAATGTCAGCTGCCCTTTTTCCATATGTTTTTGTTATTGAGTCTGGTATGTTTGTCTGAGTTCGTCATGGTAACGATGGGGGGGTGACTTAACGACAGGTCAATTACCAACCAATCACTAACATTTATTTATATTTCAACTTGTGTTGTGGGAAGTGTGTTAAAATTTATTGACGTAAAGAAATTTCAATATGTTTTTCTTTCCATCATCATCCTCACTACGCACACACAGCTTTTTATGCAGATCGATGCACTGTACCCGAAGATGTTTGGAAGTTGGACAGAGTATGCTAAGAAGTACTGCAACGCACACTACAGGTAAAGTTATGGGTTATTTATGTTATTTTCACAATAATGTTGCAACTTTGATTTTAGATTTTCAGTTTGATATGTCCACTCTTACTGAAACCTTTTCTGTGACAACCAAATTCCTTATAACTTTTATATCCCTCATTGTATTTGTTGAGGAATTGTGCATGATTTTTCAATTTGTGCAATCATTTCTGTTTTACGTTTCTGCGATGAAAAGCCGTCCAAAAACCTATATCACATAGAATCATCAAAAATGGTTAAATGATCGAGGTACAATTTGTTTTGCTTTAGCACCCAGCTGTCTTACA
Source organism: Pollachius pollachius (assembly GCF_949987615.1). Lineage (NCBI taxonomy): Eukaryota > Metazoa > Chordata > Actinopteri > Gadiformes > Gadidae > Pollachius > Pollachius pollachius. The sequence goes on along the minus strand of NC_136937.1, from coordinate 21,111,755 downwards.
CACACACACACACACACACACACACACACACACACACACACACACACACACACACACACACACATACTCACACATACGCACACACCCATATATACCAACACACACACGGGCTCATGGGTTGAAGTGAGGGCGTGCTGAGCTCGGAGCAGCAGGAGGTTCCCTGCTGTGTGTGGAGGAGGAGACAGGTGGGTGTGGAGGAGGAGACAGGTGGCGTTCACCGACAGCCAGCCTGGGAATGCCAAGTGGCCGGTCACCATACGGCCGGCATCACGTCTATCCAAAAATGAGATAGATAAAGAGATACGCTAAGACAAAGCATCAAACGCATCCCATTGGCTGTCTGTCAAAAGTGACCCCACAGGCCACTTAAGGCACACGGTAAGGAGGAGGGGGAGGCCGGGGGAAGGGGGGGTGGTCCATGCCTATAAATTCCTAGCTCCTGCCCAAGCCACATTTGACAACTATATTTGGAAGAATAGTCTGCGCTATTTATCCACTAAAATAACGGCCACAAATACACACACAGGAGTTCACTTTTGCATGCTGACTGACTTTCTGCCCAGTGCAGTGGTGCTTGTAAAATGTCAAGGAAGACGGAATACTTGAACATTCAGATCAGTATTTATTTTCGCTCTCGTGGGCATCCCTGTAATTTGTGTCATGAATACGTAAAGGAACAACCCTGCAAAAAGGTTGCGACAAGACTAGAAGCACGCTGGTTTGTAACCACAACTGGGAACCCCCTTTTGACTTTCCCTAATTGAGCGTAGCGGTCTCTGCCCCTTTTCCACCTTCACCTAATAACCTCCAAGCTCCACGGCGTTTCTATCTCACCACGGGACCTCTGGAATGAGCTGCTCCATATCAGAGGAAGGGCTTCTGATCAGGATTTTGGAGGCAGTGATATCCACTTCATTTACATGGGATGAGTGCTGAGAGGCGAGAGAGAGAAAGCAGCTTCCAATAGTGAAGCCGACTCCACATTGATCCTCCTCGTCTTTGTTGTCGTTCTTCTTGTCTTGGTTGTCGTTCTTCTTCTCGTGTCGTTGTTATCTCACTTCAGGGTCTGTAAACAGCTCGAGGGAAGAAGAGGAACGTAAATAGTGTAACATTCTCTTGAGATAAAGAATCAACTAATCCCAGTCTCTCAGCCTGCCCTCACACTAGGGGTGGGACAAATTATCGATACGGCGATATATCGTCGCACTTATTCGTGCAATGCGACAATCGATACACATATTTTTCAATAATTATATATTTTTTAAGAATTTATTTTGTATTTATTTATTCATTAAGAGTTAGAATATATATATTTATTACACGGTGCCGTCTCAATGCCGTGGAACGCTCTGTTCACTTGCATGGGCCCTTCACGACTTGCGGCGGTGAATTATATTTGATAATTCACCGTTGCTAAGTATAATTGACTGCTGTCAAGGAAAGTTTTGCCGTCTTTTCAACACTCCGCAATTAGTCCGGTAACTTATCAACCCCAGCGTACTCGGTTGCTAAGCGACGTCAACATCTTTAGCCGACTATTTCTCTGTTGATTAACGCTACGAATGCTGGTAACAAACAAATTGTAAAAAGACACAACGTGTGAAGTTAATTTTTCGCTTTGGCAAGTAGCTGTGTAGTAAGCGGGCTAATGTAAAGAACGTCACCGGTCGTTATCGAAAATAAGCCCCTTCATGGCGGAGCGAGACACTTCATGGCGATGCGAGACACTTCCACTGCGTGTCGGTGTCCTGTTCGCCCTGTCTGGGCTTATTTTCCCAATAATGACCGGCGTTCTATACATTATCCCTAACATATAACTCGCTCGATATTTTCAATAATAAAATAAGGCGCACTAAACAGATTTCCTAGCTCCTCAAGGTGGCGCTCAACACATGAATGAAGGTTTGGACCATGTATAAAGACAGAAATCCAGCACTTTACCTTTTCAGTCATTTAGTATTCATCGTGAGACATACAGTGGGGCAAAAAAGTATTTAGTCAGCCACCAATTGTGCAAGTTCTCCCACTTAAAAAGACGAGAGAGGCCTGTAATTTTCATCATAGGTAAACCTCAGCTATGAGAGACAAAATGAAAAAATAAAATCCAGAAAATCACATTGTCTGATTTTTTAAGAATTTATTTGCAAATTATTGTGGAAAATAAGTATTTGGTCACCTACAAACCAGCAAGATTTCTGGCTGTCACAGACCTGTAACTTCTTCTTTAAGAGGCTCCTCTGTCCTCCACTCGTTACCTGTATTAATGGCACCTGTTTGAACTCCTTATCAGTATAAAATACACCTGTCCACAACCTCAAACAGTCACACTCCAAACTCCACTATGGCCAAGACCAAAGAGCTGTCAAAGGACACCAGAAACACAATTGTAGACCTGCACCAGGCTGGGAAGTCTGAATCTGTAATAGGTAAGCAGCTTGGTGTGAAGAAATCAACTGTGGGAGCAATTATTAGGAAATGGAATACATACAAGACCACTGATAATCTCCCTCGATCTGGGGCTCCACGCAAGATCTCACCCTGTGGGGTCAAAATGATCACAAGAACGGTGAACAAAAATCCCAGAACCACACGGGGGGACCTAGTGAATGACCTCCAGAGAGCTGGGACCAAAGTAACAAAGGCTACCATCACTAACACACTACGCCGCCAGGGACTCAAATCCTGCAGTGCCAGACGTGTCCCCCTGCTAAAGCCAGTGCATGTCCGGGCCCGTTTGAAGTTTTCTAGAGAGTATTTGGATGATCCAGAATAGGATTGGGAGAATGTCATATGGCCAGATGAAACCAAAATAGAACTTTTTGTTAAAAACTCAACTCGTCGTGTTTGGAGGAGAAAGAATGCTGAGTTGCATCCAAAGAACACCATACCTACAGTGAAGCATGGGGGTGGAAACATCATGCTTTGGGGCTGTTTTTCTGCCAAGGGACCAGGACGTCTGATCCGTGTGACGGAAAGAATGAATGGGGCCATGTATCGTGAGATTTTGAGTGAAAACCTCCTTCCATCAGCAAGGGCACTGAAGATGAAATGTGGCTGGGTCTTTCAGCATGACAATGACCCCAAACACACCGCCCGGGCAACGAAGGAGTGGCTTCGTAAGAAGCATTTCAAGGTCCTGGAGTGGCCTAGCCAGTCTCCAGATCTCAACCCCATAGAAAATATTTGGAGGGAATTGAAAGTCTGTGTTGCCCAGCGAAGGCCCAAAAACATCACTGCTCTAGAGGAGATCTGCATGGAGGAATGGGCCAAAATACCAGCAGCAGTGTGTGAAAACCTTGTAAAGACTTACAGAAAACGTTTGACCTCTGTCATTGCCAACAAAGGGCATGTAACAAAGTATTGAGATGACCTTTTGTTGTTGACCAAATACTTATTTTCCACCATAATTTGCAAATAAATTCTTTAAAAATCAGACAATGTGATTTTCTAGATTTTTTTTTTTTCATTTTGTCTCTCATAGCTTAGGTATACCTATGATGAAGATTACAGGCCTCTCTCATCTTTTTAAGTGGGAGAACTTGCACAATTGGTGGCTGACTAAATACTTTTTTGCCCCACTGTATATCGTGATGAATCGTTATCGGATTGTCTAACAATATATCGATTATTTCAGATTTGCTGTATTGCGATGTTATCGGTATTGCGGGCCATGTATCATGTTGTGCCGTGAGGTACCGTGTGATTCCCACCCCTACCTCACACTAGTGTCCCCCCCCCCACCCCCTCCAGGTACTTTGGCAGGCAGCGACAGTGGGACTCCCGGGGCTCCTCCAACCTGGAGGATCTTCACCAACGCCTCAACCAGATCATGATCCGCCGCCTGAAGGCCCAGGTGCTCACCCAGCTGCCCCCAAAGGTGCGCCAGCGGATCCCCTTCGACCTGCCCAAGGAAGCCGCCAAGGTACCAGTCTGACCCCGCTCAAGTCTGGGTGAATAGAGTTCACTGTCTTCTGCTTTGTATTTGTTTGGACCAATCATGTGTCTTTAAGCGCAAACAAACGGGGCCAGCAGTAATCGGTAAAAATAAAATATTTAAAGGTTTCAAATAATATTATTTTACGTAAAATATGTTTATATGAATTATGCAGTGGTGGGTAGAGTACTGAATATCTATACTCAAGTAAAAGTACAATAACTTCCTTTTAAATCGATTTGAGTAAAAGTAAGTATTCCAATTTAAAAACCTACTTGAGTAAGAGTAAAATAGTACTTTGTTATAAAGTTACTCAAAGTTACAAGTTACTTTACATTTTTGTATTGGAGTGCTTGGATCAGTAAAAAAGACATAACGTGTGTGACTGAGTGAGTGAGATAGAGAAAGATGCACTCAAAACATTTCTTCACAACTTCATTGACAAAAAATGTAATTTAATTTCAAACAAATGTACACTAAAAACGTAAATTAATTTCAGCTCTGTGCATATGACAAAAGGCAAGAGCTTTGTAGGAACACAACCAATGATACACTAGTATGCACGCACACTCACAGCCAGACACAACAAAGACAAACTTTTCCTATTCCTTCCTATTCCTTCCTGTTTTTAGGAATTTCCTATTCCTAAAAACAGAGCTCCCCCGGCAACGTGGAAATAATGCATAAGGGCTACAAGCAGTCAATTGTGTGTGTGTGTATGTGTGTGTCCGCCACCTGTATGTATTCCACAATGAGTCTATTGAAGGGTGTTTACAGTGGAGCCTGCAGCCATAGAAGAAACAAAACAGAAAGTGAAAGAATGTTTTTAAAGGCCGGGTCAGAGTTTGGTCCTATCAATTTATTGGTGAGTGGCTGGTCCCATGCAGTGGATGCGTGCCAGACACCGCTCATTAGGAATGCCTGTACTGCAGCGCTGTATGCACCACCATGATGAACCGATCAATGCACTAATCAGAATGAAATCCCACAACAAGCCATGATATTCTCAGAGGATACTCAAGTTTGTTATTGAAAGCCGTGCTGGGGAAGGTTGGGATTATAATGCAGGCTCAACATCAAAACAAACAAAGGAAATAAATTTGGCGTTGGTTTGTCATCATGAGAGAGAGAGAGAGAGAGAGCGAGAGACCCAATTCATGTGTACATAAAAAGCACTCTTTTTTTCTGAAAGGCAGTTACGGTTGCTTCTCTTTTAAGGATGATAGTGTTTGCATCCATCTTTGTGTGTGTGCATATGAACTTCCATCGCAATTGCATTTCTGCAGACCGGGACTCGGCAACCTAAGCAAATTGGCCATAGCGCTCCTTCAATAAGAAATAATGAAAACCTTTAAAGCTTTCGCCCAAACAGTGTCTTACCTTGTGCCAGACGACAGCTGCAGCAGGTATTCCAGGGCACCTCTTCCATAGACCCAAATGTGCTCAATATGATGACAGTATACACCTATTAGGGCCAGCCGGGCACACAAGAGTGCAAGAACACGGAGAGAAGATAATGTCAGAAATGTGTGCCCAAATTTTTTCTTTCTGTCTTTGTGGGGCTGAACTTTCAAGACGTTGGCGGGGAAGAACATGCTGTTTCCTGCTATTTTTGGGGGGCGGCTTTATGGGCCTCTTTGTCTTTCTTACCCAGGTTTAAACAGGATTAATCTTATCTTGCACTGTGTGTCCAGAGCCACGTGATAATAACCAGTTTAGCTGCCAGAGCGGGCTGCGGATGGAGGAGGGCCATCCCTTGTCCACAGAGGGACAAATCCATCACCCGGCGTACCTCAAAACCCACTTATTTCTGATGCCGCGACACATCGTGATATTTTAAAGCTGCACTTTGTGACTTCTTTTCACTGTGGCCATCCATTTTGATAATAATAAAACACATCCACCCACGGCTCTGTCGGTCCAACGATGGCTTTGCCACTCTAAATCAATTTGGTTTGTGGGGCAAACAAAGTGGGAGAAAATACAATTTTGACCAGAAAATGCTAGCTTAGAGCTATAAAGGAGTACGGATGTAGCCTCGGTTGAAACGGTTTGTATTTAGTTTTCCGGTTCACTCGTAATGAGTGTGCAAGTATTGCAGTGTTGAAGTTGTAGTGCTGGTCTCTGACCTCCCTGCTCATCCTATCCAAATACTGACCTCCCTGCTCATCCTATCCAAATACTGTTTTTTATGTGCTGTGCCAAGCGATAGGGAAAGTCAAACCAAGCGATCCTCAGATACCAACATCAAGTTTAAAATGAAATTCGTACAATGATTTCTGCGCCAGGTCAATACTGCCCAGCTCAAAGTACAAACCAGTATTAACATGAATGACAGCCCTCAAGAGCATTTCCCAAGTAATGTAAACCAGTTAATGTAATCGATAAACTATTGAAATCTTGAAAACCGATGTGCTGAGCAATGCAACTCCTTGACCTTACAGCAACCGTTCCACCTCCCGATGAACACACACCCACCAACCCCCCGACTGAGACCTGCTTGTTATAGAAAACCCTTGCAAGGGAAAATTACGATTACAACGCGGGTACTGATTTTTATTACAGGGGAGGTGTCTTTTTTATACATTTGGTTAAAAGGGTCTGCTTAATCACATAATGTGATGGATTTATGCTTACAAGCAGAACCAGTAAACACTTTAATTTTCCCACCCCATAACCGCGCTCCGCTGTCCAGCCCCCCCTCCCCCACTGCCCCGTGCCTCATCTTACTCACCTCACCCTAATGATGGCTTTATCTCTCCGGGCCAGACGCTTTTTATTCCCCTCTTGCCCTTTACGTTCCCCCAGCCCTAACCTTTTTGGCGGCGCTAAGTCCCGAGCCACGATGAATATCGCCAAGTGCTCTGCCTCTCTGGCTTGCTTTTTTCCTCTTTCTTTCACTTCTCTTCTTCTCCGTCTCTTTCTGTCTGTCTGTCTGTCTGTGTCTCTTTATCTCTCTCTCTCTCTCTCTCTCTCTCTCTCTCTCTCTCTCTCTCTCTCTCTCTCTCTCTCTCTGGTTCTCTCTCTCTGGTTCTCTCTTTCTTTCTTTAGATTTTTTGCGGTACAGCGCTTCCTAAAGGAGACGTGACGTTTACTGCACATTGTGGCACCAAACGCTGCCTACACCAGGCTATAGCTATTAATACAGTCCTAACTCATTAGAACACCGTGGCAACAACCGTCATGCTCATGCCTAGCATACGCTTGTGGCTGGTACAAGAACGCCATCTCAAGGGCTTTGGCGAGTCCGGGCCTAACTGTAGTCAACACATGGCAAATGGACATATTACACATCGTGTTGACAAGAGTGGGGTCAGAAATGAATAAATACAACCAGACCTCATTAGCTTGATCTGACTCAACTCACCCAACTCACCAAAATGGCTGTTAGGTGAATAAGGTCGCGTGGGCAAACTTTCTCCAGCCCCCCCTTTCATATAGGCCAATACACTGGGGGGGGAGGGCGGAGTGTAGCTTATTGGTTTAGACTGGACCATCGGGAAGGAGTCTCCATTATAATCAAGAGCCTTCATATTGTTGTTGTCAACTACGGCCCAACATCAACTAGGTACAGTCAGGACTGTGTGTGTGTGTGTGTGTGTGTGTGTGTGTGTGTGTAGTTGTCGTACACGTGTGTGTGTGTTCTATCGCCCTTGCGATAGATTTTACTTCAAAATAAGTCTGCCTGCATCCCCCTCTTACCCGTCCACCCTGACCCACCTAGAACAGGGAGAAAGCGAAAAGAAAGCCTGTGCATGTAGCACACGTCAACACATGCGTGCATGCGGAGAACACACTGCCTCACGGCGCGGCGCAGCCCGCTACGCAGCCACACCCTCCTCTCATCGGCCCTTCATAACGGGACCAACATCCCCACGGCCTCTCCTCCTCCCTGGCTTTAAATACCTCTAGCCAGCCACCGGGAGGGAGGGGGGCTGTGAGGGGAGGGGCGGGGGGTGAGGGAGGGGAGGTCTGGGTCACGTTTGATTTATTGAGCCTGGCCGGGTGCCTCTCCATCTCCGACCCGGAGCTTGTCACCAGTATTGCTATAATTGGGAGAAGGCCATGACCCACCTAGCAGCGGAGTGAGCAGGGGGGAGGGGGAGAGCAGTGTCTTAGGGATTTCATGCTCTTTCCCTTACGTTCTCTTTCTTTCCCTCTCTCTTTCCCTCTCCCTCTCTTTACTTCCATGTCCCGCCATTTCTCCTGCCTTCCCCTCTCTTTCTCTCCCCCCTCTCCTTTTCCCTCTCTTTCTCACCCCCCTCTCTCCCCTTTCCCTCTCTTTCTCAATCCCCCTCTCTCCTTTCCCCTCTCTCTCTTCCCCCTCTCTCCTTTCCCTTCTCTTCCTCTCTTCCCCCTCTCTCCTTTCCCTTCTCTTCCTCTCTCCCCCTCTCTCTCCGTTTCCCTCTCTTTCTCTCCCCCTCTCCTTCTCCTTCTCTCTCCCCCTCTCTCCTTCCCCCTCTCTTTCTCACTCCTCATCTCTCACCCTCTCTCCTCATCTCCCGCATGTCTTTCTCTCGCTCAGCCAGTTCTTACTCTTTCCATATCTCTTTTTCCTCTCTTGCAGATTTTACCTCCCTCCCTCCTCCCTCTCCCTCCCCCCTCTCTCCACCAGGCAGAAGTAGGGCAGCCAGCTGTACCATTATTTTTTTTACCCTTTATAAGTCCCAAGAACAGCACAGCGCAGCACAAGTGTGTGTGTATGCCAGTGTGGATGTGCAGGTGTGTGTGCATGTTCGTTGCTGCCCTAGTGTGACCTTTTTTTTTTGTATTCGTGTTTATGTGTGTTGTTTTGTGTGCGAGTTTGTTATTTTTATTTGTTTGTGTGTGTGTTTATGAGTGGCCATGTGAATATATTTGTGTGCAAGAGTTTTGGTGTGTCTATATCGGTCCCTGTGTGTGTGTGTGTGTGTGTGTGTGTGTGTGTGTGTGTGTGTATCCTCTTCAACCCAGTCTCCTCTGCTCTCTCTCTCCCCCTCCAGGAGGCGTCGTCCTGCCTTGAGGCCTGGGAGAGGCTAATGCAGGGCATGAGGTCGGGGTCCACCGCCTCGGAGAACCCCTTCTCCGAGGTCATGTCACTGGTGACGCGCATGTACAAGCAGACCGCCATCGCCAAGGTAACTGTGACTATAGTACCGGCTTTGAACTCAGGAGTAGCTCAGGAGGTAGAGCGGGTTGGCTTGTAACTGGAAAGTTGCAAGTTCGATCCCCGGCTCCTCTTAACCGAGTGTTGAGGTGTCCCTGAGCAAGACGCCTCACCCTGACTGCTCCTGACGAGCTGGCTGAAAAACTGCGTGGTTGACTCCGCCGTCGGTTTCTGAATGTGTGAATAAATGGTTGTAAGTCGCTTTGGATAAAAGTGTCCCCTAAATGTAAATGTATTATTTCACCTCTAAAACACCTCTAGATTTCGCCAATAGGATAATGGGACTAATAGGGATAGTGTAGTTGTTAGGGTGTATGCCTCCAAACTGTCGGGTTGTGGGGTTTTAACCCTGTTGTCCGCAGCCTTGCCTGAGGGCATCCTTGAGCGAGAGGCCCTCGCCCTTTCCTGCTTATTAGGGGCATGTATCGGATATTCTGGGTAAGAGTGCCTGCTAAACCCAAATGGATGGAATTGAACATACAGTATGTATACTCTGTCCTCCCTCAAGCATAACCTCTCTCTGGCTGGCGGTCGATGGCTCCAGAGATGACCTCCAATCAGGGTCAAACAGTGAGAACACTCCTCCTGTGGCGCAACACATAGGAGCCCGAGGAAGAATCCATGACTGGAGACCTCTCTGCCGCCTCCCTCTGTGTGGGGGCGGGCCTCTAGTCCACACCGTTTTCCCGCCAGACTATCCACACCGTGTAGTATTCAGTTTGGGGATGAACGTAAATCAACATAAACCCAACTGCTTACGTGGTTCTGTGGCTTGGTAGTGAGATTATAAAAATAACGGTCTTTGTCGTTGTTAGGAAACAACACGAGTGACAGCGCCTCGGTACTACGACGGCCGCGGCGGCGCGAAGCCCTCGGTCAGACCGCCGGCAGAGGCCGTCGCCACCGTCAACGCGACTAATGGTCACCGTTGAAAGCACTTAGAGCACCGTGGGGGTGACGGGAGGAGGAGGGGTAGGACGAGGTGAGTCGCGGCCCGAGCGCCTGTACGTCGGCACGGCATAATTTGGCGCTGTTGCGGAATGCTGAGGTTATGTCACCATGGAAACGTTTATTTTCCTCCCACTCTTCTCCTCAGTATCCGTCTCCTCTGTTAAGTCATTAGGGGAGGTTTGCGGTGAATTAGCCTCATTGGATGTACGATAATGCTACGCTAGAGTCTAGTACATTGAACATGTCCCAGTCCAATCAGCTCTCTCTTAAGAGACCGTGTGCATACCACACAGTTAACCTGTGGCCTCCGTCCCCCCGAAATCCCCCCCTCCCCGAGCAGCAACGCTAGCGAAGCTAGCGAGGTCCGGAAATGACCTGCCGAGGCCGCCGGACCCTGGGCTCACTGGACATATCTCCACTCTGATTGGATTTCTGCTTGGTTTCTCTAGCCTGACCCACCCAGGCGTTCGTTCTGATTGCATCCAGCGAGAACGCCCCAAAACCCAACGAAAACCCACTCAACTGAACCGGAGAGGAAACCAAACCCAACCAGAGCTAAATATCACTTCCGCCGCCCCCCCCCCTCCCCCCCACCCCACTAGATCTCATTTCCTCTCCCGTCACGATTTGGCCAAACCCCAAAACCTTATTTCCTTAGAACTTAACTGTAGAACTTCTATACAGGGTACAACATCTCGACAGCAATAGAAATATTCTATTTGCTATATCTATTATTGGTGTTTGCGCTTTACGGCCTGCAAGGGACGGGGAGGAAGTCGCTGGGGAGGATTCACACATCTACAGTGCCTTGCAATAGTATTCACCCCGCTTGGCATTTTTCGTGTTTTGTTGCCTCACAACCTGGAATTAACATGGATTGTTTGAGGATTTGCATAATTTAATTTACAGAACATGCCTACAACTTTGAAGATGTTTTTGTTTTTTTTATTGTGAATCAAACAACAAATAGGACAAAATGACAGAAAAAGTCAATGTGCATAACTATTCACCCCCCTAAAGTCAATACTTTGTAGAGCCACCTTTTGCGGCGATCACAGCTCCAAGTCACTTTGGATAAGTCTCTATGAGCTTGCCACATCTTACCACTGGGATTTTTGCCCATTCCTCCTTGCAAAACTGCTCCAGCTCCTTCAAGTTGGATGGTTTGCGCTTGTGAACAGCAATCTTTAAGTCTGACCACAGATTTTCTATTGGCCATTCCAACACATTTACATGTTTCCCCTTAAACCACTCAAGTGTTGCTTTTGCAGTGTGTTTGGGGTCATTGTCCTGCTGGAAGGTGAACCTCCGTCCTAGCCTCAAATCACGCACAGAGTGGTACAGGTTTTGCTCAAGAACATCCCTGTATTTAGCACCATCCATCTTTCGCTCAACTCTGACCAGTTTCCCAGTCCCGGCTGCCGAAAAACATCCCCACAGCATGATGCTGCCACCACCATGTTTCACTGTGGGGATGGTGTTCTTTGGGTGATGCGATGTGTTGGGTTTGCGCCAGACATAGCGTTTTCTTTGATGGCCAAAAAGTTCAATTTTAGTCTCATCAGACCAGAGCACCTTCCTTCATACATTTTGGGAGTCTCCCACATACCTTTTCGCAAACTCAAAACGTGCCATTTTGTTTTTTGCTGAAAGTAATGGCTTTCTTCTGGCCACTTTGCCATAAAGCCCAACTCTATGGAGCGTACGGCTTATTGTCGTCCTATGTACAGATTCTCCAGTCTCTGCTGTGGAACTTTGCAGCTCCTCCAGGGTTACCTTAGATCTCTGTGCTGCCTCTCTTATTAATGCCCTCCTTGCCCTGTCCGTGAGTTTTGGTGGGTGACCGTCTCTTGGCAGGTTTGCTGTTGTGCCATGTTCTTTCCATTTGGTTATGATAGATATGATAGATAGACTTGTTTGGAGAGTTCCTTGGTCTTCATGGCAGTGTGTGGTTAGTGGTGCCTCTTGTTTAGGTGTTGCAGCCTCTGGGGCCTTTCAAAAAATGTGTGTATATGTACTGACAGATCATGTGACACTTAGATTGCACACAGGTAGACATCATTTCACTAATTATGTGACTTCTGAAGGTAATTGGTTGCACCAGAGCTTTTTATGGGCGTCATAACAAAGGGGGTGAATACATATGCACATGCCAAATTTCAGTTTTTTATTTCTAAAAAATAGTTTTATGTACAGTGGGGCAAAAAAGTATTTAGTCAGCCACCAATTGTGCAAGTTCTCCCACTTAAAAAGACGAGAGAGGCCTGTAATTTTCATCATAGGTATACCTCAGCTATGAGAGACAAAATGAAAAAAAAAATCCAGAAAATCACATTGTCTGATTTTTTTTAGAATTTATTTGCAAATTATGGTGGAAAATAAGTATTTGGTCACCTACAAACCAGCAATTTTTCTGGCTGTCACAGACCTGTAACTTCTTCTTTAAGAGGATCCTTTGTCCTCCACATGTTACCTGTATTAATGGCACCTGTTTGAACTCCTTCAGTATAAAAGACACCTGTCCACAACCTCAAACAGTCACACTCCAAACTCCACTATGGTCAAGACCAAAGAGCTGTCAAAGGACACCAGAAACACAATTGTAGACCTGCACCAGGCTGGGAAGTCTGAATCTGCAATAGGTAAGCAGCTTGGTGTGAAGAAATCAACTGTGGGAGCAATTATTAGGAAATGGAATACATACAAGACCACTGATAATCTCCCTCGATCTGGGGCTCCACGCAAGATCTCACCCTGTGGGGTCAAAATGATCACAAGAACGGTGAACAAAAATCCCAGAACCACACGGGGGGACCTAGTGAATGACCTCCAGAGAGCTGGGACCAAAGTAACAAAGGCTACCATCACTAACACACTACGCCGCCAGGGACTCAAATCCTGCAGTGCCAGACGTGTCCCCCTGCTAAAGCCAGTGCATGTCCGGGCCCGTTTGAAGTTTGCTAGAGAGCATTTGGATGATCCAGAACAGGATTGGGAGAATGTCATATGGTCAGATGAAACCAAAATAGAACTTTTTGGTAAAAACTCAACTCGTCGTGTTTGGAGGAGAAAGAATGCTGAGTTGCATCCAAAGAACACCATACCTACAGTGAAGCATGGGGGTGGAAACATCATGCTTTGGGGCTGTTTTTCTGCCAAGGGACCAAGACATCTGATCCGTGTGACGGAAAGAATGAATGGGGCCATGTATCGTGAGATTTTGAGTGAAAACCTCCTTCCATCAGCAAGGGCACTGAAGATGAAACATGGCTGGGTCTTTCAGCATGACAATGACCCCAAACACACCGCCCGGACAACGAAGGAGTGGCTTCGTAAGAAGTATTGGTCTTGGAGTGGCCTAGCCAGTCTCCAGATCTCAACCCCATAGAAAATCTTTGGAGGGAGTTGAAAGTCTGTGTTGCCCAGCGAAGGCCCAAAAACATCACTGCTCTAGAGGAGATCTGCATGGAGGAATGGGCCAAAATACCAGCAGCAGTGTGTGAAAACCTTGTAAAGACTTACAGAAAACGTTTGACCTCTGTCATTGCCAACAAAGGGCATGTAACAAAGTATTGAGATGACCTTTTGTTATTGACCAAATACTTATTTTCCACCATAATTTGCAAATAAATTCTTTAAAAATCAGACAATGTGATTTTCTAGATTCTTTTTTTTTCATTTTGTCTCTCATAGCTGAGGTATACCTATGATGAAAATTACAGGCCTCTCTCATCTTTTTAAGTGGGAGAACTTGCACAATTGGTGGCTGACTAAATACTTTTTTGCCCCACTGTATATATTTTTCTCATTTCACTTCACCAACTTAGACTATTGTCTTCTGATCCATCACATAAAATTCAGATTAAAAAAATATTGAACTAAAGGCTGTCATGTAACAAAATAGGTAAAAAGCCAAGGGGGGTGAATACTTTTGCAAGGCGCTGTATGTCACCTCAGCTGCCAATACCCCTCGCTGCCAGGCACACATAAATGACCTGCACCCCCCACTCTTTGTCTCTCTCTGCCTCTCTGTCTCTCTCTGTCTCTCTCTCTCTCTCTATGTCTCTTTCTGCTGGTCTTTCTCTCTTTCGGTCTCTGGCTCTCTATCTGTCGGTCTCTCTCTGTCTGTCTGTCTGTCTGTCTGTCTGTCTGTCTGTCTGTCTGTCTGTCTGTCTGTCTGTCTGTCTGTCTGTCTCTCTCTCTCTCTCTCTGGGGTATTGGGTGGTAGGGTGGAGGTCTGTGTCTCCACCCTCCGAGCCTCTACTCCCAGTTACCCAGGGAGGAGTTGCTGTGATGGGGCACTTTAAAGTGCTCTAACGCCTCTGACAACAGGGAGGAAAAGTTGGTGCACTAATTAAAGTTGGTGAAGGGAGGGAGGGAGGGAGGGAGGGGGAGGGAAGGGGGGTCTGAAAAAAAAGGGGAAATTCAAGTTGTCAGCAACAAGGGCAAACCAGCCCCCCCCCTTCCCCTTTCCATACTCTCAACCAATCAGCACTGACCATCCCCCCCCTTCCGAAAATAGCACACAACCGGGTCGATGACAACCCGGGCGAGGAGATTCATTACGCCGCGCCGCGGCTAATTATCGGCAAGGCTAATTATCGCCACGGCTACGTCGAGATCCTCTCGCCAGTTTGGCGTCTGACGGGTGCTGGACGTTGTTCAGGGTTTTTTCTCGGCGGCAATTCCCGGGTGCAGAAAGCCTCGGAGAACGTTGGCGGGCGAGAAGGCGGCCCATGTGGCCGCCGCGCCCCAATTCTAGTCACAACGTCAGATCTCTGCACAAACTCTGCACTCCTTGCATCCCCCTCCGACCCAGATACAGCGGGGCCACCGTGTTGGGGGGGGGGGGGGGGTCGACTCTCTGGCGGATACTGATTCTGGGTCCCATCCCCTGTGGAACCCAGCTCGGTTTGATGGCGGGTGTAAGGCGATGCTCCCTATCCATCTATGCGCGGACTAATCACCTCAATGTCTTCTGATTTGTACGACAAAAGGTCACCTGTGACTCCGTTTATAGACGGAGGGTCGTCACCCCCGGTGACTAATGTCATGTGGTCGTTGGGATTTGCCGGAAGGGGACTGCATCGTGGCCGTCAAACAGTGATGGAGATCATGTAGAACAGAGTGATGGTTTCAACTCACAAACAAAGAGTTATATCACATAATTAAAAAATATTTGAATGGAGTAATATATGGCTTGCTTTACTCAATCGTTGGTGTTCTATCAGTCCTTTCTTTTACATTTCTAAACCAGAGAGAAAATCTTTCTTTGGCCAAACTCTGTTGGCAGCTAAGTAATAACATGATGTCCCCTGCTGGTAAATCATTGACCTGCTTTTACTATCTGCCCCCCCCCCCCCCCCCCCCCCCCCCCCTCCTCTTCTCTGTAGGTCCTGGCCAACAGGCCGTCCAATAGAAAGTTAATTACAGCTGTAGACCGGCCATTAATAAACTGAGGTGTGTGTGTGTGTGTGTCCAGGCAGGGGCTGTGAAGGACTACATCAAGATGATGCTGGAGACGGAGCAGCTAAAGTTCCTGGTGTTCGCCCACCACCTCACCATGATGCAGGCCTGCACCGAAGCCGTCATCGAGGCGAAGGTAACGCCCCCTACCGCCACCAGCCCCCCGACCACCCCAACCATCCCCCCCTCCCACTGTTATCCCAACCACAAGCCCCCCCCACCACCACCACCAACCCCCAAGCCCCCACCACCACCACTATCCTCCCCCACCACACCACAAGCCCCCACCACCCCCAACACCACCAGCACCCCCACAAGCATCCACCACCACCAACACTATCCCCCAAACCCTCCACCACCACTATCCTCCCCCACCACCCCAAACACCACCAGCACCCCAACAAGCCCCCCCCAGCCCTACCCCCCTCCCCCCCAACCACCACTTCCACCATCCCCATTATTTTGGGTCTAAGCGGACAGCAGTTTTTGAAATTGGTCCAGTATTGAGCGAGAATGCGGAGCCGTAATCCGTGAGATGCGCTACAGGGTAATCCTCTGGGTCCGTAGCGCCCCAAAGATCCCTACAGAGAAGTAACCCTTTTGCTCTTTACCTTTCGCTTGATCAGACCCGTTTTGTGTCCAGCCAAGTCTCACGGTGAGCCGGTGGTGGAAGAGTTCAGTTGTTGCAGGAAGAGAAGGTGGAAGCGTATGAGAGGAGTGCCTGCCAGGGGTTCTGGGTTAGACTACAGAGAGCGTAGCTTGGTGTTTTCTAGAAGATCTGTTTGAAGGAGGGTTAATATGCTACTGATGAAAGTGTGCTGATTATAAACGTTATATCTGACTACCTCTTGTGTCTTTGATTCCTGTAGAGATCTGTTTCAGGCTGAACCTTAAATTGTTAGGTCTGTTCTCAATTTCAGCAGGATTTTCTCTGCTTCAATTAGCACCGTTTAGTAGACTAAACAAAAGTTGCATACAATCATTGAATAATTACCCAAATGGAAATTTTCGTTACAAGCTCTGGGTCACAATAAATATGATAACTTTCTGCTCGTTTTTTACAATGCTTTCCCTTGGAAATTTCCCTGCATTCAATTAATTGCACATATACTTCACGATAAAAGCCCCCCCGGTGGTTTTAATATCATATAACCCTGCACACAGCACTAATAGTTGGATTAATGGTGTCTAGTGCTCATTCATATTTCACTTGCTGTCTGTCTGACCGACCGGAGAAAACCTAAATTGGTCACATGGTATATTAAACCCTACTGTGTGTCTGAGTGGCAAAACCTCTGTTCATCCCCTTCCTCGCTCCCTTACCTCTCTATCCCCCCCCTCTCTTTCTCTCTTCCCATCTCACGCTCTCTTGCACTCTGCAATACTTAATCTGTCCATCTCTCTGTCTCTCTCCCTCTCTCTGTCTCTCCCTCTCTGTCTCTCCCTCTCCGTCTCTCCCTCTCTGTCTCTCCCTCTCTGTCTCTCGTCTCTCCCTCTCCGTCTCTCCCTCTCTCCCTCTCTTTTTCTCCCTCTCTTTCTCTCTCTCTCTGTCTCTCCCGCTTTCCCTCTCTGTATCTCCCTCTTTGTTTCTCCCTCTCTGTTTCTCCCTCTCTGTTTCTCCCTCTCCGTCTCTCCGTCTCTGTCTCTCTTTCTCTCCATCTCTGTCTCTCCCTCTCCGTCCGTCCCTCTCCATCTTCCTCCCTCTCTATGGCTGTATAGAGTAGTTGTACTTACACACAAGCTGGTACATCCACCATGATGTAACTCTGATGTCACAGGCTGGACACATACACACCGACACACACACACCGACACACACACACACACACTATTTCTTCTGTGACTGTTCATGCAGTTTCCCTAGTGACCGGTCTACAGTCTCTTTTCCTATGGAAGGGGGAGGGGGAACTAGTAGAATAAAAGGCGATGGAGGTAAGATGTAACAGCTATTATTTCAGTGGAAGGCAAAGAATAGTTTTCTAGTTGACCGCCCCTGCCTATTAAAGCCAATTTAAGACTGCTGCCTGCTCAGTACTGACCAATCAGGGCATCTCTCCGTGATCAGTTTGGGGAATCCATCTTGCTTGTCAATCATCTGTGTTTGAATGTAACATTCCTCAATAGCGAAGAGAGGGAGGGGCCTTTTATCTTTATTTTTGATGCGTTCCAAAATGTTGCTCTCATCGTCTCTGTGCTCTCTCTCTCTTAAACATTCTGGAATGTGACCGGCAGCATGTTGAACTCGTCAGCCGTCTTCCCCAGGGATGAGGGACTGATAGCGTGTGGGGGGGGGGGGGGGGGGGGGGGGGTGTCTGTAAAACTCAATCTGTTAGGTGACAGAAGTGAGGATCCTCCTTTGGATTGTTCTCGCCTCAGCCCAGAAAGACTTATTTTGTCATCGAGGCCAAGTTCTTCCTATTTGAAACAAAATACAAAATCTGTTTGTATTTGGCTCCAGAACCCATTTTGAATGCGTAGGGGTTTAGTTTCTCCAAAAGTGTGGTATTTTCTTGCAACGACAACAACTTCTCCTTTTTCCCCTCAGTCAGAGAAAAGGTTTGAGTTTGGAATTCAGTGGTTTAACATCTAGCTTCTAACCTGTGTGCTTATGTGTGTGTGTGTGTGTGCGTGCGTGTGTGTGCGTGCGTGCGTGCGTTTGAGTCGTGTCACATGGGTCGGCAAAGTGTTGGCTGATTGTCGTTGGAACGCCTCGGCATGCGGCAACACCTTCCACGGCGAGGACACACTCCCACCTATCCCTCCACTTCTCCCCCTATTCACACCCGCCAATTAACAGAACACGTGATTTATTTATTTTTATTTTCGGTTTCTGTTGTTAGTCAACATGTTGCGGGTCTTGCAGTGAGGTCCTGGGGAATTTTTTTTTTTTTTTTTATATGACACCCCATATGCTTTGATGTCATCTTAGGTTTAACTTTCAGTTTCGCTTTCAGTTTCAGTTTCAAGTAAATATTAAATAAGAAAACATTTTAAATAGCTTAATAGTTCAAATATTTGTTGTATTTACAAAAACATTTTTGGAATAAAGAAATGATGCATAGAAATTCTTCTGGTTGAAATGACCTATGAAAAGGGGCGAGCTTCAATCATCAGATCCTCCTGTCTCCCGTCCCCACAATACTCGGTCTGCGACAGGAATTGCTTTCAAGCGTTTCTTTTTTTTTCTTCTTTTTTTTTACGCTTTCAAGCCCAATTAGGCCCGATCCAATCAATTTGTTTTTTGTTTTTTCATATTTGAATGTATGCTTTGAGTGTTTGGCGCCTAACTCGGAAGTCGCTTTGGAGGAAGGCTAAACGTAATGCACTGCCTTTATTGTACGGTCTCTGTGTGGCTGGTCTGCCTAGGCCAGCTTGCAAGTTGTGAGATTTGTTTTCGTGAAGCCTACGCTTGAAAGGTGATGGCATCTGTTGTGCAGTCGCTAGGCAACCATGCTCCATTCGCAACAGATTCACCAGTGCTTGCAGCGTATAAAACCTATAAAAAAGTATATTGAAGATTTACGACCATTACAAAATCGGATCAAACAGCAAAAATAAAGGATTTTCCCAGTTTCATAAAAAATGGCAGGGTGGCAGTTTTCTGGTGGGATCTTTTCCCTCTAACTGCTCAATGTTTGGCCACAGGCAAATAGAAACCGCTGGACAAAACCCTATTCAGGAAGAAAACAAATGTAAAAGAGGATACATTAATTACTTACATTTGATATACTTGGTTGTATGTATAATTGGATAAATGACACTGCAAATGCAAGAGACCTGACCCTTGTATTTAGTTTCTGAATGTCCTCGTTAGATTTAGTCACCTGCTTCCTAAGAGCGTTGTCAGCTGGAATTCAACATTTTGCTGAACTCTCCATCTTGTTTGAAGCATGAGGGGATTGTTTCTAGAAGGTTATATTGCTGTGTTGTAAGAATCGGGGCCAGCGATTGGGATTTTGACTCCCAGCCGTGAGGTTCTGGGTTCTGGATTCAAACCGGATTGTCCGCAGTCCGAGCTGTAGGAATCATTGAGCAAGATGCCCCCTGAAGCCATTACTGCTACCTAGTGACTTGTATCTGTAGTCATCTTAGGGCACTCCTGGGTAAAGGTATTATCTTAATGAATACATGGTAGATGGAGGTAAAGGTATTGGCTAAATGACTGAATACATGGTAGATGGAGGTAAAGGTATTAGCTAAATGAACACATGGTAGATGTAGGTATTTATATTTACATTTAGGGCATTTTGCAGACGCTTTATCCAAAGCGATTTACAATAAGTACACTTGTTAGAAGGAGGTAAAGGTATTTGCTAAATGAACACAAGGTAGATGGAGGTAAAGACTGTGTCACATTCCCTCTTCAGGTGGGCTACATCCGCATCGACGGCAGTGTCCCGTCCTCCGAGCGGGCCCAGCTGGTGCGCAAGTTCCAGACGGACCCGGCCATACGTGTGGCGGTGCTGAGCATACAGGCGGCTGGACAGGTGCCTGCTCGTCCATCTGGCCCTCCATCCATTATTTGTCTATGTCTGTCTGTCATCCATTTCTCTATATCTATCCATCTTACTTTATTTCTCTATGTCTGCCTGCCTATCTGTCTATCTTTCAGTTGTATATCTCTGCCTCTGTCTGTCTGTCTATGTATGTATGTAAATGTATGTATGTATGTATGGGTCTGTCCGTCTGTTTCTCTCGCTGTCTCTGTCTGTGTGCCCGTCTAGCCATCAATTTCTTTCAGATCTGTCCGTGTATCTACCTCTGTTTCTCTGTCTTTCTAGCCATACCATTCATTGTTCAATATCTGTTTCTAGCTATATACCTGTCTGTCTGTCCGTCCGTCCATCATTCATCCAATCAATCCATCCATTCCTAACACTAAATTAACATAATTTGATAAATGCAATTATTTCATGCGTTCATGTTATTACAACATCAAAACACTGCACCCAACAACGAATGAATGAAAAAACACATGGGTACATATGCATCAAACCCTACACTGTCTCTGATCCATACTTCTAGTGACTGATGTTTAGTCTTGTGTTTCTGGTTCTGCTCTCCTGCATTGACCAACTTCCTGCCCCCCCCCCCCCCCCCCAGGGCCTGACCTTCACAGCGGCGAGCCACGTGGTGTTTGCCGAGCTCTACTGGAACCCCGGGCAGGTTAAGCAGGCGGAGGACCGGGCGCACCGGATCGGCCAGACCTCCTGCGTGCACGTGCACTACCTCATCGCCAAGGGGACATTCGACACCGTCATGTGGGCCATGCTCAACCGCAAGGTGGGCGCCCTGGCAACACAATCGCGCTCTGAGGCGACACACAGACCGAGGCGTCTTTTGTTCTCTTGGTGACATCTGAGGGGAGGGCGGGGGGCGGGGGGCGGGGGATGAGCAAGGAAACTAAACATGAAGAATAAATAATAATAGTTGGAGTTTTACCGACGATGACAACAGGGCTCCTATTCTTAAACTTGGACCACAAAAAAGGATCTAATTAAAAAATCCAAATAGAATATAAATGCTAAACATTGTTTAGCATTTGATATATTTGATGTATATTTGTACAGTAACAAGATAATATTCAATGGAGTAGGCGTACCATGTGTGCGTTTTTGCCTTAAAAAACATTGAGAAACATTCTAAACAACAATGTCTGCCCTATGAACTCCCTACTGACCTATGACCTCCATGTTCCCGACAGGAAACAGTGACGGGCAGCACGCTGAACGGCAGGAAGGAGTACCTGACTGCGGAGGAGGGGGACAAGACCAAGTGGGATTTCCTCAACTTCGCCACGGCGTGGACGCCCAGTGAGATGGTGCTGCCCTCCCCCGAGAGGAAGGGGGGGAGGGGGGTGAAGGGGGGGACGCGAGAGGGGGACGACCAGGACGGGCTGTTCTTCACACACGTGAGTGACCTCCCCCCCCGGTGTCCATTCGTTCATCTCACCCTACGCATTCATCCGTCTATCTCTCTGTCCATCCATTCAACCATCATTCTGTCAGGCTGTCTGTTCCTCCATCTTTCCATCTATCTATCCTTCCGACTTAAAGATCCCATATCATGCTGTATGATAGCCCAGTCTGCTGTGATTGGTCGGCACGTCCACTCTGATGCGATTGGTTGAACGCTTTCTGTGTTAGTCGGTAGAAAAGCATGATATCACCCCTTTCATCCAATCAGAGCAATTGATTGTGTGACACATCAGCAGCAGCCGTCATGGTTGTTTATGACAATGTCTCAACATCGCTCCCATAGGGTGCTCATCTGATCAGTCATCGTATTGAACCCGCCCCAAATTAGATAACCAGTTGTGATTGGCCTAACCCAGGCCAGATCAGCATGAAATCTGTCTGAGCGTGTGTGGGGGCTGATGCATATGCCAGAGTAAATCAAACATGAGTTGGCAGATTTGTCTGGTTCCTAGGCTGCTGTTCATGTTAATCTGAGAGAACTATCCAGTCAAGTACACCGGAGAATGTTAAGGTTGGAAATAAAGATAGATTGAATCTCAAAATACAAACTTTGTGGAAGCTCGATGCCTTGAGGCTCACATTTTTCTTTCTCGTCATCAATCTGACTGTCATATCTATTAAACCATCAACCATCCATCCATCCATCCCACCGCTAACTATCCATCCATTCATTCTCAAATCAAATCTCAGTGCATTCTCAAATCAAATCTCAGTGATCAATCCTGGCAGTACTGGTGCCTTGAATGATGGGAAAGTAAAATCAACCGGCAATTGGCTCACATCAGATCAAAATATATAGTCCTTTCTTCCTCCTGGGAGATGAAATATGAACCCAGCGAAGGTCTTCGAGCAAGGTGTGCAGCCCAACTGGCTGCACACGCGACATGGGAAGTGACTCTTTTGGGGCAGCATGTGGCTCAGGAGTTAGAGCGGGATGGCTGGTAACTGGAAGGTTGTTTGATCCCGGGCTCCTCCTAGCTGAGTGTCCCTGAGCAAGGCATTTCACCCTTGCCTTGCATGGCTGACACTGCCGTCAGTGAATGTGTGCATGAATGGGTGAATGTTTGGCAATATTGTCAGGAGCTTTGCGTGTCCACTGGTTAGAAAAGCGCAGTATATATGCAGTCCATTTGCTCTGGTCCTTTTTTCTCCACCTAGTTTGAGAAGAACAAGCAGCACGACATTCGTTCCTTCTTCTCCCCCGGAGCCACTGGAGAGAGGAAGAGGAAGAGGACCCTGGAGCAGCATGAAGAGGAGCAGGGCAGAAGGGAGGAACCGGTCGCCACGGAGATGGGTCCGGCCGAAGAGGGAGATCACGACATTGCCGACGTGGATGCCATGGAAACAAAATTCTCCCCGCAGGTCCGGCGGCTCAGGACGCCCCGGCCTAGCGGGACCCCTGCCGCCTCCACGTCCTCTTTGTCATCACGGAAACTACTGGCCCGGGGAAGGCGTCTGTCACTGAGGGGCGGGGCCTCAGCCTTAGTGCAACGCAGGCTGGCTGAGGGGCAAGCGGTGGCCGCGGCCCCCAGGGAGATGTGGGCCTGCGTGGCCTGCACTTACTCCAACAGCGGCCTGCTGACCTACTGCGAAATGTGTGCAACGAAGCGACCTGAACCCGGTGAGTCAGAGCGTGTGTGTGTGTGCATTGGAGACTGGGGGTGACATTCAGGGTGTGTGCGTGCGTGTGTGTGTGCCCACTGGAACGTCCTGTGCAGAGTTTCCGTTGTCCGGTAATTACCGGTCATTGACCGGAAGAAAATGAGGAGGACCGAAAATTCTAAATGTCTCCGGTCAGAATGACCAATGGAAATAATTCTCTGCACAATTTGAATTGTGTTTAAATATGCTGCATTGGTCATTTGTTTAGCCAATTCATGTTAAACAATGAGGGTTTTGATTGACCCGACCGGGCCCGCCGATATTTCCCTCCACTATCCTTGAGCCGGGTCGGGCCGGGCCTTTGATCGAGCGTTCGTGTTTTTTTTTTGTTTTTTTTATCATTGCTTTATTGGCCTAATCTGAGGAGAAATCTATGACATAAACAGAAATATTATAGGCCTTTATTACACGGGTCTTCTCAATGCCGTGGAACACTCCGTTCACTTGCATGGGTAGTAGTCCGGTAACTTGTCAACCCCCAGCGTCTTCGGTTGCTAAGCGACGTCAACGTCTTTGGCGGACTATTTCACTGCTGATCAACACTACGAATGCTGGTAACGAATAAATTGTAAAAAGACACACCATGTGAAGTTTTTTTTTCGTTTTGGCAAGTAGCCGTGTAATAAGCGGGATAATGTATAGAACGTCGCCGGACATTATCGGGAAAATAAGCCCCGACAGGTCGAACAGGACACCGACGCGCAGCGGAGGTATCTTGCTTCGCCCTGAAGTTCTATACATTATTCTTTACATATATTTAGCAGAGTAGGCCTAAGTAACAAATGTGTACAAAGTTACACATGTATTAAAGAAAATGTCGGGTTGAAATCGGGCTCGGGCTCAAAATTACAGTTAATGTGTTGGGCCGGGCTCGGGCCGGTGCGGGCTTGATTTTCTGGGCCCGATCTAAGCTCTAATAAAGACTGCTCAGCGAAGCTGCCTTGGGGAAGGAAGAGGCACGAGACTTATGCGCATTGCAAGCAGCAGAGACACTCTCGATACATTTGACTTTAAGTTAGCAGCGGCACGCTTCACCACTGCCAAATATCGAAAGAAGTAAAAAAAACAAAAAAGTTAAAATGAAACCTTCCAGGTCACATGACCGGCACACACTTTTTCTAGC
Source organism: Pollachius pollachius (assembly GCF_949987615.1). Lineage (NCBI taxonomy): Eukaryota > Metazoa > Chordata > Actinopteri > Gadiformes > Gadidae > Pollachius > Pollachius pollachius. Next base: position 21,087,495 of record NC_136937.1, on the reverse strand, counting down.
GGAAACACTGGTCCTGTGCTGAACATCGTTTAGGATTGTAAATCCAAATACAGCAACTCACCCTCACAGCGATCCTGACTGTTTGAGATTAGATTTGGATTTGAGGTAATTTGAGGTCAACCTTTTTGTTTTGGTTTTTTTCATGTCATCTCTAGAAAAAAAGAGTGAGTGAGAGGGTAGTTAGAGAGTTAGTCTAACTCTCCCCCTAAATCTATCAAGCTGGACCCACAAACTTAATTTTATTTAAACCCTTCCTTCATTGCCAAATCATTTCACAGAACCACAGTGGGAAAAAGAGTGATTCCAATATCTTGTTTTAGACTGTTAGTTACATAAACCCAAACCAAGGTGTCTATCCGTTGTGACCTGTGGACAGTATCCATCATGGCAGTGTTCAGACACAACACTTCACCACACAGCTTGGTCAGAGAGAAACCCACTGAAATAATCAAATAATGAATGAATCTCAAAATACTGACTTTCTGGAAGCTCAACACCGTGGGACTTGCAACACTTCGGTGTCTCTGAAAAAATAAATGTCTGGTTCTTTTTCCTTTCTCACCCTCTTCGACTCATTTGCTCCGTCTCTCTCTGTAACACTCTCTCACTCTCTCACTCTCCCGCTCTGCGTTCCTCGCTCTGCTCTTCCCACTCTCGCTTTGTCTCTCTCTCTCGCCGTGATGATTGGAACAAAGCCTAATTTCCACCTGTCAAGTGGAGTGACGGGGAGAGAGTGCGTGCTTTGAAAGAGTCAAATGAAAAGGTGGAATATTTGTGTGCGTTTGGCGGCAGAATGACGTGGGGGGCGATGAGCGGCTGTTGTTGTTAGAATCGTGATGAGACGCACTTCCTCTCCTTCCACAAACTCCGACGGTTGGTTGGAAACGCACGCGGCCCGGGGGTTTGTAAAATGACATTTTGCGATGGATTGACTTCTTCCAGAAAAGAACGAAGAATGATTTTATTTAATTTCGATGGCGCTGTGATATCCTTGTGTTGCTCATCTGAAGCCTGTTCACAACTTTGTTTTCTGTAATTAAGGATTGTTAAAGGGCAACAGCGGCCAGGGCGAACCATCGTAGCTCTCCTGGCTTCACTAGAACATCCATTATTGTATAATTGGTCAAAATGACTTCCTCTACTGATTATGCCTAAGAGCGTGGAACCTGCCACGAATGTAAATGATGGCAATAAACCCCTTGTGTCCTTTGGTGATCGATATGCATTGGTCAGTACGTAGTGTACAGACAGCGCCAGCTTCCGCAAAAGACTCACGACTCACCTAGACTTCATCTAGACTCTGCATAGCCACCCCCTCCCACTCCTATGTACGCACTTATTGAATGTTGCACGTCCTGACACTTAATGTACGCACTTATTGTATGTAGTGCTGCACGATTTGGTGAAAAAGTCGTAATTATTGTGGATAATATTGAGATTTGCGATTGTGATATAATAAACAAATGGTGTCATGAGTCTACTTGCTTAGTTATCAAGGAAAATGCACACAGATTGCTGATGATTTTAAAATGTTTATTTCTCAACTCAAACATACAAACTGAAACTATCATAAAATAATACAAAAACTAAATAATGTGTTCAGTACTGTTTTCAAAATAACAATATTTGACTAAATTAAATAAATAATAAAAATATTTTTTTTTCAAAATAAAGGCATTCCTGCAGTGCAGAAATTTGTTAGGTTTTCTCTTTTATTTAGTACAACTAAATAAAATAAATGTAATAAGAAAATACAAATTAAAATTTTTTTTTGCACTTTTTTAAAAATTAAATCGCAGCCTTTTGCGGTTATACAATCGCAAAGGCTGATATCGCGATTGCGATTCGATTAATCGTGCAGCACTAATTGTAGGTCATACTTAGTTATAGTACTTAGTTGTGTAGCATCTTTCCCTAGCTATTTGTGTTGTATACGGGAATGGGTTAACCTATTGATTGTTAGTGACTGCACTTGGTTCTATGAACATCCTTACTGTACCAACAGCGATATGTTGTTTCTTCTGACAAAATAATATAAGTCGCTGTGGATAAAAGCGTCTGTTAAATACCCTAAATGTAAATGTTTTAGTGAGGCCAAGGGAGACGATTGGGATGGTCTGATCACCCAGACCTCAATGACAATTAACGCCAGTAGATGTTCTGATTTTACCATAGCTATAGCAGCGTTTCACTGATAATCCGAAACACACACACACACAATCCCCCCAAACACCACTCCTTATTATTATTATTTTTGGTTAGTTTGTTAACAAAACTCTGCAACCTCTAGCAACTTAGCAGCCCTTGACAACCCCTGACACGGATGGAGTTCATTTAAAAAATATATATACATTTTGGCAGCTTTTTACCTTCGCAACATCTGCAACCTCCGGTGTCAGCAGCACACCCGAGATTGTCAAATAACAACCCACGCACAAATCTGTAAATGACAGGCTGTTCTGGCATACAAACCGCAGGAAAAAAAGGGAAAACGTTGACAACTATATTTATAGACGGTGTCTCAAGGCAACGGCAGAATCCACCGCACACTGAAAACAAGAGCAGAATATGAACCATAGCAGTTGGGGTATGACGAGGGTGGTTAGGCCAGGTACGATTCCCAAGTATCCAAAGCCTAATCTGAACTGAAGGGCATCTTTTAGCCAACATGCCCCTTAACCACTCAACCTGCTTTGTCATGGTTCATGTGTCCATGTGAATTCAATGTAAGTCCCTTTGGATGAAAGCGTCTCCAGAAGGAGTCTTGATTGTGTTGCTTGATACCATTTGTTTGGAAGGAGATTTTGAGTGATTTCACTGGAGACAGTGAGAGGGATTTTGTGAGCCTGGGTTGATTCTTGGATAACATTTGCGATTCTCTAGACATGATCTATTCTTCTGGTAAAATTTGAGATTTTCATCATCTATCCCCCTGATACAACATGTATTTGCAAGGGCAAGTCTGAAATGATCAGAAAGTTATACTTCTTGATCATAGCTAGAATTTCCATTCTCTATAAAACAACCCAGTATGTAGTATTGATTTGGGAGGTCTCACAGATTCTCCCTCCCAGTGTAACTGATATTGGTATTTGAGGTATATCTATGATGTTTTAGATACATCAACGTCCTTTCAAGAGTTTCCTTCTACGTTAACATCGTTGACATAACGGCTTACCATAACTTTGGTCTGTCTGTTAACATATCCTTTTTATGTACCACTACAGAGGGATAATGATCACTTTTGTGTTGGTTTTCTTCAGTTAACACAGTCATCAGTGGAGACCGTGTTACACGAATTGACTTCTTCTGTTTGCTCTTGTTAGCGATTAAACAAGTAACGTGTGTGTGTGTGTGTGTGTGTGTGTGTGTGTGTGTGCGTGTGCGCACACAAACAAACCAGAGACTGTGGGTGACATTTCAGGGAAGGCTGGCCTTTGAACTCACAGAGACGCCCAGAGAGACTATCACTAATTATCACACACACACACACACACACACACACACACACACACACACACACACACACACACACACACACACACACACACAGCTACTGCCTTGTTATGCCTCCCCACCCCAACAAGCGGCAGCAAAACCTGCAATGATTTCATAAAGATACTAATAAATCATCAGGGTGGCTATTCGGTCTGCGTATGTGACCAAGTTTGGCTTGAATGAACTTGTTGAACATGTTTCATTGTTCAGCCACTTCAGCAACAAGCTAAAAATATATTTATATTTTTTTAAATACTTTGTATTGTAGCGGCGGCCAAGAAGTACACAGTCAAGCTTTAGTTAACCTTAGTTCTGCACCGCATACACCGCTCGACTGCCTTTATTGGAGACTAACATTATACATAGAAAACGGCACACCCAACAAACATGACATTCGGATGACGGTGATGATGACGGTGGCAGCAAAGATGAACACAACATGTTAAGAGAACAACACACAACTACACACAAACAATTAACAACCCCAACCCATTAACCCCACTTATCCTAACAAATACACTGGACCCTGAAGGCCCTTTATTCAACAGGCAAACACAAATTCCTAGGATCCCGGGGGGTCGCCACAATATCTTCAATAATTTGACAAGACTCTTTCAACGACTTACCCCAGTGATTTCTTTTTGGATACTGGTCATAAGGAGCAGGAAGAAGTATCGTTACTCAAGGATGCCTAGGTAGACTGAGGGCATTGGTGTTTGGACCCAGAGGCTCTTGCCTGGGAGTAAAACAATTCAGAACACCCGACTGTCCTGCCCCAAAACGGGATGATAACACAGATTCTGTAGATTCAGCCCAGTCTTTTAAAACACTGCAGAGAAAAGGGAAAAGCTGCAGAGCAAAAAAAAAAGCATGGGTGGCAGGGGAATAAACCTTGAATTTATTAACATTTGCCGAGCTCAGGGTAGCTTACCTCTCTAGTGTTATGCCAGAAATTTATCGGACAAAGTTTTGTGACACAGAGGATTTGAATGAGAAAATAGGGTGGAGGTGATGTAGAGAGTGAGAATGAATATTGGATCGAGATTAGGAGGTGGGAATGACGCATAGCCCTGGAAAGCAGCATGCCGCGATGGGGGGGGGAATGATTGAGCGGTCAGAATGAGCATGTAGCCACCCTACATGCTCATTCTGACCGCTGAGATGAGGGTGATAATCATCAATCCCCGATGCCCCAGTGCAGTGACGGGGACACTGTGCTCTGGAAGGTGCCGTCCTTCGGAGGAGACGTAAAGCCGAGGTCCTGACTCACTGAGGTCATAAAAAATCCCAGGGCACTTATCGCAAAGAGTAGGAGATTCCCCTGTGTCCTGGCTAAAACTGCCCCACCAGGCTCATTCAATCTGGCGCTATATAAATTCAATGAATTAATATTATTATTAACCCATTTGTACCGGCTGCTGCGCGGCGCAACATTGTATCTACTAGATACAATGTTGCGCCGCCCAGCAGCCGGTACAAATGGGTTAGTCAGATGAGGATGGGAATGAGATGAGGGTGGGAATGAGCATGCTAGGGTAGGATTAGAAGATGAGTTTCAACGAAAAGAGCTAGTGGGAACAACAAGAGGGTGGGAATGGGGATAGAGTGAGAGAAAAAATAGCTGGGAATGAGGTGTTTTCTGATGGAATGTTGTGGTAGGAATGAGCAGAAGGGGGTGGAAATGACAAAAAGAAAGACGGCACCCAACCGGTCAATGCTGACTCACTGGCATAAATGATGGGCTTTCGGAAGAGGATAGGTCTCAGATTCTTCAATGTCCTTCGCCAGGAAAACAAATATTCTTTAATTGCTTTACAGAATTAACTGAAACAATGAGTGGATGGAGAGGATTAATTTTCATGTTGAGCAGCTTTTTCAGGTTTTTTTATCCAAAGCGACTTACAAACATTCATGCACACATTCACAAACCGAAAGCGGAGTCAACCACGGAGGTCGACAGCCAGCTCGTCAGGAGCAGGGTGAGGCATCTTGCTCAGGGACAGCTCGACACTCACTAGGAGGAACCAGGGATCAAACTAGCAACCTTCTGGTTACCAGTTAACCCGCTCTACCTTCTGAGCAACTGTCAGAACACTCCTCTCCTTGTAGCATATCATGTATCACACGCTGTTTATAACCGTCTCGTATTGGCTGGGATGCTTCAGCCGTTGTCCCCGAATCAACCTCTGTCACTTCTCCAACCCCTCCCGCCCATCCCCACCCCCCTCCGCCTTCTCCCCTCTCCCCCGTCTCCAGAGGAGCCCCCGGGTCGCCCGCCGCCCCCCACGGAGGCCCCTGTGCGTCCCGCCATCGTGGTCATTGCCTCCAGTTCCGACAGCGAGAGTGAGAGCCCGGTCCCGCAGGGGCTCAGCGCCCAACCGTCCAGCCCCCCCCTGGTCCCCCAAGACAAACAACCTGCTCCAGTAACGAAGCCCGGAGACGGCCAGGGAAGTGAGGATGGGGATGATGGGGATGGTGCGGCACGACACTCCATCACCACTGATCAAACAGAAGGTAATCCCACCGTCGACGCGCACAAGCACGCGCGCAGGCACGCACACATTGAGATACACACAAATATACATACACACATGCATATAAATACACGCACACAAAAAACATTCACAAAAACATTTACACACACATGCATGCAAGCACTAACAGACGCACATATACCCGCGTGCATGAACACATCAAACACACACACAGTCTTAACACACATTCTAACACACCTTAACAAACACTCACTCATACACACAGACATACATCATATACAAACACATACATACACATCAAATGCAAAAACACACATCAAAAACAAACACACACACAGCAGGTATTACCACACACTCACACTCTTACACACACACTCACACAGCAATCTCTGGCCGCTCTTCATTTCCAGTGAAGATTGTGTGTGGGCATCTCATCCGTCTGAAGTAATAACCAATAAGCACGCAGTCTATCCTCCGTATGGGTCCTTGACTGACAAACAGGCAGCTGTGGGCCGTATTATAATGAGTGCTATTATTACAACCTTATATAAGGTGTTAAATAAGCACAAATGTTGCCTATTTCCGTTCAACGTCATTAGGAATTGTATAAAAAAATAATAATATATATGGTATATATTAGGGGTGTGTATCTCTCCTTCATAGGACGATCCGATACGTATATTGATGCATGCGCTACAATACGATTCAGGGATGATACATTTTAACATGGAACGATTCGATTCGATTCAATGTTCTAACCATCCGGTGCAGTTTGATGAGATATGATTCAATCCGATAGATAGTAATATTTGTTTAATGTTAACACATGCATTTTCTATTAATTAAAATAGGCCTTCTATAAAATAGCCATTGCTTACTTTCAAATAGATATGTTGCAGGGACCATGGAATCTTATGGCTGGTTCAGACTACATGATTTCAGCCAGATTTTGCCCCGATTCGTTCGTCGCAGACAAATTTGCGAGTCGTACATGATCTTGAAATATCGGCGACGAGACAAGGTCTTGTAATGTGACATGCTTGCGATCTGCGATGTTTTTGTCTGCGACGTTCGAAAAACCCACGACGTAAAGTTTGGCATGCCAGAATTTTTTGGGGGACTCGTATGACGTATCCATTGTTGACATGAGGGAACCCCGGCCCCAGTTTTGTGAGGGAACCCCACGAACAGCTGGAGCTCACGCGCAGTGTTTACCAACTGACTGCACTGCACTACCTCAGTACACAGTAACTACTACAAAAATGAATACGAACAATAGCAAGACGAAGAATGCTAATAAAGAAAACGAGAGAAAATGGAACAACATAATGGAGACAACTTTGGTTGAAATGTGGCAGCAACGTCCCTGTATTTTCGACGTGTCCACAAAGGATTTCCACGATAGGGTGAAAAAGGATACAGCCTGGCGAGAAATAGCCGGGCTATATAGCCCTTGACCTACCCGGTAAGTTTGGAGCCAACAGCTGTTGACGTGCTAATAGCTATCATAAACCTCGAACCGCCAACATAATGCCTAGTGCTAGGTACTCTGGATTGATTGTTGACGCTTTGTTGCCAGGCTACGTTGTTGCTGCGGGTCCATTGTATCGCTCATGTCACGCGCAACGCAACTATTGCACAGCGGTCACCGCTGCTGATCGCTGCCACTCTAATCAATGAAACTATTTCCACCGGGCGCGCTGCGGAACGTCTCAGCAGCGTCCCAGGAGCGGCGCGTCATCATTCCGTAGCACTTCTATTTTTGACGCGAGCCGTTGCTAAACTGTGTCAATTTCAACAGAGCACATCGAGCCGGGCAGGAAGAGAAAAAGTAAAAGCCATAGAGCATCTGGTCAATTTTCTAAATAAAACCCAATACTCAGCTCATGTAGCCTATCACAACTTCACATCAACATTACGTCATGACCGGTGGAACCAGGTCAGCAGTCAATCAATCATAGGGTCTCAGAGGGTTGGCAACATGGACGACGAGAGACTGATTGTCGAGGTGGAGCAACATAAAATAATTTATTTTGTCCTTTTTATAAGGACAATGTCAGAAAGGGCAAAGCCTGGCATTTATTGTAGTAGTTTTGGGAGTGGAAGGTGAGTACATTAGGTTTAGGATTATCGCGTGATCTCGTGATCTCGCGTGAATACGGCTGGCTCGCAATGCAGCGCTACGCTGCCGTTACGTGCCTGGTGGAAATTGACTCAGGGCAGAGTTCGCAGCCGTTCCGCGGCGCGTACGTCCTCGAAGGAAATCAGGTGTGAGGAGTTGCTGCATTGAGCAGATATAAAAACTACTGGAACCTTTATGACAAAAATGTAAAAAGCATTTATGTCAGTTCTAAACCTTAGATTTTCTAAATATCTTGCAAACGTGAATGATACGAAGTAGAGAGCATCGCACCCTCGAATCTTATAGTGTGGTCTTCCGACGAGACAAGGCCCGATTTCCTGGCTCTGTGATCGTATAGTGTGACATGTTAAATCGTGGAGGAATATCTGAGAATCGTGTAGTCTGAACCAGCCATTAGGTTTTTATTTTTGTTTCTTTATGGCATGGGGAAAAAATAGAAGACAAATGTATCAATTTAGAACTACATGTCTATTTATTTGGGTATTTATAGACTTGATCGCTGTCCTACACAATTTACAAATAGCGTGGCTTTTGTCAATATTCCCCTCCTTCTTATAAAATCCAAAAAGACTTCCACACGTTTGATTTCAGATTCACTGGTGCACTGAAAAAAGTTTTCGGACATGTTGTGTTTAATATGGCGGTTTTTCGCTCGCTCACACCTCCGGTTGTTTCCTGCTCGCGAAGATACACATACACACAAACACGGATCTGCCCACTTCCTTAAAGGGAAACTTCACCCTGGTCCATTAAGCTTTGTATCGTTAGAAACCCACTCATATTTTTGAATGGTCGTGCATTCCCTTATTTTCCCCTGAGGCTGGAGAGATCTGTATCGATCTCTAACACTTCCTGTTTAAATGACGCAATATGACGATTTTTGCGTCATTTAAAGCAGGAAGTGTAAGAGGGGAGGATTCTCATAAGACTACAAGCACTCCAAGCTACAGACCTATTAGATCAGTGCCAGTGGGTGGGACTTCACCAGCAGAAAGTAACATCCACAGCGTCTGAAGCTAAGACGCTGTGGAGAAAACTGAATTAACGACAATGGTGGAAGGTACTGGATCTGATATAGAAGATGGGGATTCTGAAGATCTGATGCTCAAATCAGATGTTCGTGGCTACCTTTACGAGCCGCAATATGCCGACGAGCAGCTGAAACATTACAGACTGGAACAGGAGGCGGCTTCTGCGGCTGCTACAGCCGAGGCAGAAGACCTGCCTGTCGCGGACGAGGAGACCGGAATGGCTCGAGCTGGGGCGGATTGGTGGTACCTGTGCTCTCACTGTGCGCCTATGGACACAGAGGTAGAGTCCGTCTGCTGCAAAGATTTTCAAAGATGTCGATTTCTTCTGGACGAAATCTCTGAATCACACGAGGACACAGACGTATGTGTTGTGGAGCATCCTAGTTTCGCACCGCGTACGGACAGCGGCGTCCTGGAGACCTATTTCAGAATCCCAAAGGCGAACTGGAAATGTCAGCCAAAGCCTGTAGGGACGAACGGACGTCTGACTGTAAAGTGAGTGTTTTTATTTTCTATTTTCTATTTTTTATTCACAAATGAAAGGGAGAATCTAAAAAGGCACTGCTGGAGGTGTCCCAGAAGAGCAGAGTAGAGAGAGATGGAGTTGGGTGCTATGGGAAGAGGTCTCAGAAGCGGCTTTGGAACAAAGTTTTGGCAGCCTCCTTTGGTGGTTTTGGTACAGGGGAAATGAGTGAAGGAGGAGGCTGGGACTTTGAACTTGATGTTAGGGTCATGTCTTCTGTCCATGACCCTCTTGATTAGATGTCAAATAAACTGGGTGGTGTGTGGCGTGAAGATTGTTTTCAATATCCATTGCTTGGACTTCTTGCAGTACACCTGTTTGAACCGTGGTTCTCCTGTAAATGACAAGGAATATGATAACACAGAAAATCTGAATGAAGATTTGTCTAGTAGACTTCTCTCCCCAGGAATAGATTAAACCTTTCAGCGACGTATGCCTATTGAGTTAGCTGTGAACTTTCTAATTTTGGTTATTATACTATTCAAAGAGCACATGGTAACACACCTGTCACTGTGGTGGCTTGTTTCCTTTTCACAATGTTTTCATTGTGCTCTAGGATAGCAAGGTAGCACCTCTCCCTCATTCCATCATATGAGAAGGCCTGGTGTTTGGGGAGGTATTTCAGGAGAGCACTATTAAAGATCTCCAGTGGCCCTGTGTGCAATTAAAAAGAGAGAATGGACTAATTAAAACATGTTCATTAGTGTCATGGAAATATCAATCATAACTAAAATATACAAATTATATTAACCTTGTTTATATAATTACTATTCACATTAAAAGGAATTGTATACATTCTCCCTTTATCTTAAGATACATCGCTTCCTCTCTCTAACTGAGAGAGGTTAAGATAGTTCACATTTGCATTCCCATTGGAGCCATTAAGTCTGATACTGAGGCCAGGCCAATCGACTGACATCTTTGTTGTGTGGCCTTGCAGCCTTGCAGACATGTCCACTTCCCCCATAGTGTATTGCCGTTAACTTGGCCATTAATATCCGTGAGAAAAAGGGTATCTATTCTCACCAGTATGTTTGAAGAGGCCCATCCTCTCGAGATCTTTCAAAAGCCTTTTGTCTAGGACCAGCGACGACAGGTCCTGAAATGCCACCAAGTCCTTCTTAATCCTCATCTTCTGCTCACGGGCAGTAAGAGGAGCGTGGTCACACCGATGCCGTTTTCCGTCACCATCTGTCCATTCTTGTTCATTGCATGAAACTGGAATGAACTTACACCGGTTTTGCAGTGCCTGTGTGAAAGACGATTCTCAATAATACTTTTACTAAAAAAATAAACAAATGGAATTGAAGCTTTATTGCAGCTTTTGCTTCCTAACTTATAAGTTGCCCTTACTTGTGGCACAGGTAAACCACATGTGGTTTACGACAGACCTGTGAAAGATATTAAAATTAGTAATTTTAAACCTTGTAAACCAAGGAACTTCTGCAAGATTACAATCCAACACTGACCTGGTCCATTTTTCTTCCTTTTTTTTACGGAAACCTGTGATCGTAAATGAAGCATAATTTTGGTCAAACACCAATCATTTCTTATTATTTCTGTATTGTCCCCATTCACATTGTCTGAGCCATATATATCCACCTTTTGGTTTAGGTTTATTTAGCTATTACTACTTACTATTGCACAGGGTGTGGCTTGTCACTGGGATTTAGGTAGAACTACAGGTGTGGTGATCAGTTAGGCAAAATTGTGGATGGTGGGGGGAACAATGTGTGAAGTACCAAACTTATGGAATTGTATACTTCCATAATGGGAGCACTACCCAAATATGACGTATGTCAGAACCTATGATTCTTTTTTGCTATGTGTTGAGAACATTTTGCCATCCATGCCAAGGGTTTATAGGATAGCCTCCACACACCTTCTAGTGTCTTACTCTCAACCCCCATCCCAGAGCTTTGAAGCATTGCTTCCCTCAGCCAGTGTAGATGTGTGGATTGTCTGTTTTCTTGAATGAAAAAAAAGTCACACTTCTACAATGGCTGAGTTCAGCAAGGCTGCACAGATCTGGGCGGGGGTGAAGAGTGACACCATGAGGTGTCAATGGGGGGTAGGCGTCAATGGGAGGAAGGTCCTGAGAAGAATTGCGTGTGTATGTTTACAAGAATGGCAAAAAATACATACCTTTGGCTGTGTGCCAGATGTCAAATTTGTGCTGGACATTAGGATATTGTTCCTGATTTATTTTCTGTATTGATGTGGAGTGGTCCGTGGCCAAAACCTCCACGTCAAGGCCCAAGTCCAGAAGCTCAGTCATTCCCCTCGTAAAACCCAGTGGCTCCATGGCTCCAGAGCTGGTGGCCTCTGTATACTAAAGATTCAAGTTTGATAAGTTGGATTTTATCAAAATGTTCAACATAGCAAAAGTAATTTTCCATTATTGTTATTCTGCATCCATTTACATGTATCTTACCTGCACCAGTTCTGTGTGGAGTATCTCCTTTGTGTCATCTAACATAAAGGTGCAGTGGCAGTATTTTGCATTGAAACCTGGTGAGTCACATCGGCCATCACCTGCCAAGTGTGGCCTCTTCCCATCTTCCTTTCCCAAATAAACTCTTGCTAAGAGTTCAGTTTCTCCCTATACACGTTGTCAATAGCAGGGTGCAAGTACGCCTTCTGAATGTTATAAAATGTAGTTGTTCCAATCATTTGGAGACCCATGGTTTGGCAACAGTCTGAGAGTTCCGTGTAGGTGCCGCCCCTGAACAGAACAGCTGCAGCTGAAAGGAGATTAACCTCTGGCATTCCTCTTACGTCAGGTGAAGATGTCCAAGTCCCAGAATGGCCCCCAAGACGCATCCATTTCACCGTCCTCTGTGCCCCAGAATCAAAGATGGTCTTCGATGAAATCGGTTTCCCGCACATCTGGCAAAATTTGAATAGTGACATGAGGCTGGATTCATTGACAATAATCTTTTCACGCCAGTCCTTTACACCTTCATCTTCTGATGACGACGCCGATGTGGGGGTGAGAGTTTCACCAACATCAAGGCTACTGGCACTGGTATTGAGGCCTAGTGACTATAAAACAAAGAGGTTTATTTGCAATGTTTAATTCCACAAATTACAGTAGTTTTATAATTCAATTAGAGACAATATGCTGTACAAACTTACAAACTGTGCTTGGCCAGAGGGAGGATTCTTGACTGCTGTTGACATCATTGATGCTGACTGGTGTTCCTCATCTTCTGACGACGAGAACAAAGCTGCAGCAGACGTCGTTTGAGTCTGAAAGGCGATACATTCAATAAACATTGTAATAACATCAAACTAACACACGTGAAACATCGTAAAACATACATAACAGCAAACGTATATAGAACGTAGCTAGTCTATCTAACGTTACATTGCCAACTTTGCTTATTCACTGCTGAGGAGTAGAGTTTTAGAGTCGCCGGCACATTAGAACAACATGCGACAAAAACATGCGAAAGAAGGCAGATTTACTTTGCAAACAGCCAATTTATATACAACTCCTATGAGATGTGGTGCTTTACTGCAAACGACTGTATCAGTGTGTGTTATTATCAGTAATACAGTCGAGTCTTACCTCCAGGCAAATGCGTTTAGCGCTGCTAGTTGCAGACATCCCAGGCTGTTCGTCGTCATATGGAAAGGTAAATATCAACAGAATTGCGGTGTTCAAAAGAGCGGCTCTCTTCATTCCCAGGACATTGAATTCGAAGTCTTCCGGCTTGAAATGGAGACTGCAAACCTTCTTTTGTTTTACGGCTTCCATGGCTGTGTCTTCTCGAAACTTTGGATGATTGATAGCCTGTAGCCACTGGTTGCAACGCTCCAAATCTCTAGGTTGGAGATGAAAACTTACTGCTTGTCCTTTCCTTGTTCTGCTTGAAAATCCCGGCACAATGCAAAAGTTCACCATTTCGAAAGAAACACAAACGAGGAGTTATTCACTAATGAGTTCACCAACTAATACTCTTCACTAGAAATGTTGTGTGAATTGATTTTTAAGCTGTCTTGTGGTATCAGCTTGGTAGATGGAACCGCAAGGTCTCTGATAGGCGGAGATCTAGATCAGCGGGAGTAATCTGCGAAGCTGTGCATCGTGGTGCATGGTGGGAGTTGTTGTTTTCAATCCACAAGCGACAAAAAGTAACTTTCTGCCTTTTCTCGGTCAAGACGGCACCAAATTAGAAATGTATTTTATTTTTCGACTACATATAGGACCTAATTTCAATACATATTCATGTTTCCATCTGTGAAATTGTCCTTTAAATCCCTGCCGATGTCAGGATCGCAGAGCCGCTCCCCAGCTTCCGCAAAAGACTCAAAACTCACCTGTTAAGAGTTCACCTCGACTCTGCATAGCCACCCAGCCCCTTCCGGCCACCATTGTATGTTGTACGTCCTGGCACTTAATGTACGCCCTTATTGTAAGCACTTAATTATTGTACTTAATTGTGCATGGTGGGAGTTATTGTCTTCAATCCACAAGCGCCAAAAAGTCAGTTTCTGCCTTTTCTCCGTCAAGACGGCACCAAATTAGAAATTTATTTTATTATTCGACTACATATAGGACCCAATTTCAATACATATTCATGTTTCCACCGGTGAATTTGTCCTTTAAATCCCTGCCAATGTCAGGATCGCAGAGTCGCTCCCCAGCTTCCGCAAAAGACTCAAAACTCACCTGTTAAGAGTTCACCTCGACTCTGCATAGCCACCCAGCCCCTTCCGGCCACCATTGTATGTTGTACGTCCTGGCACTTAATGTACGCACTTATTGTAAGCACTTAATTATAGTACTTAATTGTGCATCGTGGTGCATGGTGGGAGTTATTGTCTTCAATCCACAAGCGCCAAAAAGTCAGTTTCTGCCTTTTCTCCGTCAAGACGGCACCAAATTAGAAATTTATTTTATTATTCGACTGCATATAGGACCCAATTTCAATACATATTCATGTTTCCACCGGTGAAATTGTCCTTTAAATCCCTGCCGATGTCAGGATCGCAGAGTCGCTCCCCAGCTTCCGCAAAAGACTCAAAACTCACCTGTTCAGAGTTCACCTCGACTCTGCATAGCCACCCAGCCCTTTCAGGCCACCATTGTATGTTGTACGTCCTGGCACGTAATGTACGCACTTATTGTACACACTTATTTATACTACTTAATTGTGTAGGATCTGCAGTAGCTGCTATCACTGCTGTACACGGGAAATGGGTTAGCCTAGCAATGGTTAGTACTTGCACTTGGTTCTATGAACATCTTTACTGTACTGACAGCGATATATTCTTTCACTTCTTCGACAAATGTACTTATTGTAAGTCGCTTTGGATAAAAGCGTCTGCTAAATGCCCTAAATGTTAAATAAATTGCATTTTTTAGATCCGTATGGAAACGGAATGAAATTAATTGAGAATGCAGTCTTGATATCAGGCTAAAGCTTCACTCAACTGATTTTTGGTAATTTTAAATCGATTTAGGGGCCAAAGTATCAATTTAGTCCTATCTGTGTTAATCCAACTGGAAACCGATTCGTATCGGTGAATCGTTACACCCCTAGTATATATATATATATATATATATATATATATATATATATATATATATATATATATATATATATATATATATATATATATATACACACACTTATTTATGTATCGTAAGCATTTTATTTTCGAAGCATTTTTTTAGAAGTCATATTTGTTGAAATTCTCATACAATCACTGAAACAAATACTCTGACCAAACGTTACAGATATCAAGTATCTGTGGCAGTAGCAAGCTTGCACAAGGTCAGACAATTACTGTTTTCAGCCCGAGTGAACTGATTAGATGGTTTACCTCAGTCAGCCAACCTACCAAGCTACCTGCCCACAACAATGTTAGCATACATGTTACTGAAGCTAGTGAGCTAGTCCTGTGTTTCTCAAGAGTTGCTTCAGAGGGAGGCCTTACTGTGACTGGTTTCTCCAAATGTCCTTGCTCAGCTTTAAAGTAAGTAGGATATGGATGGTATTATTGTCATAGAATGGCTTAAATTCGAACACTGTTGTTGCATTTGATATGCTGCTATACATTGGGTGAACTTGAGGAGAACTGTTTGATAGTAAAACAATTGGATTTGTAATTGTAATTTGTGTAGTGGTGAAGGTGACTCTCAGCCAAAGGGTTGTGGGTTCGATGCCTGTTGTCCACAGTCTGTAGGGATGCCGCCTAACCCCTACCTGCTCCTTAATGACATGGATCTGAACTCCCCTCCCACAAATATTATGGACATTCTTTAGAAGAAATATGAGCGCTGTATCAAAACACCAGCATTGAGTCTGGTTTAACAAAGTGATCTGAACCCTTTGTCTTGATCAGTGCAGAGGTTTCCATGACATGTATTCAGAGAGAGCCCTTGAGGAGCACGAGAGGGTTAGGGGTCAACCAGCTCAAGGATTCCCACAGGATAGGCTGTGTACACTGGGGAGCGAATGCAGGAGCTTTTCACCTGGGAATTAGTGGTTGTTGGTTTATTTAGGAAGATTAACATTAATTATCCATTAGTTACCATAAGGTACTGCAGTAATACACAGTACTTGATAGCAATTAGAGTAAGAGTCAGGGAGAGTGGTTATGGGTTATCCTTACCCTTACTGTGAGTTAATGCTTAGTGCTGGATTAAGTGGATTAAAGGTTGATGCTCCTAGTGTTACTGACGGCCTGCAGAGGCAGCCCTGGTTCCACAACCACACTTTCCACTGATTTTTCCTGGACAGAATGGTGACCTTGTAAAAAAATCCCAGTGTGTCCCTCTGCAAATTAAATCCTGTGTGTGTGTGTATGTGTGTGTGTGTGTGTGTGTGTGTGTGTGTGTGTGTGTGTGTGTGTGTGTGTGTGTGTGTGTGTGTGTGTGTGTGTGTGGGACACAGTTTGCACATTAATGAATGAATGAATTACTGGAATAGGTTCAATACCGGGTCTTTCTTTTCACCCTCGCCATTAAAACCACAACTGAATCCTCCTTTCCCCTCCACCTCCAGTTCCCTCCCTCCACCTCCCTCCACATCCATCCCTCCACCTCCTCCTCCCTCCAACTCTCTCCCTCCCTCCCCCCTCCACGTTCACATCTCCCTCCACCTCCACCTCCCTCCCTCCCACAACCTCCACCTCTACCTCCCTCTACCTCTCCCTCCCTCCCTCCAGCTCCCTCCCTCCCGCCACCTCTCTCCCCCCATCAACCTTCCTCCCTCCACCTACCTCCACCTCCCTCCCTTCACTTACTTCTCCCTTCCTCCTCCCTCCCTCCACCCACCTCCTTCCCTCCCCCTCCCTCCCTCCATCTCGCTCCCTCCCTCCCCCCTCCACCTCCACTTCCCTCCCTCCCTCCCTCCTCCTCCACCTCTCTCCCTCCCTCCTCCACCTCCCTCCCTCCACCTCCCTCTGTCCCTCCACCTCCCACCACTTCCCTCCCTCCATCTCACTCCCTCCACCTCCCTTTCTCCCGCCACCTCCACCTCCCTCTCTCCCCCCCCCACCCCCTCCCTCCACCAGAGGGAGTGTTTGGGAGCAGGTCGGTGCTGTGTAGGTGACATGGAGAGATGTCTTGGTCCTCTCTGCTGCCATGGCCTACTTAAGGCAGCTGGTGGTTCCTTGTTGCGGCGACGCTAACAGACGGGAGAAGAGATGGAGATGAAATGAAAGGGAGGAAGGATCAGGAGCTAAAAAAGGCCATGAGCATGGTTGATTCAGGGATCCATCTTGGAGCTAATCTTCGCCCCAAGCCCCTGTCAGCTAGACCTGATAATATTAGCTTATTGGCATTCATTGATATCTTTTCGACAGTAGAAATACCAAAATACACCTGTGTACACACACACACACACACTCCGGACTCATTATACTCTTACCAAAGTGTCGCTCTGATACGACTCAGGTGGCATTTCCTCCCTGTGTGCCACATTATGATTTAGGGTGGGGGGATGGGTGATATTAGCTGTGTGTTATAGGTCATCGGCCAAATGGCGCGAGTGTCTCTTCTGGTCTTCTGGTTCCCCCCCCCTCCCCTGACCTTTTCCTGCTTCGCCGTCGCCGATGGGATTATAGAACGGCAGAGCAGACATCAATGACCTGCACACACCTTTCGCTAACGCTCTCTCTCGCTCTCTCTCTCTCTTTTGCTTGCTTGCTCTCTCTTTTTCTCTCTCTTTCACTTGCTTGCTCTCTCTTTCTCTATCGCTCTCTCACCCTCTCTCTCTCTTTCTCTTTCTCTCTCCCTCTCTTTCCCTCTTTTTCTCTCTTTCTCTCGGTCTCTCTCTTTCCATCTTTCTCTCTCTCCCTCCACACTACTTTTTAAATCACACAGCCTCTCGTGTCTACTTCCTCTCTTTAAGGGTGACCTTTTTCATTCCCCATCCTCCATGTCTTTCTCTCTTTCTTACACAGACACACACCGGTCACACACGTGCACATGGGCTCGGGTAATAGGTGTGAAACCGTTTAAGGACGAGTGTCGTCTGGTCGGTGTTGCACCAGAGGAGAGACTGATGCCAGAATGATCTGACAAAGTTTAGGATAGTGGACAACCCCCTGACCAGTTCGCACCATTCCTGATCTAAAGAACAAATAAACTAAATCAACCCCAATCTCAAGAATATGTTGTTGAAAGATATTTAATTCATATTTACACAGCAAATCCTCAAATTATGGTAATGCAGTAGTCAGTATTACCAAAAAACGAACAGTGAATTAACAGGTAACTAATGGTCTAGTAAAGCTAATTAAAGACAGCCCTTGTTGCTGTCATTTGCCTCATCTACCAGCGCACTTTTGGCAGTGTTTGTCCGGTATGCTGCCGCTCCACGCCAAGGCACAGAGTATCGCCGTGTTGCTGTCCCACCGTGGACAAGGAGGTTGAGGGCCGTGAGGAAGGACATCTTTGGTTCACGCTGCCCCCACCCCCCGCAGTACCCCTGCGCCATACAAGGGTGGGGTGCTCTCCACCCTGGGAAACACTGGGTTAAGAGACACAGTTTCATGTTTTATCAAGTGCCTCCCTCCAATCCCCCTTGTGTCTCTCCCTGAAGGACCCGTGGAGGCCCAGAGTGGGTCCCAGCCGGAGGCTGAAGAGGACAATGGGGATGATGGTGTCAGCCTCTCTCTGCCGCTCTACCCGGGCCTGCAGTTCTGCGCCAGCCGCAACACGGACCGGGTCTTTCTCTATGACAAGGTACCTCCACGAGGGGTCATTTAGCAGACGCTTTTATCCAACTAACACTGAATTCAGATAAAGGTCCTCAAAAAGGTCTTTCTTGTTATTCACCTGTAAACGCCCCTCATTTCAGTCTCAGTAGGTCACAGGCAAACAAGTGATTAAGACTTGAATAATGAGTGTAGAAGCCACACTGACAAAAGCTTTCCCATCTAATAACAATGTGTTGGTTATTAATTTTTAAACATTAAAAGACTGCACTTATTAACGGACCAATCAAAGAAACCGCATCTTCTCTCTCGTTTATGAGCGGGCCGCCCAAAGTTTAAATATGTTAACTTTTATGGGTCATTCGCCGCGAGGCGCATCTGAAGCAGATGTGTGGAAATCGATAGTCCAATGGGCGTTGTATTTTAAAAGAAAGGCTTGTGAGATTGTGTTTTGGCTTTTTCTGGCAGCCAATGGGCATTGTTCACCTCACTGGTCGGGGAGCTAGGTGAACAAGGTGAACCGTTCTCCTGACCCAGCTTGCATTTTTAACCAAAAGGGGTGCTAGGGGAATAAGGCTAATGAAGGGGTGTTAAAAATGAGCTCCTCAAGCCTCTATGTGATCGACTAGCGGGGGAGATTAAAGAGCAAGACCACGTCACCGTCCAGGAACTCTTTGATAAGGTCCTATGTTGTCCTCTGGCGTTCAGGTTGGGTTTCGCTCCGCTTCCTGGGAGGTAATCCCATCCATTCTAATTTACAATCCTCTACCAATTTGGGATTGTGGTTTTGATCACATGTTTCCGAAAGGATTTGAGGCCCAGTCAGTTATCTTTTGGTTGCCTTTTCATCAAGTGGCTGACCGCGACACTAGGTGCCCGGGTGAAAAGGACCGGTGATATCTACCAACACGTCACTCAGTCATTCTACTTCATCGTGAACCCCCACTACCGATACGTCTGTTGCGCGTTAGCGACTGGATCCCACCATCACAACAGACGTCATAAACACGACTGGAACCAACCAGAGCCAGCGTCAATCATCCCCGTACCGGAAGGCTCACTCCGTTGATTAACTCCTTGTTCTCACCCGGTTATCAGTCCCCCTCACAGGGTCCTAATCCCCGCCTGTAGCATCAGGGCAGATAAGAGAGGAGAGGCGACGTGTAGGTGTGTGTGGGTGTGTGTGCGTGTGCCAGTGTAAGTATCTATTTAAGTGTGTCTGCGTGTCTGCGTGACTACGTGCGCATGAGAGTGCAGGATTAACAGCGGAGAAGACAACGCGTGAAGATGGATCACAGACTGAATATGATTCCTAAGCCCCCCTGCACCAAGACGACGACACACACCGCCCTGATGTCCTGTCGTTCACACGTTCATCCCTCATACGTTCATCTTAAGGGGATAATCCTTTGCCTCCTCCTCCTCCATCTCCCCGACCATCTGTGTTATTTTAAATGACGAACCAAGAAGGTTTTCTGTTTTTTTCAATGCTTACCAGACCCCCGGTAGATCTGCGTTTATCCTCCTAACCGCGGGAATTTACACAAGCGCCGCCCGAGTCAACACACAATCAAAGTGGGATTTGATATGCCAATAAGAGATGCATTTGAAGGGAAAATATTAATAACGCAAAAGACTGCGTGATTGAAAGTGTGATGCATCAAATGTATGGGCTGTTTTCAGTCATTCTGTGGGAGTCGAGATATGATATCACTGCTCACGCCTCGCTGACGCCCAACACTAAATCCTCTCAATTCCCTTTTTTTTCAAGTAGTGCTAGCTGGTTTGTTTTTGGTTTGTTTTGGCTGTTGGGGTTCAAACCATTTTGATTTGTGTGATACTGTATTTCTCTCCCATGGTTGGCAGGTGTCAAAATGGTGTTATTTTAAATTTGCCAGTGTTTCAGCCCAGAAATTCATTCAAGCTAATACTTAATGATTTTGGTAAAGGCAAATGTAAAAAATACAAAATATGATCTATGAAAAAATGTATATAATCCTTTTTCTCAAGGAGGTCTACATGTTAGTCTGTGAACACTGAGGGTTCAATCCCAAAGCAATATCAAACCCTCACACCCTAGGCTTCACTGCACTGGTTCAAATTCAATTCAATTCTAAGATCTGTATTTAGCCGTTACTAACTTTGTTCGAGTTGTACAAGCTTTTGCATGTTTAAAGCAGTCTCAAATTTCCAAGTACAACAGTCAACTGAATGGTTAGAAGTGGTTTGAATGACGGTTAAGTTGAGTTGTCTGATGCAGACGGGGGACAAGTAATTGATCCATACTGTTCCTCTTTTCACAGGACGGCACTCCACTGAACTGTAACTTTGTTCCCCTGGACATCCAGCTGGAGAACTGGGAAGACCTCCCAGAGGCCTTCAGCAAGAGACGGGAGAACCGCCTCCAGGTTCAAACCCCCACTAAATGCAGTGCCCTTGCTCACTGTTTCTCTCTCACTGTTTATCTCGCTTGCGGTTTCTCTTGCTCTCTCTCTCTCTCTCGTTCTCGTTTTCTCTCTTGCGCGCAATCTCTTTCTCGATTTTAGTGTGAGAGAGATGGGGGGTACTAAAATCGTGTTGTTAAACCCCAGTGTGCATGTGTTTGTGTGTGCTGGGGATGGGTTCAGATGACAGAGTTTACCAGACTGAAATAGGGCTTGTGAGTTTTACTGCTATCTGGAGATCACAGGTGCTAAAATCCATTATGACTCTTCTACAATATCAATGCTGTGAGAGTTGATTTTGGGTTGTTTTGACATATTGAAACCTGTTGGTCTTCTGTGAGGGAAAATTGGAGTAAAGTGAATAGATGAAGTCATGCATCTTGGTATTGGAAGATTCTGAAAGTTAAAAACGACGCAGACTCAAAATAATAATTTGGTATTTTACATTTTCAGATCAACACATAATGTGTTTGTTTTCGTTCTTACAGAGACCTTACATATGCAAAGTGTTGGAAAACAGAACTCAGATAATATCCGATTATGTCAAGATGTGAGTTAAGGGAAAACCTCTTGAATTTTCAACCTGGACCCTATTTTCCGATAATTTTAGGTCCAAAGGCACTAATGTGGACATATTTTTTTACTTTGGACCGATATTGAACGAGAATGTCATTACAATATCCACTCTCATCACCCAGTTCTTTTACATAACACTAAACCATGTTTTCCCAAGTCCCACACAACAAACTGTCTGTTGCTTTCACCGTACTCTTCCTGCAAGGACTCGACTCCTGCAAGATTTATCCTACTGTGAGACATGGTTGGAAACAAACGGGCCGTGATATAGTTAAATAAACATTCTATTTCTCTGTAGGGATCTAATCCATAATGATTGAACATAATGTGAGCTGCTAGTTGCAAAAACAAACACTTTCAGATGACGTACACTAGTGTAGCAGCTAATTGCAGGAAAATCTTTCATAAGGGAAAAGAAGTACCAAAATGGACACAAATACTCCTTGGGAATTGTTCTTTTGATAAAACCCGTTAGCCACCCAAAATTATGATGGCTTTCACTTTTCCAAGATGGCAACCCACAGACACTCAAAAGAATGGGAAACCTATTTTCCTGAAAATCCCTTTGCCAAGACTGGAAAGACATTGTTGGTGGAAGGCATCATCAAGGCATCGTCATATCTGAACACGAGTGCTGGCGATATCTGTACAGTTAGGAGACCCAACGATCAAGAAGTATCTTGCGGATTGAATTGTCGGTCCAACAGTTTTGCAGAGAGGATTGTTCACCACATCAGCAATAGATTAAAAACAATAACCCAACTGCAACAACAGCAACCTCCCCTTTCAATGGAACCAGCACCAGTTTTTAAGCATCCAACCAAATATAACAGTGGAGAAGAGTGTGAACAACCCAGATTGGGGGTTAGAGAGAGTGAAAGAAGTTCCAGAATTTACTGATTCCTTTACCAACATTCACCCTGCCTTCTTGGAAAAAACTAAGCCATCTCTGATTGATCCAGATGCCACTATGTTGAGACTACAACAAGACATGAATAGGAATTGCTGCAGAAGGTCACAGCAATTGAGGGCATAGATGGGGAGGTGAACGTCACTTGGTCAGCCCACTATGCTTCAATAAAGAGAAGCCCACCATTTGAAGTGAGCATGGACAAGATCATGGACATCGTGACTTTCCTGCACCGTTCAGATATCCATCATTGCTGCTGATCAGACAATTTTTGCAAGGGCAAAACATATTCAGTGGCACTGGCCTGAAAAGAATGGTGAAGACAAGTTTGCTATGTTTGGAGACCTACATAGTGAGTTGGCTGCACTGAAGTCCATTGTCAGTCTTCCCCGGGACAGTGGCTGGACTGCAGCCCTCATTGAGGCAGGGATAGCATCTTCTCGGACATCAGAACCCTTTCTAGTGCCTGCAAGTATCACCAGGACATGTCAGGCACATCAGATAACAGCTTGCAGTCTATATTAGCTTCTTCAGACAGCTTACACTGATTACGGCAATAAATCAGCTGGTAACTCCCAGGAAATGTCCAGCTTTGAACTTGGTGTGATAGTCGCAAACAGTTGAGTTCCCAGTTTCAGTCTTGGTGTCTGGTATTGTCCATGGAGCTAGCTAGCTACCTCCTGCTACTGATCTGATCATTCATGGAAGCCAAATATATCCTGTGCTGTTTTTCCTTGGCAGAGCTGATACACTACTTCTTTGCGAACAACATGAACTATGAACAATGGCTTCCAATCCACCTTAGAGATATGCTGGCCCTGGATGAGAAAACCCTCAGGTGGCCAAGGAGTTTGAGAGTGGAAAATATGTTGAGTAAGTGAATGTCATGAGTTCTCAGCAATGGCCATCGACCAGGCTTTTGAGCAGGCCAATGCAGTCACCAAGGAAGCAATTGGCATCACTGATGATCAATCAGCACTGAGAAGAAAGGTGATCTGTGGCAGATCTTGTTGAATGGTCTCCCCCTATTGCAGAGTGTTGCAGAGAACTGACCAAGTATGGATGCATTTCTTCTGTCTTTCTTGCTCAGCACTGTGTAGCTGCAGATGTGAATATTGGGCTCTGTTTCATCCCGGAGCAAAGATTTGTTGATTATATATCTACATTTACTGAACATGTTAATTCTGGATTGTTCAGGTTATTAAGGTTGCAGATATCTTCAATGTGAAAAATATGCATGATCCGAAAGTGTTAAGGTAATACATGACTACCATTTGTATGTTTAATGCTACACAGTACAAATGCAATGTACATTAGAAACCAAAGGATCATCATAAAGATCATCAAGGCTCCCCATGTGCAAATAAAACAATAATTTTGCAAATCATTTCTAAGAAAGGTTTGTAGAAATCATGTTTTCATCCATATTTGTCACAATACTTTCAAAAGTGGAGCAAATGTCAGATATACAAAGGATTTCTGAATTGTCCGTAGTTGTAGAGTGACATTAGAAAAAATGTGTCAGAAATAACAGCCATCTTAAATATAACAGCCATTATAAATGTACGTGGCTAATGAGATTCTTCAAAATAAATACCCAAGAGGAACCAAAGGATTACATCGCAGCCTGTTTTTGTGGTTTACGCAGCGTTCTTGCAAAATACTGGAGCGAGTTCGGACCGCAGGTTTGTTTTTATTTCTGGCCTGTGTGATACGACTCACTATATTTCGGTGGCCAGCTATGAAACAAAATGTCACACAAACACAGCATGCTGCAGCCGTGGAAGCAAGCACCTGGATCAACTGAGATGTACTAGAGTCACCCAACCTAAAAAGCCTTGTCCTTTTTCAAAAAGCTCCATGACCAGAGCCGTGTCAAATGGTGGTGTATCTGGGAGATACTTTTGAAATATCAAGACAGCTTAGAGCCCAGAAGAGGGTTGGAGACAGAGGTCTGTTGGGAAGGAGGATGACAACAGGATGACGATGAATCCACATCAATGGCTTGATCAACTCCTTAAGAGTAGTGGGGGGATAGAGACAGATGTTTGGCAGGAAGGGCGATGAAAACAGAACGAGGCGAAACCATATTCCACCATTTGAGACTTCTTAATCCCACCCAACAATTACATGGTACATTCATTACTTTGTTGTTCTTCAAGATCTCTTGCATGGCACACCAGCTCATGTATCAATGTCAATCAACTTCTACAATAAACCGGTTTTCCCTTGTCTGGAGGAGCCCAGTAAAAGCCACCACAGTGGTGGCATGCAGCATGGAACTTATTGCTCCATGCACCTCAACCTTGGGGGCTGCCACCCCCAGCCCCAGAGTCCAATCGGACTCTGGGCAGGTAAGGCTTCTTAAACCAGCCATCATCCACACACACTCACAATAAGTGTGTGCTCAGCTGGCCTGTGCTTGTTTTGGTTCAGTGTCCTCAACCTGGTAAAGGGCGTGAGCTTTAGGCTGAGGAGGAGGAGGCGGCTTCAGGCCACTCTATACAATGTTGTTAGTTTGAACTGCAGTACCCATTTTAATCTGTCTCAATGTTACATATTGTACCTTCAAGTTCAAAAACCCAAGTAAAAAGAAGGAAATTAGTAGTGTGAATGGGAATGTCACTGTGCTTAAAGTGAGATGTTTTCACCTATTTCAGTGTCAATGAAAGAGAGGCAACATTGGAAGTCCGTGAGGGTCAGTTTCCGGCCACATTCGCTCACAGGCGGATACCGAATGCTGTTGAACTGAAAAGCCACGCCCCCACAGGAGGGGGAGAGAGACAAATGGTGTGATCCAGATGCCTCGGACACCAGCCTTCCGAGTTGCACTTGTGACGTCATTTCCGGTCTCGGAGCAATAATAGCGTTCTCGTTTGTCTTTGTGATTGTGTCATGAAATTGGCTAGTCGTTGTTTATTGTTAGCTACATCAGCCTCTTTCACAAACCAGCTCGAAAACAAACAACACAACTTTACATTGTATTGCACGTAAATGAAGTCGGGAGACTTCCCGACTTCCAACTGGGAAGGCTGGTATCCGAGGCATCACACCAAAAGACCAAGACTCATGGAGAGAGAGGAGGATAAATTGGCAGAGAGAGAGGATGGGAAGAATGAAGAGAGAGAGGGGGAGAGAGAGGCGCAAGAGAATGAAAAGATCCCAGCAAGTGGGCGAGGGAGAAAGGTGGGAGAGAGCGGGTTAGAGGCGATGGTGGGTCATTTGGCAGTGAGCTAAGGAGACAGGCGATGGAAGGAACTCATTTTTACGAGCGCTCGTTAACGGAGACGGATCATCGGCTAAGACGACCACACAGACACGCTGACACACACACTGAAATACACACACAGTAATATACACACACTGGAATATACACACACACATACACACACACACTGACATAAAAACACACTGATATACACATGCGTGCAAACACACACGCTGAAATATACAAGCACACTAATGTACACACGCGCACATACACACATACACACACTGAAATATGCACACGCACGCACACACACACTGAAATAAACACACACACTAATACACACACACGCAGGCATGCGCGCACACACGCACTGACATATACACACGCCCAGGCAGTGACACACACAGGCTGTCACGTACACATAGTGATAGAGACACACTAACACTCACACGCACACTCTGAAACACACACACACACACACACGCGCCCCTTGACTACACATAAACGACCACACATTAACACACACATTGGAGCTATCTAACACAAAACACAATCTGCTGCTGCAGTAATGACACTTCAAACACTTGCTCAGACAAACGCACGCACACACCACGCGGAACACAAACAAACACAAAATATATGCCTTAACAACGACGCACGCAACACACTCGATGGGTGTTTTGTCTTTTGTCACGGGCCTTATCCACCAAGCAGCCATCTTTCGAATAAGTCTAGCTGGATGCAGAATGCCGCACCAGTTCCCTACTCCTTCCAGGGATCAGGGTTAGGAGGGCAATGAGGTGGCCCAATGGGAAGACATAGGCAAAAATAAACAGAGGTTACTGTTATTTAAGGGTTATAAAAGTGATGTGGAGGGCAATAGGTGTCGAATGGGCAAATCCATGAGGCTTAAATTGAGGTCAGGCAAGTCTTGACACAGATTATAGAATTAAAAGGAGTATAACATTGACGGCATGTGATGAGTGAGTGATCACCTCTCCCTTTCTCCCGCCCCCTTATCTCCCCCTACCTTTATCCCTCCCCAACACATCTCCCCCCCCCCTCCTCCAGGTGGTGTGTTTTGTGAGGGACTGGATCTCTCTGTCTGCGATGAAACAGCGTCTGCTGCGCCGCGGGGGCCTGCTGTGTCGCACACCGGCCCTCGGCCTGGAGGCCCTGGCCGCCGCGCAGAGACCCCACTCCAGCACCAAGAGGTTAGGTTACACACACACACACACACACAGACACACAGACAGACAGACAGACAGACAGACAGACAGACAGACAGACACACTATCATACTACAACTATACTACCCTACTACACTACCACAGAGAGAGACTACACACTAGGGTGCATCAAATTTGAATGGGAAATTTTAATTTCAAAATATCAATTTGGCTGGCATTGCACTTTGTTCCAATTAACATAAAAATGACTTTTGCAAAGTTTTGAGGAATTCCATTGAAATTTACAGGTGGCACCTAACCCATGAACCTAACCCAGTTCACTGTACTTGAGTACAGTGAACTTTTATACAGTAACATGTTCTATAGGGTTACCAAAGTAAAAGTTGTTTGTTTGCCCTTTGGGCAACTTGGGCATTTCTCAGAATTCAACTTTCAAGATTCTCCATTCATTTGTCTTATAGACAAAATGAATGGAGGTCAATGGGACATGTTCACGTGGCCTTACCCTGCATTTTGTGCAGCAGTGATGGATGTCGGACAAACATATAAAGTTTAATTGACTTTATTGTTAAACACAAGGGGCGATACTGACACACTTAAAAGAACAAACCCTCTCTAGTGGCTAACTCACTGGCAACAGGGCCTAATGGTAAGAGCTGACACTAACTAAACTTCAAACTTAAATGCTCAGTCTGTGCAAGAGTCTGCTCCACTAAACAACATCACCAGGGAGATAGAGAGAGGAAATGGAACCTGAACTCTGAACCTAGCCAGTGCGTCTCCCCCCAGATATGTCCCCCCACCCGCCGCCCAAGAGTAACCGTCCTATTCAGGGATTAGCTTGCGTTTGCAGCGGCGGAGGTTCTGCTGTTGGTTGCGGTCATGTTCAACTGCCTGCAGCACATTCTGCAGGGGCTGCTCCTCCCTTGCCACTGCGACGAAGTCGGATGTGAGCTTGACGCCACGCTCGGCACAGTCATTGACCACATTCATTGCACATACATTGACCTCACTTTTTTTGAACGCAGCATTGGTCACCCATTCCTTCACATCGAGAGACATAAATTCTGGATCAATGTGCAGTTGGTGCATTCGAAAGCAGCAATCCTTATTGACGAGGTCAGCCAAGCTGGTGGTTGGCAAGAGGGTAGGGAACTTTGGCTTGACAAAGCCAGTGCCAAAGCGCTGCCCAGGGATGTGCATCGGGAGATCAGCGGGCTTGTGCTCCAAGATCGCTCTGGCAAGTGCACGCTTGTCATCATTGGGCACCTTGCTACTGAAGAGAGAGCCAGGGGTAGCATCTCAACGGTCAGGTACCAGCGATGCCTCTCCATCGCCTTGATCGCTGATGCTGCAATGCCGTCATCTACAGCCTTGTATGCCTGCAGGTGGTGGTAGAGTGTCAGGTCATTCCAGGCAGCATCTACAGCTTTCTCGCAGGTCAACCACCACTTTGCATAGATGTGTGTACTGAAAATGGCAAATGCCCAAATCTTCGGCACCTGCTGCCGCGTGTGGTGATTGTGCCCTGGGGAAGCAACTCGATGTGCTTCTCCATCAAAGCCAGCTTGAGAGTATAGAGCAGCTTGGCCATCCATCGTGCCTTGTGGAGCGATCCTGGTCGTTGGAAGGTCACTGCAGTCTGCTCTTCACCATCTGCATCCAGATACACAAGACACAGCTGCACAAACTCATGGATAGTCACCTCGCTTGTGGTCAGTGACTTCTTTTGCGTACCTGACAAGTTCAGCACGTAAATTGCCCAGGAGTGCCAGGAATGTAGCGGGACCATTGACTGCTGGATTCTTGTGGTAACAGGTTCCATTTCTGTCACAGACGTGTAAACAAAGTAACCTCTGGCGAGCGTGATGTCTCCACCTTCAGGTCTGTGAAAACCTGGTTCAGGAGGACCTCACCAATGTGGTGCTGGCACCCAGACCAAAGCTGTGGTCGGCCCAGTGAGAGCTGTATGGCAATGCAGGCTGCTGTGAGATGGCCGGTGTTTGACGTAGTGGTGTCAAATGCCATGTTGACAACCTGGTCAGCGCAGCACCAGTCCTGCAGCAACTTGCATTTCAACCGGGCAATGATCACTCCATATGCCTCATTGGTCTGCTTCTTATATGCCGGGACACCAAGCAGTTTCAGCCGCTCTGCATCTCCAACCACTGTAAGATGCTCCTCCAACTGGTGCACATTGCTGAGCATCGGTTTTAACTTGCTATCCCAGTGTATGGTGCAAAATGGAGGTGGTGTCCACTGCTTGTGCTGTTCCTCACTGATTGTCTCCAGCACTTTGCGTCTTGCTCGGTCAGCTGTTTCGTAAGATGCAGAGAGAGTGTACATTCACCGCCTGACTCTGCAACAAGGACACGCGTGAATGCAGCCTGTTGCATTGGTGACATCTTCAACCTTGAAGCCAGTGACACGACAGTTGGTCGGCTAAGGAAGTCATGTGGAATGAAGACGTTTGTTCAAGTCTTCTTATGTTTGTGGGATGGTTCGCCCTCAGATGGTGGATAGACTGTTAGTATCCTTCTCTGACTCCTCATCACTCTCCGACTCCAAGCTGGACATTGCCGTCATCTCCTCCAGCTCCTTTACACAGCGGGACTGTTTGACTGCTGCGGCAGCTTGACGCTCCTCTCACGGCTTCACCTTGAGCTGCAGCCTTTTGTCCAATACACCAAATGTGGCCACTCTGTCAGTCTTCATGCTGACAGAGGGCCAAGAAAGCTAGGTCTTCTGGGTTATCAATCAGCTTTTCAACCACACATTTACAGCCCACACTATCATACTACTACAATACTACCACATAGAGAGAGACCACACTAACATACTAACACTATACTACCACATAGAGTGAGACCACACTAACATACTAACACTATACTACCACATAGAGACAGACCACACTATCATACTATTACTATACTACCATACTACAATGCCACATAGAGAGAGATAGACGACACACACTATCATACTACCACATAGAGGGCCCACACTATCATACTACCACTATACTACCACATTGAGAGAGACCACACTAACATACTCACACTATACTATCACATAGAGAGAGACCACACTAACATACTAACACTATACTACCACATAGAGAGAGACCACATTAACATACTAACACTATACTACCACATAGAGAGAGACCACACTATCATACTACCACACAGAGAGAGATTACACTAACATACTAACAGTACACTACCACATAGAGAGAGAACCACACTATCATACTACCACTATACTACCCTACTTCACTACCGCATAGAGAGAGAGACTGCACACACTACCATACTACCACTATACTACCACATAGAGAGAGACCACACTATCATACTACCACTAAAGTATCCTACTACATTACCGCATAGAGAGAGAGAGAGAGACAGGCTTATAGACAGACAGAGAGAGAGAAAGAAGTGGTAAGTCTGAGTGTGACACACTGTCTCTCTAGCCAGTGTGTCTCAGTGTGTGTGTGTGTTGTGGGTGGGTGTGATTTGTTTTTATGTGTGTGTGTGTGTATGTATGTTTATTTGTGTGATGCGTGTTTGTGTGTGTGTGTTATCCTAATCAAAGCGGAGAGTGGGAGTCCAGTGCGGCAGCTTGATTTGACACCTGTTTGATTTATCCCCTAATCACAGCCAATCAGCAACCACCCCCGCCCCCTCCCTCCTCGACAGCCACGCTCTGGCTCTGGTTTTACATCATCGGACTTTAAACGTCTTAAGGCACCGGGGGGGTCGTTGCAGAACGTCTTAATGACGTATTGTCTCCATTCCCCCCCCCCCCTCCCCCCTGCGGTGTTAGAACATTATCAAAGCCAAACAACAAGCTCCCTGTGTGTGTGTGTGTGTGTGTTTGTGTTTGTGTTGGTGTGTGTGTGAGAGTAACGATTGGCTGTTGGCATGGCGTGTGTGTGGGAGCCAAATCATGTGGAAATTGATTCGATTTCAGGCAAACAATAACAACAAACAAACAAAGAAAAGGGGAGAAAAAAGAAAAAAATGGAATGATATTGCAAGACTCTCTCTCTCTCTCTCTCTCTTTCTCTCTCTCTCTCTCTCTCTCCACCCACATGCACAGACATACATGTGCAGACCTTTCGCTCTCCTCTATGCTTCTGCTCTTCTCACTTCCGTCTCCTTCAATCTCAATCTCCCTTCTCCTCCAATCTCCTTCTTCTCTCCTCCTCATCTCATCACTTCAGTATCATCCGCACTACAAAAAGCGAATGACTCTGCTGACCACCCTCCTCCCCATTTTAGCCCCCCCCCCCCCCCCAAAGTCCAAAGTTCCCTACCCTCTTGCTCCTAGGCTAGAATGCAGGGTCCATTAGGTAAAGCACCAGTTGCTGTTTTGTTTTTCCGCACATGTATTTCTATGTACACCTCAAAGCAATTCATTTGTATTGATTTTTAGGTGTATTTCAGTTTTTCTTTGTTTTATTATTGTTATTAACAACAGTTTTCGAACGGATCGCTCGTCAAAATTAGGTAATAGATCAACATGGTAATAGCCCAACTGCTTTTGATCGGTGTGGAAAAATAAAGACGCATGATCAATGTATCTGAGGCCTCTGGCCTGGTGTGAAATGGATGACAAGCTATAAAGAACAAATGTTTGGGCCCACTACAACCAGAAAACATTGAAGTCTCTTAACGGTTCATTATTTAACCATGGTTTGACAGGCGTTAATGCAGTCACTAGCATTACATCTTACTACTATATAATAGCAGGCCTGTTGGACAAATTACTCCAACAAGTTGGTGAGTGTGCATGTGCCAAGCAGCCTGCAGCTCACACACCCACACACACACAGCACGCGCTAACGCACACATTCACTGCACACACGCATGCAAGCACATACAGACCGCATACACACACACACACTGCATACACACACACACACGCGCAAGAACACACACGCCTGCGGGTCGTCAACGGCAGGTCGTTCATTTTATCATATAAAAACTGATAAATTCAAACATCGCGCTGCATATCAACACACAAGTCACATGATCTTAAAGAGACAGCGTCCCTATAACACAGAATGAAAACATGTAAATAACACAGTATGATGAATTATGTCTATAGAGTCCACCACAAGACTACACTTTGTTGCTCGAATGTGATATTACTCTCCTCCTTGAGCCTCCCGAAATGTCTTTACACTTTGTTGCTCAAACTTAATATCACTCTTCTCCTTGAGCCTCCCGAAATGTCTTGCGATATTGACATCCCCCCTCCCCCCTGCCGACTGTTTTAGTTGTTTTATTTTTCAAATTTCTTGTGTGTGTGCTATGTGTGACTGTAGGCTACTGCTGCCTGTCTTGGCCAGGACACTTGAAGAGATGTTTAATCTCAATGACGTATTTTTCTGGTAAAATAATTAGTCAGGCAAATGTACAATCTGCCATCTTGCCCTCACACCCCCCCCTTCTCCCTCTCCCCCTCCCACACACAAGCATGTGCTTTATTTCACTATAGTTAGGTAGGTTGCTTGCTTAGCTGTTGTTACACTTTTTTATTTCACTAAGGTGCTTCTGTAAATTAACACAATTTTCAGCTGTTTGTTATTATATTTTCAACTAACCAATAGTGGTTGCCATGCTTTTTTTAATGTCGATGCACTTTGAGCCCTGAATAACAATAAAAGCTATTTAATAATTGGTTTGCATGCATAGTATACTACACTTTCCGTTGAACAATTACCCCTGTAACCCATAAATTTACTAATTTTATAATGTAGTCAAAGGCTCACACACTAACTGCTTTCAGACACAGGTGTAAGTCCTGATATTCTCCTGCTATTGTCCTGATGGGCCGTATGTGTGAACAGCATATCCTGACATTTAAATCCCTGAAAATCTCCTGAATAATCCTACCCCTTAGGTAGTGTTTTCTCTGTAGGAAATGTAAATTACCTTATATGTGAATGAGGAGTAGAAAGTTGGTATTTCTTACACCACTTGAGTGGGAGTGTTGATGACGCTTCTACATGTCATTGAGTGGCCCCCTAAATGATAATCAGCCTGTTGCCTTTTGTTCGCTGAATGGTTAAAGAATATTTAAATGTTTGCACTGCTTTTCAGAGTCATTCGTGGTGAACGCTAATAGATAGGTCTTATCATAACCCTAAAAGTATACATACAATACATACGAGTTCACAGCTGCGAGCGTATAGAAAATGTTTTTTTTTATTATTATTACTGACAACAGTCTGCTGAACATTATAGGGTCCCGTCCTTCCGCTCAATGTTTTCTCAGTTAAACACAGAAATCAACTACATGTGTCCAAGTGTTAGTTATATGTGAAATTAACCTCTTAAGCGCCAGCCTATTTTTGATTGTCTTATTTGTCTAATTAATATGCTTGGTGTTTGAGTTGTGTTTGGTGTGTGTAGAAATGACTTATATGTGCTTGTAGCGGAGTTCATCATGTTTAATTTGATGTGCAGTATGACTATTTCTACGTAATAAGGGCAGTGCCTTTTGCTGCGAGAGTGATCCTGGTCTTCCCAAATCTGGGGAACCTCGAGTTTAAGAGGTTGAGCAAAAAAATGCTCCAATCTTTCATCGATCGATGCTTCGGGTTTTGTGGATGCAACGGAATATATGATGCATCATTTAAGCCACATTTAAGATGATTGCAATGAGTTCTGCCCATTCTGCCTCCATTTTGACTATGGTCAAATCAAAACAAACTACAGTGACAGCGGCCACACTTATCCCACTTCTTGCAATCTTAGATCCTACATCATATCCCACCCCTTGCAAGCCCACCCCCTTAATCCCCCTGTTGATTCTACTTATGTCTAAATGACATCGATGTCCGCATATCATAAGCATCAAGTGTGAATCAACTCGAAACTCTTGTGTAATTAATAGTTAACTAATGTTCACTTCATGTTTACTAATAGCGTTCATGTTAAGTTACGTATTAATGTATTGAACTGTGGAGAGAGACAGGACAGGGGAGAGAGACAGGACATGGGAGAAAGAGACCAGACAGTGGAGAGAGAGACAGGACAGTGAGGAGAGAGAGGACAATGGGTTGAAAGAGATACGATAGCGACGTAGCATAGAAGAATGGAGAATGTAACCTGCAAGGCTATAAGGTCCTGTTGCTTGTAAATTAAGCGTTAAGCTGGACTGATGCTCGATGTCAGGGAGGGTCCAGATGGCCAAACTGACGCAGAATGTAACACCCTGCGCGGTGGTTATAGCTAGATGGTTGCCTGGTGCAGCTAGCTAGCCTGCCCCCTACACTTTTTTGCATTACATGTTTTTCCATGTTCTTTAATAAGGAAACAGTAGGACCTATCCAAAACCTAAGAAAGAAAATCCAAAACGGTTGTCCCGAACAACGCAAAGATTACAACACTATGAGCTACATGTCCCCTGGCTTCTTCCCCTGGGACCCGGTGAGTCCAGGCCTCCAGTCCCAGGGTTCACCTCTGTTTGGCTCCTCTCTTTCCCCCCCAGGTACGTGGGCCGGGAGGACGTGGCCCAGGCCTCGCTGGCCAAGGCCCAGCAGGAGGGCGGCAGCACCCGGCTGGTCACCAAGGACAGTTTCTTCAACAAGAGGAGGTCCGCCGCCGCACTGTCACCCCCCATTAGCAAGAGGTAGGGGGAGGGATGGCTGATGGTGGATGGGTTTGATTGGATTGGATGGGTGGAGGGTTGGAGGGGAGAATCGATTGGCAGGTAGTAGGACGACAATGTACACAAAGCAATTGGACGGGGAGAGGAGGAGCGATAGAGAGACTAGATGGACGGACGGCATGTACACAAACTCTTTCTCCTTCTTCTTCTCTTCCTCTCGATGTGTTCATTCACCATCCCAGGCAGTCTCCATGGAGATGTGTCATGTGCCTTCGGGGCGAAGCTCAAACACCCTCTGCTTCTGGGCATGTGTGTGCATGGCCGTGTAAGTGCGTGTGTGTGTTGATACAGCTAGTGCAGGCTCTTATACCCTCCATCGAGTGAGATGCCAGGACCAGCTGGCCACATGCAGAGAGTATTGCTATGGCAACAACCATCTCTCTCTCCCTCACTCCCTCTCTCTCTCTCTCTTGCTCTCCATTTTCCTCTGTTTTTCATCACACATTTGTCAGATATAACAGCATAACACATGTGGCGCACATGTCTGACTGACTTCACGGGACGTGCTGTCAGGACTACAGGCCACACTTTGAACATTGTCGACGCGATAACACTTCAGTTTACAACAGACTAAAGAAAACTGCATTTAGATTATGTCAGGTGTTGATGGTCGTTTAAAATGTTTCGATGGATCATGGAAACAGATATAAATATAGATATCATCTCAACACTGAGACCTGTACACACTATATGCACACACAAAGTGAGCATCGGCCGATCGTGCCCTAGCAGCTTGGCGCATGCTGAAGCGGTTCAGTTGTTTTTTGGACCAAACTATCGGGGGAGAAGAAGGGTGATCCGAGTGAAACAGCCCTGGACTGGCCATAGGGGCCGGACGGAGACGAGTACCTCCCAAATCCATCTCCCTGGACCTTCCCGGTATCAACCGTCCCCCAATTACAGAAACCAAACAGCCAGTGAGAGGCAGCTGCACCAGTAGGGGTGGGACAAAATATATCTTACATTTACATTTAGGGGATTTTGCTGATGTTTTTATCCAAAGCGACTTGCAACCATTCATTCACACATTCACACACCGACAGCGGAGTCAACCACGCAGGGCGACAGCCAGCTCGTCAGAGATGAGCTAGCTGGGGGGTTGATTTCCACATTCAGTTACAGCTAGCTTTGGATGGAACCAGGATGGCTGCTCGTGTCCATTTAGAACAAGGCCATGTTGTCACGGTGTTAACAAGGACCAGAGTCTGTTGAGGAGTGTTCCCAGCAAACTCAATGAGACTTTGTGAAGTTTGGCTAAGTTTAGATTGAGCTAACTGATGGCTAGCCAAGCTCATAGTCCCGGGAAGAGCCAAAAGCTAGCTCTCTCCCGAGCTAGCATGCTTTTGGATCTCATTCCAGCGTCCCCTGTACTGACTAAGAGAGACCGTCTGTTTAGCCCTTGTCTTCATACCTCTCTCACCCTCCTCCATTTCTCCATTCTCTACTTCCTCTCTCTCTTCTCTTCCCTTTCAATTAAATTCAAAGGACCTTTATTGAAATGAAAAAAAACATTGACAATGCCAAAAGAGAAAAATAATTAAACAAAGGTAAATAACAAAGTTCTATAAAAAGGGAAACATAAGGTGTATAGAGAGAAGTAATGGTTGGGAGTGAATCTGACTATTTGGCGAAACTGGGCCACAGAATGACAGACTTGCATTGGTCTTAACCCATCTCCTGAGAGACCGGTGACCGTGTGTTGGAGCCGTGGCTTGGGCGGGATTGTTGTAGTCCATCTGTCTGCACTGGTGTGATGCGAGCCCCCCATCGCTCGCTGGTGGCAGCAGGCCCAAACACACACCGTGCTAGGAGCATGCACACGCACGCACGCACACACATACACACGTTTAAAGTTGGATGAATAGATGGATACAGAATTCTTAGCCATTTTAATCAGATGGCTAGTTTGGCTGATTAGACTGCCTGTGGTTCAATACCATATATATATATATATATATATATATATATAGTTCAAGGAGATCCTCACTCACTTGCACTGTAAAGGTCTGGACTGTATTGGTCGCTGGTGTGTGTGTGTGTTCCGGTTTAAGTGACCCACGTCTTGCTCAAGATCCTTTGCCGTAGTGGTGGCGCAATGCATCCTGGGAGATACTGGCTACATGGTCTTGCCGAGTACAGCGGACGCCTGTGCCTCATCTTGAAGCTTGTTTCTATGGCGACGTCTCCCATCCTTCCAACCTTTTCCACATCTCTCTTTTAAATCAACCTCTCTTTAAATCAAGCTCTCTCTCTTTAAATCAACCTCTCTCTCTCTCTCTTTAAATCATCCTCTCTCTTTAAATCAACCTCTCTCTCTTTAAATCACACAAGGATATCGCTCTCTCTCTTTAAATCAACCTGTCTTTAAATCAACCTCTCCCTCTTTAAACCTTTCGCTCTCTCTCTCTCTTTAAATCAACCTCTCTTTCTTTTAACTTCTCTCTCTCTCCCCACCTCCCCAGGCAGAAGGAAAAGGACCCCCCCAAGAAGAGCGTACCGGGCGCCCCTCAAGCCGAGGCCTCCGCCGAGTCCCCCGGCCCCAAATCGCCCCCCTCCTCGTCGGACCCCCCTGGGTACCTGCAGGCCCTGGATGGACAGGGGGTCCCGCTCTGCCTCCACTGCCAGGAGCCATGCCCAGCCTCCCCAGATGACTCCAGCACAGCCACCTGGGACAGCCGCTTCTGTAGCCACAGGTATGCCCCCCTTCCCCCCCGCGGAGCCCTCCAGAGTAGAGTCCTCATTCAATCCATCATCTTTAGCGATAAGGTGGCTCACCGGGTAGAGTGCGTACCATTTAGGTTTGATTCCTGGCTGTGGTCCTTTGCTGCATGTCCGCCCCGCTCTCTCCCATACCCTCCAGTCTATCTCACTCTAAGAAAGCATAAAAATGCAACAACGTTTTTTTTACCGAGCACTTTTCGTGCAATGCTGTGATAAAACGTGCGGGGCGAAGGGACACAAGGAGGGGAGGGAAATGAGTTTCAGATAAACCAGGGAAGTATCGAAAATCTATTCCTTTACTACAGCCCTATACCCTCAACTGGGACAACCAACTTTCCCATCTGGGATACTGAAGCACATTTGAACAGTAACAGAGATTAATTTAAAGGGGTAGGTAGACCAAAACAACATGTCACACCATGACAGAGATACAATTAAGTGATGAGGGTAAACAGACAGACTTACCAAACACACCTATGTGCTCACATGGATCCTGTTCAATGCCGTAAACGTGGTCCTAAATACAAAAACAGATCGACAGTCTGTCTGCTGTTCGGCTCTGAAGATGAGGGTCGAGTTGGATTCATGTGAATACAAACTTAGTTTCCCCTGTGATAGAAGTTTTCTACATCCTGAGATGTGAGATACAGCTCTCATACATTCGTGATTCAATCGACTCTATGGCATTCCGAGGACCTCTTCCTACACTGTTACAAGTCCCCTCTGGCTCTTTCAACGCCGGTTCCCTCACCTTTCAGTTTGGCTTCAACCTTTTGGAAATGAATATCGAGGGACGATTAACAGGCGATTTGTGATTTGTGTCTTTACACTCAATATAATGACACAAATCCACGATAAACAGAAACTTGTATTTGTCTTTTGAAACCTTTACAAAAAACAGTGTGGGAGCATGAAAACAATCCTGGTAGCATCAAGCAGTCTGTTGTGTAAAGAGTTTTAGAGCTGGTACCAGTGTGTCTCTGGGTGCTGATTTTTAGAGATAGACGCTATAATGTGTGTTCTTCTCACCTCCACTGCGTCACCTCCAACTGTCAATGACACTAATTCACTCTGTTAGAGATAAAGGGGATCATACAAGAATTCAAAAGTATCTACTATGTTTGCGGTCTGGAATCTTGGCAGACTGTACAAAGTGGCCTGTTGAAGGGGGTGTGGGGTCCAGTGGGATGCACTGTTTCGAGATGTTCTCTGTCGATGCATGCAGTCATAATCTAGTACAGGCCTCTAGTATGCTCAAAAATCTTTTTCACAAGAGCTTCAAAACCCTCACCGCCCTCACCTCTCCACCCCCTCGCCCTCCCAGGTGCCAGGAGGAGCTGCGTCTGCGCTCCAGCCAACCCCACATGCGCGCCCGTGTCCTCGAGGCGGAGGGCGGAGCGTGCCAGCAATGCGGGCTGGCCGCCCATCAGCTCTACCTGAGGGTCCGCGATGCGCCCCCCGCCCAACGTAAGGACCTCCTGGAGAGCACCTGGCTGGCCCAGCTGCCCCTCAAACAGGTGGGAGGAGTTAGGCGGGTGTGTGTGTTTGTGGGTGATAGTTTTATGACATCACTGCACATATATTTGCAAATGCGTTGTCCAGCATCATTTTTGGTTTGCATACCAACATCTTCTGGTTGGTGGGTGTGTGTGCGTGTGCTTCTTTAGTTTTCCCTTTATTGTTTTGTGTGTGTTTGTGTGTGTGTGTGTGTGTGTGTGTGTGTGTGTGTGTGTGTGTGTGTGTGTGTGTGTGTGTGTGTATGTTGGATGTGTGTCTGTGGGGAGCTGGGTGTTTATGTACATCTTACATGTAAGATGTGGGCGTCTCCATCAGAGGACTGGATATGTGTGTACTCCAGGCTGTGTATACTTGTTTGCGCCTGTTTGTGTACTCCAGGCTGTGTTGAAATGTGTGTGCCTGTGTGTGTACTCCAGGCTGTGTGGAAGTGTGTGTGCCTGTGTGTGTACTCCAGGCTGTATTTGAGTGTGTGTGTCTGTGTGTGTACTCCAGGCTGTGTTTAGGGGGTCTTTGGGTCCTTACAAGCCACAGCCGATATTTTCCAGAATGTTTGTTATTTTTTCAAACCCTGATACTATCGATTGATTCTGTTGTCACATCAATACAGTCTCTCATTTGAAGCCTAGCAATATCCTTGCACAGCTCAGCACTTATCACGTGAAATAGTATATGATTTCTATCTTCTGGTTTTTGCCATGTGCCATTGGCATGAATAATAAAACATACATAGATATGTTCACAACGTCTTCAGAGATAACCAATTAAATTTCAGCAGCATCTTACTGCCCACGCACTCCATCAGTGATTCAGTCTGTTGTTAAAGGGGTGCTATCATGCTTTTTGACTTTACCCTTTGCTTTAGACTGTTATATGACGTATGTTACATGTTTTACGTCTGCTAAGCTAGAAAAATCTAAGTCCGAGCCATGGGGAGTATTCACGACCACCAAGAACGCCCCTCAATAAGTGTGTGAAACAGCTTGTTTAGTTCTGTAACAGTGTGACGTCAGACTGCAGTGGGAGGGGCTGAAGTGCAGAAGACCCGCCTCCCGGCTACCTGCAATGCTCACAACTTCTCGGGGGTGTGAATTTGCCGACACATGCGCAAAGTGTTGGACCAATTGCAACAGAGTGAGCGTGCTGAACAATCACAGCAGACTTTACTCCTCCCAAGCAGAGCTGACTCGGGTTGGGGGCCTTAAAGCAAAATGATACAAAACCGAACGTTTTTGAATGACCCTGAAATTGGTTTTGTAGAAATGAACATTGTGAGAATAAAAAGGGGTATTTTTAACACACAGACAGGTAACACTATTCTAGTTGTACCCCCAAATGCAATTATTAACCCTAATAAAGCATGATATAGGATCTTTAATGTGCGGTCTCCTTCCCGTACGGGGTCCTATACACACACCCAGCCGCCCAGCACTCAGTAGAATAATGACAGGTGAAAGGTGGGGCCCGGCGTTGTGTGACGTACAGAGGTCTTCAGGGTCTGCCTTCCTGGGATCGGGGTGTTGTGGATTGGATGTTGTGTGTTTCGAACTGATGCACTGTCTGGGGAGTGTGTGATCGTGTTTAGGTCGAACCGGTTTAAGATAAGGCTTGTGTGTGTGTGTGTGTGTGTGTGTGTGTGTGTGCGTGTGTGCGTGTGTGTGCGCGCTACATCGGTTGGGTTCCATTTCAGTTGGCTGCCCTAATGATGTCAAAGTTCTTCGCTAAGGAGCCAAATGTATTTTTGTCTCTCACTCACTCACTCACTCACTCACTCACTCACTCACTCACTCACTTACTCACCCACTCTGTCCCTCTTTCTCTCTGTCTCTGTCTCCCAGTCTGTCTGTCTCTCTCTCTCTCTGTCTCTCTCTGTCTGTCTGTCTCTCTCTGTCTCTCTCTATCTTTTTCTCTCTCTCTGTCTATCGCTATCTTTGTTTATCTCTCTCTCTCTCTCTCTCTCTCTCTCTCTCCCTGTCTTTCTTTCTCACACTCTTTCTCCGACTAATTTTAACTCCATCTCTCTGGCCAGCTCCCCCTCTCTCATGTCCTCTCCTTCAGCTGTGGGGCTCATCATAATCGGTCTGTACAAGATCTCTTCTGTCTGCCTGCGTTGTTTGCAGACACAATCATCTTTTGGAATTGAATTGAAAGCCATTTGTTTTAAGCGCAATTTGACAGAATTCAACATGTCACACTCACACTTGTGAAATGTCCTGAAATGTAGAAATCCTTTCGTAATGTGACCAGTGTCTTTGCTTGCGCTACTTTTTAGTACAGAAATCCCATTAATACAAGATTGTAACAAAGATAGCTATGGTAAGACCAGTAACCTCTGCTTGCTGTCTATGCTAACGGCGCTACACTAAATTAAACACCCATTCCCATTGGGCTTCTATCCCTCTGGAGAAGGATAGACTCAGAAGAACATCCCAGGTAGAGTGGTGCCAGGGGTGATGGCAGAGCATGTTGGTAGACTGTTAACTCCCACTTCAGGACGCTGGATCAATGTGTAACAATTGTGAACCGTTTTTAAAGGAGACATATTATGGTATTTTCCCAACAAGTTGACATAGTATTTGAGTTCCAGAAAACATGTTTTTGAAGCTGTTTGCTGGAAATAGCTTTTAGGAAAAAAAATCACGCCTACCGCTATTCCCCTCTGTTTCAGTCCCTTCAGAATGCGCTGTTTCTGGTGTCTGTAGCTTTAATGCAAATGAGCTGCTGCCATTGACCAATGAGTTGTCAGACTGAACCACAGCATGGAGGAGAAGGGATTGTTGCCGTTTGCGGACTCCTGGAGCTCTATATCATATAATATAATAATAATAACAATATTATATATGGGTATTTATATTATATTATATCTAATATCATGGCCAAAAGCTATGTGCGCCTCGCATGATATTATGAATCATAAAGAATGCGTCTGACGTCTCTGACACTTCCAAAACAAGTAAAGACTTGTAGTGGGGGATATCTCGGCCATGGTTGAGAGGAATTGGGGGAAAGGAACTTTGGCCTTGACTCTCTGAAGTCCATGAACTGCGACATGGAAGAGAAAGGGATTGTTCTCCGAGAGCTGAGCTGCCGGACTTGCCGCTGAGACCTACCCCCGCCGGACCTACCCCCGCCGGACCTGTCAGCTTCAGAGGCAGTTCAGCTCCCGGAGCACACCCGCCGGAGCAGCCGGAAAGCTTTGGCCGCAGTTCAGCTCGGTAGAGAAAGGGATTGTACTCCCGGAGCTTAGCTGCAGGGCTGCCACCAAGTTCCCCCCGCCGGAGCTGCTCGTCCGCTGGTCCACAAAATCGTAGCTAGATTGGAGGGGAGTGGGGAAGTGGGAGATAATATTCAACTGTGCCCCCTTCCTACGTAGAAGGGGGTGCCGAAACTGACTCGCTCATTTGGTAACTGTAGGCGGGGTACTTTCAGAAATGCATATCTCACAAAAAAAAATCATGTACAGACTTTTTCCAAAGTTTGTATGTGTGTGGGAGCACCAGAGACCCAAAACATCTCTCCAAATCCCAGGAAGAGTGCTGTTTTAATAATATGTCCCCTTTAAAAATCTTCCGTTAATACGATTTAGAAAAGTAAAATGTCAACGACAACATGGCGATAAACAGTGTCAAGGGCTTTGATTGATGGTGTTGAAAAGATTTCTTGCTTGTGAATGGTTTGCTACATTTCTCTCTGTGTGTAGATTGAGACTGATATGGGGTTATATCGCCCACGGCCTTTATGGAAGGCTAGCCAACTCTCTTCCTAGTCGGAAACAAGCAGCAAACCAAACAAGTGATATATTACAACAACCAGCCCTGGAAGTGTGAGGAGCGTGGGTTTGAGAAGGACCTTTGTGTTTTGGTCAGTGGTTACAGCTTTACTACAGGGACCTTGTTTTCAGCGGAGCGCAGTATTGCTAAAGCTCACCTTCTACCAGTGAGCAGCCGATTGCTCTG
Organism: Pollachius pollachius; assembly: GCF_949987615.1. Lineage (NCBI taxonomy): Eukaryota > Metazoa > Chordata > Actinopteri > Gadiformes > Gadidae > Pollachius > Pollachius pollachius. Next base: position 21,044,416 of record NC_136937.1, on the reverse strand, counting down.
TGCTAGAGAGATGTTTGAAGTCATGGTTGAATGCGACCAAAATAAACTTGTCTAACTACAACTTGTCCTCCAAACCCCCTGATTAACATTCAGAGTGCTTTACTTATACCAGAAGAAGTTACTCGTAAACTATGAATTATAAAACAAGCTGCACACACACAGAAACTTTAACGGTGAAGTGGCTTAAAGGATCAGACTTTCACAGAGATAGACTTAGTAGTCTATCTCTGGATCCTGATGAAGTCAGGATCAAGTCACCGCAGGAGCATGTAGGGGTTTGGTGTTCTACAGTTAACCCCAGTCACACCAGGAGCAGGTAGGGGTTAGGTGCTCTACAGTTAACCCCAGTCACACCAGGAGCAGGTAGGGGTTAGGTGTTGTTACAGTTAACCCCAGTCACACCAGGAGCAGGTAGGGGTTAGGTGTTGTTACAGTTAACCCCAGTCACACCAGGAGCAGGTAGGGGTTAGGTGTTGCTACTGTTAACACCAGTCACACCAGGAGCACATAGGGGTTAGGTGTTCTACAGTTAACCCCAATCACATCAGGAGCAGGTAGGGGTTAGGTGTTCTACAGTTAACCCCAGTCACATCAGGAGCTGGTAGGGGTTAGGTGTTCTACAGTTAACCCCAGTCACACCAGGAGCAGGTTGGGGTTAGGTGTTGCTACAGTTAACCCCAGTCACACCAGGAGCAGGTTGGGGTTAGGTGTTGCTACATTTAATCCCGGTCACACCAGGAGGAGGTAGGGGAAGGTGAATTAGGTGAATCTTCTGGTGGTTAGGGGGGTTGAGTTTCAGTAGAGAGGTGCTGGGTTTCAAACCCACTGTCACCATCACCATCCAATAATAGAGAGGATGGTGTGGGTGATGACAATGAGGATGATAATGATGTAAATGGTGGTGATGATGATGATGTCAATCGTTATGTTAACATTGGAGATGAGTGATGGTGATGATGAGGATGATGTCCATTTGTATGATGATGATGGTGGTGGTTATGAGGATGATGATGATGGTGGTGGTGGTGGTGGTTGTGGTGGTGGTGGTGGTATGGTATCAGTGGTGATGATGGTGACAGTGGTGATGATGGTAATAGTGATGATGATGGTAATAGTGATGATGTTCTGGTGATGGTGATAATGGTAACGGTGATGATGATGTAACGCTGATGATGGTAATGCTGATGATAATAGAAATGATGATGATGATGATGTTATGGTAATGATGATGGTGGTAACGATGGTGGTGGTGATGATAACAATGGTGATGATGATGATGGTAACGGTGGTGATGATGGTAATGGTGATGGTGATCATATGGTGTTGATGATGGTGATGTTGATGATGATGATATGGTGTTGATGGTAATGATGGTGATGATGATGTTGATGGTAATGGTGAAGATAATGATGATGTTATGGGGATGATGATGGTAATGATGGTGATGGTGATGATGATGGTAACGGTGGTGATGCTGAAGGTGGGGATGATGATGAAGATGTTGTTGATGTTCCAGCTGAACGAGATCATCCGGGCCCCGGTGGAGGGGGACTTCTGGCAGGTGGACCACATCCGGCCGGTCTACAGCGGGGGGGGGCAGTGTTCTCTGGACAACCTGCAGACCCTCTGCACCGTGTGCCACAGAATGGTGACTAACGCGCACACACAGAAACACAAACACACACAGGTGCACACAGCAGCGCTACCACAAAGGAGAGTGTTCCTTTAGAGGAAGGTCGGCTCATGTACACTACATTGTGTTCATTAATGATTTTAGTTTTTCATATCTACATTTCATTGTGTGATTCATTAGGGTTTACTTTAGTTTCATTTTGCATGCAATGACTCCTCCTCCTCGTTCCTCCGCGCTGGGTGAGGCCCCCTCTCTGATGTTTTATCAGGCCTGCATGTATCTCTGTGTTCCTCTCTGGTCCTCAGAGAACATTGCAGCAGTGCAAGGAGCGCAGCCGGGCCAAGAAGGACCAGGCCGCCTCTAAGGTGGCCTCCAGCATCACCCGCTTCTTCATCAAGAAGTAGCATTACGCCGTCTGCAAACAACCATCACACTGACCTACAGACGACCCATGGACGTCCTGCACGCCAAACGATCCAACCGGGGAGGATCGACAACTACATCAGATGTCAGGTTTACTATCAGTTCAAAACATAAAGGAGACAACAACAACGAAAAGGGGATGAGAGATGACTTGAAGATTTGAAGGATGACTTTGTTTGAGGATTATTGTTGTCATTCACTTTACTTATTACTCTGTTTCCCAACAATAATGACGTGATAATGTTTTCTCCGTATCGATCACAATAAAGAGTAGTGTTGGACTTTTCTGTTTAAACACTTGTTTTATCTGTTGATCCTGCAGGGTTTTTAGAAACTAGTTGTAGAATAGTTTTGGCGTTTCAGTAAAGAGTCAAGAATCCAACTGGTCGGATCCCTTGTGGCTGTGTAAGGGGTCTTGTAACTTTTCTAAATAAGACATATTGTTATTCTTAAATTGATCAGATTTATTGTGAAAGTGTGGTTGTGGGGCCACAATGTTTTACAGTCTATAAACAAAAAACTTTAGATATATAATACACATCAATAGACAAATAGATAAATAACCTTCCCACAGATCATCACCCCGAAATATCAGGAAACCTGTTGTAGTTGCTGTAGTGCTCTCATCATTGTGTGAGAGAGTGTGTGCTGTGAACAAGCTAAAAGCAATTTTAACCTTAAGGATTTATGATGCACAAGATACCTCCGCCCCACAAAATGCCACTTTGGATGCATGGTACAAGATGAAAGTCCGCTCACTGTACGCACAGCAAAATAAAACACAGAACTAACCCCAACTCCCTCCAGAAGGACAACACCAGCCTGTTATGTTTGACACCTTCCCTTAAATCTAAACACAAACAGACACTCCCTGGACCAGAACTCCTCTCCTGAGAGGGGTTCTGGTCTAGGGAGCGTCTGCACGCAGGCCACAGCATCTCAGTCTACAGCCCTGGATGTTTTTGATATTATAATACAAAATACAGCCTGTTCAATTGTTCCGTGATACCGATCATGCATAAAAGCCCTCGAAGAGCTGATGATATTGATCAAAAACAAGTACGTTTTGGTTCCTCTCTGTCGTTCGAGTAACAGATCTACTTCAGAAATACTTGGCACGCGCGCATGGTGAGGAATGTTTAAAGATCGCAGTTGGGAAGTATTCTGCTTCTACGCCATACTTATACTTTTGATTTATTACTAACTATTTTTTACATCACAATTTATTATCTGGAAAGTATGAAAAGTAAAGTTTTTGAGGTATACATTTACATTTTCCATGATTAAGAAATGCTGTGATTAAGACATGTTTGAAAAGTTATTCAGCGGATAGAGGTCCGGGCTGAGCCCCCAATCTCCTCAAGAAGCACCCCTGATGCCCACCCTTAAAACTCTACCGCAAGCTTCACAGGAATGCACTTTTTTCCCCCCAAAAAACGCTTAAACTTCATTTTCATAAAAATGCCCAAACACATCTGTTGTTTACTCACAGATTTGCAACCGGGGCAGAATTTATTCTCAACCTCCCCATCCACAAAGCAAACTTGTTTCGAGGGCCCGCTGTTTTTATCATCCATTGGTGGGTATTGAGAGGTTTACTGCAATGTAAATTGCATCGTCAGACTTCTGTTAAGAAACCCCCAAAGGCCTGGTAACAGTGTCGGGAAAACCACTACCTGTAGATGATTGTACACACAAGGTGAAAGTCATTTATGTTTTTAATTTTATGAAGCCTTCAATGGGCCAGCATGCGGCAGGCTAACACAGCTGGTAAGCAATCAGGGTCCAACATGAACACCTGCCAACAGCCACGGGCCGATCGATTTGACGGTTTGGCAGGTAAAGAGATGCAGGGTTACATATTAGAACAATTGCTTGGCCGGTTGGTTCTTTCACTCCGGCAGGTAAAAACACACTTCGGATGCAGTTAATTTCGGACCATGCTGGCAATGGTTTTGTTTTTTTAACTTCACAACTCAATCTCATGTTGAAGGATGTTAATGTTTTTTCATGCAAATCTTGTTTTATCTGCATTCTGGAATTCAGATAGGTTTGGATGCCAGTTCAGTCTGTGGGAAGGTTTACAGATCAAATATTTCAAGTAATATTGAAATGTGACTTTCATCTTAATTACTTGAAAACATACTGCAACATATCTTAATTTTAAACAAGTCATTATGTTGAGTAGCTAACTAAGATTTGTAGTCTTTTTTTTAAGAATGAGCCATTATGTTTAGCAGCTTATCAAGTTTTGTAAACAATTTTTAAAGACTGTTAATTTTAGTAGCTTACCAAGTTTTGTTATCTATTTTTAAAGAATGAGCCGTTTTGTTTAGCAGCTAACTACGTTTTGTAATCTATTTTTAAAGAATGAGCTGTTTTGTTTAGCGGCTAACTACATTTTGTAATCTATTTTTAAAGAATGAGCCGTTTTGTTTAGCGGCTAAGTACGTTTGGTAATCTATTTCTAAAGAATGAGCCATTATGCTAAGTAGCTAACTAAGTTTTGGCGGGTGGTGTTTGTTTTCTTTTTTCTCTCTGCCGCTTGTCCTCGAACCGTCAACCGGTGCTCTGCGTGATTTATGTTCTGCGTGGCTCGCGTTCGCCCCGGGGCTGAATTAGAGCCCACTGTTTTAAAAGAGCACGCTATTTTGAGAATGTGCAAACCTGTTTAAATGAAAAAAAGTGGGGGGAGCTGAAAGATGGGCTGGGGGTGATTAAAGTTATTTGTCGTGTGGATGTGTGGGGGGGAGAGGGGGGTGTCCTCATTGGCGTGATATGCCCATGAGTATGTGCAAAAACATCCTTGATGTAATAAAGTTTGCATCCTGCACCGTTTTCTTTATTCTTCCCGTGTAATGAGACGAGGAACATGGAATTCAAACAGAGATGTTTGGGTTCAGAGACGAATGGTAATGACTGCGTCTTGTGGTTTAACCCTCTCCATCACTGCCGCTGCTAGTCGACACAATTAGTTAATTATTTAATTATTTTTGGAGACATTATACTTCCTCACTGGACTGATTGACCACGTTAAGAACAGGGGTGCAAACTGGTAATGGGGTGATTGCCCAAAAAGGTGATACATATATTTAGCTAGAAAACACAGACAACAAGCAATGCATGGCGCCCAGGCCCCTTCCTAGGATTCATTCTACATTCTTCTCTGTTTAAGTGACCCATAAAAGCCTGTCAGACCTACTATATGAAGCAGTGCTAACGATAAGAACAACTCAGCTGCATCTATTAGAATTTAAAATATAATTTTGAAATTACAATTATTCCAAATCCCCCCGAACATTTTTTGTGAAATACAATACCCCCCCCCCCCCCCCCCCCCCAACTCCAGTTCAGCCCACTAAAGACCATTACTTGTGATATTTTGCCTTTGTCTGTATCAAAATACTGAGTGAATTTTAGAAAGAAGAACACAGACTTGTTTAACCTTGTTCATAACAATAAGTGGTTACACTAACCAGCCCTACAGGCAACACGGCAAGAGTCAGATATAAACTCTCGATGCCCTGTTCAGTGCCATGCAGGTCAATGGAAAAGCCCCAAAGCCATTTTAGCTAGCTACACAAAGCCAGTGAACCCAAAACCATATTTTTCTTTTCCTGTTCATTTGTCTTAAATGATCGTTAACATATTGTTTTAGGCAATTTTATCAGTGTAACTGAGATAAGCCCCCAAGTTAGAGGATAAAGGGGTTAAACCCTACATTTTAAGAGGACGAACTCATTGCCCGCCCTACTCTGCCTCGCATTGGCTAGGACTCGTGGATGACTTGAATGAGGCAGAGACCCCCCCACAATCTTTTTGCTACTCCATTATTCACGTGGATGCCCTATTTGAGGTAAAAACTGAGAATTGTTCCAAAAGGTGACGAGTTTGCATCCCTGAAGATAGACACTAGCCCTCAATACAGAAGAACCGACCCCTGACCCCGCCTTTTTAAAATGATTTCACGTTTGTTTTCATTGTGGTGTGCAGGGCGTGGGCTCCCTGGTAAATGCCTCAATCGGTCTCAATAAACGGAGGGCAGGACTCTATACATCTGCTACATTCATGTACCAGGGCTCATAGTGGACCACACTGAGGATGACTACCTTGACCCTGGTACAACAGAAGACCCATCATCAGTGTTCTGAGCCAAAACTGACACCTCTCTGAATACGGTCTAGCATGCCTTTAACCTAGAGTCATCTGCAAACCAATGTACCAACATACAAGCCAGTGAGGCCCTGTTCCTGTTTCCGCTATGTCTCTGACCTCCTGGTTTCCTGCCGCAGTGACCATTGACCCCCTGTTTTTCTGTCTGCCCATGTGTCTCTGACCTCCTGGTTTCCTGTCGTCCGTGTGTCTCTGGATCTGAGGTCCGTATCAACCGACCCCGATGGAAATAAACCCATCGGGAACAGTCCTCTGTCATCCTGCCCAGGCGTCCATGACGACCACTCACCAAACCCTTGTCTTGTCCTGATAGGCTGTCGTAAGGCGACGGCCGTGTCAGACACCCGGAGAATCCCAGCAGAGACTCAGACATTTTAAATCAAACAACGGTGACTTGTAGAATTGTGTGAGTGATCCCCAGGAGGGCCCAGGTAGCATCTCACACCTGGACTCTCTGGGTCTCAGCTTAATAAAACCATGATTGTACCACACACACACAGACACACACTAACACACACACATTTTTCTTTCATACATGCACAGACACACAAATACATTTCACTTTCATACATGCATGGTATTTACTTATACACACACACACACAAATACAAATACATCCGACTAACTCATCCCCCCCCCCCCTTGTCTACCCTGACAGGTTGGTGAGTAATGGTGTCTCCCCGGGCAACCATCCACTAGCCGGTGGGAAGAAGTGTGCATCCCCAGCAGAGCTTGACTGTGACCTACATTGCCTCCTGTCCCTATTACAGCGAGGGTGGGCGGGGTTTGTGTATGTGCATGTGTGTGCGTGCGTGTGTCAGAAAGTAGGCTCTGTGTGCTTATGTATATGTGACACTAAAAAGCTGTGTGTGTGCCCGTGTATGCATATCAGTTTATGTGTGTGCTAGTGTGTGTGTGTGCATACCAGTGGGTCTGCACACCAGTTTCGGTGTGTGCGCCTGTGTGTGTGTGTGTATGTGTGCGTGAGAGCTGTGTTGGTGTGTGTGTGTGTGTGTGTGTGCAGTAGATGAAACCACCTGGCTCCTCTTCCCAGGGGCCCCAGCGGAGAGAGGACCAGGAGCCTGGCCCTGAGGAGGGGGTCGCCGAGGAGAGGAGGCTGACCCATAATAGTACTATGTGCACGAGAACTCCACACTCTTCAGTGAACTCTCTGCCCTACAATTGCCATTCCCAGAGCGCCATGTGGTGGGCATCCGGGGGGGTCGGCTCCGGCAGTCGTCCTCACATGCCCCCCGTCTTTAACGCCGTTCGCTCTTTCCCACCGGCGAGGAGCACTTCTCCATGAGATGGAAACGGGCCAATCAAAGGCAGGTCGGCGCCGCATGTTTTTGAAAATTTCCCCCCGCCCCCCGCTGTCTAAGTGCGGCCGTTTGGTTGCCCTGGTGACCACTGGTCTGTCTGAGCCCCGTGGAGGAAGCGGGCGGTGGAGGGTCAGCACGGTACATGTCGCCTGGGGGGTCTGACGAGGGGGGTCTTGGAAGAACAAGCACTTGTTACCAGTGTATGCCCCCCCACACACACACAACTTCACACACACGCAATCTCTACTTGCCGATTGATTAAATCACACCTGCCGCCAATGCAGTCTCCGGCCCCCCCCCTCCCCCACCCCGGCTCATTGGGTGGGAAAACAATATTACCAGCCATGTAATTGGCAGGCGCCAGACCATCACTCACAAGGGATTTGAATAATTCCATTTGTCCCCTCCATCACCCGACCAAAACTAAGAAAAAAAATCCCATTTTACCCCCTGCTGTGAGGTAGGAAATGTACGCAAGAAACCCTCAGTCCAACATTTCTTTTAGCTTTCCTGACTAGAACCAACACACATTTTCATATAAAAGTGCTTGTGTGGATCCTGCAGGATTTCATGTGACCTCATCGGAGGTGGGCTCGGAGGTGCGGAGGAGAGGAAGAAGACGAAGAGATCCCAATGCTCAGCTGGAGAGCGGCTTTTCCGACTCCTAATTCTATTTACCCAAGATGGCTCCCTGATCGTATCCCAGGATAAACGGCGTGCGGTGGATTAGGGCGCGAGCACAAACACAGAACTGCAATATCTCCGCCCAGCGGGAGCCCAGGGGGAACAGCCCCCCCACACACACACAACTTCACACACACACAATCTCTACTTGGTGGATGTTTCTGTGGGTAATTCACACCGCGGCTCCCCGATATACCAGGATTAATGTAGGCTTTTGTGATGACTCTGTTTCTGTTGTTAGTGTTGGAGATTTTGGGGGAAAAGTGGTGGATAATGCAATGTCATCAGCGTATGACGTCGTACTAGTCCAAGGGCCCTATTTTAACGGTCTGAAACGCAAGTGAGAAGCGCAAAACGGAAGTGGCTTTGTGGGCGGATCTCTGGCGCTGTTGCTATTATACCGGCGGATAAATGAGTCTTGCGCCCGACGCAAATCTAAAATGGGTTGGTCTGAATACTTGTAGGTGTGTTTTGGGCGTAACATGCAATAAACCAATGCGAGTGCCATCTCCCATCCCCTTTAAGAGCCATGAGCGCATTTGAACCTGACAAGTTGATATTTTGACCGCACGTTTGCAGTCTTCACTGAGACAGATGCATGATCACATGAATTTGAAACTTCAAATGGCTGTTTATGGCCAAATAATATGGCCTAATTCAGGGAACGCCTTCCATTCAGACACAACCCCACTCCGACATTGACGTCTAATTGTCGTAGTGGCGGCACTTCCATTGTTTTCAAACGTCCCACCACTCCGACAATTTCTGTTTCCATGGTCGGAGTGGGGGTACTTTACTTTTACCTAAACGTCCCACCATTCTGACATGAGCTCATTAACATAAAATGCATTAGCCTACTATTATCATTGTACTTTAATTAATTAATAGGATTATTTCTTAGTTTCATGCTGTAACAGGTCCACAAATGCACAAAGGCGAGCAGGCAGGGTTGCTGTCCCTCAGCGGGAGGTCTCTTTTATTGTTTTTAAACGAGAACACAAAACTCGAAGCGGTAACGAAAAAAGGGGTTCGTTCCCACAATGGCTCTCTCTGGCTCGACTCGTGTGGGTTTCCCTCGTGCGGGATCTCGGGGGTCCGTGCTCCGGGTTTTCCTTCCCTACTATAACAGAAAGCAGGCACATAAGTACACCCTCCCTGATTGACCTGAGTGCAGACACCTGCTCACGACCAGGTCCAATCCCCCCGGCCAATCCCGTGCGCTCCCAACCTGTCCATACTCCCCCTGCAGGCCAGACGTTGCACGTCCCCCCACACATGCGCTGTTCTGTCCTACACTGACATTCGCATTGGTGATTGGGACAGTCCCGATTTCGAGTTGCGTGTTCCAAGTCCCAACAAAAGCCTGTCCGGATGATAAAATGCCCTGGTTTCCACCATCCACTATGAATGAGTCCCCTTTTGTCCGCGATTACATAGCCAACACGGTCTTTTTATAGCCCAATCATTAACTAAAAAACACATTGAAAGATTAAAGCATCCAGCATGTGATTTCACCAATGTGTGAGGGCATACACAACAGGGATAATCGCACAATGGAATGCTGCGGTGTTTAATCTACACAGTGGAAAGCACTTGTCCACTGGACTTGTCCACTGGACAAGATGTTCGCTCATTTCAGAAGCAGGGAAATTACAAGACAAAAATAAATGTATAATTTGCTGTGTGTCTGCCTGGCACTAATGCTCCCGTTGAACTGATCTTAATTCCATCATGAACAATACTTGGACTGACGAGATGAACCGCATGACCGTTTCCACCTTAAAGGCGTTGCTTATTACACGAGCCAATTTTGATGACACCTGTCCGCAATCCCACAGCAGCAGGCTGTCTGTTTAGGGTAATTTGAAGAGCGTTCTCTGTGTTGAGGTCATGTTTTCGGAGCTCATACCTCCAGATCCAGACGAAATTTGTCCGTCCGTACCAAACATTGTCTCCGGGACTACCCTTCATACCTCCATCCGGTTTCAGCGTTGTTTTGGATGTTACGCAAATTAAAAAAAAAATGTATGGATGTAGTGGCATGTGACAACCCTCACCAACCCGTAGATTCTCTCCTCAAACTGTTGCGCCATTTTTAAATGACCAGTTACAACTCATTGCCAAAGCAGGTGAACATAAAATAAAAAGGTCAGGTATATAGTATAATATAAGTATGAAACGTTAAATACAATATATATACATATCAGATATCAAATATTATGCTACTCTCTATCTATTTCCGCGAATGGTTGGACTTCTGATTCTATACTGCTGCCTCGATTTCCGTTGGTATCGCTCCGTTCCTCCCGGAGCACTCCGGATTCGTAAGCTCAGAGGCGACGGACCCACTGACGGACGAAACAACCTCCGGGACCGGAAGAAAGGGTTCCTATCTGTATCTACCATAGGGTGTAAATGGGCCTTTAAACACACACACACACACTCACACTCACACTCACACACACACAAAGGTCCGAATATTTACTGGCCCTTTTAGTGGAAATCTATAGGTAAAAATAAAGGTTGGGGGATATTGAATAAAAGTCAATGTTTAACAGATTTCCCTTTTATGGGCAAAAACTGTTGGTTTATTTTTATTGATCCCCTTCGAGAATTTGTGTGGAAAGGGGTGGGTCTAGGGCGGGCTATATTCTCGCGTTTCTCCTTTGTAAAGCGCATTGTATTGCCTTTGGGCCGATATGAAGTTAACTGCGACCATTTCTTTGATTCGTTCTCCAAACAACGGCACTCCAAACAATTAATTTTGTTACAATGTTCGTCCAAATCACTCCAATAGTGGTCCTGCATTGAGTTTAAATCCAACTCTAACGAATAAATGGTCCAATTTTAAATACGTGCACACCCCGCGCTCGAAACACACTTGTAAATGCAGTCGTCAATTGATCATCCCAAACAAAATTTGGAATTAATCAAATAAATTACAGATAAATAATACTGAAATGGCTACTATTTGGTTGAACACATTTTAATGAAATAATTGTGATCCCCCAATGTTGACCTGAAGTTGGCACCACTGATTGATAGACTGCCGGAATGGCGGTACTAAAAGGTGTCGGAATGAGGGCATGTCGAAATGGCGGCATGTCGGAATGGCGGTATGTCGAACTGGCAGCATGTCTGAATGGCAGTATGTAACCGCCTAATTCACACATGGAATAGCGTTTTCTTGTACAACTTCAAGTACACTGGATCGTCATGTAAATTTTGGCAAAGAGAACTTGACACATTCATGATATTCGGTCCTGTGGCCGCAACCGTTGGTCTATTAAATGATATGCGGCAAAACGTTAACAAACATTGTTTGTTACCAGTATAGTATACATTATCGTTATCGACTTTTGTTCATAATATGCATGTGTTCCCCCGGTAATATACATAGCAATGGACTGTATTATGAGTTACATTGTTATGCTGCTCAAACGTAACAAAGAAACGGGGCAGAAGACGAATGTGAGAATCCACGTTTCTTGGTTTAATTACGTAAAAAGCATGAATCAAAATGATCTTCACAGTCATGAAGCAAAACACAAATCAAATCTCCCGCAGCGTCTCTCAGAGGCCAGGCCCACTTTTATCCGGTTCACAGGGACACGCCCCATACGCGGGAACACCCCTATCCTAGAACATGCGGGACCAGGCCTACGAGAGCAAAGGCAGACAAAACGAGTAGCACACACACAATGACATCCTCCCCCTTGCAGAGTATCAAAAGACACCAACCCCACAACCATTACACCAATTGACTAAATTCACTAGGTGGTGCACACAAGTATACAACAAATACAAAACAATTACTTTATTCCAGAAATTATCCCCAATTAACCCCCTTTTTTCCTTGAAGGCGTTTTCCATTTGTCCTTTGTCATCCGGGCCCTGGAAAACAAAGCAGACAAAGGAAAACATGTAGAAACACACATGACCAAACTCCGTCAGTGGGAATGGGTGAGGGGGTTAGCAATCACATTATGCGAGCCCTTAATATGACGTATATCTAAATTAAAGGGCTGAAGAAAAAGAGCCCAACGCATTAACCGCTGATTGGCGTTCTGAAGCGACTGTAGAAAGTTCAAAGGGTTATGGTCAGAATAGAGCACCAGAGAAACAGAACCCCCCACATAAACGTCAAAATTTTGAAGTGCCCAAATTAACCCCAACACTTCTTTTTCAATCACAGAGTAGCTAGACTGATAGAAGAGGAACTTCCTAGAAAAAAAACTAACTGGGCGATCGATGCCTTGCTCATCCTCCTGGAGCAATACAGCACCAGCTCCTACCTGGCTAGCGTCCACATGCAGTTTGAACGGCCGGTTCAACTTTGGTGTGGCCAAAACAGGGGAAGATGTAAGGAGAGTTTTTACACTCTCAAAAGCAGGCTGGCATACAGTATTCCAGGTGAACTTCACCGAGTACTTCAAGAGATCTGTCAACGGCGCAACAACAGATGAAAACTAGGACAGAAACCACGGTAGAACCCCACCATGCCCAAGAAACACATTATTAAGTATTTTTTAATTGTGGGCGATGGGTACCGGTCAATAGCCAAAGTCTTAGCCCGAACAGGACGCACCTGTCCTTGTCCTACCACCTTTCCTAATTATGTGACTGTCGCCCTCGCAAACTCACACTTTGCAAGGTTGACAGTCAGACCGGCTTCAGAAAGGCGATGAAAAGAGCTCTAATGACTTCCAAGTGCGCCCCCCAGGTAATGCTATGGACCACTACATCGTCTAGATACACAGCGCAGCCGTCCAGTCCAGCAACAACGGTGTTCATAAGGCCCTGGAAGGTGGCAGGTGCATTCCTCAAACCAAAACTCATGACATTATATGAGAGCAATCCTTCGCAATTCTTCGAACAAAGAGACTTCCTTTGTCAGTCAAGCATACCTGCCAATAACCTTTAAGCAGGTCAAACTTGCTGACAAAACTGGCGGCGCCCACCTGGTTTACACAGTCCTCGATCCTCAGGAGTGGAAAACTGTCTGGTTTTGTAACAGTGTTGAGTTTACGATACTCTGTGCAGAACCTGAAAGTACCGTCTGGCTTGCCAACAAGAAGGCACGGCGGTGCCCAGGCTGACAAAGATGGCTCAGCAAGGCAGGAGATAAGCCACCTCTTTGTCTATGTGTTTCTTTTTCTCCTGAGAACGTTTTTATCAGGCAACGATAAAAATGTTGCCTGATAAAAACGTTGCCTGAAACGTCACCCAAACTATCACCAACATCAATATCATGTTCCGACAAATGTGTCTGAGTTGAAGTATCGGAAAACAACATTGGAAACTCCTGAATGACTCATTAACTCTGCACGCTTGTCCCCAGACAGGTGCTGCAGCAACTGGGGAAGCTGCTTCAAGGTCTCCGAATTAATTAAGCGTGCACGCAAGACGCAATCGTCAGGAGCCCTGATCTCATTCGGTTCCTGCGCTGCCACTGAAGGATTTACAGGAGAAGCAGGAAATAGAACACCCTCACTCAGAGCAACAGCACTAACAGCACCACCTGCAGGCATGTTCGGACGTTCATGATATGGCTTAAGCAAGTTGGCATGACATAGCTGCAAGCTCTTTCTCCTGTCAGGAGTAGTTAGCACATAATTAAGATCCGACACCTTTTTGGTCACTGTATACGGACCAGCAAACTTTGCCTGAAATGGTGAGGACATAACCAGCAGAAGAGCAACCACTTTATCCCCCACTGCAAACACACGGCGCTTAGCTTTCTGATCGTAGCACTGCTTCATCTTAGCCTGAGAGGCGGTCAGATTTTCATGAGGTAGACGAACTGCCTCGTACAGACGTCTTTTGAAACCATTAACATAGTTACCTCCCTAGAGGCAAGCAGCAACCAAGTCTGGTGGAAACGCTCAAGGGCACTCTGGCTCTGAGGGTGATAAGCTGAGGAAGTGTGATGCTTGATATGAAGCTGACGCATGACCTGAGAAAGAACATGAGACATAAAATTAGAACCTTGGTCAGTCTGAACGACCTTTGGTATACCAAAAATGGAGAACAACTGGGAAAGAGTCTTCACAATGGACCTGGGTGTAATCACACACATGGGGTAGGCAGCAGGGTAGCAATTGACCTTACACATGATGGTCAACAAATACCTGTACCCATTTTTCGACGTAGGCAAAGGCCCAACACAGTCCAACTGTAAGTACTCAAATGGAGCAGCCTCCACCGGTCTTGGCTGCAAAGGCGCAGGCTTAACTACCTGTTATGGCTTACCAGTCATCTGACAGATGTGGCAAGTTTTTATGTACGCAGCCACATCCTTCTTCAATTTCGGCCAAAAGAAATGACGCATAATGTGGTCATACGTCTTTCTCACACCAGAATGCCCCAACATGTCGTGGGCAGTTTTCATGGCTGCGCGTCTAGCCGTTGCAGGCACCACAACCTGTAACCATGGCTCCCCCACTGGAGTGTCAGTGGACAGCGTCCATTTTCTCACAAGCAGACCATTTTTTATACAGTACCCATGAGCCATGCTCTCGAAAGTGTCAGCTGGGACAGCAAGTTCAAACAAAGAACAGAGAGACTGATTTGCAAGCTGTTCCTTAACTAGGTCTCCATATGACAGATTCAATGGAAAATCGGGCAAGCAAACCTAGTCTTCTCTGCAACCACCTTGACCTGTTTGGCCTCCACTACAGCACGAGTAGCTGAGCGGGTCACAGCACAAGCTGCAAACACTTAAGGGGAACTGCTCTGAACAATCATCAGAATCATTTCTCAGCTGAGGAAAAGAAGACACCACTGGCACAGGATTACTCTGCCAAACACGTCCTCCTGCGTAATTATTTCTAAGTATCACATGGACATCGTCAACAGGTACGGCAGGGCGTATTCCCAACTCATCCTCCCCTCAACCAACTCTGAATAGAACACGATTGTAGAATAGAATAGAATAGAAAGCTTTATTGTCATTATACAAAGTACAATGAAATGCAATGAGCAGCTCCTTAAAAGTGCATAGCTATCGAATATATATAATATATAATAATATACAAAAGCAATATATAATAAAAATTTAAATACACAGTAAAACTTAAATGCACAGTAAAGACCACAAACAGACAACCAACATCAGTGCAAATCTGAGTTCAGTATGGTGACAGCTTTGGGAAAGAAGCTGTTCCTGAGTCTATTTGCTCTGGCATATATGGACCTGAAGCGCCTGCCAGAAGGCAACAGGTTGAAGAGATGGTAGCCGGGGTGGGTGGCGTCCTTCAGGATCCCTCTGGCCCTGCTGAGACAGCGGGAGCCGTAGATGGTGCTTAAGGAAGGCAGAGGGCAGCCAATGATTTTTTGCGCAACGTTTGCCACCCTCTGCAGTCTCTTCCTGTCGGCCTCCGTGCAGCTGGAGTGCCAGACTGACACAGGGTAGGTCAGCAGGCTCTCGATGGTGGAACGGTAGAAGGTCACCAGCAGCTGTGTGTTTAGATGCTCCCTCCTGAGCACCCTCAGAATGTGTAGCCGCTGCTGGGCCTTCTTGACCAGCGCTGAGGTGTTGACCGACCAGGAGAGATCAGCAGAGATGTGGACTCCAGGGAATTTGAAGGACTGCACTCGCTCCACACCTTCACCGTTGATGTACAGGGGGGCAGGGGCGGCTCTGTTCCGTCGGAAGTCCAGGATGAGTTCCTTGGTCTTGGTGATGTTCAGTGCCAGGTTGTTAGATACACACCACCCACCAAGTTTCAGGACCTAATCTCTGTAGGCCGCCTCGTTTCCCCCTTTTATAAGGCCCACCACCGTTGTGTCATCAGCAAATTTGACAATGATGTTCTCTGGGTGGGTGGGACTGCAGTCGGATGTGTAGAGGGAGTAGAGTAGTGGGCTCAGCACACAGCCCTGGGGAGAGCCAGTGCTGAGAGTGCGGGATGAGGAGAGGTGAGGACCCAGTTTCACCTGCTGGGGTCGGTTGACCAGAAGGTTTTTATCCAGGAGCAGGTGGGTGGTGGGAGCCCCAGGTTGATTAACTTTGGGATCAGAATGTCTGGTATTATTGTGTTAAAAGCTGAGCTGAAGTCAATGAAGAGCATCCTGACGTAGCTCCCCCCTTTCTCCTGGTGACTCGGCGCTGAGTGGAGAGCGATGGCTATTGTGTCGTCGGTGGATCTGTTAGTCCGGTATGCAAACTGGTGTCTGTGTCCAGGGTGGGGGGGAGACAGGCTTTGATGTGTCTCAAAACCAGTTTCTCAAAGCACTTGGTGATGACTGGGGTGAGTGCTACGGGGAGGAAGTCATTGAGGCTGGTAGTGGGTGACTTTTTAGGGATTGGGATGAATGTGGCAGATTTCAAGCAGGATGGGATAACGGCTTGTTCCAGAGACTGGTTGAAAATGTCGGTGAAGACCTGTGATAGCTGGTTGGCACATGCCTTGAGCACCTTCCCTGGTACTCCATCTGGGCCTGCAGCCTTCCTGTGGTTAACTGCACTGAGCACCCGCCTCACGTCCTGTACCTCAAGAGTGAGAGGGGGGGTGCTGGAGGTTGATGGGGGTTGTAGTGGTGGTTGGAGTGATGTGGCTGAGTGCTGTGCTTGAGACTCAAAGCGGGCAAAGAAGCTGTTCAGCTCCTCTGCCAATGCCGCATCTGAGTCCCCAGGTGTCACAGCACAGCCTCTGTAATTGGTGATAGTCTGTATGCTCTGCCACACCTGCCGGGGGTTGTTGAGCTGTTTCTCTATCCTCCTCTTGTGTTCTACTTTGGTCCACCTAATGCCTCTCCTCAGGTCGGCGCGAGTGGCGCTGTTAAATGCTCTGTCACCTGATCTGAAGGATGAGTCACGGGCCCGGAGGAGCGTGCAGACCTGGCTTGTCATCCATGGTTTCTAGTTTGGGAACACCCGGATGCACTTTTCCACAGTGACATTCCCAATGCAGTACTTGATGTAAGACAGTACTGTGTCTACGAATGTAGCCAGGTCTTCATGGTAGAAGGCTTCCCACTGTGTTTGTTCAAAGCAGTCCTGCAGTCGCGGAAAGGCGTCCTCAGGCCAGGTGGTAATGGTCTTCTTTGTGGGCTTTGTTTGTCGACAGAGGGGGTTGTATGCGGGGGTGAGGAGCAGGGAGAGGTGGTCTGACTGGCCCAGGTGGGGGAGGGGTATGGCTCTGTATGCACGCTTGATGTTGAATACACATGATCCAGTGTGTTTTCCCCTCTTGTTGGGCATTTTACAAATTGATTTTTTGAAATTGAATTTTGCTAGAACAGTCTTGAGATTTGCTTTATTGAAGTCCCCTGCAATAATGTGGGCGCCATTGGGGTGGGCGCGCTGGTGGTTATTGATGGCATTATGCAGCAGAGAGAGAGCCGTGTATACATTAGCGTCTGGTGGTATGTAGACTGCAGTGACGACAACAGCAGCTAGTTCTCTAGGTAGAAAGAAGGGTCTGCATCTCACCGACATGAACTCCAGGTCAGGAGAACAGTGTCTGTCCAGAATAGTGCTGTTGTTACACCAACCTTCATTCACGTAGATGCAGAGCCCTCCTCCTCTGTTCTTTCCGGAGTCACTGTTCCTATCCCATCTGTGTAGCGTGCGGCCTGCTAGCTGCACCGTGGCATCAGGGATTTGTGTATGTAGCCATGTCTCTGTGATGATGAGCACGCAGCATAGCGATTTCCAGCCAGCTGTATTTCCAAATCGTCCGTTTTGTTTACCAGGGATCTGGCGTTTGTAAGGTAGAGGCTCGGCAGCGGAGGTTTGAGAGGCTGTTTCCATAGCCTAGCCAGTAGCCCAGCCCTGCAGCCCCGTCTTTGCTTTCTCTCGCGTCGCCGTCTGCGTCGCCTGCCAGACCCGATAACAATCCACGGAGATCCCGCTGGTCTCGCTATCTCATCAGGAATGTTGTGAGTGCGATGAAAGTCACTGGAGAAGGTCATCTTTAGTTGGAAACTGATATCCAGCAAGTCCAGACGACTGTAGTGTTCAGTAGAGAAAGTAAACGCTGTGTGCGCCGCCGTGGCAACCAATTTGCAACCGATTTACCGGAAAAACCGAAAAGATAAATGTAATAAATTGACGGGCGCTTTGAAAAGGTTTGCTTTACAAACCGATATTCAGTAAGTCCAGACTACTGTAGTGTTCAGTAGAGAAAGTAAACGAACATACAACACACAAAAAAGGCACAAGTAGGGAGAGCTGTGTGCCGCTGCGTCTGTGCGTGCCACCGCCGTGACACCCAAGGAGGCGAATGTATCCAACAAGGAACTTCAACAATCCATAAAGGAACTTCAAAAGTAGTGAGGTCAATTCCCCGAACTAACAGATCTTCCAGAACTTGAAGTGGAAGAAAATGGTAGAACAGACTCCAGTAGGAACAACTCTGATGCTCCTGTGTCACGGATAATTTTTACCTGAATTAACTCATCACTGTCTTTTAAAAAAACGAATCCATCGGAAATGAACGGAGAGACAACGCCAACATGTCCGGCTTCACATCAGAAAACCGCTCTTTTGATTTTGCTTTCAGCCCTGGACAGCTCCACTTTGAATGACCAGTTGCACG
The DNA here is from genome assembly GCF_949987615.1 of Pollachius pollachius. Taxonomy (NCBI): domain Eukaryota; kingdom Metazoa; phylum Chordata; class Actinopteri; order Gadiformes; family Gadidae; genus Pollachius; species Pollachius pollachius. The sequence continues at coordinate 21,025,637 of NC_136937.1, read as the reverse complement.
ACAGTACCGGCAACCCTGATCTGCGTCAGATCTAATACTCAAGCGATCTAGTCAGAAGCTTTATTGCACCAACGTTTACACATTTATTGCTAGAAAAATCAACCTTGTGAAGGTTAGATGAGCGCATATGAGCTTTGTGAGTTAACTCCTACTCATCTATCATCATCATTTCTCCGCAACATACGTTGCAACACGCTCTGGCAATGTGCTCTTGAATTGCCCAAGGACAATTAAATCTATTAAATCATCATATGTCTTAACCTTACAAGCAACACACCATCGCTGACATTACAGGCGCAATTCTCTTGCAAACTCAATGTTTGTTTGGTCTGAACGTTTCCGCATATTCCTAAACCGTTGACGATAAGCCTCTGGAATCAATCCATACGCCCGCAACACAGAAGCTTTCACAATCTCATAATCACGAGACTCTTCAACAGTTAACGCAGAGAAAGCTTGCTGTGCCTTTCCTGTGAGACGGCTCTGAAGCATAAGCGCACGGTGTGAACTAGGCCAGTCTTGTGTATCAGCCACTCGCTCAAACGGAAGAAAAAAGGTATCGACGTCTATCTCATTAAAGTGAGGAAGCAAGCGTAGACTAGTTGCTATATCGAGCTTAGGACCTGCTGCACCAGGTGATGTTATTTTCCCCTGCCGATTGAGATCTAAACGCTGAGCTTCAAGCTCTAGCTTTTGGTGTTCTAGTGATCTCTCTGCACGTTCATTCTCTTCACTGAAGCGGAGCCTTTCTTAAAGCAACTGATGCAGTATTTTACTATTATCCAGCTGCGGTTGAAGGAACTCTTTCTGCTGCTCAAAAGACAGCATCGCCGCAGGTTTAGGAGGCGGAGGATCTTCCTCTTTGTCTGCAACCGAAGGGTTTCTAACGTCCTTTTTAACTGAATCATCGAGAGGTTCTTTCTCATCTTCCTCGTCAGATGTAGGCCTATAGTCGGCTGCGCTAATCAGACCTTTGGCGCACAACGCCAACTTCACAGAAAGTTTGACATAACTCTTAAGTCAAGTGGAAGGAAGTTAAATTCTATAATGGGCAGCCAACTGTATTAACTGGTCCTTGGTTAACACATAAATGATACTAATGGAGGGTTCTTCTACAAACTTTTCAACGAGTGACCTCATTATTCAAGCGCTTGTGCGCATCTCACCAGCTGAACAAATCAGACTAATTCCACAAAACCAGTAGCCTGGCCAGACCAAGCTCAATCGTAGATTGCACATTGGTCTGGGGAAGCTGCTGTGATTTCCTTCAGCTCAAGAGGCGTGATCAATGGGCCTAGTTCAAATGACTCTGTACGCAATTGGCTGCTTGCCGTCTCCTCCCTGTCGTCATTGTGTTAAACCAGCTAATAGTGCGCCAGGGGGAAAAGCCAGCTTGGTGATTGGCTCCCGCAAAAACGTATCAGGAGCACAAAGAAATGTATTGCTCTTCTCAAAACCCTTCTGCAGGGCGAACTCAAATCGCAGGAAGAATGGGTCTACAAACGAAAATGAAAACTAAACAGGGAAGCCCATCGATAACATAAGCAAAGACCATTCCAATTTTAATCAAATTTAATTGACTAAACGTGGAGCTTCAAACAGGCCCGTGGTGGGATGAATTAAGCACTAAGCCTGCAGGTATGGCAAAACAACCAGAAAACTAGCGATTCCACCAATGCCTCGCAGTGCCCGCGAGACAAATGCTCTAGCCACAGGTTAGCCTGAAAGGAATAGTTAAAGGCCCCGCAAATATATCGCTGAACTCACCATCCCTCATCGTCCGACATTCCTGTGCAGATAAACGTACTGCCACAGCCTAATGCACCAAGAACAAAGGCGCAGGTAACACAGACCTCTGTGTCAAGGCGGAATAACCAGTTTGGAATGAGCCCCCATTTGTTACGCGGCTCAAAAGTAACAAAGAAATGGGGCAGGAGACAGCGCGACAATCCACGTTTCTTGGTTTAATTAGGTGGAAAGCATGAATCAAAATGATCTTGACAGTCATGGAGCAAAACACAAATCTCGAATCTCCCGCCACGTCTCTTGGAGGCCAGGCCCACTTTTATCCGGTTCACGGGGACACGCCCCGTACGCAGGCACACCCCCATCCTGGAACATGCGGGACTAGGCCTACGAGAGCAAATTAGCTGTTCTTTCCCAAATAATTTAACAAACGTTATCATTTACCCTAAAACAAGATTTTGTTTTGGAAGGCTGGGATATACTTTGCTCGAGTTTATTATTGTTATTGTTATTATTTTAACACATGGGATAGCCTACTACAGTGTTCATTCATGCAGACCCTATGGAAAAAATAAAAATCCCCAATTCACATGCTATTTCTATGCAGTTTCACACATCTGAACATTCTTTGATATCATAATATTTAAATTAGGCTAATTGTTTGCATGTTTGTGCTGTGTATAGCCTACGTGTGTGTAAGCTTATGCTACAATTCCGACCAGCCTAGGCACGTCAAAATAGCAACTCCAACTAAGCTATCCGCTAGGGCACCTAAACCAGGATTTTTTCGGTCAGTTGCGCCACTGCTTTATCAATCTGTAAGATAGCACTATGTATCATTTGCGCCGGAACACGCCTCTGCTTTTCACCGACACGCCTCTCAGGGCGCAAGTTTAGTGGCGCCAGTTTGTTGTAGGTGAAAATCAGCTTTGTGCCGGGTGCAAAATAGCAACGATACATGCGTCGGTCTAGAACAGGGGGGCCCAAATTCTTCCCAGTGGAGGGCCAAAATGTAATCGTGGGGAGGCTCATGGGCCAAAATTTAAATTTTTCAGTATATTTAGTCAAATATGTGGGAGGCAGCTGAACAGGATCGGAGCTCATCAGCGCCACCCTACCATCAATGTATCACAATGTTATTCTAGGGTCAGGAATGGAAGTGCATCAATAAATAATATTCAATGAGAGCGAGCGCAGATTCCGAGCGCTGATGGCGGAAAATAATAATATATACAGTGGGTAAGGCGCAGGCCAAATAAAATTGGTTGCGGGCCAAGTTTGGCCCGCAGGCCCCAAATTGGGCAGCCCTGGTCTAGAAAGTCAATTGCACTGGGTGCTAGATAGGGCCCCAAGTCTTAGCACTTGATTAACACTTAGTTAACCCTTGTTTAACAATTGGTATTTTAGCAGACTCCCTTCACTTTCAGTGGATTCAGATGCAGCCCATTCAAGCGGTAGCAAGAATCCGGGGACCGCCTTCCATTCCGACATACTTTCCTTCCATCCACTCTGACATTGACGTCTAATTGTCGGAGTGGCGGCGCTTCCATTGTTTTCAAACGTCCCACCACTCCGACAATTTCTGTTTCCAATGTCGGAGTGGCGGTACTTTACTTTTTTTCAAACGTCCCGCCATTCCGACATGAGGTCATTAATATAAATGTCATTACTATTATCATTGTAGGCCTACTTTAATAAATTTATATGATTATTTCTTAGTTTCAGGCGCTGTAGTGTCCTTACACTGACATTCGTCATTGGGCCTAGTTGCTGACCCTCATTCGCTGTAGATCTTTGGCCCAAGACATGGGAATTTCTGTTATTTTTAGGGACCCGGATCATTAGGATCAGCTCACCAACAAGAGTCGGCTCTTTCGGCTCCCAAACGGCTCTTCATATTACCTTTATTACTTATACCTTTTATAATTCAGCCAAATGTAGCCTTTTTTACTTATGATTCGTATGTGTAGGCCTATACATCACTTAAATTATTTAATACATCTTATTTGTATACAAAGAAAAAAATGACACTTTCTAATATCAATAAATTGCTGTAGCCGATTGTTTTCATTGCATATGAGCGCAACGTGCATCCCCTTGCTTAAATGATCCTTGTCTATCCAAAGTTGATGGTTGCATGCACGTGACAGTCAGCCACTGCACACACGCATAGCATGCACGGAGCACCCGTAGCTCAGAGATCTTCATATCATTCTGCCTCGGCAAACTTTATATAAAAAGAAAGAAAAAAAAAAGAATGGATCGCGGCCGGAAGCCAACTCCCATCGCTCACTTAAAAGAGCCGGATCTTTGAACCGGCTCATTTGCGACTGACCCATCACTCCAGTCTCTCCCAAAATCCCCACTGACCCAATTCACGCTTGGACTTTTCGATTATGTTTCGAAATGTTAGGACTGACGGTCACTGAACTCTGAGAGTTATTTGAACGTTCACTGTGAAGTGGTCCTACTGCAAAAAGGAGCGTTGGAAACCCGCCTGTCTTTGCGCGCCAAGGCCATTAAGGGAATGCTCGAGAGTCGAGAGAAATAAGACTTAATATGCATGTTATGTGCAATCTAACAACTGCACGCAGGCCTAAGGCATGTACAAATAAGACTGTTGTTATTCTGTGGCTCAATCAATTTCACCTGACTGGCTGTTCTGATCATCTCTGAGGTCCAGGATATTGTTTAAAAGTATATGTTTAATGGATTTGCCTTCTATGGGCAAAAACGGTAGGTTTATTTTTATTGATCCCAATTGAGAATTTGTATGTAAAGGGGTGGGTCTAGGCTGTATTCTCGCCTTTCTCCTTTGTAAAGCGCATTGTATTGCTTTTGGGCCGATATGAAGTTAACTGCGCCCATTCCTTGATTCGTTCTGCCGCGGCAATCCAAAGAATTAATTTCGTTCCAATGTTCGTCCAATCCACTCCAAAAGTGGTCCAGCATTGAGTTTAAATCCAACTCTAGCGAATAAATGGTCCAGTTTTAAGTTTCATATAATATTTATACATTTCCAGGGCATGTTAAATAAGTGCAAGCTCTGCCAATCGTAACACACTTGTAAAATGCAGTCGTCAATTGATGGAATGGGTTATTTCATACATCATTGCAAACAGAAATTTGAATTAATCAATTAAATTACAGATAAATAATACTGAAATGGCTACTTTTTGGTCGAACACATTAAAATGAAATATTTATGATCCCCCAATTGCAGCGTTTACATGGAAACTTCTGATCCGATTAGAAGTGGAAGAGCAGCTCAATCGGAATAAAAAAATGATCATATATAGGCCTAAGCCTCAATCTGAATACAATTCTCTGCGAATTCCATGCGGAATAGACAAGGTGGTGTAGTCCGCTATAATCTACATGCATACACTTATTCCGATTGGTTTAGGGTGCATGCGGCTACTTTTTAACTTAGAGAGATGGTATCAGCAGTACTTTTATGCACACCGAACTTGACCACTGTCAAGGGAAGTGGATTTTTTGCCTGATTCACGTCTTTCTTATCACACCGCAAGTCCAGTAATTTATCAACCCCATTATCGGGATGAACCACCGTCATCCCGATACTGACCGGCGTTCTGTACATTATCCCTTAACAGCACTCTCTCTCCTAACAGTCTTGGCTGCGCATTCTCATCCAAATACCTATTGTTTGCGGCGGAGGATGGGGTAGATATAAAGACCAGACGAGAAACTGACTCACAGTGCTGTCCTCCTTCTTAATTGAAAGAGAAGGCAGAGAAAACCCCTCTCCTGCTGGGCTTTCATTAAAATCAAATAGGCCTACATAAAAATGTCGCCGCCGGTCCAGATGTGTCAGGTGTGCGCCAGAGACATAGGAACGTACGCTCGCCACTTTTGAAAATGTCATATATACAGTACATTCGGATCGCATGATAGGAATAGATCTACTCCGATTAGAAATCTAATCAAATCAGAAGTGTCCATGTAAACGCGGCTAGTGATTGGTAGAATGTAGGAATGGCGGTACTAGAAAGTGTCGGAATGGGGGCATGTCGGAATGGGGGCATGTCTGAATTGCAGCATGTAACCCAAGAATCCCTATCTTGTTCAGGGAGGCATACAGCTAGACTGCAGACAGTGGGGATCAAACCAAGTGCCTTTTGGCTAGGACTCAAACACCCCTTACCACTTATCACTCGTTTGTCTGCTTTGAAGTAAGAACAATTCAACGCTAGCTTTACAGACAGTGTGCAGAAAGTGTCTGGGCTTTCATCTGAGTACCTGGAGGTCAGGTCCTGTTCGTCAACTGTATTCAGGTGAAGTGCTTTCCACCAATTCTCCTTGAAAAGGTTTGTTTTCTTCCATATTTTCTATTTATTTCCCCGGCCTTTGATGAGCTGTCTGGTGAAGGGCTTTTCCAGACATATATTAATTAAACCAAAGACGGTTTCATTGCCAAGGATTACCTCTCTCTCTTTGCCATTAGGCCATCAAAGCGCGCTGAGGAGGCGAACAGCCTCCACCAAAACAGAAAACACACACGATTCACTTGGAACAACACGGCCGCCTCATTTGGCAGTGGATATCTGGACTAATATCTACCTTTCTTACGCTCGGCGGTGGGTCGGGTGAACCCCGATAAAGGTCGCGTCGGCCCTGTGACAGGAGTGACAGGTCCGGGCATCATTACCGGCCCCGTCCGGGGTCAACGTCGACCCCGCCGCTGTCACCCGGGAGGGTGAGGAGCCGTGACACCCCCCCCCCACCCCCCCCATCAAGACTTTCGTCGTCCTAATGAGGGTCCGGACCGACGCCGTCCTAATGAGGACATTGGATGCGATTGCGTCCAGGTTCCGTCAGCGATTTGGTTCAACAAGCACACACACACACACACACACACACACACACACACACACACACACACACACACACACACACACACACACACACACACACACACAGACAGACAGACACACCCATACTATTATCCGAGATGTTCTCGTTGACCAGTGTTGAGGTGTTGAACAAGTAAAGCATCGCTTTTGACGCGGCACTCCGCCTCGGATCCTGTTAGTAAACACAGATGACAGGATAGTTATGTATACTGGAGTTTTCAGTAATTAAACCCATAGCAATAATGTGGAAACCCCAGTCCATAATGTAACAAATTTATGAGTGCATAATATAATAACATTTTGCCTATAATTTTACAACGTATAGCATTCGTTCACCACAAATGACTCTTAAAAGCAGTGCCAACATTTAAATATTTTTTAACCATTCAGCGAACAAAAGGCAACAGGCTGATTGTCATTTAGGGGGCCACTCAATGACATGCAGAAGTGTCATCAACACGCCCACTGAAGTGGTGTGAGAAATACCGACTTTCTACTCCTCATTCACATTTAAGGTAATTTACATTTCCTACAGAGAAAAAACTACCTCAGGGGTAGTATTATTCAGGAGATTTTCAGGGTACCAATGTCAGGATATGTTGTTCACTCATACGGCCCATCAGGAGAATAGCAGAAGAATATCAGGACTTACACGTGTGTCTGAAAGCATTTGAGCATTTGATTACATTATAAAATAAGTCTGTTGGCTTAGTTTATGGGTAATGCGCATGCGTGTGTGTGCGCTTCCGTGTATGTGTCGCTGCCTTTGTCTTGCCGTGTGGTGTGTGCGTGTGTGTGTGTGTGTGTGTGTGTGTGTGTTTGTTTCCATGTATGTTCGTGCGCATGTGCGTGTGTGTGCTGTGTGTGTATGCGGTGTGTATGTGCATGCTTGCGGTGTATGTATGCATTTGCGCGTGCTGTGTGAGTGTGTGAGCTGTAGGCTGCTTGGCACATGAGTAACTTGTGTGACAGGCCTGCTATTATAGTGGTAAGATTTATTTATTGTAAAATATCTTCAGGGAGATGCAGAAGTTAGAATTATTACAACTTTTTCTTGGAACAAATTCACTAAAGTGGGTAACGGAGCCTTACAAAGCCACGGGTATGAGGGATGGCGGTGAGGACCCTGGTGGTGAGGGCCCTGGTGGTGAGGGCCCTGGTGGTGAGGGCCCTGGTGGTGAGGGCCCTGGTGGTAAGGGCCCTGGTGGGTCCCTTTGCCCCTTGGTGGTCAGTAGGGTTGCCACCCGTCCCGTAAAATACGGAATCGTCCTTTATTTGGCAATTAAATGTTGCGTCCCGTATTGAACCAATACGCTACGCGATTTGTTCTGTATTTCCATAAATGTCCAATACACATGTCTGTCACACACACAAAGACTAAATCTAACAATAATGATAAAAACAAAACACAGGGAATACCAAGGCCAGCAAAATTGTTGCGGCGGGATCTACGCAGGACCCACTCCGGTCCTCTGTGTGTCTGCGCATGCGTGTGGTGGTCACGGTTGCCTAGCGACAGACACCCACTCACAAAACCCGCGCCTTTTAAAAATGTCCACTACACCCGATACTCCACCACGTCCTCCAAAGCGGAAACGCTTGCAGAAGTACAGACGTGAGTGGGAAGAGGCACATCCTTGGCTGGACAGCGTCAGTGGAGATGTTTACAAGGCAAATTGTAAAATATGTCGGCGAGTGTTTTCAGTGGCGCAAGGTGGGCTGTCTGACATCAGACAGCATGCAACAGGAGAGCAACACTGCAGACACGAAAGATCACAGAAGACCCAAGCGTCAGTGTCACAGTTCTTCATACCCCAATCATCTCCTGAGATTGATACGGTATGGGACATTATGTTGTGATTGATTTCCTATCTGGTTGTGCTTTTGCCAGAAGATGGCAGTGCATGGGCAGAGCCTATTTTAGTAAACTGTTGTGGTTTGATTAATTGTTTCGGATGTTGAGTTTTTAAAGTCGAATGAACGATAATTTATTTAATATACAGTAGTATTAGCCAATTTAAATATTGTAGCGTCACAGGGTTTGGGAGGAAGGGGCGGGCCTTCTGAGAGGGGGGTCCCGGGGGTTTCCGGTTGTTGAGTGTTCCGGTGGAGCTGCGCCTGTCTGACCTTTTGAGGAATCTAATAAAGCTCCTATGGACTTTCTTCGCTCACTACCTCGCCTGTGGTCATTACAATATTATATATGGCTATTTAAAGAACAAATCATAGTAATGGATTAAAAGTTAATAAATAAATACATTTGTTAAAAGAAAACGTTTATTCTTTAATATATATACATTTCCTAGATTAAAAATGTTTGTAGAGCTTTCTCTGTATTCTGTGTCAAAATATATTTTTGTTCAGTGATCATTACATAAATTATATTATTAGTGTGGTTTAACTGTTTGGATGACCTGACTTCCTTTCAAGTCATAAGACAGGCAGCAGATAAATACTGTTCAATTTAATTAACAATATGTCATCCCACTCCTCCCCTCTAGGTTACCGCAGCTGAGGTAACACAGGTGTACCACACAGTCAGACACAACCTCAGCTACAACAGTGCTGACTGTGCACATAAACTGAATCAAAAGATTCTCCCGGATTCAAAAATTGTAAAAAAATAAAAAAATAAAAAAAAGACTATCGGGAGAACAGAGGCAGTGGTTAAAGATGTCCTTGCTCCAAAGGCAGTGGCTGATGTTCTCAAGGCCCTAACATCAGATAAACCCCTCCCATTTTCCATTCAGACAGATGCATCAAATAAAGACAACAGGAAGATGTTCCCCCTTGCTGTTCAATACTTCAGTCCAGAATGCGGGGTCACCAACAAAATGCTGGATTTTATTGAAAATGCAGATGAGTCCGCTGCTGGGATTGTAGCTCTCATAGAGCAGTCGCTTGACAAATGTGGTTTATTGTTTGATCAAGTGACAGCATTTAGTGCAGACAATACAAATGTGAATTACGGAATTCTCAACTCTGTCTTCACCAACTTGAAGAAGAAACAAAAAGATCTGCTGCAAGGAAACTGCCATGCCCATATTGTGCACAACACAGTGAAGCATGCTCTTGACCAGCTCACTGTAGATGTGGAAAATGTTGTGCTGAAGGTCTATGCCTTCTTTTCCACATCTGCCAAACGAAGAGAATCACTCAAAGGGTTTTCTAGGTTTTGTGATGTTGAGTTCCAGGAAATTCTGCGACATGTCACAACCAGGTGGCTCTCCCTTAATCCAGCCATCACCCGGCTAATGCAAACCTGGATTGCACTGAAATCATACTTCATCAGCCTGGGGGAGGAGTGTCCCAAACAACTTTGAGCATTGTTAAAGCTCAGTGAGGACTCAACTGAGGAAGATGGAGACATTGTGGAGGTTTACCATTTCTGCAATAATATCCTCTCTCTCTTTGAGGTAGTTGTAAAGAAGCTGGAGAGTGATGAAACCACCTGTGTTGAGTTATATTCCATCATGGATAACTTCAAGCAAAAGCTCACACAGAGACGAGATGACCAGTTCTATGGCTACTTAACTAAAGTGAAGCTGCAGCGTCTCCGTCCACGTGATGCAGACATGGCAAGGGCAAATTTTACTGCATTTCTCAACACAGCACTCTCATATGTTGAGAAATGGTTCAACTTTTCTGAAGACAACTGGTTGTTCTCACTACAACCTCTCTCTCTGCACCATGGCACCATGACCTTTAGTGACATTGAGAGGGTGACCACCAAGCTCAACCTCATCCATAAAGTCAACAGGGATGAACTTTATGATGAATGCTCCAAAGCAAAACCCATTCTGAAGAGGCTCAAAGAAGATGCTGAAGATGAATGGAAATCCAAAGGTGTGGCTGCCAGGTGGGTGGCTCTCTTTCAAGTAGCTGACCTGTCTAACATGCTGTCTATCACTAGCCACATCCTGAGCATCCCAGCATCCACTGGATATGTGGAAAGGATCTTCTCCAGAATGGCCAACAAATGGAGTGACTGCAGGAACAGGTGCACCACAGAGCTCATGAGAAGTGTGCTTCTGATCACTCTCAACTTTGAGCAGTCCTGTTCAGAGTTTTACAACAGCGCTTTGAAAGACAAAGAGTTACTCAGTGCTGCAAGGAGTAACAAGAAGGACACCTGGAAAAATAAGTAACAGTTTTGAGGGAAGGAGTAATGTTGAGGGAAGGAGTAATGTTTTGCACTTTCTTTTTTTACATAAGTGTTTTTGTTGTTTTTTTGTACTGTTTTTTTCCGTAAAAATGTTCAAAGAGAGTCCCTATAGTTATGCACTTAAAAAGTTACATGAAGTTCTCAGTTTATTTAGTTTATATTTTAAAAGTTCATTGTTGCACACGCCACACAAAGAGATTTCATTCATGCACTTTATAAGAGAATGTTAATTGGTAATAAAGCATTTCAAGCTTTAAGTATGACTAATTGCTTTCTTGATCACCCCTTTACTAAAAACACCAGCACAAAATAAAACATACCACTGCTGCGGCTGCCCCGCCCCGCAGGAGTCGGGCCCGTGGTGGGCGTCCCTTATTTTCATTTCTGAAAGGTGGCAACCCTAACCATACAGACAGCTATAACCATCTACAATTGTTTGCTTTAAGTTCTTAAACAGTCTCAATTACTGTCAAGGAAGTTCTGAACAATCTGCACAGTTAAGATAGAAGAACGGTCTTCATCTTCAAAAGGAAGCATGAAACATGGCAATTCTACAGATGAAATGTTCGTACCTGATTCAATGTTCCCCATGGCCTAACTAGCGACACAACCCCAACAGACTGCATAACCAACACAATACACACAGGGATATTTACACGGCTCATTAAAAAGCATTGTCCCCTCCTCAACGTCGTCCTCTTCAGGGTAATTATGATTGAACGGTGGACACACTTGACGAGGTTAACAAAGAGGAGAGTGAGGAAGCCTGTGATATGCCATAAGCCTACTCGCTAGGGGATGATTTGGCGTGTCATATGAAGCTAGGACAGCCGGCCACACACCTCAACATTAGCCCGGCCGGCTACACACCTCAACATTAGCCAGGCCGGCTACACACCTCAACATAAGCCCGGCCGGCTACACACCTCAACATAAGCCCGGCCGGCTACACACCTCAACATTGGCCAGGCCGGCTACACACCTCAACATTAGCCAGGCCGGCTACACAGATCAACAATAGCCCGGCCGGCCACACATCTCAACATTAGCCCGGCCGGCTCCTTACACTAAGCTGCTTTGCCACCGCATGTTTTTGCCATTCTTTATTTATTTATTTCTGTACTTTTATGCTTTTTATTTATGAAGATAGAGTTAGGCAGGAAGGTATGGGAGAGAGAGGGGAAGACATGCAGCAAAGGACCATGGGCAGGAATCAAACCAAGGTCGCTGTAGTTAGGACTGGGCCTTAATGATACGCGCTCTACTCGGTGAGCCCGTTTTCGCCCTTCTGATGAAAATGCTGAGCCATCCCAAATAGGAATTTCATTGCATCCGTGTTTTTTTTTCCTCCCTTCTCTCACTGACACTGTATGGTTTTCATGATGTCTGCCATATGTGTGACTACATTGTACTGAGCTATATGGCGTAATGGTGGTAGTGGTGGACACATTCGCACCATCAGCAAATCGTGGATTGCCTGAACATTCATCATTATGTTTCAACCCTCCGCAGTGATTCCAGGGGAAGGTATGTGATCACATCTGTCCGTCATCGGATCATCTTTGTGAGAGTAAAAAGAAAAAAAACTGAAAATGTCAAAAATAGGAAAATGTTTCCATTGCCATTTCGGTTACATCATCACCTTTATGTATCTCCTAGTCTACTGTCAGACAGACCGCATCGGTGACGCACGCCAGATCATTTTCACATGGTATTTATACCTTTTTACAATTCTGTTGGTTGAAATAATTGTACACCTCTTTAGTGTTAATGTATGCTTAGACCATCAAACCAGGGCATGTCTCAGTCGCTTTGTAAGAGGAAAAAGGCAAGAGAAGAGAAGGAGGAGGAGGAGGAGAAGGAAGGCTATATCATAAAGATTTAAGTGATTACATGTTACAACTATCATTACATTTTAGCGATGCTAACTTTCAGGTTAGCATTATTCAACTCTCCATTAAACTTCAAATCAGTCCAGTTGGATGCATGGATTGCATTCATAGGCCTTCCTTCTTGGGTGGGCCCATCCCAAGGGTCATTTGGATATCAAGTCATTAAATGATCAGCCCGACAAAGTACCATTTGGTGTTTATGTGTGTGTATGTGTGACTGTGTTTGTGTGTTTGTGTGTGTGTGTGTGTGTGTGTGTGTGTGTGTGTGTGTATGTGTGTGTGTGTGTGTGTGTGTGTGTGTAGTCTATGCGGTGTGTGGCTGTCCTTATAGTACAAAATGAGTTCAGTACACTCAACTCACTGCGGAGAAGGCAAAAGGCCTTAACTTCAATTTTGTTGTTCTTTGTAGAAAATAGCTTTAATAAAGTGTAAAGCAAATTTGGTGATTTTTATTATCTTATGCAGCAGCATGGGAGAAGGAGCGGGACATCAAGCCCATTGTCTACTGGGTAGACAATTGTAGTGCTCAGAGTAAAAACTGGTGCCTTTTATCTACACTTGTGTCCTTGGTTTACTCCAAAACCATCTCGACTGACGACGTCACCCTGAATTTCCTACAGCCAGGGCACACATATATGAGGGTGGACAGTTTCCATTATAGTATGGAGCAGGAAATGGAGAGCAGACCAGGAGGGGCGCTCTACGATTTAGAAGTCTTCCTCTTTGTGGTGGGAAACTCCAATTCCAAGAGAGTTGAGATTGCAGAGCTGAGGAAGGAAGGCTGCATGGATTGAAGGAAGCTTAAAGTTGTCCAGTTGAGACGTGGTTCAAGGAGCATGTTTGTCAAGACGTCCCATGAGGAGGAGGACTTCCAAGAGCCGGATTCCCTGCAGAATAAGTTTTAGTGAAAGATACCCGCCACCATGAGGCCACATGACAACGGTATAGAGGAGCCAAGAAAAGGGCTCTCCTCTAGAAGCTGGGTCCCTCAAGCCTCCCACCAGGAGGCTGTGCTGGGGCTCCCTGCCTGAGAGCAACACCATGAAGAGCATAAACACTGATATATGAGGGTTATAGAGTAGGAGAGAACTTTATGCATGCTATTAATTGTTACCTTAAGGCATTTGCATTTAATTGTTTACATTTCATCTTGTATCTAATTTAGAAGGACCTTTACAGAGAGAACATGAATTTACATTTTGTATTCCATTTGCACTTTGCATTAAATAATATACTTTTTTTATTTATATAGTGTGACATCATAACAACTTTTCCCCTGTACAATGCTTTATCTGAAAATCTTATATTTAACCTCATAGGTTAGCAACTGCAATTCAAGTAATAGGAAGAGAAAAAGTGTTGTTTTGTTGCAATTCAGAACAACAATGGGGTTACAAAATAGGTCATACTAATCCACAGCAAGGTACAGTGAATGAATTCAGATCCAGGTCATGGAGGAGAGGGGGAAGGAGCAGCAAATAGACATCTCGTTTCAAGGAAGACCGCAGTCAGGGATGCAGACTTTGGGGGGAATTGAGCCAAACATTGAAGCCACTGCAATATCTTGACCATATGAACATTAAGACAACTCAATACAGGCATTGTACCATGAAACCAGCATGGGTTTCATGATACAATGACCTACAAAGGTAAAAAGGCCTATACCATCGACATTGTGTATACACTTGAGTGTCCTTGTTGGTTAGACTAGTGTGTGTGCGTGTGTGTTGAGTGGCATAAGCAGGCCTACACGTATTAAGTATGAACTTAAATGCATGGAGATTTGCCAATTTTTGAATGTCTGTGAGACGGTTAAAAATGTATGAGAATATTTGCAATGTGTTTTACTAGAAAGTAGGCTCATGCCAAAGTCTAAATAGGCCTACGCAGCAAGCGTGCTTGAGTCCGTACGCGCTTTTAGTGAAGGTTAAAACTTTCAAACTGTTAAAAACGAACCTCTGCATGTTTGTCTCCCCCGGCTCACTTTGATCCCACTGCAACTGGCCGACGATTGCGGTGGTATCCACGGACAGACGTCCTTCAGCAGCCTCAAACGAATGACTTATTTGCTTTCATCTAACAGACCCCATCTCAAATAGGCCAACTGTGTACCGTAATTAGTTCAAATGTTGATGGCCGTGAATTATTGATGTTCAGAGATTGAGGGTGGTTATTTTTTATTAATTTTTTTTTTTAACCCAGACAGCTTGTGCGTTAAATCAACACCAGCACTGGTCCCCCTGTGGGGAACGCCCACCAGAGCATTGGCTTTCAGTTCACACGTTCATTTGACTTGTCAAGTATAAGTAGGCCTATGCAAATTAGCCTGCAGGAAAACATGGTATACTATGTTTTGATGTGCATCTTGTATCCAGTATGCAAATGCTACTCCACGATCAGCCACAGCATACAAAACAACTTTATGTTTTTCTAAAGGCAGATTCAAATGTACACCTTCAAACTACTACTTACTGACCATCCTGTTGATTATGGAAACACAAAGGGTTTCACTTCATTTTGAACCATGCTTAATTCTCTGATTTAATAAAACGGTTTGGGCTGGAGTGTGGTGTTATATACTAGGAAATGTGTTAACATAGAGATTAGGATATCAAATTATATATTAGTTATAGTGTAAATTAAAAACTCAAAATACTTTTGTTCACTCTACAGTACATCAACACAAATTGTTGCTTAACTTAGCTCATCTTAGCCTTACCTATTAAAGATGCCTTAAGGGGTAGGGCGGCTCCGTGAGATCCTTTGGCCTTTTGATTAACCCAACAACAATCACTCACTAACATTGCTTCGACAGGAAGTATTTTCAACAGGATCCGGATAAGAATATGTGTCTTCTCGTCCTTTTTTCTTGTTGAGAAAATCATAATTTATATTTCTACGACTTAACAGGTTCACATTTCCTACTTGGGTTGCCGCTCTTTTTGCGTTGTGTAGAAGCACAATGGCGTCATCCAGTGGATAGTTGCTACTATCAAAATGTTATATTGGGCAAGTGATTAAATACAATGTAGACCTAATGGAGGTTGGATTGCCAGGCCCAACGTTACCAATGCTGTACGATTGGCATTGGGAATTGATTAAATTATTTTCAACTAAATAACAAATAATATTAAATACATAACAATGAATTGCGTTTGTCTTTTACACAGTTATGTTTTAACTAGATCAGCCATAAGCATTTCAACACCCTCTGCTCGTGGATGACATATATAAAACACGTCATTACGCCGACATTTCAAATTCTATTGTATGATTTTATAAGAATAACCAATACATTACAAAGCATACATGTGCTACAGTCTTTATTCATTTTAGTGACAACATGGATCTATATGTATATAAGACAATATTCATAGTACGCATAGCTTAGTTGAGAAGATTAAAGGTATTATGGGGGCTCAGCTTAGTGAAACATTAAATGTATTATGGGGCTCAGCTTAGTGGGAACATTAAATTTATTATGGGGGCTCAGCTTAGTGGAATATTAAATGTATTATGGGTGCTCATCTTAGTGGAACATTAAATGTATTATGGGGCACCGCTTAGTGGAACATTAAATGTACTATGGGAATCTGCTTAGTGGGAACTTTAACTGTATTATGGGGGCTCAACTTAGTGAGGAAATTAAATGTATAATGGGGGCTCAGCTTAGTGGAACATTAAATGTATTATGGGGCTCGGCCTTGTGGCTACATTAAATGTATTATAGGGGCTCAGCTTAGTGGAACATTAAATGTACTAGAGTTTCCGCGCACGCGTTTTGTAATTAAACCCATAGCAATAATGTGGAAACCCCAGTCGATAATGTAACAAATTTCTGAGCGCATAATATCATAACATTTTGCCTATAATGTTACAACGTATAACATTTTGGTTCACCTATAACGTAATGAAGCAAACATATTAATTTCCTCCTTACCCTATGAAGCAAGCATAATCATTTTCTAGTTATAAGCCGTTTTCACAAATTTTTTCGCATTTGTATATCAGGAGATTCGACCCTGAGGGTGCTTCATTCTTGATGCTTTATATGCAGACATCGATGTCGTTTAAACATCTGTAGAATCAACTGAGGGTTTAGGGGGGTGGGCTTGCAAGGGGTGGGATATGACGTAGGGTCTAAGTTCACAAGAGGGGGGATAACGCCTCGTGCCCACTGCACCATCCGTCAAAGGATGTCGGAAGGCGTGGCTGACGGATGGGGGAGCTTTCCAGGGTTGGAAAGCTCCCCCCGCGATCGTCCTAAATGTTGCTAAAATGATGCATCATATATTCCGTTGCATCCACAAAACCCGAAGCATCGATCGATGAAAGATTGGAGCATGAGTTAGAGACAAATAGAAGAAACAACAAAGAAGAAAGGCGTCGCGAACGACTGCGTTACCGGAGAAAGAGAGGGTATTTGTTTGCTTCATTTCCCTTATAACTTACACTTGGACAAATGTAGTTGATTTCTGTGTTTAAATAATAAAACAGGGAGTGGAAGGACAGGACCCTATAATGTTAAGCTGACTGTCGTCAGTAATAATAATAAAAAAAACACTTTCTATACACGTGCAGCTCTGAACTCATTTATTGTAATTTATAGTATGATGTGTAATTTTAGGGTTATGATAAGACCTATCTTTTAGCATTCACCACAAATGACTCTTAAAAGCAGTGCCAACATTTAAATATTTTTTAACCATTCAGCAAACAATAGGCAACAGGCTGATTATCATTTAGGGGGCCACTCAATGACATGCAGAAGCGTCATCAACACGCCCACTGAAGTGATGTGAGAAATACCGACTTTCTACTCCTCATTCACATTTAAGGTAATTTACATTTTCTACAGAGAAAATATTACCTCAGGGGTAGTATTATTCAGGAGATTTTTAGGGTACAAATGACAGGATATGTTGTTCACACATACGGCCCATCAGGAGAATAGCAGGAGAATATCAGGACTTACACGTGTGTCTGAAAGCAGCTAGTGTGTGAGCATTTGATTACATTATAAAATGAGTCAATTTATGGCTAATTGTTAACGGGTAATTGTTCAATGGAAAGTGTAGTATACTATGCATGCAAATCAATTATTCAATAGCTTTTACTGTTATTCAGGGATGAAAAGTGCATTAACATTTTAAAATGCACGGCAACTACTATTGGTTAGTTGAAAATAATAATAATCAATGAGGTAAAACATCTCTTCAAGTGTCCTGGCCAAGACAGGCAGCAGTAGCCTACAGTCACACATAGCATACACACAAAACATAAGAAAAATAAAACAACTAAAACAGTCCGCATGGGGGAGGGGGGATATCAATATCGCAAGACATTTCGGGAGGCTCCAGGAGGAGAGTAATAAAAGTTTGAGCAACAAAGTGTAAAGACATTTTGTGAGGCTCAAGGAGGAGAGTAATATTAAATATGAGCAACAAAGTGTAGTCTTGTGGTGGACTCTATAGACATAATTCACCATACTCTGTTATTGACATGTTTTCGTTCTGTGTTATAGGGATGCGGTCTCTTCATGACCACGTGACTTGTGTTAATATGCCGGTCGGCGCGATGTTTGAATTTAAGTTTTTATATGACTAAATGAACGAACTGCCGTTGCTTGTCAACGTCAGAAATTGTCTCTTTACTTATTTTATCCCAATTTCTACAGTCTTTAGACGAAACGTTTTACCTGGGAGAGTTTGTCGACGGTGACGCCATTAAAACACAAGGATCGACCTTGCCGATGTATTTCAACGCGTGCGTGTGTGTATGTGTGTGTATGCAGTGTCCTTTTCCTCATGTGTGATTGTGCTGTCATCTTGTGGCTATGTCGGTTATTACAGCTTATATGTTTCGTCCTGCTCCCCTTGTGGCTATGTGCAGTTATTGCAGCTTATATGCGTCACAATTCCCTCCTTGTTCATCATAGATGACCATTCTCTAAGCAATAAGCACCACTTACCACACCGAAAATATAAAAATCAAAATAGAAAAAATCAACACCACCAACCGATTAGTAGATGGAAAACCACATCGCTTCTCCTAGGACGGCAGCCACATAGGTTACACAGGCCACTGTCAACAATACAACAGTATACATATAACCAGCGTGTCATACAATCATGTCATACAATTAAAGAGTTAAAAGGCACATAAATACATTCATAGAAATCCCAACTAATACTTCTAGGTATGTGTAACACAAAGGTGTACATTTTCAGCATGCATTGAAAGTGAAAAGTACAAAAAATAAGGGATATAAGAATACAATTTTAAGATAAAAAAATTCCCTGCAGACTTGCACGGATTTGAATGGCTCAGGTGATCTTCATGTCTTAGTGCACTATATGTATGTGGGGGTTTTTGGACATTGATGTAGTCGTTGCTCCCGTTTCCTTTGATGTTATCAGGACCTGTAATTCATTAACCCAATGTTTGTCCCTTTTTGCTAAGGGCGCGGCTCACATGGAGAGGTTACTAGCACAATCACATGTGAGTCTCCTCCGGGCGCCCAATCGCCAACTCGCCCGTACGAAAAGTTAGGAACATGGTCCCAACTTGCTCAAAGAAATGTAACAGTCCCATTTTCAGTGCAGTGACACACAAACATGTTACACTCGCAACCAAACAATATTACGCAATAACAAACATAACCCTCCAGTGGTTGTTTAATAATTTGTCATTCAAGTGAACCAGGAATTGTTATGGAACAGAACGTGGGGACCTAAGTGCTGAACACAGGGAGGCAGAGAAGGGGTAAGGGAAACGGGATTTATTGGTAGGCAGGCGGGTAGTCAGGCAGCCAGGGGTCCGGTAACAGGCAGGCAGTCAGACAGGAAAGGGTTCGACGACAGGCGGGTAGTCAGGCAGGCAGGGGTCCGATAACAGGCAGGCAGAGAACTAGAGAAGAGGAGAGGAGAGATGGTTACCACGGGGATATGTTACGAAACAGATGTCTCAAGAGTGCTGGTCGGACCGATACTAACTGGGTAGACGTAACGACGAACTGGCGCCGGCTGATAGGAGATCCCCGGCTGAAGTATGGAATGGTGATTGGTGATTGTAGACTGGTGTCAGGAGAAGGACCGCTGGCGTCAAGTAGCCACTAGATGGAGGTATTGGACCGCGTAGCAGGACGCGGCGTGACAGGAATATTGATTCTCTTAGATACAGGTGTTACTATAGGTCTTGACTATTCTACATACTGCAGCTGGAACAGGTCGGGCCCCTCAGGCGATATCTCGTCCGTGTTCACCGGGTCATATCTGATCCCCATGTAAAGCCTGGATGGCGCCTGGCACTCCTGGAATGCCCACTGCTGTGGTGATCAGCCGATTCAGTAGCCCTCGCACGCAGGGAATACACTAGCAACTGAAGGTTTTGAAGACTTTAAAAGGAAATTAAAAGGCCAGTGCACTGAAAAAACAAATGTTCCTATTGACTTATGATGGTGTAGCCATGCATGTTGTTTTATTAATGTCAATTTGTTTTTTATTGAAAATACTTTGTATAGATGAATTATCCCCAAACTTGTCATCGTAACACCTTTGAAATAAACATGACTTAACATGTTAGATACCTGTGTATTGTTTATCATATGCGGTAAGAGTGTAACATTTTCAACCCAGTTCCTTGGTAGCGCCTACTTACAGTAATAATCACTTCTGATGGAAAAAATGATGTGTATGAAAAACACTTTTCTTATCTAGTGTTACTATTATATTGTTTAAAATGTACGCATATATTAAAAAAATATATAGCGTATAAAAAGTGGCTGGTAAAAAAGATGAGTGGCTGGTAGATTTTTAAATCTACCTGCCACAGTGCCTGGTGGGCAAAAAAGTTAATTTCCATCTCTGACTCCGACCATAAAGTGTATAAACTATTACTCTCCGACTATATCACAGATCTATGTTTCCAAGCTGGTAATTAAACCACGGCGGGTCTGTAAACAGAAGTTCCACAAATGTCTCTTTCTACTCACCCTGATGTTCGCCGACTAGCCGATTGCTGATGCAGAGGGAGTAAAACTCGAAGAAGTAGTTTCATAGTAAGACGTATCTGTGCAATATCCATCTGTGCAATATCCATCAACATCCACCTGAAAGTAAACCTCCAACGTCCACCTAAAGTAAACGTGAATCCGCCTCGCATCTATGCTCATCCGTGGGTGTATCTTCCAAAGTGCATCTAAGATGTCTTTCAGGTCCCGTCCATCCGGAACCGATTTTCTGGTGAAACCACGTCTTTAATAACCATGTTATTAGGCACCGGACCTATGCGGTTTCGTGTTAGGATTCGTGTGGACGCCTGAAGCGACTTTAGAGTTGCGTTGAAAGTTACAGTTTTTTTTATTATTATTTCTATTATTATTTATTATTATTATTATTATTTTAGTAATTATTATTACTAACTGTACATTAAAAAGTATTTCTACTCAATCTAAAAGGTTAAACAACTGCTATCTCCTTCTCGACTTGAATGTTTTTATACAGTGGCGCGCATCCAGCCTGCGCGCATCCAGCCTGCGCGCGCCACTGCAGGCTGGATGCGCGCAGGCTGGATGCGCGCAGGCTGGATGCGCGCAGGCTGGATGCGCGCAGGCTGGATGCGCTCAGGCTTGATCGGCTCCACTTTTTTTTGTGGAGAACCAGCGCCTTTAATATGTAGGTACTACAGCGTTTGTACAGCTCGATGCGTTTCCGCAATGAGTCTGTCTTTATGGAGATATTCCTGAAACGTATCAAAGGAAAACGGAGGGGGAAAGATCGTTTTCGACTTGTGGTTGCTATTTATGGGACGCTCCAGCGTCTCTGCTTGGACGTCCCTTAGAGAGAGCATGGCCACTTCCAAAACCTCTCTCTCGCCGCACAGCATCCGAAATGACCTATGCATGGTTATGCAACCTAATCCCACCATTAGATGGTCAAGGTTGACAGGGACCTCTCGGCAGCAGACCGATTCAACGGCAGTGTCCATGCTCTGGCAGCACCCACACGATCCGAAGGTGGAGCTGGAGCCTGAAATTGATCCCTCTCCACCGGGTGGTAGTCGGGCACTACAGGCATGTCCCTCACAGGCTCAAACGCATAACCAGCCATATTGTGTAGAAGACGTTCGCGTGTCTGTATTAACGACCTAGTCCTACCATGCCAGTGGCGTCATCGAAAATGTTGGCGCTCTAATACTAACAGACGCATTTTCTTTTGTTGCTAAATAAAATCTCTATTGATTCATTAAAAAAAAAATGAGTGTCATTTTTTAATAATGGTCAAAACTAACACGTTATCGATGTTGATTATTTCAGTTCAGTTCATCTTTAATGTTGATGGGATACCTTAATCACTTTTCAAATCATTCAACCAACTGCTGAATGGAGAATGTTTATGCAATAAAACGAATGAGTGGGTATTTGTGTCATGTTACATGTATTGACCTTGAATTGTACAACTCATGTGATGAGTTTACTGTTCACAAACCCCACGTGCTAAAGTCTAACCGTCCTTGGGTGGGCTTTACAACATAAAGCCCGCCGAACGCGCTAACCAATTGCGACACAATTATCCATGATTTTTTTTACAAAAATATCGCCATTGCATCGTATGGCTACACTTTGGTGAAGAAGAATCTGTGTTCTCATTGAAGGCTATTCACCAATTTTTTTCTGAAACCCTCTTTTGGCTACTATATATTGATTTAAACACAATGTTTAGTTCCAAACGTCTTCGTAACCCAAAATGAATTATAGAGAGTACAACAAAATTAGAGCCTAAATTTCTGAACACAGCTTTGATTCATGATGACGTATGGTTCTGTCTATATAGATGTTTAGATTTGTGGCAGTAGCTTTACAAGTTTAATGTTGATGGGGTACATTAATCACCTTTCAATTCATTAAACCAACTTCTGAATGAAGAAAGTTTATGCAATGAAACAAATGAGAGGGTACTTGGGTCATGTAACAAGTGTTGACCATGAATTGTACAACTAATGTGATGAGTTTACTGTTCACCAACCCCACATGCTAAAGGCTAACCGTCCCTGGGTGGGCTTTGTAACATAATTCACACATTCATACTAACAGGCCACATATGCCCTTACAAATTAAAGAGGCTTCTTTCTCATCTTAGGGAGGGATCCTGAGCCTAGGTAGGCGTCCAGCTCATACAGGAAGCCATTCATCATGTGTCAATTCTAGAGATACGAGCGGTCAAAATGTTCGAGAGACCCAGACGCTCAAGGCCACAAAAACATGTGTAATTCCCGCCCATAGCCACAAGACGTCAGCACCAAGCCACAAACCAAGTTGCAATGCCCACACATAGCTGAGAGAGATCAGCATAGAGTACACATACGGGTATCCAGGAGGCGGGAGTTCAGCGTCATGCTTAGCCAATCAGAGCACATAACTGAGTCCATGCCTGCCCAGTATTAAAGTCACAACACATAGTCCAGGGTGCCAGAACGCTCCAGGTAACGCATCAATCAGATGCCATACTAAGCGTATCTCCACGCGTGCCTATACAATTCCCCCCCTTTGGCTCCATAGATACTAGTTCAAACCTTTACCAAATAAAGTGAGTTACAAACGATCCTGACTCGGCGATAGGGTTGCCACCCGTCCCGTAAAATACGGAATCGTCCTTTATTTGGCAATTAAATGTTGCGTCCCGTATTGAACCAATACGGTACACGATTTGTTCTGTATTTCCATAAATGTCCAATACACATGTCTGTCACACACACAAACACTAAATCTAACAATAATGATAAAAACAAAACACAGGGAATACCAAGGCCAGCAAAATTGTTGCGGCGGGATCTACGCAGGACCCACTCCGGTCCTCTGTGTGTCTGCGCATGCGTGTGGTGGTCACGGTTGGCGCTGCTCACAAAACCCGCGCCTTTTAAAAATGTCCACTACACCCGATACTCCACCACGTCCTCAAAAGCGGAAACGCTTGCAGAAGAACAGACGTGACTGGGAAGAGGCACTTCCTTGGCTGGACAGCGTCAGCCAAGGAAATTGTAAAATATGTCGGCGAGTGTTTTCAGTGGCGCACGGTGGGCTGTCTGACATCAGACAGCATGCAACAGGAGAGCAACACTGCAGACACGTAAGATCACAGAAGACCCAAGCGTCAGTGTCACAGTTCTTCATACCCCAATCATCTCCTGAGATTGATACGGTATGGGACATTATGTTGTGATTGATTTCCTATCTGGTTGTGCTTTTGCCAGAAGATGGCAGTGCATGGGCAGAGCCTATTTTAGTAAACTGTTGTGGTTTGGTTGTTTAGGATGTTGAGTTTTTAAAGTCGAATGAACGATAATTTATTTAATATACAGTAGTATTAGCCAATTTAAATATTATATATGGCCATTTAAAGAACAAATCATAGTAATGGATTAAAAGTTAATAAATAAATAAATAAATACATTTGTTAAAAGACAACGTTTATTCTTTAATATATATACATTTCCTAGATTAAAAATGTTTGTAGAGCTTTCTGTGTATTCTGTGTCAAAATGTTTATATTTTTGTTCAGTGATCATTACATAGTGGGGTTTAACTGTTTGGATGACCTGACTTCCTTTCAAGTCATAAGACAGGCAGCAGACAAATACTGTTCAATTTAATTAACAATATGTCATCCCACTCCTCCCCTCTAGGTTACCGCAGCTGAGGTGACACAGGTGTACCACACAGTCAGACACAACCTCAGCTACAACAGTGCTGACTGTGCACATAAACTGAATCAAAAGATTCTCCCGGATTCAAAAATTGTAAAAAAAAAAAAAAAAAACTATCAGACTATCGGGAGAACAAAGGCAGAGGCAGTGGTTAAAGATGTCCTTGCTCCAAAGGCAGTGGCTGATGTTCTCAAGGCCCTAACATCAGATAAACCCCTCCCATTTTACATTCAGACAGATGCATCAAATAAAGGCAACAGGAAGATTTTCCCCCTTGCTGTTCAATACTTCAGTCCAGAATGCGGGGTCACCAACAAAATGCTGGATTTCATTGAAAATGCAGATGCATCCGCTGCTGGGATTGTAGCTCTCATAGAGCAGTCGCTTGACAAATGTGGCTTATTGTTTGATCAAGTGACAGCATTTAGTGCAGACATTACAAATGTGAATTACGGAATTCACAACTCTGTCTTCACCAACTTGAAGAAGAAACAAAAAGATCTGCTGCAAGGAAACTGCCATGCCCATATTGTGCACAACACAGTGAATCATGCTCTTGACCAGCTCACTGTAGATGTGGAAAATGTTGTGCTGAAGGTCTATGCCTTCTTTTCCACATCTGCCAAACGAAGAGAATCACTCAAAGAGTTTTGTAGGTTTTGTGATGTTGAGTTCCAGGAAATTCTGCGACATGTCACAACCAGGTGGCTCTCCCTTAATCCAGCCATCACCCGGCTAATGCAAACCTGGATTGCACTGAAATCATACTTCATCAGCCGGGGGGAGGAGTGTCCCAAACAACTTCGAGCATTTTTAAAGCTCAGTGAGGACTCAACGGAGGAAGATGGAGACATTGTGGAGGTTTACCTTCTTTTCTGCAATAATATCCTCTCTCTCTTTGAGGAAGTTGTAAAGAAGCTGGAGAGTGATGAAACCACCTGTGTTGAGTTATATTCCATCATGGATAACTTCAAGCAAAAGCTCACACAGAGACGAGATGACCAGTTCTATGGCTACTTAACTAAAGTGAAGCTGCAGCGTCTCCGTCCACGTGATGCAGACATGGCAAGGGCAGATTTTACTGCATTTCTGAACACAGCACTCTCATATGTTGAGAAATGTTGAGAAACTTTTCTGAAGACAACTGGTTGTTCTCACTGCAACCTCTCTCTCTGCACCATGGCACCATGACCTTTAGTGACATTGAGAGGGTGAGCACCAAGCTCAACCTCATCCATAAAGTCAACATGTATGAACTTTATGATGAATGCTCCACAGCAAAACCCATTCTGAAGAGGCTCAAAGAAGATGCTGAAGATGAATGGAAGTCCAAAGGTGTGGCTGCCAGGTGGGTGGCTCTCTTTCAAGTAGCTGACCTGTCTAACATGCTGTCTATCACTAGCCACATCCTGAGCATCCCAGCATCCACTGGATATGTGGAAAGGATCTTCTCCAGAATGGCCAACAAATGGAGTGACTGCAGGAACAGGTGCCCCACAGAGCTCATGAGAAGTGAGCTTCTGATCACTCTCAACTTTGAGCAGTCCTGTTCAGAGTTTTACAACAGCGCTTTGAAAGACAAAGAGTTACTCAGTGCTGCAAGGAGTAACAAGAAGTACACCTGGAAAAATAAGTAACAGTTTTGAGGGAAGGAGTAATGTTGAGGGAAGGAGTAATGTTTTGCACTTTCTTTTTTTACATAAGTGTTTTTGTTGTTTTTTTGTACAGTTTTTTTTCGTAAAAATGTTCAAAGAGAGTCCCTATAGTTATGCACTTAAAAAGTTACATGAAGTTCTCAGTTTATTTAGTTTATATTTTAAAAGTTCATTGTTGCACACGCCACACAAAGAGATTTCATTCATTCATTCATTCATGCACTTTATAAGAGAATGTTAATTGGTAATAAAGCATTTCAAGCTTTAAGTATGACTAATTGCTTTCTTGATCACCCCTTTACTAAAAACACCAGCACAAAATAAAACATACCACTGCTGCGGGTGCCCCGCCCCACAGGAGTCGGGCCCGTGGTGGGCGTCCCTTATTTTCATTTCTGAAAGGTGGCAACCCTAGACATATCATACCACCAGGTGTGAGTGTGATTAGCCATTACAATCCGTTTTCTAAATGTGCAGCATTGTGACATCACAGGTGGGCGTGTCCATCTAGATGTGTGACGGATAGATGGACACGCCAACCTGTGATGTCACAATGCTGCACATTTTCAAACCTGCTTGTAATGGCTAATCACACTCACACCTGGTGGTATGATATGTCCCCTTTAAGGTTGTTTTGTCTGTAATCCCTCCTTCCAGGCAAACGGACCATGTTGGTCAAAGACAAGTTCAGAGGCATCCAGAAATTCATCAGCATTTCTGAAGCCAAGCTCAAACTGCTTGAGTGTTTTAAGTCTAACTTTAATTGAAATGATTTTGTCTGGTCTGTAAATCAACTTAATGAACTGATATTCAGTATTCCTTAATGCATTATGACCAGTGTAGTAGTGACTTTTGCCCAAAAATCATATTTGAAGTTTGTCTGTTTATTAACATTAATATTCAAATATATACAGCTTTTAACAGCTTTTCACATGGCATAGAAACACACTAACTCATAACTAATGCTGTTGCCTTAAGTCAATGACCTAAATGGTATATGCTTTGGAGAAAATGTGCTCATTATGTTTGTATTCCCCATAGCATTCCAGAAGTTTGGCATCTCCCTCAGCCAATTGCCTAATGCGAAGCTCTTTGATGACTCCAAAACTGAGGTTGACCAGGAGGTGTTTGGAGAAGTGATTGGTGCAAATACTGGTGTTTATGAGCTATCCATTGATGGTGTCTCTGAAGGTTTGTATTGTCTAATCAATGTCAGGTTGTTGTGGTTTTTGCAGGCTGATAGACATGCTATTGAATTCTTTTTACATGTTGATAATTGGCAGTGGGGACACAGGATTATACTCCTGTGTATAATAAAGAAACATACTAACAAAGTTAAATCTAAAGGAATTGTATATACCTATGTGATTTTTAGAATATGCTTTTTTATCTTTTTGGGGAAAATTTGTTTAAATGTATGGTCAGTGGTTAGAAGGTCAGAAGGCCTATCAAAGTTGTCTTCAGTTTCTGTCAACTCCGTCAGATTTTCTTATAAGCCACAATAAATCAGGAAATAGCATGGTCAGCTATATCCCTGAGGACCCCTTTTCATCTCTCTGTCTGTGGTGAATGCAACACTACCACAAATGCTCTGGTACGTTTTACATTTTTTGATATTTTAGACAATCAATGTCAATATTGCTATGGTCACAGCTGGACCATGTCAATACCATATTTCTGTTAAGATACTTTTTTAAAACCATAGGGGATTGAATTTAAGCATTTTAGTGTGGTTATTGGGACACTTAGCAACTGAGGAAAAACTAGCTAACTGCAGTGTACAATACATGTTTTGGCGGGAAAATACATGCCCTTACGTCAACTCCGTCAGACGTCAACTCCGTCAGGTTTTATGTCTGACGGAGTTGACAAATCCACCAAAAACCTCTTAATGTGCTAATAATATTATTTGTGAATATAGTAAAGGGTTAAAATGTTATTTCAGGGTTACATTTACACATAAATGTACATACATAGCATGCATTACATTATTTAACCATACACATCTGACTTGTAGAGAAGGGGCAGGCAGTGGTCTGCTTATTATTGTATAACGTGTAACTTTCCCAGCACATATACATATATATGTATATCTCTACATATATATGTAGAGTTATACATATATATGTAGAGATATATCTACATATATATGTATATCTCTACATATATATGTAGAGACAGAGATAGAGAGAGATGAGAAGCCAGTGTGTAGATTTTCATAACATCTGGTTATGAAAACTACATCCCGCACCTTGAGGATTTTACATCCATCCATCCATCAATCAATCATGTCAAGTAAATAGAAATCTGATTCTATAGTCTTATTTAAGTAAAATTTTCATTATTTCAATTTGTATTGTAGGAAAGCATGGCTAGACAGAAATTGTCAGTTGAGGAGCAAAGGAGAAGAAATAGAGAGTACCAACAAAAGAGAAGGGAAAAATTAAACAGTGACCAAGAGAGCAAACATGCTATGCAAGAGAAGGAAAGACAAAGGTGGAAGAAGAGAGTTACAGACAAAAAAAGTAATACAAATAAACGAGATGGGAGACAGGGCAAAGAGGAATTTGAGAAAGTATTGGAGAGAGGCACAGAAAAGGTCCAGACAGAAAAGATCCAATGAAGATGCAGTGCTGGAGGCTCCCACCCCTCCAGATAGTCCGCAAGATCAGAATATTCAAGAATACAATATCAGACACAGCAGACAGTCTCTCAGACAGGAAAGGGAGAGAAGTAAAACGAGAAAAAAGCATTCAAGAGCAATAAAAACTTTGAAAGAGAAGCTTAAGAAGGTAACAAAGCAACGAAACAAACTGACAAAAATAATATCTCGAGGAAGAAAGGCTACAATTAAAACACCACTTGAATCCCCAGGCACAGAAACGAAGAAGATGCTATCAGGAAGCAAAATTAGGAATCCAAAAATCAAGAAAGCCCTTCTATTCCACAACATCCTAAGAAGAGAGCTGAAGAAAAACAAACAAACTCCTGGTCCAAGGCGTCAGGAACCAGCACTAAGTGTGTCATCAGGCAAGATTCTAAAAAAGTATCGTCTCCTTCACCAAATCCACCAGTTTGGGATAACCTACATGTTAATGAGAGGAAAGAAACAGACAAAGAAAAAGCCAACATTCCTAAAGGGTATAACAGAGACTGTTAAGGATTTCGTCCTGAACTCTCACATGTGACCACTGATAAGACTGACACCATCACTAGGAATAAGATGAAGCAGCAGAGAATGATCCTGACAAACTCCATGATCAACCTCCACACTGATTTCCTCATAAGGAACCCCACTGTGAAGCTGAGCTGTTCTTCTTTCTGTACTCTGAAGCCATTCTATATTACAGCACCAAAAGCATTTGATCGAAAGACATGTCTGTGTCAAAAGCATGAAAATGCATACTTAATGCTCAAGGTCCTTAGAATATCTGGTGTTGTGAAGTCAAACAAACTGGATGACAGTTTTCAATTAGTTTGTTGCTCTCCAGCAAGTGAGGCCTGCCTTCTTCGCACCTGCTCACGATGTCTAAACAAAGGTACAGTTACAACCCAAGAGCAAGACAAAATCCATGTTCAGTGGAAGCAGTGGGAGAGAGTTCAAGAAGACACAGTCAATGGAATCCACATCAACACTAAACTCGTCCAACACAGTGGCAGTCTTTCAGAGCTCATCAAACTCTATGAGCAAATACTCAGAAATGAAACCACAACACATGTGTGTTTAGTGCAAAACCAGTCAAAAGCATACAGAAACACAATTGAGACTTGTGAAGAAAGTACAGCAATTGTTCACGTTGACTTTTCAGAATCCTGGAGATGCAAGTATCAATCTGAAGTACAGGCCTGCCATTTTGGACAAAATCTGCCACAGATAACGCTGCATACAGGAATGTATTACATTAAGGGTGGAAAGGCAGGGTTTTGCACACTTTCAGAGTCAAAGAGACTGGATGCTGCAGCAATCTGGACACACATGGATCCAGTCCTAAAAGATATCAAAACGAGATATCCGCAGGTTACCACCGTGCACTTTTGGTCTGATGGTCCAAGCAAACAATATAAGAACAAGAAGATTTTTTTCCTTCTGTCTTGTATCCCCCCTACACTGGGGTTTGAAAGAACAACATGGAACTTCTTCCCCACTTCCCATGGTAAGGGCGCACCAGATGGCATTGGCGGAACAGTGAAAAGAACAGCTGACAACCTGGTCCTGAGAGGAAATGATGTGACAGATGGACACACATTTTTTGAAAAGGTCTCAAACAGTCTGAAGAGCGTTCAGCTGTACCACGTTGCAGAAGAAGACATGCAAAGGTACGATACACTTCTCATGCATCCTCTCAAACAGGTTCCCTCAACAAGACAAATACATCAGGTAATGCCACATGATAACAGGATCCACCACAGACAACTATCCTGCTTTTGCAGCAAGATGTTGGTTTGCCAGGGCTTCTGCCCAGCTACCTTCTATTTCCATGGCTACCCAGAGAAACAGCAGAGTGATACAAGGAGGGAAGCGAAGAAAAGACCTTTGGCCATGTTGTTGGAGGACATGGAAAAAGAGATGGGAGGGGAGATGGAAGAGGATCTGGAAATGGAAGATGTGATGGAGGAGGAGTTGGATGAGGAGCTTCTGAAAGGTCCCGAGGGTACTGTGACAGTTACGACTGTTAGCAGCCTTAATAATGGAGACTGGCTAGCAGTAGTATATGATGGCCACTGGTGGCTAGCCAAGACCATTGCTGTGGATACTGAGCAGCACGATGTGAAAGTGGAGTTTCTGCATCCCCATGGTCCAACAGCAAAGTACCAGCCTAAGCTTCTCACGAAGGATGTCTGTTTCTGCCCAGTTGAAGACATCATAGTGAAACTAATGGGAAATGCATCACCAGTCCAATTAAGAACACGAGAGATCTACAGCATAGCCCCTGATGTGATGGACTTCATAGAGCGTGAGCATGTCCGACGCCTGTTGCTCAAGGCACAAGTGCAGGTTAGACAAAAATGAAATCTTAAGTAAGCTAATTGAACCTGATTCTAAGCTACAGATTTTGTGCTGCAGTATTGTTGTTAAGGAATGTCAATTTAAGATCACACCCAGTATGAAGTAGGCAGTGCAGGGCAAAAACACATCCAACACACCCAACCACACACACACAAACACGCACACACACGTGCACACACACACACACACACACCACTTTAAAAAGGAAAATCAGGATGAAGACCAAGTAAATGACTACTGACAAAGTAGAAAAGGAAGAGAAGAGGTGGATGAGGAGAGCAGGAAGTGGTGTAGGGGAGGTACATAAAAACAGAGGGGGAGGAGGGCCCCTGGTTTCCCTTATTGTTTTTTTGATAGTTGGAAACGGTGTACGTGCAATATGTTTATTACAATTTGCTTTACAGTAAGTTCAATACTCTAATAACAAGGAGTAGTTTTAGTAGTAGTGTTTAAAAAGCACATTTGTTCAATAATCAGCAATGCACACACATTTTTTGTCAACACCGTCAGTTTTTCGTCAACACCATCAGATCTTCGTCAACAGTGTCAGATGTATGTTTTTGTTAATTCTTTGGTGAAAAAAAAATTCTTCCTTCAGTTAATGTTGTTTTTGTAATAAAGGACAATGTGATCTACATCCTCTTGTGTCTTATTTATTTAAGGAATTTGTTTTTACAATATTGAAATTAAAAAAAAAGTTTGAAAATGCAAATATTTAGAAATCTGGGTTTTCAGAATAGTGTGAAATCACAACTTAAGTTTATATATTGTATTTTATTACATATCAGAGTAACTAAACACTATTACAACATACTTCAGAATTTTAGATTCTTGTTGGATTCGAAGAATTATTTAGTGTGTCTGATGGAGTTGACACAAATCCAGTTCTGAAGGGATACATGTTTATTTGTTAAAAGTGTGTTTTTATTCAGAACCTGTTCCTTTACATGGATAAATAGCTAAGACCTTTCTCTGCAGAAACATATAACTCTAATTAATATAGTGTGCGTTTAAAAAAAAAGTTTTTGAAAACGTGTTTTGTCCCGACTCAAGAATCAGCAAATTATCTAAATAGGGCATGGGTAGAACAGATGACGCGACCTGAATGTCCTAGGGTTCTCTTTCTCTTTGGGTTGTTTTGAGGAGACCTTGGAGGTGCTCTTTTACCTGTTTGGATGAAAATGGTTGTCAAACTTTACGTAAAATATTGCTATGCAGGTTTTGTTTCTGAGGCACCAGCTGTTGGCCAGTCGACACCAGCTGTAAGTCAACTGTACTGACTCTACTGTCATTTTGAGCGATGAAAGTCCCCAGCGGAAACGGTCCAGAACAAATAGGTTTGATGCCCATGCTGTAAGTATCTTTTTTGTGGCATTTTGGCTCCAAATTATTCAACCGTGTCCTGGCCCATTGAGCCATTTTTCTCAGAACACCAATATACCTACAGAAAGTTCCCAAATGAAAGATAATTCATGGCCTGTTGCCATGGAAATCCAAAACTCTGCTTGCTCCCTGCAAAGTTCTATTTGCCCAACACAGTAATCTGATGGCAACCGGAAGAAGCTCTTAATTAATGCGCAAAAGTCTCCCGGATCCATTCAGTTCAAGTCATGTGCTCACAAATAAGCATTTATCAGCAAGTCCTCCATCCTGCTGTCTTGAGTTTTGCTGAAAAGACGTTGAAGCTTAACAAATTCATGTGTATGTGGTAGTCATGTGCAATGACTGCTGCAGGCTAAAATAAGAGCTCTCCATCTTATTGTTGTTTTCCTAGTTGGTTGACAAAATACTTCGCAAGGAACCTGGTAGTGATAATGTCATTAGGGAGTATGACAGAACAAGAATGTTGTCAGTCAGCACACGGCGGAAAATGGTGAACATTCTAGTAGCTGAAATGATGGAGAAACATGGGTGAGTGTCATGAGTATTGAACACAGAATCTCTTCTTAGGCTATGCTAAGTATGTGGTTATAAGACAGAATGTTTGTTTCCTCAGAAAAATGCCACCACGCCATATAAGAGAAATGTATGCATGGGGAATTATCGAGCTCTTTCCATACCTGAGGGATCCCCAAACCAAACATGGCTACGTAAGTTGTTTGAAATTTGTGCACCCCCAACACACAAACTCGTCCATAAATGATACTCACTTGTTGACCCTTCACCTTTTTGCAGCTATGAACAGCCTTTTAAACTTTTGTTTCACCGATAGGAACATTACTATGATTCCCAGAGCGGCCAGGGTTACCTCAGTTGGCGAATAAAGACAGTCCAGAGAAACAACTCGGACAGGAAATCACCAATTTCATTAAGACATTTGATGGAGGTCCAACAGCACAAAGACAAGTTGCAGGCACTTCACAACACTCTGATGAAGAGTGCGTCAATGTAATCTCCCTGATGAAGCATAGTGTTGATGAAGAAACAGTCAAGCAGAAAATGAGGAGTACCTTTCGGTATCGAAGGAATATGGTTGAAGATCCTGAAAGATGTGGCGATGTCCTGGCAGAATACCCACATTTTAAAGATGTGAAAGGCCTAGTAAGTAATGATTTTCAGGTGGATGCATGCATCTATGGTTTGAGTTGGTTAATGTCAAGAGACATTTCACAGTGGCCAAACTTTAAAAAACAGTGGACATATTTTGAGAATCGAGTTAGCATTGATAG
The DNA here is from genome assembly GCF_949987615.1 of Pollachius pollachius. Classification (NCBI taxonomy): domain Eukaryota; kingdom Metazoa; phylum Chordata; class Actinopteri; order Gadiformes; family Gadidae; genus Pollachius; species Pollachius pollachius. Next base: position 20,991,922 of record NC_136937.1, on the reverse strand, counting down.
ATTTATGGTCTCAAAAACAACTCTCTTTTTCCATCCAAGATTGAACAGGACTTTGTGGAGCTGTTTGGAGAGGCCATAAGCAACAAATTTAAGGAGAGATGGCCCACTGCCTTCAAAGACAAAATCATCGCCCAAAGTAAGGGACTGCACCGCACAGCTGAGCTCCAAGAACTCATTGATGTTGCTGAATCATCTGACCATGTCAATAGTGATCGTGAAGATATGGGTAAGGATTTATACATTTATTGTTCAATCTAAACTGCAATAGATTATTCTTTGGTTTGACCAGTCTGCCTTTTGGTCATATTATTTTGTGTGTGTCTGTGTGTGTTTTAGGATGGGACAGTGACATGTCTGGAATCCTCCTACTCCTGTATCTATTTCCACCTTCAGCACAGGGTCGCAAGCGACCTGGCAAGATGGCGGCGGCTCAAGCAGAGAAGCTTCTTGTGGTGTTTCAGAAGGTTAGCCCAACAGTGAATAAATGTTATATCCCACGGTAAAACTATTGAATTAGACATTTTATCCAGTGCAATTGTGTTATGCAGTAAGGCCTTCAATATCTGTGGAATTGGAAGCTTGATATACTATTTTACATGGTCTGGTCCCAGATACAGGGTATTTAGGATATTTTATATGCAACATCATGTATTTACACTACCATTCAAAAGTTTGGGGTCACCTGCTCATTTCAGCATTAAACTCCATTATAGCCATTGTCATGAAATAATGATCTTGAATGCTGTAAGATCATTATGAGCGCATGGAAATCAGTCAAGATGAGCTCAACAAAGCTGAACAAAGCATTTCCAATATCTATTAAAAGTGATTCAGAGAATTCCAAGTGTACAAAATGCTGTGTGAACACAACAAAAGTTGGCTGTTTTAAATAGCCTAAAATAAACCATAATGCTTTGTTTACCCTTTTGTTGTTTAGCACTCTCGACTAAGTTTGAATTATTAAGTATGAAGTATGAATCCTAAGCTTTGTGTTAGAAATGTTTAATTTTTTTTAACTTTTAAAGCAGCCAACCTCTGTAATGATGACCCAAATTGCACACTTGGTATTCAATTTCTAAAGTCACCTTAAATTAGACATTCAAATCCAACAACTCTCAAAGCCATCCTATAAGGGTTCAGCACATCTCAGCTGATTTCATTCACTCATAATAATCTTCCAGAGCATTCCAGGTGATTATTTCATAAAGCTGGTTATAATGGAGTTCAATGCTGAAATGAGCAGGCGACCCCAAACCTTTGTGTACATTGTACAGATTATGTAGGATGAGAGTTATGTAAATGCATTGCATATTACAGTTAGACTTTAATAAATCAATTAGATGTACTGAATCATGTAAAATAGTGTAACATTGGATTTTTATATTATTATATTTATTTCACAAATTGTGAGGCTCAGTGATGAGCAGTGCTATGCTTTTCAGGCTGGCTTGCTCATCAATCAATTAAAATAACCAGATTGACTCGAAATTGAACAAATGTTGTTTGTTCTGTTAGTGTGTCATCGACAGACAGGAACCAGCATACAACAGCACCTTGATTCCATCGATGAGAGAAGACAGCCCTATCTTCTTGCCACCGGTACCAAGAAAAGTCGCATCCATGGCTACTACATCATACTGGACAAGCAAGCCATAGCTTGTCAGGCTGTGAGTGCTGTTGGAGCATTTGATGAACTTTTCAAAGCTCACTTTGTATTTGGCACATCCTACAACAATGCGCTGTACAAAATGTACACTTTCATTCAGACCACAATTTTTTAAGTAGACATAGGAAAGGTTAGAGAGACTCCTCGGGTTTCTGAACTCAGAGCAAGATTGCTCCACTAAATTAGCTGTTGAGCTCCATTAATCTATAAGCCAGGTGGTATCTGACAATATGTTGTGTATTCTATGTAGTGAATGTTTTGTTGGGGTGAATCTTCTTGTTAGACACTTGAAGAGTGTTCATGGTTTATTGCCTGGGAATACTCTCCCTTAAATGTGGCCAGAATGGTTGTTCTCTTGAGTTTGGGTCGTTTTGAGCGTTTAGAAAACGTTTAAATCGTGTTCACAGTGGACAAAGTTCAGTTCAAAGTATTACTGAGGGACAGACCTCTGAGGCCAGAAATGTGTCAATATCTTGTGATGATGATAGTGATTTGTGTTTTAGCGATGTGGCTACCTCCTCAGTCAAAACTGCTGATCTTTCAGTGACCAATAATAACACCAAGGATGCTTGTGGAGCTATTGTAGCTCAACTGCTGTCAGCAGGAGTAGGCCAAAATACTGTTGATGGGGTAGTGTCATCATTGGAAGAACTTGTGGAACAGATTCAAAGTCAGGTGAAAGAAACCGCTTTAAAATGCTTATCCCCAGAAAATGAAACGCATACTGGAATCACAAAAGCGTTTAGTGAAATTGAAAATCCCTTTACCTCCCTTAATACAGTCTCTAAACAGAAGTCCTATTTCAAAGAGACATGGGAAATTGTTGCTCCTGTAGAGAAAGTACTTGGAGTCAGGTTTGATAATAGGAGGAACAAAAAAACTGGTACTTATGACCAAGTGCTCATCACAGACAAATTCTCTCATGTTCCTATTCTACAAACATTACTGTCCATTTTCAAAAATCCAAAGATGAGAAGTATGCTCAAATCTGTCAGGAGTTCCCCAGATGGCTTGTATGTTGATTTGGAGGATGGGTTATATATAAAGGCACATCCACTTTTTTCAAGTGAGAGTCATGCATTAAAAATACAGTTGTTTGATGATGACTTTGAACCATGTAATCCCTTGGGATCCAAGAGAGGTTCTCATAAAATAGGAGGCATATACTTTAGATTAAGAAAGTTCCAGTCTAAATTTAATTCATGTTTGGACAACATATATCTATGCACTCTCTTCCACACCCAAGATATTAAAACATATGGGTTCAATGCAATATTAGAGCCACTTTTGTCAGACCTTAAAGTACTCAAGACTGAGGGAATTGAAGTTCAATGCTTTAATGGCTGTTTACGGGGTAGTATATTCCAAATAATGGGGGATAATCTTGGATTGCATTGCTTGTTTGGATATGTTGAATCATTTTCAGCCCGTAACTGCTGTCGATTTTGCCTGACTGAGAAGGAAAAGTTTCAAACTGTCTTTTGTGAGGATGACCCCAGTGTGACTTTACGATCAAAAGATATACACCTGCAACATTGTGAAGCAATACAGGCAAACCCAACACTAACTCATTTGTATGGTGTTAAGCAATCTTGTTTACTTGATAAGCTTAACTTCTTCAGTGTATCAGAGAATTTTTGACCTCTGACTTCATTTCACACAGAGAACTACAAGCTTGGATAGACTCATTCAATTATGGCTACACAGGGAGTAAGAACAAACCACCTGGAGTCAGACTAGAAGAAGGAAATTATTTAGGGCTTAATGCTATCCAGACATGGTGTTTTGTCAGAAATATGCCCCTTATATTTGGGGATGTTTTGCAGAGAGGCGACAAGTGCTGGCAGCTTCTTTTACTACTTGTGCAAATAGTCAACATTGTGTTTTCACCTATTTTAACAGAAGGTTTGACCATTTGTTTAAAACATGTCATAGCTGAACATCACAGGCTATTCAAACATTTATTTCCCTCTAAAAGGCTTTTGCCCAAACATCATTTTCTAATTCATTATCCACGTTGTATAAGACTTCTGGGGTCTGTTCTTCACATGTGGTCAATCCGTTATGAGTCTAAGCATTATTAATTCAAAAAACAACGGAAAAGTTTTAAAAATGTAGCTAAGACTCTAGCAATGAAACATCAAAATTACTTGGCCTACAAGTTTGGCTTGGCGTCTACCACTATTACAAAGGGTCCTGGGAAAATGGTTGCTCTGTGTGATGTGAATGAGGATGACAATATTGCATTGTATTTGAATGTTTCTATGGAAATTTCTGTTTTGAAAGTTAAATGGTCAAAAAGTCCATGGCACTCAATATCGCCCCAAGTTGATTATTTGAGGTAGTGTTGACATTGATCTTCCTAAGTTTTGCCAAATCAGAGACATTATTGTTAAAGATGAAGAAGTACTTTTGATCTGTGTAGTTCTACATACATGTTGTTTTGATTAACATTTTCATTCATTTAAAGTCAGTTTCAAAGATTTTGAGGAATGGAAGATTGTCAGTGTAAATGAACTTGTGTACCATAAACCGTTTGACTTGCAGATGACATATGGCACACAGGATGATTTCAAATATATTTTGCCGAATTGTGTCTTCATTTAGAAGTCATGTTAACATCTCCAATAAAATCTGAACTGAAGCTGAAATATTGAAAATGTATTTTATTATAATTTGAGACTTAAAAATAGTAAAAATAACAATGGTGGAACAATTTTCCTTTAATTTAAAGTAGTGTTGAAACAACATTATAAATGTAGAAAGATGATTAGTGTTAAGTTTTAATTACACTTGTCAGTGAAAAGTGTGACTCAATAAGTGTTATTCTTTTACACCTATTGTTGTTAAATATACACTGGAGAATTAACACTGGTGTTAGAGTAAACTTGACACTATCGGGAATGGGACCATATGTTATCCCAAACAGTGTTAAAATCAACTCTATAGGAGTAAATTTAACACTATTGAATTTACTGTGTTGGAACATATGGTAAAAAAAGCTATTGGTAATAAATTATTTCAGGAAATGGCAAAAAAAACAACCTAACTTTCCCTAACTAATTGGATACATGGAGCAGAACATAGTGGTCATATCTCATAACTTTGGAAACGTTTTCTTCATAAAACGTGCCAGACAGATTTTGTATACATTTTATTCCTTAATAATTAGCTACATGGGTTTGCTGTCTTTCAGAACCTTTCATTACCTGCACTGAAGAGAGAAAAAAGAGTGCATCTTTCCTCATTGTACCCAGCACTTCTGAAAATGCACAATCCGAATGCGTCTCTGTCCCCAGCACATTTCAAATCAAACTCAATCCCCTTGGAAAAATCCTAACATTATCAAACTTCTTCACGAAAATGTTTAGTTTTCTTTGCATGAAAAATTATCATTTATATCCACAAACAACATATGTGTAATCCGGGGCATATAAAGACTGGGACCATAAAATAATTACTTTCTCTCCATTGAAACCCATTCATATTTTTCGATCTCGCAAAAATGAGTGGCGAAGTCACGCCCCTTCCGGTAGAGCCCATGGGACCTATGAGATCGAAAACTGAATGGGTTTCAATGGAGAGAAAGTAATTATTTTCTGGTCCCAGTCTTTATATGCCCTGGATTACACATATGTTGTTTTTGGATTTAAATGATAAAGTTTTATGCAAAGAAAACTAAAAAATTTCGCCAAGAAGTTTGATAATGTTAGGTTTAGTGTGAGGCCGCTTTGTGAACTAGTCCCTTCGCTGCTCTCGACGCCAATAACATGCGTCACCATCACTCTGGTACAGACATGGCGATCTCTCTGCTCCACTTCACTGCTTTTTTCCAAGGGGAGAATAACAGCATCGAAAGAGGTGAAAACCATTATAACTCGGGGCATGTGGAGAGTTTCAGTTATGCCGATGGGGAGATTGTCGGTCTTGTCCACGCCAGTCGCAGGGAGCGTGACGGCACATAAGAGACATGTAGTCTTTCTCATTGTGTTTTCTCTACAGAATATACAATGAACAATTGCGCAATAAACGGTCAAACTCTTGACATGAACAATTATCATTTAAATCCACAAACAACATTTGTAATCCAGGGCATATAAAGACTGGGACCAGAAAATAATTACTTTCTCTCCATTGAAACCCATTCATGGGCTCTACCGGAAAGGGCGTGACTTCGCCACTAGCATAACGCACCGGAAGCCTGCACACGACCCCCCAGCCCCGCCCACACCAGCTACCAACATGGCAGCCCCCAGAGAAAGCGCTATGGACATTTCTTCCTTCTTTTCCGGACTTTTAAATGAAAAGTTGTGCCCTAACCATTTAAATATCTTAAAATCATTTACATCTATGCTGCGGAGACAAGAATACAGGTTTGATTTTGTTCAACTACTAGGATATGTCTTCTTTTAACGGCCTTTATCATTAGTCATTCTGACTTGTGTCTTGTAATGATATTGGCTGTTGCCATTTTTATGTGGTCGGTTAAATGGACTGTTTCATCGATGGTATTGAATTGTATGGTATTTATTGAAGTTATTTTTAAATGTATTTATATTAGTAATTTATTTCAAATTTGTTCATACCTTAAAAATGCACTGCGCCTTTTCAGGTTTTCATGAAGGTTCATTAGTAGAAGAGTAACAATTCATGCTAAGATGCACACCAAAGTAGAATATTTTCCAACAAAGAACTATTATACCCTGTCACTAGCACCGTGAGCATTCGGTATTATCCCTGGTGTTATCAGGTCATTATGGTGCGTTCAAATAGCTGGAAATTATGGGGGAAACATTTTAGCGACGTCGGAAAGTTCTCGTGTACGACACCTCATGACGCTCTAATGATTCTACTTCCGTTCGGCAACTGGGGCCAGATTTTGATAACAGAGTTGCCCAGCTGGTGCCATGGATTACTAGCGACGCGCATGAACATGGCGGAGCGTTAACGTTTGACTCAATGTAAAAGAATCAACCATCATATCACATACTTAACTATTGATTGACGTTGTAACCCTCTGTGGGCATCGACTTTGCTCAGTTTTAAACGTTGTACTGGTAAACCAGCTTTAGATAAGGGCAAGTGTAGCCTTCCCTACAGTGGCAATACAATGTGCTTCTCATATATAAAAGCAAAAGGATAGTAGGTGATAGGCTACAAGGAAATAAAGGTGTTTGCACGCCTTTGCACAACGTTTAAAACTGAGCAAAGTCGATGCCAACAGACGGTTACAACGTCAATCAATAGTAAAGTATGTGATATGATGGTTGATTCTTTTATATGGAATAAAACTTTCATGTTCTGCCATGTTCATGTGTGTCACTAGTAAGCAATATGTCACCAACTGGGCAACTCTGTTAGCAAAATCTGGCCCCAGTGTCCGAACGGAAGAAGAAACATCTGAGCGTCATCTGAACGATCTGAACGCGCCATTACTCAAATTGGGAAACATCTGGACACATCCGTAGACATTTTGGAGACATTTCGCAGGCATGGACAATAAAAATCGCTTTGCGTGCAATCGAAAATAGCAGCAAGATCTTATTATGCAGTAATTATAGATTACAAAACCTAGGAAATACGTTGTTTATCTGACTGCATTGAAATCAGTAAAACAAATAATTTAAAACATTTTTGCTATTATCTTTAATCATGTTATTTCGGCCATGATTTGTAAATCCAGAGTTAGAATTTTCTTAACAGTTGGCTGCCATTATTCTGGCATTATCGTATGTTTCCGGGCCAAAATCAGTAACAATTACACCCTAAAAACACAAATATGGTGTAGCAATATGAACAATGATTATTCAGCTACACTACGGAAACACTTCCGTCGTTTGCACGCAAAGACATTTTATTGTCCAGGCCTGTGAAATGTCTTCGGGAATATCTCCGAAATGTCTCCGGATGTGTCAGACTATTCGTAAGACCCGCATTATCATACTCTTGGCTAGATCACCACGGTCATCCTTTCGCTAATGTTTAAACGTCATTATTTTATATTTTTTATTTGCTTCTTGGGGCCTGCTTTTGAAAATATTCTGAAGATCTGCTTATATATATATATATATATATATATATATATATATATATATATATATATATATATATATATATATATATATATATACGTATTTTACTGGGCGTACTGGTTTGTTTATCTGAGCCTGTGGAACATACTTGAAATCCTAAATTCCTGCCACTCCCATAAACAATAGTAGTAGCACTGAGGTTGCTCATTTTGTGCTTGACTGTTTCACATACTCTGTAAGGGCACAACGTGCATTGATTCCATAAGGTAATGGTACTATATTGCTATTGTTTAATATTTGCATATTATAAAGGTTACAGATGTTTCAGCTTGGAGTGGCGGTTACAATTTATTGTTCACCCATACGGTATCCTTTATGGGTCCTTTTCTAAAGCTTATTATAACCGATCAAACTTTTCTTAGTCTCTTTACACATTGTTCCACATCATCTCTGACATTTTGTGATCCGATTAGGGAGGAGGTGGAGAAGGATGTATTCTGCTCTCTCTGGAGCCTTCTGTCCCGTCTCAGAGAGGAGCTAGAGGCCTCTGGAGAAGGCGAGGAGGAAGGGGATGAACTGTACCTTCAGTTGATAGCTGAGTGCTTCAGGGCTCAGAGGAACGCCTGCGTCCAGAGCCCCCGGAACCAGGCACTGCTCAGGTATTACCCACTGAGCAATTATGAGGGACGTTTCAAACAGCAAATTTTCTTAAGACGTTACTCAGTAAAAATAATTAAAATCTGCATTACACAATTTCAAAAGAAAGGCGACATTGAAAAAAATATGTTGTATTAGATGTGATAGATGTCAGTAATATTTTGAGTGGTGATGTATCCACTAGTTCTATAAAGTGTTTATCCAGATGTACGAATCCCTGGTCGGCAACTGGCAGGCTTGAGTTTTATCTATCTACTATCGTAAAGCTGGGCTGACAATCCAACTTTGGAATCAACATATCTGGATTGATTTGTAAATGGTTTCAACCTCAGACCTGGTGGCAGAAAAGAGGCATTCAATTAATTGCCGCAGAATTCCACATGTCTGTTTTTGTTCAGCGATCTGAGCTTCATCGATGAGTCGCTGAATGTAATCAGTGTGCTGCAGCGTCTGTATCTGCAGTGCGGGGGAGTTGCGCTGGACCGTAAGTCTTTAGTCTTTCCTTTCCTCACTTGCTAATGCAAGCAAATTTTCCAAGCTAAATATAAGCTAATAAATATCACTTAGCTAATACTAAGTCAGTGCCAAGCAGATTAATAAAATAATACTAACTCATATTTCTATTATTAACAGTCTTCTTATATTGGTATTCTGTTGTATCATATGTTTCTGTGAAAAATGATCTATCATGTATGGTTCAACATGCTGTCATGTATTGTTTAATAACGTCCTGGTGTGTCTGTCTGCCAGCCCTGCGTTGTGGGCTCCAGTTCCTGGGTAACATGGCCGTGGGGAACCAGCTCTGTAAGGACAGGCTCTGGAGGCTCAGCCTCCCACACCTGATGCTGTGAGTCTCACCGTAGAAACACTTTTGCATGTGATACGTATTTAATTTCTTCTTCTTTCATTCAGGGATAATTCTCTGTTTTCATAGCTAAGATATTATACTTAACCCATTTGTGCCGGCTGCTGCGCGGCGCAGCATTGTATCTAGTAGATACAATGTTGCGCCGCGCAGCAGCCGGCACAAATGGGTTAACTAAGGGATTTTGAATATTTTATATATATATATATATATATAGAAATAAGGAGTTAAAGTTTCATCCTGTAGATGCATCTCTAAAGCAAGTGCAACAGTTTTGATAAAGATTTGTTCTACACTTTACAATGCAATGACAAAACACAGTCTGTAGACCCTTCAAAACGATACATAACCCTAAACTTTTGTCCAGTCACTGACCTTATCTCCAGTCAATGTTATTAGCAGTCTCTTGTAATATCGAAGCATCTGTTCTAGAATAAAATAGTTCAGTTTCGGTCAATTTATTGTAATCGGTTCTAATTTGTTCTATGGATGGTCATAACACTGGCTAGCAAGATGTTCCAAATGATTCTTAGAAGTAATTAAGGGTTAACTGGTAAAGAGTTGTTCTGGTTATATTTGGTTATACATTGTTTTAAGTGGTTCAAAGAGTGTCCAAGTGGTTGTACTTGTTGTACTCTTAGTGGTTCATGATGATTCCAAGATGTTCTCCTTTTGTGTGGGAGCAGAGATCTGCTGAGTGGAAAGGATGAGAAGGTGGTGAGCTATGCCTCCATGGTGCTGCACACCTGTCTGGATGAAGAAAAGGTGGAGGAGTTGGCCAAGCCCGACAATATCCCTCTAGCCCTCCGTGTCATGGAGCTCTGCCGAACTCACCCCGACCTCGACTGGACGTACGTGTGTGTGTGTTTGTGTGTGTGTGTGTGTGTGTGTGTGTGTGTGTTCAAGTTACTTTGTACCCAAAAGTAGTTTTTTGTTTGCAGTGTAGAGTCCTCATACACACAAATAGAAAAAGACTTGGAGGCTAAACAAACAGCAAAGCAACATAACTCAGTAAAATTGTTAGGTTGAAAAATAAAACATGAAGTAAATGTGTAAAGGGGCTGGACGTTCCTGAGGATCATGGAGGCTAGAGGAATCCGGGAGAGCGTTGGAAGCGTTGCCTGACACCTCCCTGCTTGCCCCGCTTCCTCTTCGTCGTCCCTTTTCCCCCCTGGGTCTGTTAAAATATAATCTGGCAGTTGTGCTGTGATGTCAGTCATGCACTTTATCCTACAGTTCAGTTGCAGCATTGTAATCCTGGTGTAGCCTTTCATGGCTGATGGCAGCGTTGACAAAGTCGGAGACAATTTATCCCTAAAACAGCATCCAAAGTGCGGACAACGTAATAAAATCCATTGTGGATAATCTCATTCATAGACGTTGCTATGAGAACAATTAAACAAAATGGATCGGACCCCAAAGAACTTTAACAAATAAATAAGGAAACATAAACACGAGGACGCCAATCTTTCTCTCACATTCTCACTGCCGGTCACTGTGTGTGTGTGTGTTTGGTGTGTTTGTGTGTGTGTGTACTGTATTAATGATTGACCAGGTTTGCGTCATTGATTGACCAGGAGTGTGTGTTTGCAGGGTTCTGATCGCCACCCAACACTTCCTCAAGTCCTCAGCTCTGGTGGCCAGCATGTACTCTGGGATTTCTCACCTGGAGAGGTGATTCTACACCTAGTTCACAGTCTGAATTTAACTCGGCTAATTCCTTTTTCTCAAATTACATTACAATGTTAATTAATGTTATCATAAACATCTACATTAAGTCCTTTTAGATTAGTTTTTTTATCCAAGTTACTGACAAGTGAGAACCAAAGCGTACAATCACAATTGGAGTAACTACAAAATGTAATCTGTATTAGTAATATAATGATATGAAATGCGATATATTGATTTATGTAATTTTACCCTGGGACACAGGCAACACGAGGTCAAACAGTCATCTCAATCGGGATAGAAATGTTCAGAGGGAAACCGCTTCGCTGACATGGATGATAACAACTACACAGCACTTTATTTTTATCCTTTGTTTTTCATACAAATGACATTTTAGTGAACATGAGCATCTGAATTACAATGTGTTATTTCAGTCGATGTATGGAAATATGAAACTATGAAAAGTACCAAAGGAGGATTGTTGTCCCCAAACATCATAGTTGAATCTATTTTGCTGTTTTCTTTGTGCTGCAGCTCATGCGGTCGAGGCAGTGAACTGAAATCTTTTTTTATTTTTTTTTATTATAGAGTGAGATAGACGGGAAGGTATGAGAGATAGCGGGGAGGACATGCAGAAAAGGACCACAGTGACCACAGTGCTCCACAGACGTGGAGTCTTGACGGGGGGTGGGGGGGATTACGCGTTTTCTCATTCGCGTAATCGAGCAATCGTGCACAAAATACATTTCAAAGTGGATCGGCCCTCTTCCCGGTCTCCAGTCCCTGCTGCAGAGCGAATTCAAATCGCCGGTACAACGGGTTGGGGGTCTAACACACCGTAATATATGTAAACTATAACCGCATTTCACATTAATCGCAAATATCGCGTTGCTTCGGGTTTTCCTTTGTAGGCGCGTTGAGAGGAGGCGCAGTAGAATCCGCTGTCAGTGCGTGTGCAGTGTATCAGTGATACGCGGGTTTATCCAATAAGTGGAAGTGTACCCGCGCGCTATTGGCATGTATGCGCGCTTGTCTGTGTGTGTGTGCGTGTGTGAACGAGAATGACAGGGAGAAAGTGTGCTATGCGGAGATGAATGAACGGAACGATATTTATATTTCAAAATCGCGAAAAATAAATAAAATAAAAAGCAGAATCAATTTGTGGCGCTCGGTGTTCATTCTGTACCTGATTCTTCTGCGCTGCGACACACATTGGTCTATGTATGGGAAACACTGGACCATGTGCAGGAATCGAACCTGGGTCGCTGCGATTAGGACGGTGCCTTAATGGTACTCGCTCTATACGGTGAGCCTCCGGGGCGCCCCGTCAACTGAAATCTTAACTCAAGATAATTTCACTGGAGACGCACTTATCACACATGCATGTCTTTCTGTAGCCCCAGTGTAAGTCAATCTGTGGTTTGTGTGGAGAAAAATAAATTTTGACAAATGCGTAGTACTTTGCTTGTCAAAATAACTATTCATCAGATCAGATCATCTAGTACTGATCTCACTATCTAGCAACATTTAAACATGTATTAATTTGAGAACCAAATTAATTCTGCTCAGATGGTTTGGTAAAGGGACTAGACTTCAATTGATTCAGAGTAGAGTTGGTTGATTAGTGGTCTGTGTGTCCCCAAGGGAATAAGAGAGCTGCAGCAGTCAAGTATATGAGTTCACGCAAAGCTTGAACAAAAAATTGAAGTGGCCTCTGCAGGACATAATTCACCCTTTGCGTCAGTACTGACCATTGCAATGTGCTCGCCAGACCTCGCCGATTAGAATTTTCTAATTCGATACGTCTGGCGGGCAAAACACATAATTTGATATAAACTGTATATGCATTAATGTAATATAGGATGACCCTGTTGGAGTTGCTGGCGGCCCAGCTGGGGGAAGAGGGTGGTGGGGACAGTGGGATCCCAGGGGGCGTGGCGGCCCACCTGGCCTCTTCTTTCCAGACAGGCTGCAGAGCCGTCCTGGCGCTTGCCTCAGGGTCTGCTGACGGAGACGAGGTATGACCACCACCACATGATGACACAACCTTTTTGGTGCAGCGCTGACTCACATTCACAGTCCACATTAGACCATAAAGAACCCCTTCCCCCTCGTGTGTCTGTGTGTTTCTGTTATATGTGCTGAAAAAGTGATACCTACTTTTAGCTATGTAACAGGGAAACTGACGTCCCCAAAACATGGATGTATTAAAGTGTTGTTGCAATGCGCAACCACTTATCATAATCCCCATCATCCGCAAACTGCCGTACTTCGCTACAAACTTTCTAACTTTTGGTGGAAACGCAGCTACAGGCAGCTAGGTCCAATAGTGACATCAAAGTCTGTTGTAGATCCTTGTGTATCCTGTAGAGACATCAAAGTGAGTTGTAATTCCCAGTGTGTTGTGTTTAGACATCATAGTGATGTGTGGTTCCCCGTTTGACCTTTAGGAGGCGCTGACAGTCATCAGCTTGCTGGACGTGCTGTGTGAGATGACCTCTGACCTCGAGCAGTTCATGTTCCTGCAAGACCACGCCGGCCTGTTGCAGGCCACTGTCGGTAAGCTCACTGCGACCCAGGGTGCGGTTGCCCTCCTGCTAATGTTAGGATTATGAAAAATATTGGGGTTTCAGACCTCAGAACATATATTTGAATACTTTTCTGACAAACACTGGACGATCACCTTACGTCCAATTTTGGATTCTGCAAGATTGACAGTTGTTTTCATGATCCCAAAGACATCAGCACTATGGGAGCCCCTTAAATTTATTATGCGTAACTTTCAAAGATCCCATGGCATGAAAATGTCACTTTCTGAGGTTTTCTAACATTGATATGAGTTACCCTAGCTAACCTATGCTCCCCCAGTAGCTAGAAATTGTGTTGGGTGTAAAACGAGCACTAGGCATTCTGCTCCACCTTTGAAAGAACTAAGCTCAGACGCGCCGTTTTGGAATTTTCCCTGTATGTCGTCATAAGGGGAGTTGCCACCTCCCCTTTCTCTGCCTTGCCAGCCCAGAGAACTTGGCCCGCCAATAAGATACGACCGTTCGAGCGACGTGTGTGTGTGTGTGTGTGTGTGATTACGCATGTGTTGTACACTTCTTTGTTTTTTGGATAACCGTTCTGCTGTTGGGGTTATGGCGCATAACACGACAGACTCTCGTCTCTGGTATTTCCACAACAAGACTCGTAGTGGGGGTTATCTCAACCATGGTTGAGAAGGAATTGGGGGAAAGGAACTTTGGCTTTGACTCCCTGAAGTACATGAACCATGACATGGAGGAGAAAGGGATTGTTGCCCGCGAATGTCTCCCGCTTGAGCCCCGTTTCCCGCTGCTGAGGGACCACCGCCTTGGCACTGCCCGCTGCAGGAGGCGGTGGTGCCTAAGCGCTGCCTGCTGCCGAGGCGGTGGTCCCTCGGCAGTGAGGCTCCGGCTGGAGACAACCGCGGTCAACAATCCCTTTCTCCTCCGTGTCGTGGTTCAGTCTACTTCAGATTGATGTGGACGTGGAAGAACCAGAGACGTCGGAGAACCCGACGCAGTCGTTTGGGATTCATAATATCGTCTGGAGGTGCACACAGCTTTTGGCCGTGATAATATGTATTATATGATATAGATATCTATGTATTATATGATGTCATTTAGATATAGAGCTCCTGGACTGTAACGCAAGTGTTGTACACTTCTTTGTTATTTGGATAACCATTCTGCTGTTGGTGTTATGGCGCATAACACGTCAGACTCTCATCTCTGGTATTTCCACAACGAGACTCGTAGTGGGGGTTATCTCAGCCATGGTTGAGAAGGAATTATGGGAAAGGAACTTTGGCTTGTGCTCCCTGAAGTACATGAACCACGACATGGAGGAGAAGGGGATTGTTGCCCGCGAATGTCTCCCACTTGAGCCCCGCTTCCCGCTGCAGGAGGCGGTGGTGCCTTGGCAGCGAGGCTCCGGCGGGAGACAACCACGGTCAACAATCCCTTTCTCCTATATGTCGTGGTTCAGTCTACTTCAGATTGATGTGGACGTGGAAGAACGACGCAGTCGTTTGAGATTCATAATATCGTCTGGAGGCTCACACAGCTTTTGGCTGTGATAATATATATATATTATATGATATAGATAAATCACCGGAAGTCATTCACTTTCTATGGGCAAGAGCGACCAAAGCGACACAAGCGTCAAACGCTACTAGCAGCAAAAGGTGAACGACCAGAGCAACCATAAAATGTTGAAGACGGCTGAACTTTATGCATTTACATTTACATTTACATTTAGGGCATTTAGCAGACGCTTTTATCCAAAGCGACTTACAATAAGTGCATTTGTTACAATAAGTACATTTGTCATAAGAAGTGAAACAATATATCGCTGTCGGTACAGTAAAGATGTTCATAGAACCAAGTGCAAGTATTACAATCGCTAGGCTAACTCATTCCCCATGTAAAGCAATGATAGAAGCTACTGTAGATGCTACACAATTAAAGTACCTTGAATAAGTGCAATGTACAAGTGCTAGGACGTACAACATTCAATGGTGGCTGTGCATTGGTTTCTATGTAGAGTCGAGGTGAACTCTGAACAGGTGAGTTTTGAGTCTTTTGCGGAAGCTGGTGAGCGACTCTGCGATCCTGACATCGGTAGGGAGCTCGTTCCACCACTGAGGTCCCAAACCAGAGAAAAGTTGTGACTTCGCTGATCGACCTTTGCTTGCTCTTTGTTCTGGCACCTGAGCGCGTAGCGATGCACACATCACCAGACAGCTAAACACTTTTCCCCACAAAACTTGAAGACAGGAGCAATAATGGAAGTCCGTAAAGGATGTTGTCGACGTTCACTTGTATGTCCATTTATTGATAGTCGTTGAACGAGTTGTTGCAGGTTTAGAAGTGTGAAACTGGAAATGAACCAAAATGCAAATTGGTTATAAAAATGTACTTATAAGTTGTGAAATACAATGAAATATGAACGTAAATTATTACATAAGACATGGATGAATTAAGTTACTTACAAACAAAGCTTCTCCAAGGCTTACACGGATGGATGACGTGAGATACAAGAAAGATATGTTTCACCGTGTGGATCGCTGGCTCAAAAGACAGATCAAAATGGCTGCCGAAATAATGACCGATCACGTGACTAAAACAATGTGACTCTTGTCAGCTAATGAGAATGAACACATATTAAGAAACTACAAAAGGACTGCATACAAGTAATGGCCTGCAGGGGGCTCTAAAATGCCTAATACGAACTCGAAACGTGTAACGTAACACTCTTAGCGATGGCGGTACCAGACGTCCAGCTGAGGTAGTTGAGCAGAGGGATCGAGCTAGGGTGTGTGGCCAATTACTATGACGCGTTTCGGCGGCAAAACACTGACAGCCAAACGGAATGTAGACGCTCTTCGCTTGCGTGGATCCCAGGGAACACCGAACACCGGCACTTTGGTTCCTACCTTCTTTTTTGGTTCCTTCTGTACAAAATGTCGAATGAAAAATTAATCGCGGCTGTAACTGGGCACCCGGTGTTGTAAGATCCGAGCCTTTTTCATTTCAGAGATTGCAACAAATAGGCTCTGGCCTGGGCGAAGGTGTCACGCGTGGTTGGTTGGCCTGGTGTGTGAGATAATAAAACGTTTTAGATTATTGTAAAATAGGTGTGATACATGCCTGCTAACGAGATCTTTTTTAATTAGTCTAGATAGATAGATAGCCTAATCAAGTCTTTATTAATACCAAACGACACAAATCGTCAGGAATTCATACAGGTGATTCAGCTCAGCTTGTTCTGTGTGGTCTTCTGTGAAGACCACACAGAACAAGGGAGACAAGTCGACTGGACATACACAAAATACATCGCATTAAAACTAGACCCGCGTTGATAGATAGATAGACAGATAGGCCTAGATAGATAGATAAATATGTTCCATTATTTGCCTTGCGGAGCCAGCCAGTCCTGTGCGCGTATGCAAATTAGCCATGTGCGCCGATGTCAATTTGTTTGAGTGTGCGACGAATGAGTGCAGATCATGATTTGCAGATGCAGATCAGTGAATAATATTTGACCTAGCCTACCGCAGCACGCAATGTTTTTTTGTTCTCGGTTGTAATTACATTTTAGGAGTTTTTTTTAATATATATTGGAGGGGAATCACTGTCCTACTTGCTGTCGAAGCACTTTATCCAACAAGCAAAACCATCTCTGCAATATGGCCAAAGTGTATGGGAGTTCACTCTTTGATATGTCTGTCTGTACTAAAAGCATACGGCTCCTTTTAAATGCGTCTGCAAAATTGAATTGTACGTCTTGAGCAACAAAAGCGAACAGAAATATTCGCAGCGATACTTTATGAGCAACCAAAAGTGTCTTTGCAGTGCAATTCGCTTCTGATGTGAACGTACAGATAGAGCTCCAGGACTCCCGTGTGTTCTAGAATATTTACAGAACAGGGCCAAAGGCTGTGTGCGCCTCGCCATTGCGATACATCCACTGTAAACAGAGCGCATGGTACCGTGGCCGCAAGCTGCTCAGGGCCACACCCCCACCCTCCTCCTTGACCCGCCTCTCTCCTCCTCATTTGCATTAAAGCTACAGACACCGAAACGGTGCGTTTGGTGAAAGCTCTTTGTGCGACTGGCTCGTAGTGGCTGTAATTCTGCACCAAGGCTGAATTTCCGGAACGTCTTCAAATACTGTGTTTGGGGCCCAGTAATATATATATATATATATAAAAGCAGCTTGCCATGGGACCTTTAACCTGTTAAGCCCTAGGCCTATTTCACAGGCCTCCTGCCCGAAATGACATGCCCAAAATGAATAGAGTATTCCTCCACAACTACAAGGGCTATATGAATAAAGTTGGTTTCAAAAAGAACCCTCACAGGTGTCAGAATCAATAAAGATGTTACTGTGTCAGAGTAAATTCAGCTTGAACATAGTAAGAAATGTCAATTTTCAATTTTCGCCTAGAGAAAACACATTATTTAGAGTGAATACCACCTTGAAACTATGGGATAGTAGCCCAGAACCTTTAGGGAAACATATAACAACATCTGATGAGTACCCTGTTCCAGGATAAATGCTAATAAAGTGAATAAAGTGATTTTAGAGAGGTTTTAGTACAAGTAGGTCCAGGCGGACTAAATGGTGCCATTTGGGCACTTTTGGGCACCATCAGTGCCATTTGACCTTTCTAAGGTACCAGACTGTAAAACTAATTTTATTTCACTGACATATCACCATAGGTATTCATTTCGTCCAAATTCAACAGTTTTTTAACTTGTTTTGAAAATTCACCCAGACCTCTATACATTTTCCCAGTCAAAGAAAACCATACAATCGAAATTAAGTTTGACTCCAACTGGAGCAGATATATTTGAGAACAACGTATAATAAAACCAAACTGTAAAAACAAAGGTAAAGACGCAGCTAAAGACTACAATAACTAGGAATAAATATCCCTAGTGATTATATATATAAACATGTATATAAATATATATATAAACATGCTGGCAGCAACTTTGAACAAATATAACTAACTAACTAAAACTAACTATATACACTAAGGGCTGTCATGCCACTGCTGGAAGCAGTTCTTTTTGGAAGTGAAGCACAAAGGGACCTGGCACTTCCTGCAGTACAATTAATCCGTGTCCAATTCTGGCAACAGCAAGTCACTGTCGTCAGACGAGGACCCGAGAGGGACTAAAGTAGCCCCACTGTCGCTAGTAATAATAGCAAATGCCTCCACAAACTTATAGGTCTTTCTCCTGCCTGCCATTATTTATTTGAAAAGAATAACAAATGGGAAAAAAGGCAAGAAAATACAAAATAATTGTCAAACTACTAGCTAACCAGGAATGCAAACGTTGTAAGAAGCGTGTTGTAGGAGCGTATGTCTCTAACTAGCCGGGTGTCTGCTCTGAGATTGTTCTCTGCGCTTCTGGCGCGAATTATGCTGACCTTCCAGTCAAACGCGGGAAGATATATTGGGTATGCATTGGTCGATTTGGATGATTGACCCCTCTACCAAACCGTCGGAGCCAATAGAGTCGAGGGACAGTCAAATCGAGGGACCCAAATCCATGTAATAAAAAACACCATTCGCCAATCAAAAGTATCACACTATATAACGTTTTTTATTTGTTTATTTATTTTCTCTTCTTTGGCTGCTAGTTCAGTGAGTTTTCGTCGTAGTGATGAGAGTTATATCATTGGAATCTGTGGAGCCTCAGCTTTCATATGACATATAGTTTGTGTAGGTGGCATGAAGTAGCGAAATCGGCGGCGGCCAGTATGCGCGCATGCACGTTTTGCATATTTTGCTACGGGCTCATTTAGTTGATTGGTGTTCAAATTGTGTTTCGTTGAGGTAAAAATGGTTATCATGGGCTTTTAGCCGAGCTTCTTCCCGTTACGTGGGTATGCACCATGGACATGTTGGAGCATGGTGGTGCTGTTTACAGCTGTTTACAGCACACGTTGGCGCAGCTGCCCCCGCCCCCGGGGGCGCTCGGGTTTAAGAGGTTAAGCATTCAAATATTAAAATAACTAGACCGTTGTTAAATATTTTGTTGAATTGTGTAATTACATTATTCAAATTGTTTCCAACAATATTCAAACTCAGAGAAATCCATAGTTTTATTCTTGGTAACGGTCAGTCGCATGTCAATGGCATCATATGCACTCTACCTCCTACTGTAACTTCCGGGGAAACGCAATATGATATTTCCATATCAATCTAGCTTACCTAAAATGTGCTACTTTGACAAGTGGCTCATTCCAGCCACTAAGCTAATGCAGTGTTTCCCACACAAAGACGTGCTGTGACCTCAAGCAGGCCATGTTCATGCAACTTGGGCTGGAAAGTCATTATATTAAGATATAATGACTTTATGAATGAGTGTATGATCCATCAAAGAGAACATCATCATCCAAAGTAGAAACTGATTCCCATCCATACAATTTATTTTAAATGAGGTGAATCATATTTCATTACCAAGCCTTGCGCAACCCGTTGAATCCATCTCGCCCGCTTGCTCACCAACACACGACAATGGACCTTCCGTGAAAGGCCCCATTCTCTGTGCACTCTCTGAATCAAAACATGATCATGGCCGGGATAAAGGATTGTTGTCAGCTTTTCCCTGCGGAGAATGCTGTGGGCCGAATTCATGAATAGAATCAATTGAGTTCAAAAATCTGTATTGAGGGACTCCAGAAATCTCTGGAAAAGTCTATGCTTGTTTTGTAGTTTTGTCGTAGTTGTATCTGGTGGGACACTTTAGGGAGGGTTTTGGTCCTGTCTCCTGGTAGATGTTTATCTCTCTGTGTGCTGATGGTGTCAGGCTCCTGTCCAGTCCTGGTGTTGAGGTCACCACAGATTAGAATATGACCATGGTGTGGATGTGGTGGATCTCCTCCTATAGTATAGAGAAGATTTCCTCATTGTAGTATGTGGATTCTTATGGTGGGATATATGCGCACACAGTTCTCTCACTCACTCACATACGCACACACATGCACTGCAACCATAAACTCATCTAGACAATACCTGGAGGAAATATATACGTGAAAGCGGCATAAGCAGCACACACTATTGCTGACTGTGTGCATGACATTCAACTCCAGTACCCTGAGGCGTTGGCAATCATGCTTGGAGACCTAAACCAATGCAATCTTGAGACTGTTTTATAGAGATGTCACGATCCCCAGATCGGGCCTTATACAGGGTTTTTAAGGATCAGCATTAGCTGATCCAGCATCAGCTTTTTAGGGGAATATGTCACCACCATGAGTCCAGTTGCGAAGTCCTTGAACATACTACAAGGGGAAGTCAACGTTCAGATGGGCTGGCTGGCTCCGACAATCACCGCCCTTACAACCAAGCTTGAAAGACCAGCCACCTTCACTCAGATTTTGCAAGCCAATTGTTGATGCTCTTCTTGAAGGTTTGAGGAAGCAGTTCGAGATCATGATGTCAGAGCCAGAGCTAATTGCAGCAGCCAAACGACGACTTTAGCAAAAATATGTGTTTGTTTGTGTGATTCTGTGTTTCTAATCAAGGCCTTAGTTACATTTCTTTTCGGATATTACATATTTATGTAAGCTGAGCATTTGCTTTTATGTTCTTGAGTATACTGTTATACTGTATACTATTGTGCTATTGCCTTGTGGGCAAGTGAGAAATGTTAAATAAAGCAACATGGTAAAAAGATGAGTGACTTGATTTTGCTTTCAATTCCTTTTACATTCTCCAAGGTATTAACATTTTTCATAACTCCATGTAGGACGTTTCTATACATAAATGTAAGCACTGTGGCAGTAGTAGTGCAATATTTAGAAAATGTACTCTTGTACTCTTGATACTCAAGTACTTTTAAAAACAAGTACTTCAGTACTTTTACTTAAGTAGACATCTGACTGTAGTACTTTTACTTGTACTTGAGTAAAATTTAGCAAGGGGTATCTGTACTTTTACTCAAGTAAGGAACCTGTGTACTCTATCTGCCTCTGGTTACTATGAAGCAAAAGGAGGGGAATCGTATATTCACGCGCGGAGCGACACTTAGCAGAGCATCCGAGGTTGCCCTGCCTCTAGAGAATCTCTCCCCTCATCGGGGTCCTGCTCTGTTTAGATGTGGAGTAGGCCTACGTGCTCTGACTGGCTATGGTTTTGAGAGCCCGCCTTCGGCTTCCTCATATGTGTGATGATGCTGCCATCTTTTGGCCATGAGCAGTTATCACAGCATATATGTTTGGTCCTTCTCCCTTGTGGCTATGTGCGCATATTACAGCTTACGTGCTTATTTTCGTGACACTGGTCAACACTATGAAAGAGTTGATCCATACCAATTTGCTTACAAGAAGGGCTGTGGAACAGAAGATGCTGTCACTACACTTGTCCATCTCATAGCAAAACACCTGGATAAACCTAAGACCTATGCTAGGGCGCTCTTCCTAGACTTCTCATCAGCGTTTAACACAATACAAACAAATATTTTAGTGAACAAGATGATCGAGTAGAAAATAAACCCATTCCTAATCCATTGGTACGCATCATTTCTTACCAACAGAATCCAGATAGTTAAAGGGGACATATCATACCACCAGGTGTGAGTGTGATTAGCCATTACAAGCCGTTTTCAAAATGTGCAGCATTGTGACATCAAAGGTGGGCGTGTCCACCTAGATGTGTGACGGATAGATGAGCAGTGTTTGCTAGTCTACTGGGTAGGCTGGTAGACTGATCTATCCAGCACACATCTAGATGGACACGCCCACCTGTGATGTCACAATGCTGCACATTTTCAAACCTGCTTGTAATGGCTAATCACACTCACACCTGGTGGTATGATATGTCCCCTTTAAGGTTTACAGAACCCTCTCATCTACCACCATAACCAATGTACGACCCCCACAGGGCTGTGTGAGCTCAGCAGTGCTTTTTACCATATTGTGTTTGGGTCTCCACCTGACTCACACAGAACCCCTATTCTAATCCACAATGAAACAATCAAGCAGGTTTCCTCCTACATGTATTTGGGAGTATGGATAGATCACCTGTTATCGTGGAAAGACCATGTAGACTTTGTCTGCAAGAGAACAAAACAGAGGATGTACTTTCTCCACCGCCTCAGATCCTTTTGGGCAAGCAGTCAAATTCTTCATTTATCCTTCACCTCACTCATGAGCATTTTACAATACTGTGATATTGTATGGTACAACACTCTGTCTACAACATTGAAAGCCAAATTGTCACAGCAATTAAAAATCTGCTCCAAGATTGTGGGGCATCCCCTCCAGACAATATACGAAACAGCCTATCATAAAAACATGTTAAGGTTGGCTATCAACATCGTCTCTAACAGTAGCCATGTCTGAAACAAAGATTACAAACTGTTACCATTGAAGTGCAGAATCGGAGTACCCAATTTTAACAAGATCAAACTGAAACACTCTTTGGTGCATCAATCAATCTACATGCTCAACACTGAATAAATCTCTAGATCAAAGAGAAGGTGAAGGGACTTTTATGTTTTATGTTTATGTCTTCTATGTGTTTGTGTTTTTCTGTTTCCTGTTTGTGGTGTGGGATGTAAACTACAATGTACACTATGGACAATTAATGTTACATGTATGTGTTAAGTCACAATGGAGCAACTAAATTGACACAAAACAAATTGCAGACCTGTCTGACAAAGTATACATTATTATTATTATTATTATTATTATTATTATTATGTTACAATGCAAATATCCCAATCAGTTCATTCAGAATCAACCAAATCAGAAACCAGAAGAGAATTATATTGCGGATACATCCAAATAAATGTTGTGTTGATATCAACACAAAAACAGCTAACATTATTGATGAGTCAGTACTCTCGTCAGCCGTTTACAATGTACTGTAAACCAAACATTAGGATTTCCACTGCATTCTTTTTGCATCTTGTCCTGCCTACTGCCAGCTCTAACCATTTGCCACCCCTTGCCTCACTCTCCCCCTCCTCTGCAGCTCTCCTACAGGAGGTTCATGCTCTGGGTAAGGCCAGTAAGAACGTCTTCAGCTCCTCCCAGAACTTCTCCTCTTTCTCCTCCTCTGGAGGAGGTGACCCCTCATCACCTTCTGTCAGCTTCAAGGCCCATCTCATCCGACTCATTGGGAACCTCTGCTATCGTCACCCCTTCAACCAAAACCAGGTCCGTGGGGGGATGTGGATGGATAGATAAATATAAGATAATAACTCATGTAGAAGTTTTATGAATAATGTTGTCATCATATGTTGTTGTATATATTTGTGTATTACATTAAAACAAAAGCAGACACAAAGCAGATGCACGTCTTCTACTGCTATCTATCTATGCAGGGTACGAGCCAGTTTAAGTAGAATACTATGCTAGACAATTCTGGTGGTTTGGTCATTTTCTGTGTTTTTATTTTGTTTGTAACAGGTTATTCATCGGTATCAATTAAAAGAAATTAGGCAGTGTTGAGATTTGACAATCAATTTTAAGGTTTTGTGATTACAATCGTTCAAGCACAAAACATCCATGCCAGCCTGGCAAGGCCACTGGCCCAAGAAACATTTATTTGGGCAGACAACAACATGGGACTTCAGTGGCTATAGATAGATGAATGGGTTGACTAAATACATAGATACATGTACCTAACCTGCAGCTTGATCACATCAGGGTAGTAGGAGGCTGACAGTCCGTATCATCAACTCACAGTGGGGCTCCTTCTAGAGGCACTGTGGTGCAGAACACTTGCGGATCAGCGCCCCATGCCCTGCACTCAGCACCTACTCTAAGGTCAACTTGTGGTCAGAAATCCACCTGTATCTGGTTTCACAACAGATCCCACTAAACCAATTGAATCCATTGTAACCCATGATCCCTGCACCTTGAAGGTTGTTCCTGAAGACACGCACACAAGCGATATCAAACCAAGGCATGACAAACATATGTTCCCACCGCTGTCCAGTCTTCAGTAAATCCAAAAACTATTTCAATTTTATTTAAGACGTGGTCATTTGTTGTATATGATTGTCAACATAGTAATCAAAGCCATTTTATCACGGTTACTGATATAAGTCCCCAATTTAGACATCTTTTGCCATTCTTCCAAAAACATGCCATGAACGTGCCAATGCAAATGCAGGTTGCGTTCTGTTCGTGTCGTCTGAGTGCCTTTTCCGAGGCCCTCAGATGTTAAGGCCGAGGGTGCACTGGCTGCATGGTTTGTGTGGACGTGTGGAGCTCTGTCTTGGCAATGGTTGACTGCGGCATCTGGGAGAAAGTATAGCTTTTCGGAGACCTATACTATACCGCCACAGTGTGTGTGGATGTTGAAGCTCTGTATGAGCGGCTATTTATTAAATGTCTGTGTGAGGGTCAGGCTTCCCGGCCACGTATAGTAGGTGTGCGGCACATTTTCATACAACGGTACTAAATAAGTTTCAAAAAGTTGCCGCGGTTCGTAACCATAGGGGTAATAAACCCATCTCTTTCCTAGCGTTCAAACCAAAACACATTATTTTCAATCTCAGTCATCGGATTCAAGCTGAAACATTCGGTTCACAGGTTATTAAAAAAACAGAAAAGAGCAGCCGTAATTGTTTTCCCCCTTATTATATAACACATTCATTTCAGTTGTATTAGTATAGTTCTTAATCACAGTTCCAGTCTCACAGGCTTAACGGGACGCATATTTATGACACCCCCCCTGACCCTAGCCCCCCAGAGGGCAAGAAAAAACTCCCTTAATTAGAAAGGAAGAAACCTTGAGAAGGAAGGCAGAGTGGGGGATCCAGGGATGGTCAGGAGTGCAATGGGTGCCAGAATTGACAGACGTACAAGCAGACATTTTAAATAATTTAGTTAACAGAAAATACATGTAAATAGTGTCTATGGTGATGAGTTGCTGGCTGGTTAACCGTCAGGGAAGTCCAGGCATCCAGTCACAGTCACCGCAACAGACCAGGCATCCAGTCCCAGTCACCGCAACACGCTTAAACAGAAGGAATTAGGAATTGGCTACGGTAATGGATGCTACGGCAAGCAGCAATGATAAATTAGGGCTCATAGGTGCTCCATATTGCACGCCACTCAATTGTTTAATTGTCATTATTGTCGTTGAAGAAATGTTGTTGAAAACATACTGCTGCAAATTTGTATTCTGCCATAGAAAAAATAGAAAATGTTTGATAATATAGGTGTTAGCTTATGAATGGCTTTAGACTATCAGCATAAAGAGAAAAAGTCAATTAATAATAGAAAGTAGCCTCCATATTTTATTGTGTAGATCAGAAGAAACTGTTTTATTAAACAAGTTGGAATGGCCAGAAATAGCAGAATTATTTCTTTATGTGCGCTGACATTGAAGGATCTGTCCGGTTTGCATATCCCAGGTTAATAGTTATATATAAATGACATGACAATGACATTGTAATGACATTGTAATGTAAAGTAATGCAAAGTAAATCAGCCATGATTTTTGTTCAAATCGCCGCCTCCCGGTTTGGACACAGTGAATGACATCCATTATAATTGTAATGATTGTTAACAGATCCCATAGCTGTATCTTGGTTTGTCCAACAAAAGTGAAGGCATACAAACTGCCCTGGTTTGGTAGCTTTCTCCAATATGCCTACTTAAGAACAAATCCACAAGTTTCTACTGTGTTTATTCGCCACTAGCATTAAGCATGCTCAGAATTGAACTGAGGCGCCAGGTTGAAATCCTTGGTGAAGATAGTGGCTGCGTTATAGGCAGTCTTGTACAGAGCAAGATTTCAAAACGTTGCCAGGGTAAGTGTTCAAGGGTGTTTTCTTTTTTTAACCATAACCCTAACCCTGCCTGACAGAATTAACACATATCAAACACATGTCACATATTGGAGAATTCCGAACACCAGGTATGTAAGCATACACAGTGGCGAGTAAACAGAATCAAAACCTTTGGGTTTGTTAGCACTATTCAGAAAGCTTCCTAGCCATTGCAGTATATATTTGCTAACCTGGGTTGGACAACACAAAGATACAGCTATGGGAGTTCCTCAATACTCTTTTGGGATATAATGGATGATCGGCAACAGCCCTACTTCGGAAAGCATTGACAACGCAAGAGGAGGTGGGTTGGAACATAATCATGGCAAATTTACATCTTGACATAGAGAATGTCAACAATTAACCAACACATCAGTACCGTGCATGCACATATCAACACTGTGCACCTCACACACACCTCACTAGCGCTAGTGGAAATCGAAGGGGAAACTCAGAATTCTGCATACAACTTCAGCTAGCCTTGCTTATTGCTCAACACAATTGTCCTTAAGATATGTTAAGGGGCCCAAACACCAGTCCAGACTCAAACCAACGGCCAACTGCCTTTATCCAACCACTCCGTTGCCTCTCGTACTGCTGTGAGCATGCTGCAGCTGACTGCTATTCTTGAAGTTTGTTTCTTGAAATTTCTTCATCCTTCTTCAACTAAGGCGTCTATAGCGATTAGCTGTAGTACAAAGTAGTTTTTTTTTAAATCTTTGCAGTCGACTATGTTGACAAATTTTTGCAGTCGACGCATCATCGCAGGCCATAGATTATCAGATTAGAAAAACAAAGCACACACAGTATTGGCTCATTATTTGTATTCATTCAAAATATGGATATCATTTGTAATATCCAAAAAATGCGTTGCAACGACAGTGTACTTTGTCACTCTGCGCCATCTTTGTTTAAGTGGTTTGTCTATCATCATCACTTCCGCCCCTCCCACACACCGCATTGATTTGCTAGCACACAACCAATCAGAGTATCCAATGGCTCCAATCCTCAGACGCCAATGCTCTCAGACTTTGCAAGTTGAATCAGACAAGACACCGTCTGCGCGGTTCCAAAAGCTTCCAACATAGCTGAACACACAAAACAGATTTGTTCCCAAACTCATCCGAGTCTCCCAAAACGTTTCAGATGCCAACGGTTAGGTCAGTGTGTTCCACGCTTAAGCTTAACCAATGTCCCAGAGACTCAACTGTGGGTCTCTGTGAGCACTGGCAGTGCAGTGTCTACGATAACTGAGTACCATAGCGTGCTAGCATGTTGGCAATAGCTTGATGATGGCAAAATGTACAATCAGGATCTTTGTCATGGGGAGGTTGCTCATACCTATTTGGTGAACCTCCCTGGGCCATGATTCTTAGGGTTTGGATATGTTACTGAAGGGGGTCTTCAGGTCGCTGGCCTTGGCAGAGGTCTGTGCTCTACTGTGCACATGTTCTAGTTTAGGCTGCCTTGGCAGCCTAAACTAGAACCTTGGCTGAAATGGCATCACTGTGATCTTCATTCCATTTAGGTCAGAGAACTTGACGGCATCCCTCTGATATTGGACAACTGCAGCATAGACGGCAACAACCCCTGTATCCTTTACCTTAGAGCAGGGGTCGGGAACCCCAGGCACGCGTGCCACCACTGGCACGGGGCAGCATAAACATTGGCACACTTTGAAAAAAAACAAAAAAACTTTTTTATTATTATTATTAAAAGAATTCACAGCACAATGCGGCAGCATAATCATTGCTACCATTTTTTTTCTTCTGTTTTGGGCATTTCCTCCCAGTGCAAATATGTTTAAATCAGTTACAGAAAGCAGTTTTCTGAAATGGGATCAATTAATAGTTTTTAAACCTATGTTGTGAGTAATAGAGAAGAAAATATTTAAAATATTGTTGCAAGTGGCCTGTATGCATTGCCTTCTCATGGTTTTGCAAAGCTGTACATGTCTTAAAGATATTGATGTGGATGGTTCCAACATTCTCATATATTCTTGTTTTTTACATTTCTCACAGTACAAATGTTTTTGAATGAGTTTCTGAATGTTTCTGATATGTAATTATAATTTGTAAGCCCATGTTGCAAATATAACAACCCAAAAAAAATGTAAAATGTTGATGCATGATTGTGGACTATATGTAAATTGTACAATTCCAGGTCTTCTGGAAATGTTTTTGGTCGCTGTGTCATAATTCATCTTAATATATTGTATACAATATAATATATTGTTGCTTAAGGCACACTCATTAACTAGAAAATGTCAAACTGGCACTGCATGTTAAAAAGGTTGCTGACCCCTGCCTTAGAGTATAAGATATTTCCTATATGTTCCTACATGAATTATCTCTGTACATTTCAAGTCTTTCATGCACCTTGAAATGTCAGATTTTCCGCTTGTTTTCCTTTACAAAGTGTGCAGTCATTAGCCAATGGGGCATCTTCGCCATCAGGAACATTTTGGAACAAAACCAAGAGAACCAGGCACTGGTGGCCGCCATGGATCGCCGTGGCAATGCTG
This sequence comes from Pollachius pollachius, assembly GCF_949987615.1. NCBI lineage: Eukaryota > Metazoa > Chordata > Actinopteri > Gadiformes > Gadidae > Pollachius > Pollachius pollachius. The sequence goes on along the minus strand of NC_136937.1, from coordinate 20,963,175 downwards.
ACTACTCGGTACTCAGTGAGCTGGGCCTTGACGTAGAGAAGAGAGATGGAGCACTGCTGCTCAAAACAACAAAGAAACACTGACAGGGATAGAGGGAGAGGGTGGAAGGAAAGGAGCTAGTCAGAGACATGGAGAGAGAGAGAGACAAACGGGGTGAGAGGGAGTAAAAGATGGAGGGAGGCAAAGAGAGGAAGAACAGAGATGGAGGTGAATAAATAGAGAGTTAGCCCGAGGTAAGGAGAGAGGGAGTGCCAGTCAGTGTGCCATCCAAACATCAATAACATGGTCTAGGTGTAGTGTCTGTTATTTAGGCTATGTGATCTGTTTTGCGGTTCTGAGCTAATGACTGAGGAGGGTCATGTGCAAAGCTATCAGAACCCCACAAAAGCAGTCTGATCTGGGCCAGGTTGTGTTTGGTAAGCAGCCGACCCATGGGTTGACGAATGGTCTCGAAGCAGCTTCTACCAGAGGTTAAGCACCCTCTCTACTCCGTGGTGAAGAATATTCTTTCTCTGGAATAAGGGCCTAATCCAGAGACAACACTTCCTTTTGCATTTTCTTGAAATATAATAATACTTTATTAATCTCACACAGATTGAATAAAGTAACATTTTATCTTAATTGATGATACTTTAATTAAATTCATTATCACTGTTTTAGGACTCCGACTTGAATAATATAATCCCCACTAACTGTCAGCTATGCAACCAACATACGAACCTGCTCACATTCCTTATTTATTATTATTGACCTGTATTTTAAGTCAGATCCTGGACTCATTCTCTAAACAGGCTAATTCTGAATCATTGCACTTATCTAGGATAGTTAATTAAACTAGGATAACTATCTTAACTAGAATGTATTACCAGGTTATAAAGCCTGTATGGCATGCAGTGTAGATAAGGAGCAAAAGCATTAGACATTTAGAAAGTGTTAATACTAACAATGTTGCATATTTATTTCTAAAGTCTCATATTTGCTCTCAATAAGCTCCATTCCATACGTACTAAATACTAAACACAACATATTATTCCAGCCTTACCTTTTCTATTATATGGCAGCTCTTATTGTGCGTTTGGACATGGCCATGCCACCATGTACACTCCTGTCTCCTCACCAGCTGCTGTGGTTTGGGATCGGTATGGAGAGGTGGACAGTAGTGTCTACCGAGTGGAGCCATTGAACTGCAGAATAAAATTGTCATAATACCCAACACATCCACACACGCCCCGCACTACCCTGTTTTCACTGGATCCCATCGTTAATGACTAAACGTGTTAACACTATGGGCCGGCTGTATGGCGCGTCAGTAGTTCCGGTGGCCAGTATGGCAGACGGCTAACAGAACGCCTGCCTGGCTCCCTGTTGTGCTTTTTAGTGAGAGGCATGTTATCCTACCAAGCTCGCTACCACCGTTCACTTTCCCACTGCATTCTTCAGCTGTACGCCAGTGTTAGTTCATCGGCAGGCCTCGGCTTTAATGTATGTGTGCCTTAACCGTTGGAAAGCAAAATTTGTGTGATGTGTGTATCTGATGCCGTTTGAGAACATACTTGGTGCATTCAAATAAAATGTAAACTGTAGCAATACGTTTTGATATGTTTGTTGGGAAATTGGAAAAGATGAAACACTGAACACAAGATGCTCTGAACGGATGATCACTGTCTAGTAGAAGCTCGGATGATGGTAGAGCAGTGGTTCTCAAACATTTTATCCCACGTTCCACCTCAGAAAATTTGTCTCCCCAAGTAATGACCAATATAAAATATAACAAAATACAGTAGCATAGGCTGGCCCAATTCAGCTACAGACAGCTCATGCAGGAGGCACATTTATTCTTAAAAATTATATTATTTGTTATGTTATCAGCTGTACAAAGTGGTAGCACTAGAACTGACACACACACACACACACACACACACATACACATAGGCTACAGCAAGTGAGAACATTAAGAACTATAAAATGCATTTCCTGCAGAAAATGCGGTGAGTGCTGTAGTACAAAGTGAGGTTGAAAATATTTTTTAATAAAGCCACATAGATTACATAAAGAAACGTTAAATGGCTTCAATCAAGTGATGGGATTTGAACAGAGTTCAAAAGTCTAAATGGAGTTAACAATGTAAACATGCACACCATTTAAAAAAAATTAAATAGTTGACAAATAAATTGACAATTGAATGAAAAGCGCAAAGCATTGCTAAAAATGCAGAAATGTTAAAGGAATTGAACTGAAGAATCTGAAATAGCCAAAATTGTATGTACTCGCCTTATGCTCATTTTTCCAGCCTAACGTCATTTAAAGTTATCAAATTGGGCGGGGAAATCGCCAAATCTGGCAACGCTGCCTGAACGTCGTAAAAAGTAATCAAGTTGAGTGAGAAAAACTGCCCAATCTGGCAACACTGCCTGCACGTCCTCGCGCTCTAACCTCAGCGTAAATCAATAAGACAAACTGAAAACAAGCCGACATGGAACTAAAACTGATTTTGAAAAAAGTATAAAGGTAATTGAAATCCTGTTTTTGATTATTGAAGATACAAGTGTGTTGATTTGTTAAACCTTTCAACGAAGGTTCACGATAAAATATTGACCAAGTTACGAAGTCTGAAGTAAGTGTCAGAGAATGGGCGGACGGCTCCTCCGTCCTCCCATTGACTTCCATTGTAAAAAATAGTAATTAAAAATAGAATATCTTCAAAAGTATAAAATATTTATGCATATACAACCACACAGACATCCGCTTCCGAGCATCCTCCTCACCAACGCCAAGTCCGTCGTAAACAAGCAGGATGATCTGGAGCTGCTGATGACTGCAAAGCAGGTCCTGACTCCTGAACATCATCATGAGACGTGGCTTCAACCAGAAATCCCAGACGCTGTGGTACAGTTCGAAGAATGCACTCTACATCGCTCAGACAGGAACTCAGCCATCGGTAAGAGCAGAGCTTTGTGTATATATAAACAAAGACTGGTGAGGCCATTAGCGGCCGCTGCTCACCAGATCTAGAGTCCATGTCAGTCGTGTGCAGACCCCCTGACCTTCGACTGATCCAACGTTTATGTAACTAACCAGCGTTGGTGCGTGGTTTGATTTTGTTTTCCATGTCAGTCGTGTGCAGACTCCTGGACTATCAGCCACGTTAGCCAGCTAGCTAACTGTCTACCGGTCAAACTTTATCATCGCTGGATCCATCTGTCTCCTGAGTGTATGGATTGCTTGCTCTGGACCCGGGTGAGTATGTTTGTGTGTTTGTGGTGGTGATTGTGCCAACCCGGGACTGACCCGCTTGCATCCCTCGCTAACCCGGCTGTCTGCATGCACTGCTTGCCTCGCTTAAAACATTGGCCCAGCTGTCTGGCTATCCAGCCGGCGTTCATGGGGGGAGCCCCCACTCCCTGCCGGCTCGTTAGCTGTAGCCTAGTCGGGTGCCGCCATGGCACGGTGGGGCTTGCCTGCCGCGCGGGTACGGTCTGGGGCAACCAACATCACCCACTCCACTAACTCCACCACCTGGTCCACTGCTGCATCCACACAACTCACTGCCTACCAGCTTCTAGCTAATCAGCTACTAGCCATTGACAATACACTACCCAGACTTCTTTCATCTGCTGTCATGTCACATCTCCACCTTGGATTACCACTCCTGCTACTCCAGACTCTTTGGACCCTCTCTACTCCACCAACTTCTCGCCCACTCGCCTACACTGCCGTTACCCTTCACCGACCCAACAACAACCATCGTCTCCCTGCTTCTGCTGCCACTGCAGCTAGCAAAGCCGGCATCCTTTGCCGATGCCGCTACATCCATCGAAGTTCCGGCCCCTTTCGCAACCAACACCTCCCCCATGGTTCACCTATCCCCTCACTCTGGACTAACTCTCGCCCCCCCGTCACCCCCATCTGCTGTACTGCCAACCTCAACAACCTCCGTTCCCCCTCCCCTGCTCCCCCATCCATCTCCCTCGCACTGCTGAACTGTCGCTCCCTCTCCAACAAATCACCCATTATATCTGAACTGCTACTGGACAATAACATCGATCTGGTCCTCCTCTGTGAAATGTGGCAACAGCCCCTGGATTTCTATGCTCTCAATCAAGCCACCCCTTCCAACTACAGTTACACTGCCAAACCCCGCCTCTCCGGCCAAGGGGGAGGGGTTGCCGTTCTCCATAAACATTCCCTCTCCATCACTGAACTGAACCTCAACCTCCCATCTATCTCATCCTTCGAACACCTTGCCTTCTCCCTTCCCAATTCTATCACTACTGTTTTAATTTATCGTCCCCTGAAGCCTCATCCATCTTTTCTCTCTGAGCTATCTGAGCTAACTCCTCACTATTGCGTCTTCTCTCTCTTCCCACCTCCTACTTACTGGGGACTTGAACATACACTTTGACCAGCCCAAGGCCCCACTGACATCTGACTTCTTCTCAATTCTTGACTGTTTCCAACTTACCCAACACATTGACTTCCCCACCCATACCAAAGGCCATATCCTGGACATAGTCTGCGCCGCCTCCCTACCCATATCTAACCCCCATCCTATCCCCTTCCCACTCTCTGATCATCTCTGCATCCTCTTCTCCGCTCCGCTGCCTTCACCCCATAGTCCCAAAAACCATTTCCTCTGCTCTTATCCTCTGCCTTCCCGCCTGACTTTGCCCCCTTTTCCCCTGATGACTATGCCATCATGCTCAACTCCATCCTTTCTGACTCCCTTGCCCCCTGTAAAACTTCCTCTGTCTCATTCACCAACTCCGCCCCCTGGTACACCCCGGAACTCCGCACCATGAAACAGACTGGCCGCCAACTCGAACGACTGTACACACAAACCAGCCTCACCGTTCACGCCGAAGCCTACAAACTTCACATCTCCTTCTACCGCGACGCCCTCCAAGCTGCTAAATCCGCCCACTTCTCCACCCTCATCAACAGCACCAACTGGAACCCCCGCATCCTGTTCTCCAACGTCAACAAACTGCTCCAGCCGCCGGACATCAATCCGCCCTCCTCACCTGACCTCTGTAACTGTTTCCTCCTCGCCTTTAACAATAAAATCTCCCAAACAAACAGCTCCCTGACTGCCGCCCTCAGTAACCCCTCCACCCCCATCTTTCCTGTCCCCCCCCCCCCCCCTCCCTGATCACCTGCCCTCCCCTCCTCTCACTGCCTTCTCCCCTGTTGACTCCTCCCACATCTTGGACATCATCACTGCGTCCAAGACAACCACCTGCTGTCTAGACCCCCTTCCAACGACTCTAACCAAGGCTTGCCTCCCTGTCCTCATCCCCCACCTCACCACCCTCTTCAATCAGTCTCTATCCCTTGGTCATGTTCCCTCTGTCTACAAACTTGCCTCCATCACCCCCATTCTCAAAAAGCCCACCCTTGATCCTGCCGACCTCTCCAACTACTGCCCCATCTCCAACCTGCCGTTCCTCTCCAAAATACTGGAATCCATTGTTGCCGCCCAACTACACACCCACCTCCAGTCAAACAAACTCTATGAACCCCTTCAGTCTGGCTTCCGCCCACTTCACAGCACCGAAACTGCCCTGGTCAAAGTCACTAACGATCTCCTCACCTCTGCAGACCCCGGTGCCCTCAACATCCTGCTATTACTTGAACTCAGCGCAGCCTTTGTTATGGTCAACCATTCCATCCTCCTTAAAAGGCTGCATCAACAGGGTGTTGAGGGCACTGCACTTGACTGGCTCACCTCCTACCTCACTGACAACAATTTGTCTCGCTCTCTGGCCACACATCCACCCTCTCTCCTGTCACGCAGGGGGTCTCTCAGGGCTTAGTCCTCGGCCCCCTTATTTTCATCTGCTACCTCTTCCCCCTCGGTCACATCATCCGCAACGTCAACCTTGACTTCCATTGCTACGCTGACGACACCCAGATCTACATCACCACCAAACCCACCCAAAATCCTCCCCTCACCCAACTCAATACCTGCATCTCTACAATAAAAGCATGGCTGACCCTCAATTCCCTCAAACTCAATAGTGATAAAACAGAGCTCCTCCTACAGATGGATAGATGATCAACGTTTGCTACAGTCCACTGGGTAGGCTGGTTAGACTGATCTATCCAGCACACATCTAGTTGGACATGCCCACCCAACCCGGTATCACACGATTTCATGCTCATGCGCACAAACGTTGATCTATTGAATTGTGTCCCAGGCACCAAATCCACTCTCAAAAAAACTGGACCCATCTCATTCACCATCGACACCTCGACCGTCACTCCCTCCCCCCTGGCCCTCAATCTTGGTGTTATCATGGACCCCACCCTCTCCTTTGTTCCCCATGTCAGCTTCATTGTTAAGACCTCCTACTTCCACCTCCGCCGCATCGCCAAAATCAGACACTGCCTGTCCCCCCCTGCTGCTGAATCCCTTATCCACGTCTTCATCTCGTCCCGCCTTGACTACTGCAACTCCCTCCTCACTTGCATCACCTCTCATTCCTTCTATAGACTCCAAATGGTCCAAAACTCTGCTGCGCGCCTTCTCACTCACACCCGGTCTCATGAACACATCACTCCTGTTCTCTTCACTCTCCACTGGCTCCCCATCAAACAACGTATCAACTTCAAAATCCTCCTCCTGACTTTCAAAGCTCTCCACCACCTGGCCCCGCCCTACCTGTCTGACCTCCTCATCCCCCATCGACCCTCCCAAACCCTCAGATCCTCCTCCACTCTCAATCTGACTGTCCGACCATCCAAACTTAAAACCTTCGGTGACAGAGCCTTCTCAAGAACAGCACCCCGACTCTGGCACTCTCCCCCAACCTGTCCGCGACTCTCCCTCACTTCCCATATTCAAATCCTGTTTAAAAACCTACCTCTATTTCCAAGCCTATGACCTCCCCTACCCATAACCACCCTTATCCCTATCTACTATCACACTCCACCTTGCTTCTGTTCTCTGTTGTGCTGTCTGCCGCTTGTCCCCCCTGATTGTCATCTCCCTCTTCGTGTTTTATGTAAGCGTCTTTGGGTCACTGAAAAGCGCTATAGAAAATGAATGATTTAGTATTATTATTACTATTATAACGGCCGTTTATATTCCCCCGGATGCAAATGCCAACATAGCGCTTAGCTACCTACAGACTAACCTACAGAATAAACTGCAGTGCACCTACCCAGATGTGCTCACATAGTGGCAGGCGACTTCAACCCCGCATGCCTTAAGTCAGCCCTCCCTAACTTTGCGCAGAATGTCAAGTGTGCAACAAGGGGGAAATGTGGGAAATGTGGCATTCAGCCACTGACCAACTGACAAGGGCAGCACCAACATTGGAGGGGGCACAGACACCTCACCGGCGGACGACCTAAACTCCTTCTTTGCAAGGTTCGAGGTGACACTCGTAGAATGCTGCAGTCTCCCCTGCTCCTTCGACCCACATTTATATGCATATCGGTCCAAACGATCAACAGGGTGGGTGGCATCTCCATCGCCCTGCACACTGCTCTGGAACACCTGGAAAGCCGTGGCAGGTATGTGAGGATGCTTTTTATTGATTAAAGTTATGCCTTCAATACAATCATCCCTCACACACTACATAAAAAACTGTTTAACCTTTGCCTTCCGCCGATCACCTGCACTTGGATACTGGACTTCCTTACCAACCGCAAACAGGCTGTTAAAATCGGACACCACCTTTCCTCCACCATCATGCTTAGAGCAGGTGCTCCACAATGCTGTGTGCTGAGCCCGCTACTGTACTCCCTCTACACACAGGACTGCACTTCATCACACCTCTCCCCTGCCATCTTCAAGTTTGCAAACTGCACCACTGTGGTGGGACTGTAGCCTGGGTAGCCCCTCCCATTCTTCCAGCGAATTGAGTTTGCCCTGAACAAGGGTCTGAAGAGCAATACATTTCTTTCTTTGGCTGGCTTTTCCCCTTGGCGCGCTATTGGCTGGTTTAACACAATGACGACAGGGAAGCGACGGCAAGCTGCCAATCGCATACAAAGTCAGTTGAACTAGGCCCGTTGATCACGCCTCTTGTGCTGAAGAAAATGATGCCAGCTTCCCCAGACCAACGTGCAATCTACGATTGGCTTGGTCTGGTAATAGCCAGGCTAGTGGGACTCATTACAGGGGATGATGAGTCAGCCTACAGAGGTGAAGTTCTACGACTGACGGTCGTGGCACTTAAGTGGTGCAAAAAGAAAAATCTTGTGCTAAATACAACCAAAACAAAATAGCTTATAATGGACTTCAGGAGGGAGAAGGGAGTGGATCCACCACACATCTTCATAAACGGAGACCCAGTGGAGAGAGTGCACTCTTTTAAATACCTGGGAAAACACATCTCCGACGACCTAACTTGGACAGTCAACACCACAACAACAACCAAAAAGGCCACTCAGAGGCTTTACTCTCCTGTGGCATCACTTTGTGGTACACAGGGTGCTCAGCGGCAGAAAAAAGCCCCTCCAGAGGGTCATCAAGTCAGTACAAAAAATCATAGGCTGCCCCCTGCCCTCCCTGGACATCATTGCAAACAAACGCTACCACCACAGAGCCTTAAACATCACAAAGGACTCAACCCAACCCGCCCACCACTTCTTCAAACTGCTACCCTCTGGCAGACGCTACAGATCTGCAAAAGCAAACACCACCAGACTCAAAGACAGTTTCATTCCTGTAGCCATCCGGACTCAACAGAAACTTGTAATTCCCATACCTGGTACATACATATATACATACATACATACATACACATACACACACACACACACACACACAGAATCACTCTAGCACTTTAAGACTCCAATTTCGTTGTATGTTTCTACTGCAATGACACTTAAAGTTCAGTTCATTCAGTAAAGAAATGAACTGAACTTTGAATGAACTGTGTAGAATTCTGCATTATCAATTTAATCAAACCAAAAAATATGCTATTTCAATATCCTACTTTTCTTGCGTTCTTGATGGAACGTGCCAGGCTTGAGGCAGTGACGTCTTGCTAGTAGTTAGGGGAACAGATGTGTAGCCCATCTTGGCGAAGTGAGCGAGAGTGTAGGGCAGCCCGATTAGATGATTGCACTGTCCCAAGCCAGCTTTGCAGTTGCACTGCGTCTCCCTTATGAATGGCTGCTCAAGTGACAGCTCCACCTGAAAAGATAATCAAACTTTAGACACTTGACACTTCAGAGTTGCTATTAACAAATAAATAACACACACACATATATATATATATATATATATATATATATATATATATATATATATATATATATATATATATATAGGTACATCTGGCATTTCAATGTTCTGCCATGAAAATATTACAGCTACATGCTGGTAGTGGTAGGTTGTTTACAGCTGTGATACATGCCAACACAACTTGAAAGATACTTGAAAGATAATATCTTGGACACTCATTGTACAAAAAAGTCAGGGTTGTGGCAAAGCTCATATTAAGATTGAACAGTATGGATTTTAGAGGTAGATACAGTGGGGCAAAAAAATATTTAGTCAGCCACCAATTGTGAAAGTTCTCCCACTTAAAAAGATGAGAGAGGCCTGTAATTTTCATCATAGGTATACCTCAGCTATGAGAGACAAAATGAAAAAATAAAAATCTAGAAAATCACATTGTCTGATTTTTAAAGAATTTAAGTATTTGGTCAATAACAAAAGGTCATCTCAATACTTTGTTACATGCCCTTTGTTGGCAATGACAGAGGTCAAACGTTTTCTGTAAGTCTTTACAAGGTTTTCACACACTGCTGCTGGTATTTTGGCCCATTCCTCCATGCAGATCTCCTCTAGAGCAGTGATGTTTTTGGGCCTTCGCTGGGCAACACAGACTTTCAATTCCCTCCAAAGATTTTCTATGGGGGTGAGATCTGGAGACTGGCTAGGCCACTCCAGGACCTTGAAATGCTTCTTACCAAGCCACTCCTTCGTTGCCCGGGCGGTGTGTTTGGGGTCATTGTCATGCTGAAAGACCCAGCCACGTTTCATCTTCAGTGCCCTTGCTGATGGAAGGAGGTTTTCACTCAAAATCTCACGATACATGGCCCCATTCATTCTTTCCGTCACACGGATCAGACGTCCTGGTCCCTTGGCAGAAAAACAGCCCCAAAGCATGATGTTTCCACCCCCATGCTTCACTGTAGGTATGGTGTTCTTTGGATGCAACTCAGCATTCTTTCTCCTCGAAACACGACGAGTTGAGTTTTTACCAAAAAGTTATATTTTGGTTTCATCTGACCATATGACATTCTCCCAATCCTGTTCTGGAATATCCAAATGCTCTCTAGCAAACTTCAAACGGGCCCGGACATGCACTGGCTTTAGCAGGGGGACACATCTGGCACTGCAGGATTTGAGTCCCTGGCGGCGTAGTGTGTTAGTGATGGTAGCCTTTGTTACTTTGGTCCCAGCTCTCTGGAGGTCATTCACTAGGTCCCCCCGTGTGGTTCTGGGATTTTTGTTCACCGTTCTTGTGATCATTTTGACCCCACAGGGTGAGATCTTGCGTGGAGCCCCAGATCGAGGGAGATTATCAGTGGTCTTGTATGTATTCCATTTCCTAATAATTGCTCCCACAGTTGATTTCTTCACACCAAGCTGCTTACCTATTGCAAATTCAGACTTCCCAGCCTGGTGCAGGTCTACAATTGTGTTTCTGGTGTCCTTTGACAGCTCTTTGGTCTTGGCCATAGTGGAGTTTGGAGTGTGACTGTTTGAGGTTGTGGACAGGTGTCTTTTATACTGATAAGGAGTTCAAACAGGTGCCATTAATACAGGTAAACAGCCTCAGAAGAAGAAGTTACAGGTCTGTGACAGCCAGAAATCTTGCTGGTTTGTAGGTGACCAAATACTTATTTTCCCCCATACTTTGCAAATAAATTCTTAAAAAAATCAGACAGTGATTTTCTGGATTTTTTTTTTTCATTTAGTCTCTCATAGCTGAGGTTTACCTATGATGAATAATTACAGGCCTCTCTCATCTTTTTAAGTGGGAGAACTTGCACAATTGGTGGCTGACTAAATACTTTTTTGCCCCACTGTATGTGTTATTTTAAGTTGTGACATTCCATCTTATGTCAATTTAAAACAGACAAGTGATTTGTAAGCTAATTACATTTTGAAGAACCTTCCTCAACCCTGGATACACTGCTCCAAGAACTGAGCAACTCTTATCTTAACATGAATGTTAATGCTTACCTTACCCTCACTTACCTGATAGTTATACTGTCATTATACTATCATTGTCAACAACAGTAGCAACATTCACCTAGCTCTGTCTTGCTTTGCTAATTTGAAACAAGATAATATTAGAGTAGATATCAATGAGGCTTATGTGATATTACATCAGCTACAGATAACATGTTAATGAGATAAAATCAACATGTTATTTTCGGTCAGACAGGGAAAGGTACATTGTGGATATGAACTCATAATGAACTTTTAGCAAGCTGGTTTAACTGTGGCACTGCTCTGCGAACTGAGCAGTTTGTCCACTTAGCACCTGATACCTGTATGATGTAAGGTGCCTAATTTTTCTGCACAAAAGGAAAAGACCTAGCCCTCACAAATATTTGTGTTGGGCTCCTATTCACCTGTGGATTAAATAAATGTTCAGTGTTAAATAAAATTGAACATAGTACAGACAGTCAACAACTCCATATCACAGCTAACTACTTCTAGCATAACAAGCTATAAAAAAAAGGCAGTAATGCCATTCTTACCTTCAATGTCGTGGATAAAACCTTCGATCCAGTTACTGTATCCCTTGAGTAACACAGCCCGAGGGATGTTAAAGTCGGTACTGGCCCATTGCTCCACATTTTGTATGTTTAATTCAGGCAGACAGGAAAGATTGGTGGTCCACACTGGAGGTTCCATCGCTTGTGCTGCTGAATCTTCCATGGATCTTATGCGTCGGAGTCCGACTTCCGGGTTTGTGTACCCCTCACGGGCCAAAATGGCTGCCAGGTGAATAAGGACCGTTGTGATCCAAATAATCTGTCGTCACCCCAACGTAAACACTGAATCATCATAATAACCTTCTTCATTGTCATCATCATCGTCATAATTCTCATCATCATCGCAATCATCATTATAGATGGCTTTTGGATTTGACTGTAGAAACTTTAGTCGTGTTTAATGCAGTGCTTCACGCAGCATCAACGCAGCAACAAATTGTAAATAACAATGGATCCCGAGTTCCTATACTAGGCATTATGATGGCGGTCCTCTGCGTAGTGCAGTGAAGTCTAGTTATTAGAGATGCGCAGATGAGCTGTAATGTCATCCCGATTTTGAGTTGCGTGTTCCGCGTCCCGACAAAAAAAAACTAAAGTGTCCAACCACTATGAAATGTCCCCTGTTGTCAGCGAACATAGCCAACGGGGTCTTATTGTAGCCTGATTATTATAAAGAATAAAGCATCCAGCATGAAATGATAACAGTATGTGAGGGCATATGCAGCAGGATGATTGCACAGTGGAATGCTTATGGAAAACCAGTGGACGAGCGCTGGGTGGGGGTTTCAGAAGCAGGGAGATTATAGAAAATTATAATTTGTCGTTTGTCTAGTCAATATGTTAACCTGCGTATTATTTATTTATTTATTTAGTTCAACCGCGACCCGCCCGCAATTCCTCCAAGTATTACTTTTTTTCACGCAATCCACCTAACCCATGGATTATCCACGGTTTCCGCGGGTATGAGCGCCAACCGCGCATTTCTACTAGTCTTTACTTTACTAGTTAGTTCTTTACTAGTTAGTAAACACTGCCGGTGAACTCCAGCTGTTCACGGGATTCCCTCCATGTCAACAATGGAAACGTCATGCGATTCACCCAAATTTCTGGCATGCCAAACTTTCAACGTGGGGTTTTCGAACGTTGCAGACGAAAAAATTGCAGATCGCAAGCATGTCAGATTACAAGACCTCGTCTCATCGCCGACTTTTCAAAATCGTGTAGGCCTACGACTCGCAAATTTGTCTGCGACGAACGAATCGGGGCAAAATCGGACGGAAATCGTGTATTCTGAACCAGCCATATGCAAGCAGCAACAGCGCCATTGTGCGAATTCCCTACTATACCAAACGAGACTCGTAATGGTAGGTAAAAACAATACTTTATTAAAGCATGCAATTGTGATGTAGAGAAAAATAAAACATAAAGTGCTTACTTGATATTGAAGCCTACAGCGATCGTTAGTTAACTTGTGTGGTGGTGCCTTATCATTTGTTTACCCATGGGCCATGGCAACGCGATTGCCACCTGCTGTACTATTCTCATTGGCTGAATCGTTGAGAACGTTTTAGACTCAATCAATATAAGGTAGTGACAAACAGAGACAATGCTCTGTTTGTTTGTATAGCAACAATATTAGGCCAAAACATTACTAAGAAACAAAATAGTTCATCAATACAGGCTGAAAAAAAAAATATATATAATTTTTTTATCCACGAAAAGTGGGGTGGACATTGGCCCCACGGCCTCATAGGTTCCGGTGCCTATGACAGTCAGTGTACCCTGCCCTGACTGTACTGCATATATATACGGAGAGGCCCTCTTAAGCCCATCAGTTACTTGGCTCCGCAGTGCATCAGTGTCTCTCTCTATGGCTCCCTCTCTCTCCTTTCCACTTTGTATTTATATCGATATAATGAGAGAGAATGTAATGAAAACTCCAACAAAATATAGACTCCATGGTTATAATAGTTTAAATATAATTAACTTATAAAGCGCGTAACAAGACAACGAGACGATCTTGTGGGCCAGCAGAGGCTGAATTTTAGATACAGATCTTGTTAACCCTAACCCTAACGATAATTGAATAAAAGCTATGGTCTACTTATAATATTTCTAACTAAATAATTGTTTATTTATATATATATATATATATATATATATATATATATATATATATATATATATATATATATATATATATATATATATATATATATATATATTATATATTTAATTAATTAAATATTAAACCTATTAGAATTCAATCTGTGATTTTTTTTTCCAAAAGGTGGGGGTTGGGCTCCGCAGCGCACTCTCTAGTTATTGATTTGTCAAAACAACTATCCGATTTATCACATTTTTAAACCCACGTCCCTTAAAGGGGAACTATGCAACTTTGGCTACTTCTTCGCTGTTTTCTTGGTTTGCGCTCGCATTGAGCGCTTCAGAGGAGATATTTTGCAACACTGTCGTAACAACTCGTCGACGACCCTTCCCCATCCACTTCTATGCTAGCCATGTGCATTTGTTTTCAAAGAAGCTGGCGAATGCGTGGAGCCATGTCCGAGGTAGATGTTCATAAAGAGTAGACAAGGTTATACATTTTGACAGGGTGTATGTGTTACAATAAACCCATCCTTTTTTTATAGTTGACGGGGAGATGTTATATCCTAGATTATAATTGTTTTATCTTTGGTTGTTGAACAGAACGATCAAGTGTAAGAGTGTTGGCCAACATAATACATAACAATAGCATAAACAATTTGCGCAGCAATCGTACATTTATGTATCTGCTCAAGTACGTCCCTTGTGTATGGAATTACAGGGAAATGGATTCAGAGATCGAGACGGTATGCTGTCGCTAATCCCCGCAGGAGAGTTGTCATAGGCAGATGCTGTGTCTGGAAAATTAGGGACACATTTACGTTTACGTGTAAATGCCTGCAAATAATCATTGAAAATAAATATAATTGTATATGGTTTTAAAATGTTTCCATTTTTTTTTAAATAAGATGTTTGCACCACCTTTCTTTCATTTGTTCAATAATACACACTTTGGTTAGAAAAATATACTTATTTTGGATATTGAAAGAAATGCAATTGACAGTTCTTCATGGTTTGTTTTTTTACCTTACGGCTATTGTGTAACATCTTCTTGAGGGTTCTCTGGACTTGTACCCGTGCAAGTTCGGATGTGGGTGGTGGCTGTACCGGGGCAGGCAGGCCGAGCCGTCTTGGGTCATCAAGCCTCAAGCCTCATAACAATGCTGTTTGCCAATGCTTGTAACTAAGAAAAAATACAAAGCAATCTTTTTACAAACATGTTTACAAGCGGTGAACTACACCAAAGGTATAACATGGCTAAAGCTATAATGGAGGTTCAAGTATCGTAACAGTTCTTTAACCGACAAATATATGCTGACTAGCAGCTCTCGTGCAGGGTACTGCATTATTTGGCCAGCTCTTTTTAGTCAGCTGATCCATGATGAATGTAGCAATCCCTTCGCTACTTGTGTTTATATCGAGCCGGTTCCGTGTTTGTGGGTCTGTAGTGCCGTAAAGCAATTCGGTGCTTCGCGAGACCCGAGTCTCCCGCGAGAGTGGGCAGCGGACCGCCGGCAGAAACTTGCATATTCCCTCTTGTATCATCGCTCTGAAAGATGCGCATGGACAGATTTTATAGTGAAACAGCCTATTCACCTTATTTCGCCACGCCCCTTTTTAAATGTTATTGTCTTCCACTTTGTGTTGAAAATTCCGGACGGCTAGCTACGGCTAGATAGCTACATTGAAATACCCGGTGAATTAAGATGGAGAGGCTAACGTGGGTAGAGACAAAAAACATGTCAAAATTTTGGATGGAGGGATTGTACTTTGCCACCCAAAGTTAATGAACTCCACCGAGTGGGTGGATGACATGCGGCGGTGGCCACAGGAGTCATTTGTTACCCGCGGCTTCTACATGCAAGTACAAATTGGCTTGTTCTGCACAAAGCTAAAGCCATGCAAGTTACTGATTTGGTCTCATTCAAAACAGGTAATGCTTCACATCCCATATGATGAGGCTTTCTGTGCAGACTGTGGCTAAACTAAGAGCATTCTATTTCAGAGACATGCTTCCTTTTGTTTCAGACGAATATAATGAAGGTTGCCTGTTGCTCTGTGAGCGTTATATGCAGTTATTCAAATGATTACTTTATACTACTTAAATACCTGTACATATTTTAACTACTATTTGTACATTTTATTGGCTATTGTTTTTAATGTAATTAGTTTTTGTTATATAAGTTTGTTGTAGATTTGTAAAAATGAACAATATAAACAAGAGGAACAGCATTTTAACCATGTAGCCATTACAACTGATTTAACTTATAACTGATTGAACATCTTATTCCTCATCTTTTTGTATAAAGTCCCCACGAAGATTACATAGACCTACACAGATTCTCAGAATCTTGTCAAATTTCGGGGCAAGGTAAATGGGCACTGTTTGAGAGACTATTCTGTAGTTATTCAGGCGGCGTATGACCCTCTCAACGTGCACTCGGATATTGGCTATGCGCCTCGTGTTGGTGGTGTCTTCTTCGGGCAAGGGAAGGCCTCTTCTGGTGAAAGCTGGCAGGACGAGCTTGACTTTACGTTCAAACAGAAGATCTTGGATAACAAATCCTCAGTCAGCCATCACCTCATCACCTGGATGCAGATACTCCAGAAACCCTGAGTTGGCTGTAATGAACTTGTCACTGCATCTCCCACCATATGCTGAAGAGATGAACATAATCAAACCACATGGTGCAATAGCTATGAGGAACTTGATTGTATTATGTCCATAGTAATGACTGTATGACTTGCCTCTTGAGTCCAGATTGTGAACCTTCTGAAGAGGTGTCTCAGAACAGTCGATTACACATGTGGTTAATGGATAATGTTCCTTGAAGCTCTGTGGCATCGTTGCCTGGATCCTCTCTCGGGCAGCCATGGAAAATAGCACCTCATCTTCTCCATGAAGTCCAGCCACTGAGAGATTATCCTACTGACCACAGACTGAGACACTCTGAACCTCTCTGCGATGTCGTCCTGCAGTAGATTCAGCAGAAGCTTCATCAGGGTCATCAACAGTTGATCCTTGGGATGTAGCTGAGAGATGCTGCATCCTTCTTTCAGGTCGTCGGATAAAGCCTCAAAGGCATCCACTGACAACCCAATTTACAGTATACACAGCCGATCATTCCGGAGAAGTTTGGTGTGTACAAGATGTTGTTCAGGGCACTGTGTTGCCTGGTCATGGAGGAGAGGACAATGGAGTGAGCCACTGACAGCAAAGATGTGATCTTCCATGAATGTATACTTCCCCTGTGTAGAAGCATCACGGTTTGTCATCCCATCAGTCAACCCATCAGTCTCCTGGATTGCAGAGCTGGTTGAGGGTTCTGTAGAAATAACAGCATCAGACATCAGTAAGTTATCAACGATAAGGTTAATCATTTACTGCCTTTCAACATAACCAGTCCTGGATATTAAATTAGAAAGCCTCGACCTGATCTTATGTTGTAATGCTGTTCATTTTTTGAGGTCAATCCAAGGCATAGTTATGGGTATATGCTGATCATACTCACTAGACGCTAGCTGGCTAACGACTAGCGATATTGATAGCTGTTAGTGCTAAAATGTTATCTTACCTTGGAGCCTCGCAAGCATCCGATGAGCCTTTTTCGCCGGAGGAATAAGATATCCCAACCATTTCTCGGGGTATGGGTGTTGGTTTGGTTGTCTGCCGTCCACAAAATGAAAAGAACAGAGTAGGGTTTTTTCGGAGGTTTCTTCAAATTTAGCGCCTTTAGCCACATACGCCGGTCCTCATCGCTGGATGGCGGAGGATGAAGATTGAAGGTTGCCCCACAACATTCTGCCCTGGTTTTCCCGTGTACAACACAGTATTGTTGCAAGGACACCCGTCTTTTATTCCAGTTGTTATGGCAGCCCCGCACGGAACAAATAATGCTGGTCATCTCGACTAAAATTGCTAATGTATTGTGCCACTGTACGATAATGGACAGAGTTGCTCAACCGGAAGATAGAACACAAAACGGAACCAATATGGCGCCCCCCTTGTTTACGGGCGGAATAAGGTGAATAACCTATTTTTGAAAGCAAAGCACCAAGCATATTGATTTAACGAGGCAGGGTTATTTGAAACAATTAAGTATCATGTGTGAGAGGTCATTCCTCCTCCTGAGTGTGCTTGCAATTGATGTGTACCCCTACTGTCCACAAGCACCCCCCCCCCCCCCCCCCCCCCCCCATATGGATATGGAGAATTGTTGCCACGTCCCAGTGGTGGTGGTGTCATATATATGAAAGAGGGCATTCAAATATACTACAATTATCAATTAGGAGGCCAAAGCCCTAGGCCTATAGGAAGTGATACAATAGGTGAGTGAGTCAAGGACATTAACAGGTAAGCTATAGACCTGGGGTCTCTTTTATATCAAAGGGAGTCTCAAAGGACGCATATGATTATCAACTTCGGGGCTCCAGCCCTACAGGAAAGGCTCACACAGCATCATCAAATTCTCCATTGAAACGTATTGGCAATAAGCCGTTGCAAAAACTTTATCTAAATTAGTTGACAAGTGATAGAAACTTGTCCTGTAGACCTTCAACCAGGGTGCATCTTGGGATTACTCTGTGAAAATTGTGGGTCTCTGGAAAAAAGCCAGCCCTAACCCTAACCAAAAACCTCAGACTTTACAGAAAGTCCACACAAGTCGATTGCCGAATGCGCAGGTGGAAGAAGACCACTCTCGGTGTGCAGGGATTTTTTGGTGTGCCTGTGGGTACTGTGAGCCCACGGGCACCGAAGCAGAATGTTTATGCTGCCAGGAGTGTGACCTTTTTCGTCGTGCCCTGGACACAATGAATATAGAAACACGCTCTGTGTCTGCTATGGAGGATTCCCCATTCCTCGTCAACCGCGCCGTACTGGGAACTTTTTTCCGTTTACCGAAAATAAGAGGCGACCGATTCTGGAGGGACAAGACGGACAGTTATCGAACTAGATCAACTAGTTATTGATCTAGTTTTTCATCATAGCTCGTTTTGTACTGGTAGAGTGGTACTACTGCTAGTGCTCACTTTTTGCAATTTTATCCAAGGATGTTATAATGGCATACGCATTCTTATTTAAATACAGTGCCATGAACGGTAACGCGTGTTTGCAAGCTACGTAGACCAAGCCAATGTGTTAGAGTTGCCTAAATGACCACAGTGGCCTATTTCTGACCCTTGCTTTTGTCTCCCTTCCCCTCAATGCAGACTAGTTGCCTATCGCGTAGTCTTGGAGTGGGCCCTTAGGGGAGAACGCCTTGGCCGCAGGGTAAGGAGAGTGCTGCCAAGCTGTGTGTGGAAAGCCATTAGGAAGAAGTACCCCTCCCTCACTGGAGAGTAACAAGGTTTCAAGGAGGCAGAAGACATTCACAGAATATTCTGACCATTTTGATAATGACAATTATGTAAGTTTCATGTGAATAATGGACAGTTTTATCACAGTCTAATGCTCATGCAAATATTTGTATAATACCTATCAATAAAAGTAATTTGTATTTCAAGAACTTGTTTATTGTGCAAGAGGTGATCTCAGAGGTGCTTGAAAGGTAAATTAACGATTAGACTTCATCACCGCACACTCAATCTCTTTGGTCTTGTTTAATGCCAATATTTCGGCCTTATCAAACAAACAAGACCACAGAGATTGAGTGTGTGGCAACCAAGTTTTTTAAATAACTAGTTTGTTAACATACTAAATACAAAACATTGCCACTATCAAATAAGCAAGACCAGAGATTGAGTGTGCGGCAACTATGTTGCTTTTCTTTTTAAAATAATTGTATTATTATATACAAAAATAATCTGTAAAACATGTAAATGTAAACAAATAATTGTTGTCAAGCTTCAAGGATCCTTGAACCGGGATGTAAACTTTGCAATGAGCTCAGACTTATCAGGCCTTCTGCTGTTTTAGCCTGTGGCCTGCCAACATTTGCATTATTATCCATAACTGCCAGTTGTGTGTGGGCTAGCATGGTGTCATATATCTGAGTGGTATACCTCAATGGACCCTGTGTAGGTTCAATTTAACCCATCAAAATATATTTGGCAAAATTACATAATAACGTGTTCAGAAATAGTTCAAAAAGTTAGTTAATTTAAAACAACCACTTCTAGAACTACAGTGTCTTGTTATTCAAGTGGTACAGTAGAGTACTGCTACATATAATCATGCATAGTTGTAAACTTACTTTAGCTATAGGAATAAAACATTTCTCCAAATCTCAAGTTAATTATTTTGAAGGCATACCAGTGTGCTTGAAAATGACCATCTGCTGCAAGTCACGCAGAAGATTCTTTCCCAGGACTAAGTCTTTCACAGCCCGGAAAGCTGGAGAATCAGACTTCACCACCTCTTTTTTCGTTGTTCCTCCTCCGTCAATGGTGCGTGACGACATGTATGTTCAACACCAGCCTCCTCCCATCTATGCACACCATAGATGTCGTGCAGCAGTGACGTCCACCGACGCACACATTCCTGGAAGATGTAATGTAGTAATTTAGGTTTTTGGTTACACAATTTGAACATTTCACTCATTGCTTTGGTGCAGTCTTTGGCACTATGGTGCCCCTGCCCAATGACAATACATAAGTTCCTTCTTACCTTTCCATCACCATGACTTGAGCTACAGGACCAGTACAGGTGATTGCAGATCAATTTTAGCCATGGCAGTAGATCTCTATTTTATTTTTTGTTGCCTAGGGTGAGAAGGTTTTTCTTCATGCCTAGAAAAAACTAAAAGGGTAGATTTTACCAACTGCAAAAATAACAAAAGATATGGTGTGAAAATATGGGTTGTTTAAGATGTGTCACTTACCCTTACTGACATGCCATGTGTCAAACTCATGACGGATGTGGCCATAGCTCTCCCTCATAATTTTTCGTATAGAGGGAGCTCGATCAGTGGTTATGACACCAACATCCACAGCCATTGAAAGAAGATGGTCCAGGCCTCTTTGAAATCCAATTGCCTCCATGGCAACGGAGCTGGGGGCCTCTGTGACCTATGGAATAACATTCTTATTCATCAGGCAACCTAGCACCTTGTCTTGGTAATATATTTTTGTTCGTGAACTTTTCATGCTAATTTACCTGGACTAACTCAAAATGGAGAATATTTTTAGTTGCATCGTCCTGGAAGTAGTATGCAGAGAATTTGGCGCTGAAACCTGTACAATAAATACATACACATAAATATAGCTGTACCTTATGGTGTTCAAAATGACACTCAAATTGAATAAGTAATTATGCATACCTGGGCTATCACACCTGACATCTCCTCCCAAGTCAACTTTCTGTCCGGAAGCACTTAGTTCTCTGACATGCTCTATGTTGTTATCTTGCTGTGCCTTGTATGCGTAGTTCACAGCTGGAAAGAGGTATTTGGATTGGATGGCATAGTATTATGATTTACTGGGGAGTTGTAGGTTGACAAGTTGTGCCCAGTCTTTTATATTGGTGAAGGTTGCTCCTGTAAACAAGATGGCAGCACAGGTCAGTATGTTGTTACGTCCCATCTGCCTCTGGTCCGGGCACGATTCCCATTCTCCACTGTGTCCTTGCAGGCACCTCCAATTATTTTTTATTTGGCTTCCATGTTGTGTTGTGGTCTTGTCTTCAATGGCCGTTCTGCATTGGCGGCATGTTTTAAAAAGTTCCATCAGTTTAGGCTCATCCACCAACCACCTCCTGTCTGCCGTGGTATTCTCAGAGCCTTTAATGGATGTAGAACCTGAACCCGATCCTGGACTAGATGTGGAGGTGTCACTCAGTGGCTTGAAGCTATCGTCAGCTGGGTCGTCTAGTCCAAATTCACCAAAGCTTGTGCTCATTTCATGTAGAGGATCATCTACATCCTCTTGTGGTATTTACAGGGATACATTTTGGATTTTATGAAACAAAGCAAGTTTTTGAATCAGAGTTCAACTGACATCAAAGCATACAGGGCCGGAAAAGCAAGCCATGTACTCACGGGTGAAACGTCTTCTGGGGCAGAATGAGGCAGAATCCATGATGCCGATGTAGCACCTAATACCTTGCAATAAAAAATAAAAAAATAAATAAAAATTCACAATGTCAAGTCAGTTGGCTTGAAACATCAACGGTAACCCTTGTGATGCAATGCTTACCTCTGGAAGTTTCCACGTTGAAGGCCGTGCCAGGTATCTGCCAGATAGTGTGGGCTTTGTGCGTGGCCTGACCACGGCTGGTTCCTGACTAGTCAGGGATAATGTCAAAGCTGAGGGCAGACTAGATGTGGACTGTTCAGCGCTGTTGTCTTTGCCCTTCTTTGGGGTAGACTGAGGGACTCCAGCCAGCTCTGAAAGGTCCATGTGTGTTCCAGAAGACTGAACACCACTAGCCTAAATGTTGAAGGAGAATATTCAACACCGAAATCAGTATCAAATGTAGCATACCTACTTAGATCAAATTAGTGGATTCATTTTATACTAATATAACAGCTACTTCTGTGCCATACAGGTTCAATCATTCATTGTATCTGATGACGGAAAATCTGAACTGTAAAATGCTGAAAGCTTAGTATGCAGCATTTGTCTTTGAGCAACATAAACGGATCTTGCTCTGCTGTTACAAATGGGATCAACATGTAGGCTACTTCATTCAACTCTCACAACCATTCAGCCCCCATCCCCCACCCATCTCAGCAAGACGGTCACAACTCCCCTTTTTTGCATCTTGAGGAGCTTCAATTGATAGATTACCATTTAATTAACCAAATGGTAAGGTAGTATTGGGGGGCAATGCTGCCCTACAATGGCAATATGAATTCCTGGCTTTAGGCAATGCTATGGACTTCTACTTGCAACGTTTGTTTTATTGTTCGTTGTATGTTATTGTACCATAATTACACAAATATATGACCGCAATTGTTAAACGTTCTGATGACTTTATTCTACACGGTTGACACAGAAAACGATAGACGTGGTGCGGAAATTCCCACCACAAATCCTTATACACAATAAGTCGAGGTTAGCCTATCTGACAACTCACAACTTTCACTTTCTCAAATGACGTTAGGGCTTCTAGGACTTTGTTTCGTGACGCATCCTCCCCCACACCAATTGTGAACAATCATATATAACACGACAAATAAGCAAACAACTTTACCTCAAGTCTATACGTAGCCACTTGCCGCACTCGTGGAATAGCATTGTTCTTCAATTAAACTCTTTTTGGGTTCTTTGGGTCAGCAGCTCTTTTGGGAATGATGAAGTTGTCCTTATCAAAATGAGCACTGCAGACACTGTGATCCTTCTGCATTAGCGTCTCGATTGGCGTCTCAATATCCATATTCAGAACAATAAGCCACTGGTCTACCAGAGATCGGTCATTGTACCACAATGGCAGTCTATGGAAAGTTTCTGGAGTGTTACTTTTCATTTTTGTTCCGCAGCCGGGGAAAACACAAACACAAACCATCTCTCTCTCTTGACTTCAAGTTGTAGATGGGTCGTCTTCTCCGGTGCTTGAGCTGTCCTTCACTCCATGAGTCAATCATGTGTGCAGTGCGTCTTCTGTCAACAACGTGCCATGCTTGATTGTAGCGAACAAATATTTTGTAACTGTAACTTACATATGCAAGTCCTTTAATTTACGTGTCAACACTTGCTATATATTATTTACAAATATAAATTATATCAATTATAAATTCCAAAACTTTCCTCCTTGAACTGAACTCTGGCGCATTCGGCAATCGACTTGTGTGGACTTCTTGTAAACACGGACCTACCGGTAATGCTTGTTAAACTGTCTTTTTAAATAAACTTTGGGTTTGCAAACTAAATTGTTTGTGCTTTGTTTTATGTGTAGGGACCCTAGTCATGCTACTGCAGCGGTTTGGTGCTATTTTTAACAATATTAGTGGTTAAAAAATGCTGATTTGGAAGCAAAACTCAATGCCCCAAGCCAATAACATGGGCGCCAAACAATGCGCCGGGCAAAATATAATACTTGATTTTCAATGAAAAAGGTATCTGGGCTTAGATACCTTATTTGATGGGTTTTCATGCCAAAACAAAGACCCTGGGTTCAATTTTCGCCGGAATTACACTTTATTGTGGATTTCTCTCATAACTTTTTGTCATTATTAAAGAGAGGCCTGATTCTCAAATATGCATGTTGGAAGGCTAGGGTGTAGGTCTGGGAAGAACTTCAGGCCATGCTTTGTTGACAGCAGGGCGACACTAGACATACATAGGAAGCTTGCAATGACCATTTCAATCAGAAATAGAAATAGTCAATACACACTCAGTACACACTCAGGGGTTAGAATGACCTCTCACACATGAAACTTATTTTAAAATATTTAAAATAACCCTGCCTCATTAAATTTGTCTGTACGCATCTCTCAGAGTGACGTTACTAGCCACCAGACTGATAAAAACAGAATAGAAAGATATGGGGGGCGGTCGATGGCAACAACCATAGAAACCATGACAGTCAAGTGACGTGGACGCAGGCCCATTGAAAAGAATAGGGCATGTCTCATGATTAGAGCCGTTATTGTAATGCGTTTTCCACGGTGGAGCAACGTTGTTATACTACATGCTGGTGTGAGACTTGGTTTAAGGGATGTGATTAGTTTCATTTTTTGAGGGGGTCTGCAGCAAAAATCTGATAAATCGAATTGAGGTTTTGACCAATCCATAAATAGAGCGTGCACTGCGGCGCCCGCCCCCCCTTCTGAAGTCAAAAAAAAATCTCCCGATTGAAAGGCATTGGTTTGATATTGAATTAAATATTGAAATATATATATTATACATATAAATATACAATTATTTAGTTATAATATAAGCAGACCATGTAGCTTTTATTCAATTATCGTTAAAACAAGATCTGTATTTGACCATTGAAAATCCACTTCGACCAATGTGGAAGTGTGGTTCAGGTATAACAAGATAATATTAATATATTCATAATATAAAAACGATAAAAACAATCAAATTCAGCCTCTGCTGGCCCACAACTAGATCGTCTTGTTTCCTCGTTACACGCTTTAAGTTAATTCAATTTAAATTATTATAACCATGGAGCCTTTATTTTCTTGCCGTTATCATTACATCCTTTCTCGTTATATCAATATAAATTCTCGAAACACAGTGGAAAGGAGAGAGAGGGAGCGATAGAGAGAGACACTAGATCAAATTAGTGGATTCATTTTAGAGAGACACTGCTGCACTGCGGAGTCAAGTGACTGATGGGCTTAAGAGGGCCTCTCAATATATAATAAATATATATCTTTAAAGATATATATATATATATATATATATATATACATATACCTGTGTATATTCTGAGAAACGCTCCCATCCAAAATGCATTGGTTTACATTTCGTTCTGTGTATTACGAATAAAAATCTGACAATCGTGCTCAGGAACACGATTCAATAGTTTTTCATGAGCATGAGAATGAAATGTTTTTGAGGAGGTCGGCTGTACAAAACAGGGAAATCAGAGTAACCCTAGTACACTACATTTAACCTTTGATGCATTTGTTGTTTTGACATCAGTAGAGGGTGTACTGTACTATCTGTACAAACTATACATATTGACATATGTATAGGTAGAGGGTGCACTGTCTGTACTGTCTGTCACACCCCTTCTGATCCCTCTCTCTCTCTCCCTCCCTCTCTCTCTTTCTCTCTCTCTCGTTTCGTCCTGTGGAGCACGAAAATTGTCAGAGAAATGCTCCCATTCAAAATGCATTGGTTTCCATTTCGTTCTGTGGAGCACGAAAAATATATTTCAGTTTTTGAGGAGATTCTCTTTTTTGAGGAGATTTCGGAAATATTGACAGATAACTAGAGGGTGCACTGACTGTACTGCATTCGCACACCCCTTCTGATGCCTCTCTCTCTCTCCCTCCCTCTCTCTCTTTCTCTCGCTCCCTCTCTCCGTCCCTCTCGCTCTTTCTCTCTCTCGTTTTGTTCTGTGGAGCACGAAAATTGTCTGAGAAACGCTCCCATTCAAAATATATTGGTTTACATTTCGTTCAGTGGAGCACATTCGTTTCAGTTTTTGAGGTCTGCTTAGAAGGTGCTAACCCTGACTTGGGTCCACTGTACTGTTTGCTCTCTCTCTCTCTCTCTCTCTCTCTCTCTCTCTCTCCCCCCCCACATTCAGAATGCATTGGTTTACATTTCCTTCTGTGTAGCACAAAAAATTGTCAATCATGCTCTGGGACACGATTTAATAGTTTTTCATGAGCATGAGAATGAAATGTTTTTGAGGAGGTCGGCTGTACAAAACATTGAAATAAGAGTAACCCTAGTACACTGCATTTAACCTTTGATGCATTTGTTGTTTTGACATCAGTAGAGGGTGTACTGTACTATCTGTACAAACCCCTTCTGAAGCCTATATCTCGAAAGGAATAGTCTCTTATAGTTGGATACTTGAGCCTCCATATATCAACTAGGTTGAGGTTATCAGCCAGAGTGTATAGGCGGATGCAGGACTTCGACTTTTGAAGGAATTAGGAAAACTGCTTGAGTACAAGGGGATCTAGCACACAGTTAAAGTTCACCCCCCCCCCCCCCCCCCCCCATTATACCACTAGTACTGGAGATGTCTGGAACCAAGCCAAAGACCTTCTGAAAACAGTCAGGGTTGTCAAAATTTGGTGCACACACGACACATTGACATTCAGGGCCTAAAATCCATATTGCGATATACATTGCAGCCTCTTGCGATAACGATATATATCACAATATAAAATCTGAACAAATTCAGAACAGGTTACATAGACCCTAAGGAAAGCCAAACTGCTAAATATATTTAAAAAAAAAAGAGAAATATAGTATGTCATTTCGAGATCATTTATTGTGAAATACTGTAATCATACAACATAATGTTGCAGATAAATAAAATTAGTATTGGGTTTCTTTCCTTTAGTGCAAACCATTCTAAAAGGCACTAAACTTAGTTTAAGTCCTTGGTTCTTAAATGCCACCCAAGATGCAGAGAACAGGAAAAACGGGTGTCTTTCTAGATAAGGAACAGACACTGTACTGACAATTAGGGATGGGCATGATTAATTGATGATCGATCATTGATTGTTACGATTTTTGTCGATTGCGTGACATTTTTTATCGATCAAAATGAGGTTGACCCAGCCGGAGAGGTGGTCTCGGAGACGTTGCTCAACATGGTGCAAAGAGGAGACGGAACGTCTATTGGATATTTGGGTCCGATATCCAAAAGACATTCCGTCTCCTCTTTGCTCCATGTTGAGCCACCACCCGACGGTCCGACAAAAGCAAGTAAAAAGTATGCTGGAAAACATAACTTAAAAATGCCGATGCATTTAACACATTCCGAGTCAGGATGAGGGAGAAGGAGTTGGACCAGTCCGCAGATCAATCTATATCACGCTGGATAACAATGATTGTTTACTTTCACCGGTGCTTCCCCCCCCCCCTTTTTCTTTAACGCTTTACCCCGTCCCAGACCTTTTTGTCCAATGATTTAACGTTCTTTGCACACATGCAGTTTTGTTGACGAATTCTGGCACTGTTGCGAAAATTGCAATGTGAAAAGGAACCGCACCAAACCAAAAATTAAACATTGTATTTTGCGTCAACATACATTATCGCGATAGAGCGATATAATTAAAATCTCTACCGTAGGCCATTTTTTTATCGTTTATATCGTATATCGTTTATATCGCGCATTACTACACACAGGTTGACTAATACCGTTAACAACATTAGTTGTCAATAGTATGTAGAAACCTACCGTTGGGATCATTAATTGTAGAGAACTTAAAAAAAAGGGATATTTTTCCTAATTAGAATGGCCACCCCCTCGCTTTAGCAGTGAAATTTGCTTCATATAGTTAGTCCACCCAACTGACCTTAAGTTTCCCTTAAGCAGTCTGCTTGATGTGTGTTTCCTATAGGGTCAGAACAGTCGCATTAATAATGAATGCACAGAGAAGGATTCACAAATGTATTTTGTGATTTTTATATAAATTACTCTCTTCTCACAAATACATTTCAATGCACACACAAATGGATATCGGTATGTATAAATGTAAAATAAATCCTTAAACAAAAATAAGTTTCACAAACACATTTCTGATCCACACACAAATGTGTCTTGTTTTAAATAAATGTAATATAAATCCATAAATATATGAATTAAAAAGATATTTGCAATTTGCATACAAATTTTTTTTTGGATGTTTTACATTCGTTAAACCTGAATTTACAAGACACTTTTCATTTGAGAACTTGTTTGCATTTGTGTGTGAACTGATCTGTATTTATATGTGAATCTTTGAGACTCTCCTGGTGTAGTTGGATTCACAGGCACCTCAGGAATCCTTCTCCATTCACATTTGTGAATCCTTCTCTGTGCATTCATTATTAATGGGACTGTTCTGACCCCACAGTTTCCTGAAGGAACATTATATCTGCAGACAGAGATTTCAAGGAGGGAGCCCAGTGCTTGGTTGTTATCAGCCATGGCAATGATGTGGGGTGGTACTGGTGTATGGGGTGGGCTGGGCATCATAGACACAGATACATAGTGTCACAATCTTATCGTCCCGTTGTCTAAGGTCACGTCAACTGTGTCAGTGTAACTAAAAATATGTGTGGGATATCTCTCTATCTTCTTCCCTCCTTTGACACATAATTTCCATACTAACCTATTTTTCAACAGTGCCATGCAATACCTCACAATCATTACCATACAACCGATCTGGGAAACCTCCAGTCTGACTATTCCTGGGAGGGAACCTGACCACACTGGCCTCGCCGATGGCATTATACCTTGCAGGTTCACCATAATATAAAACATTCAAATAAAAGATATTCAAACATAAAACGTTCAAATACAAAACATTCAAACACCAAAATATTTTACATGTGGGAACTGAAAGGAGGAAGGTGGCCCCTTTTTCTCTCTTTAACCAGTTGTGTTCATATCCAATTACCACCCTGCTTGGGCATTTGGAGGTTGTCCTCAGGCGCACCTTGTTCTCAGATTCCAGTGGGTTCCTTGCAAGTGGGGAGGAACTGATCAGCGGGGTTGTGTACAGTCTCAGCAATGTAGGCCTGAAATTGGGCGCTAGCCTGTGGGGTTGATAGGGCAGTAACAATGAGGCCATCACCTAGTGATGAAGGTAGCAATTTGGCGATTCCAAGGGATACACCAATCAACCACCTCACAAAAGTCTAACTTATGTGTCCTGTTCTGCTAACTATCCGAATAGTACCAACTTTGGAGGGTATACATATTGTGGCAAGTTCCCCCTCCTGTTGGCTGTTACTGGGGCTAAGCCCAGCACTAGGCCTGTAACTAGTAATTTATACATCATCTTGTTCTGTCGAAGACGGTGGTTTTAGACCTGCTCTGGTCTGTCCTAGTGTGTGCGTTGGGGTCAGGGCTGGCTTGCAGTGTGTAAGTGGGACGAGGGTGCCCCTGGCTTGTCTTTGGAGAAACTGAATAAGGGCTGGCTAATGCTACCTGGTATGGTCCTTCCCAACTTGGCTCAGCCCACTTCCTTTTGTGCTTTCCTTTTGAAGACTCTCTTTCTATCAGGGTCTGGATCGTACAGTTAGGGGTCTGAGGATTGGGGTCTGTTCGGCCCGTGGGGAGGGGGCTCAAACATTTATAAAATACACTTCATGCAATAATTCACCGGCTATATCATCAATTTCATTTTTTCATGTCCATTAGACCAGGTTAAAAACATTCAACAATAAACTTTCTCAATTGCAATTTTACCTTTCCCCAGGCCCGGTCTACTTTTACTCACTAGTCTCTATCCTCAAGTATCTCTAATCGGTATTCTATCCTCGAGGACCTCTACTTGGTATTCTTTCCTCTGGTATCCCTACTCGGTTTTCTATCCTCGAGTACCTTTCCTCGGTATTCTATCCCCAGTATTCCCTCGAGTATCTCTACTCGGTATTCCTTGGGTTCTTCTCTACCCGTTTGCCAGTCGGTACTTTTGGGTTTTGTATTACAGCATATAGTTATAGTTTATAATATAAAAACCTATAGTTTTTAGGTTTGAAGGGTTTAGCTTGCAGGACTGTTTTACCGGTTTCAAAAGGAGACCTCTCACCTTGATTCTCCCAAAGCTTCAGTGCGCGGCTGGGGCTTTGCCGTTCCAAACTCTCCCACCTAATAGTCCTATATACTATTGCTGTAATCCATTTGGTTGGTACGCCGGTACGTGCAAGTCGTACGTGCAAATCTCCCAGCTTTCTTGCGGCATTTCACTGAGGCATGCCCCCTTTTGGTCGGTCCCGCTCGCTATTCTTAAAGTAGAGCGAGTTCAGTGAGGCCGACCATACTACTCATCAACAAAAATGGCTGCGCCCGTAAAGAGATTTATTTTCTTTGTATTTGTATCACGTTGGTCATTTTAAAGGTTCCATAGCATGCTACTTTATGGATGCTTTAATATAGATATAAGTGGGCCCCTAACACAGTATTTGAAGACTTTCCTGAAATTCAGCCGTGGTGCAGAATTACAGCCACTACAAGCAAGTCGCACATTGAGCTTTCCCCAAACCCGCCGTTTTGGTGTCTGTAGCTTAAATGCAAACGAGGAGGAGAGAGGCGGGTCAAGGAGGAGGGTGGGGGTGTGGCCCTGAGCAGCCACGGTAGCATGCGCTGTTTACAGTGGTTGTATCGCAATGGCGAGGCGCACACAGCCTTTGACCGTGTTAATCTCAAATGACTGCGTCGTGTTCTCCGAATTCTCTGGTTCTTCCACGTCTACATCAATCTGAAGTAGACTGAACCACGACATGGAGGAGAAAGGGATTGTTGCCCATGATTGTTGACCGCGATTGTCTCCCGCCGGAGCCTCGCTGCCGAGGGACAACCGCCTCGGCAGAGGGCAGTGGGCAATGGGCAGCGGGCAGCGCTTAGGCACCACCGCCTCCTGCAGCAGGCAGCAGGCAGCACCGAGGCGGTGGTCCCTCGGCAGCGGAAAGCGGGGCTCAAGCGGGAGAAAATTGCGGACAACAATCCCTTTCTCTAACAAAGAAGTGTACAACACTTACGTTACAGTGTGTGTAATCACATACACACACACATGTGCTGCTCGCACGGTCATAGCTCATTGTCTCATTCGCCAGCCAAATTCTCTGGGCGGGCAAGGCAGAGAAAGGGGAGGTAACTTGGCCCCGGAACACGCCTCTGCCTTTTGCCGACACGCCTCTCAGGGCGCAAGTTTATTGGCGCAGGTTTGCTGCGGGGGAAAATTGGCTTTGCGCCAGGTGCAAACTAGCAGAGATACAGTGTAGAAAGTCAATTGCGCTGGATGCAAGATAGGGCCCTGAATGTCAATGTGTCGTGGAAATATCAATCATATGATATACAATCGTATATGTAACCAGCCTTAGCTCTAATTGTTGATTTTTAAAACTAAGAGATACAGATATTTTATCAGTGCATTAATTACCTCGTGGACTAGTAAAACAGAAGTCTAGATCGCTCTAGGAGAAAGGGGTACTGGCAAATGCATTGAGTGACAGAGTAAGGAATTGACACGACAAACAGGTAAGTTTTAAGTGTGTTATATTGTTTTGAATAAAGAAATAAAATAAAAATAAAATGTTTACAGTGTCAACACACACATGAGATATCGACCACAGTTTTCAATAAATTCAGTCTCTGAATTTATCACAGTCTCTGTTTTGGGTAGCTCGCCACGACCACTGAGGTCCCTTCTACCTTACAGAACAGGAGGAAATCCTCAGCAGAAGAAGTAGTCTTTGTGTAGATCTCAAACCCAGGAATCCATACCAAAGAAAAAAACCCGGCCAGAGGCTCAACTTCACATACACACACACACTCCGGGTACAAGGAAGAATACACGGCTCGTCTGTCCAGATTCCGGTTCTCCTCCGTCTCCGTCACAAACACACGGTCCGCTTCCAACCACGGCAAAAGAAAAAGACTCCGCTCTCTGCGCCGACGATATAAAGTTAATTCAGACTTTGGAATATCTGTCTTTCTTTCACAAAAACGGTAATATCTGCAGCTGAAGCTTAGCATGCAGCCACCTCGACGACGGTCCGGCAGAGAGGGAGAAAAAAAAAACAACACGCCTGCACGTACACCCTGACGGCGTCTGATTGGTTACTCCGCTTCACATCGCGCGAACTCCTCATGTCACCTGAATCTTTTACACTTCCAGAAAGGCACATTCGCCACACTTGAAATAAACAAAACATTCTTTTTAAAACAGATGTAAATAAACTTGCGTATATTAATCTTTTAAATCTATTTATTGACATATTTATGATTTTATCATAAATCCTATTTATTCATTTTATGTAAGATTATTTTAAATCAAACTATTTATTTATTTCTGTCACATTTATTTATTTATCATTTATTAATTTATTGATCTAATCAATTAACTGATAGCTGGACTAGGATAAGGGCCTAGTAACCTGGGTTACACCCTCCCCTTCTAAAGGTGTGTATGTCCCATTACACCCACATGACTATGAATTGGCCTTGGGGTTACTTGGAGGATTGTCTGCATAGCCAGGGTTCTGGAGTGCATCGGCAAAAGCAAGGTTGAGGCCTTGGAAGAGGGACTGGACTATAGACAGCAAGGGATTTCCCCGTTGACCATACTGTAGTCGTTCAGGTTGTTCTCTACGCCTCTGGGAA
Source organism: Pollachius pollachius (assembly GCF_949987615.1). Taxonomy (NCBI): domain Eukaryota; kingdom Metazoa; phylum Chordata; class Actinopteri; order Gadiformes; family Gadidae; genus Pollachius; species Pollachius pollachius. Next base: position 20,930,639 of record NC_136937.1, on the reverse strand, counting down.
CGTCTGGGAACACTGTCACCCTCACTCTCTCCCACGATGACTGGAGAGGTTCCTCTTCCAGATGTCCCAGCTGCAGTTCCCTCATTGGTCCTGTCCACTGACACATCCTCACAAGTATTATTGACAGAGCATCCTTCATCCTTGCTGCTGTCAATGAATGACAGGTCTGAGAAAACAGGAAGACTTTCATCCATAATGTTTGGAGGGAGACTCCGACATGCTCGGCTGAACAGGTAAGGTCTCATCCTCCTGTCTTGAAATGTCAAAGGGGGTGTCCTGAGAGTTTCCAAACAGAGCTCTTCTCACTTTGGGGGGATCAGTTTCTCTGTGCCTTGAGGTGACCTCAGCCTCTGGAACAACAACTGCTGAGGTTCCTTTCCATCCAGAACAGCTTGGCTCATTTGAGGTGTCATCCCTGAAAACTGAAGGTTTCTCTGACTTGGATGGAATGATCTCCACAGGCATCCACTGTACTGTCCCTCTTTCAGGTGTACGTCTCTTTCCTCTGTCTCGTTTTTCCATGATTAATGTCTCTGTCCTTTCTTCCAGGTCGACAGGAGCAGGAAACCAACCAGCTGAAGACGAGGTGGGTTGTTTTGTCTCTCCAAGATGTCTCTCCTTAGCAGGTGCTGTCTCTGGCCGGGTCAAAAGTCTTGTTTCAATGAAGTCAGAATTCAATGTCTCTCCAGGTAAGTAGTAGTAGTAGTCACTGCCTTCTGACTCTGAGTTGTCATCTGCCACCTCAGAATCGGCTGCGGCTTCCATTCTCAACTGTCTCCTTGTTCTAGGTTTGCCGATAGTCTGCTTCAGAGGTTGCTCGGGCTCAGCCACAGGTAAGAACCCACACGGCAGTAAGAGGTCACGGTGTAAGGTGCGAAGTGGTCCATCTTTTCCCTCTGGTTTGACAGAGTACACAGGTAGGTCACCAGCACGTCTGACCACTACGTGAATGTCTGGTTCCCATTTGTCGGCCAACTTGTGTTTCCCTCTTATCCGAACATTCCTCACAAGGACTCGATCTCCTGCCTCAAGTGTGGACTCGACGACTCTCTTGTCAAACCGTTGTTTGTTGCGCTCAGCTGTCTTTGAGGCATTTTCAGTGGCAACTCGGTAGCTTTCCTCTAGGCAGCCCTTTAAGTCATGCACATACTGGGAATGTGACTTGGGTTCACAGCTGGAAGGGAGACCGAACGCCAAATCAACTGGGAGCCGGGGTTGCCTGCCGAACATTAGTTTGTAGGGACTGAATCCGGTCACGTCATTCCGCGTGCAGTTATAGGCGTGCACCAGAGGCTTGACAAATTCTCGCCAGCAAGACTTGTCTTTATTTTCCAGAGTGCCCAACATCTGGAGGAGGGTCCTATTGAATCTCTCCACTGGATTCCCCCGGGGGTGGTAAGGGGTAGTCCTGACCTTTTGGATGCCAGCAATGGAGCACAGTTCTTTGATGGTGCGAGATTCAAAATCTGGACCCTGGTCACTCAGAAGTTTTTCCGGAAATCCATAATGCACCAGGAAGTTTTCCCATAAGCACTTAGCCACAGTCTGGGCTTTCTGGTTTCGAGTTGGTATCGCGACTGCGTACTTCGTGAAATGGTCTGTCAGTACCAGTATATCTTTTGTGTTACTCCGATCAGGCTCCACCGAGAGAAAATCCATGCAGACCAGCTCCAAAGGCCTGTTGGCCTTGATGTTACACAGAGGAGCTGCTCTTTCGTTTGGAGTCTTTCGGCGTACACAACGTTCACACCTCTTGATCTTCTGCTCGACACATGCGGACATTCTAGGCCAATAGAATCGTGACCTCACGAGGTCGAGGGTCCGCTCTATGCCTAGATGGCCTAGATCATCATGTAGTCCTCTCAGTGCTGTGGCTCTGAGTTCAGTTGGTAGAACGAGCTGGTGTGTTACTCGTCCATGTTCTTGTCGCGTTCTGTACAACACTCCACCTCTCAACTCTAGACGCTTCCATTCTCGGAGCCACAAAACAAGTTCTGGAAGCTCTTGTCTCAAGGTGGGTGAGGGAATGTCTCCAGACTCCTTGTGCTCAATGACCACTCTGAGATCAGGGTCGGCCTGTTGCTTTGCTCTCATCTCCTCTTCAGTCCAATGACCAATCACAGGGAGTCCATGATCCTCTTCCCGCTGGAAACCACTGGGCAGAGCATCGGAATGGACGGTGAGAGACTCGACCAGTGCGACTGATGGACATGTGGAGTTTTTGTGAGACCACTCAACATCATGCCTCTCACATATGGCCTTCACTGCATCTGGGAGAACAACATCTGGACTCTCCTGATCCTTCAGGTAATGTAGAGTGAACTGTTGGATCCTTTCACGCTCTTTCCTCGACACAGCATCATCCAGGAGCTCCCCATGTGGTCGACGAGAGAGTCCGTCTGCATCCTGATTCTGAGTTCCTGCTCTTTATTGGAGCTTGAAGTTGAATGTCGATAGAGCTGATAACCACCTGTAACTCGTGGCATCCAACTTCGCGGAAGTCAGGATGTAAGTTAAGGGATTACTGTCGGTGACGACAGTGAAGTCGGTACCGTACAAGTAATCACTAAACTTAGCAGTGACAGCCCACTTTAGCGCGAGGAATTCCAATTTGTGAGCAGGGTATTTCGCCTCACTCTTTGTCAAACCTCTGCTTGCAAAAGCGATAGCCCTCATCCGTCCATCTTGTTCTTGATACAAAGCCGCACCAAGCCCTGTCGTGCTCGCGTCAGTGTGAAGGACGTATGGGAGTTTGGGGTCTGCAAATCCCAAAACAGGTGCGGTGGTGAGCTTGTCAATGATCTCTTCGAACGCTCTCTGACATTCTGGAGTCCACCTCTTCCCAAAGGATTCCTTCGGATGGAAGTACAGGTGAGTTTTTCCTCTTCCTTGACTGTGTTTCCTGAGAGGTGGGTACCCTGCTGTGAGGTCATTTAGAGGTTTGGTGATCTTTGAGTAGTTCCTCACAAACCGTCTATAGTACCCAGAAAAACCCAGGAAAGAGCGCAGCTGTTTGAGGTTCTCAGGTACTGGCCAGGTCTTTAAGGCTTCAATCTTCTGCGGATCTGTCTCAACTCCGTGCTGGGAGACAATATGACCAAGATACTTAACGGAGGTTTGGAAAAACATACATTTTTCTGATGACAATTTTAAACCATACTCTTTAAGTCGGTTGAGGACCTGTAGTAATCTTGACTCATGTTGCTCCAAGGTATCCGAGAAGATGATGAGATCATCGATGAAGACCAGCGCCTCCTTGCGGTTGAGATCTCCTACACATCTCTCCATCAATCGCTGAAACGTACTTGGCGCGTTGGTAACCCCCTGGGGCATCCTATTAAATTCCCAGAAACCCAGGGGGCACACAAACGCAGTCTTCTGTTTATCAGCCTCTTCCATTTCGCCTTGGTAATAGCCCGATTTTAAATCGAGGACTGAGAACCATTTTGAGCCAGTCAAGAGGGAGAACACTTCCTCTAAGTTTGGTAGAGCGTATGCGTCTCTTATGGTCTGTGAGTTGAGTTTCCGGAAGTCGATGCACAACCTCACAGAGCCATTTTTCTTCCGCACGACAACGATGGGGGATGCGAAGGGGGACTCGGACTCACGTATGACACCAGAATCTAGCAGCTCTTGAAGATGTTTCTTAACTGCATCTACATCGTGTGGATGGATGGGTCTGGGTCGGTGCTTGAAAGGAGTGTTGTCGCTCAGCTTGATGTGATGCTTTACTTTGTTGGTATGACCAAAGTCGATGTCGTGCTGAGAGAAAACCTCAGGCATGCTATTGAGCAGCCCTGTGACTCGCTCTTTCCACTCCGGTGGTAACGGGGAATCCCCAAAATCAAACTCCATCTTTTTGGTTTCAGGAGCGGTCAAGTCAGCGGAGGGATCCTTTCCCATCACCTGTTGAAAGGCGTGAATTTCAGCCAACACTGTCCTCGGAGGGATGGTGACGTCATGTTGGGTCTCATTCCTCAGCAGGATTGACATCGAGCAAGGGCGCTTGACAGGTAAGGTGCACAGGGAGCTAGCAACCAGCAATCCGCCAGGAAGGGACGACAACGATGCGGCCTCTACAACTGCCCACTTGTCCTGGTGAGCACCACTCATGTGGACCTGCCCTTTCACAACAGCTGTGCTGCCCGCTGGCACCACTTCGGGGGTGTTACTTCGCGCCTTGATCAGCCCAAGAGCTCCAGTACTTGCTTGCTTTTTCCGTACTTCAAGGATTTTCAAAACCACTCTGTAGCCAGGAAGGAATGACTGAGGGCGACAATCATGCCTTTCAACATAGCTGGAATAGAGGACGTCTAATGAATTGGTGCCGATGAGGATTTGGGGCACACTGCTCACATCGGGGACAACCAACACTAACGTAGGGACTTCAGTCTCTTTTCCCAAAAACTCCTCTGGAAACAACAGGTTGAGTTCTACGTACCCAAGGTAAGGCACGGCCTGTCCATTGGCTCCCTCTACTTGCAGCTCCACATCCAAAAGGTCGTCCAAGGATTTCAAGGAATGATGGGACAGGTGAGTCTGGAAAAAGGACAGCGGGATAGTGGTCACCTGAGATCCCGTATCTAGCAGGCAATTAACTTTGTGGCCTTCAATAGTGACTTGAGCAGTGCACTTTGTTCCAACTAGCTTGGGCGGCAGTATGGTGGAGGTGGTGTTAGCATTACCACACTTGCTAGCCACTTGCTTTGTTTTTCTAGGGCGTTTGGTTGATCTTTTAGTCCCTGTTTGCCCTGCAACAGGGGCTTCTAGTAGTTTAACTGCTGGATGTTAGTGCTGCCATTTTGCTGATCCCATTGCCGTTGTCTCTCTCTAAGCAGCTGTCTCTTTCCCTCGGCAAGGAGGGGATTGGGTTCTCTCTCACAGTTGACTGCCAGGTGAGCGTCTCCACCGCAGCGGAAACAGTACCATGGGCGGGGCCTATTGTTTGCTGATGGCCCTGAACTGGACTGTTCACTCACTCTCTTGTTGGGCGACTGGTGTCGAGCTGTCATGGAGAAGTCTCTTGAGAATGCAGGCGATGGTATCTGATGACTCTGAACTTGGGGTGGATTCACCTGTGCTTGAAGAAAGGCAAGCTGATGTTTCAATGCTTTAATCTCTGTTGCTTCTAGGTGATCGCTTTTAGCTTCCTGAGTTGCTTCCCTCATATCTGCTACCTGTGCTTGAATGTCAGTAATTTGTCTTTTCAATGTGCTGATTTCAGTTGTGTCAGGATAGTTGACTTTGGTTCTACGTGGGGTTGTAGTCTGCATGACAGCAACCTGGGCTTGTATCTCGTTAAGCTGTTTCTTTAAGACATCAGTATCAGTTACTTCTTTCTCAGGGGTAGCACAACTGTATGCAGCTAACTGTTGTGATGCAGCTCTGAACTTTGGGACAGCAGGACTTGGCTTGTGTAGTCCAAGGTGTTTTTTCATACGGTTATGTTTACTTGCCTGTCTGTCTTCTTCTGTTCTGATCAGAAGCACCAGTTCAGCAAACGAGGGCGGTGCATTTGTTTTCCGCTCCAACTGGAGATCGGCGATCAAGCCATCATTCCAGCAGCCTCGACAGAACTGCTTCAGGAGGTAGCGGTTTCGTTCACTCTCTGCGATACCACCCCGTCTGACCACAGCACTCAGAGCTACTTGCAAGCGATTCAGATAATCAGAAGGCTTCTCGTCGTTGTTCTGCAGTGTCCCCATAAACTTAGCCAACAGCTCATCTCCATCCTCTACAGAGCCATAGACTGAATCAAGTAGCTGAAGATACACTGATGGCAAAGCTTGAGGGCTGACATGCCTGATAACATCAGTAGCTGGAGGCAATAAGCTGTCCAAGATCTTGCGTGTTCTGTGCAGGTCAGACATGGAGGGATCTGTCAAGAATAAATCAACATTTGCTCTCCAAGTATCAAAGTCAAGTTCACTGTTCGGACGAGGAAACTTCCCAGAGAAAGGTCTGAGGCGAAATGAAGAGTGCATGGGAGACATAGCTTCATTAGCTCGCATGACATGTTCAACAACGACCCGTTGTACAGCAGCAGGATTAACATCACTCATGGTAAGTACTGAATGTGTCACTGCAGCACTGTCACCATTACCACTGGCTTTGATGGACTGTGACGCTGGGTGTTGAGTGTTCAAGTTAGCAGCCATGCTAGGCGATGGAGCGGCTGTCAAGCCAGCAGGCTGCCACTGACCATTCACACTGGTAGGTAAGGACATCACCTGTGGACTCGGAGTAGCCGCCTCGGGCCTTGGCAGAGCTGGTGTTGATGCTGCTCGGGCATCACCTCTCGATCCACGCTGATCACGACTGGGTGGAGGAGATGGTGGGAACACAGCTGGTAAGTTCCTGATTATCTCAGGTGAGACAGATCCGAGCAGAAGAGAGGGCTGTTGCATGACCTGTGGTGGCGCTTTAATATTTCCAATCTCCTGACCAGTTGCATCAGATGTGTTTAACTGAGAGTCTTCGACTGGTTCAGTGTCAGCGGGGAGGTTCACAACTTTGCCTGCACTCATCTTCATCAGTTCCTCTTTAAGTACACTTTCAAATGACTTCCCACTTTTATCAGCTATGGCTTGTAGTTCCTCAAGATACCCCTTGGTGGCGCTGCTGCTAGCAGTGCTAGTGTAAACACTATCTAAGGAGAGCACCTTAAAGGTAACATTTGCATTAGCTGAGCTCTGATACTCTTTTGGCAATATAGGTCTAAATGTGTGCATTGCAGAGCTATTTGCAAATTCCACAATGGAGCAGAGATGATACTCTGATTTTGGATCATCAACGACTAGTACTCTGTTAATAGAGCCATAGTGTTTCAGGTGGCTCTCAAGCTCCTCATCTACTTCAGTTTGAGTTAACCCAATAACAATAACTGAGTTACGAACATTTATCTTTTCATCTTTCACTATATCCATTGTACTATACTGTTGCTTACCCTTTTACTCGTGTCACTCAATAATACTCCACTTTCTCCTGGCTAGCTCGCCAAGTTCTGTAACCAGCCTTAGCTCTAATTGTTGATTTTTAAAACTAAGAGATACAGATATTTTATCAGTGCATTAATTACCTCGTGGACTAGTAAAACAGAAGTCTAGATCGCTCTAGGAGAAAGGGGTACTGGCAAATGCATTGAGTGACAGAGTAAGGAATTGACACGACAAACAGGTAAGTTTTAAGTGTGTTATATTGTTTTGAATAAAGAAATAAAATAAAAATAAAATGTTTACAGTGTCAACACACACATGAGATATCGACCACAGTTTTCAATAAATTCAGTCTCTGAATTTATCACAGTCTCTGTTTTGGGTAGCTCGCCACGACCACTGAGGTCCCTTCTACCTTACAGAACAGGAGGAAATCCTCAGCAGAAGAAGTAGTCTTTGTGTAGATCTCAAACCCAGGAATCCATACCAAAGAAAAAAACCCGGCCAGAGGCTCAACTTCACATACACACACACACTCCGGGTACAAGGAAGAATACACGGCTCGTCTGTCCAGATTCCGGTTCTCCTCCGTCTCCGTCACAAACACACGGTCCGCTTCCAACCACGGCAAAAGAAAAAGACTTCGCTCTCTGCGCCGACGATATAAAGTTAATTCAGACTTTGGAATATCTGTCTTTCTTTCACAAAAACGGTAATATCTGCAGCCGAAGCTTAGCATGCAGCCACCTCGACGACGGTCCGGCAGAGAGGGAGAAAAAAAAAACAACACGCCTGCACGTACACCCTGACGGCGTCTGATTGGTTACTCCGCTTCACATCGCGCGAACTCCTCATGTCACCTGAATCTTTTACACTTCCAGAAAGGCACATTCGCCACACTTGAAATAAACAAAACATTCTTTTTAAAACAGATGTAAATAAACTTGCGTGTATTAATCTTTTAAATCTATTTATTGACATATTTATGATTTTATCATAAATCCTATTTATTCATTTTATGTAAGATTATTTTAAATCAAACTATTTATTTATTTCTGTCACATTTATTTATTTATCATTTATTAATTTATTGATCTAATCAATTAACTGATAGCTGGACTAGGATAAGGGCCTAGTAACCTGGGTTACATATACAAATTATATTAACCTTGTTTAACTACTATTCACATTAAAAGGAACTGTATACATTCTCCCTGTATCTTAAGATACATCCCTTCCCCTTTCCAACTGAGAAAGGTTAAGAAAGTTCACATTTGCATTCCCTCTGGAGCTACTAGGTCCGATACTAAGGCCAGGCCAATCGACTGACTTCTTTGTTAGGGAAATTCCTTTAACCTTCTTGCAGCCATGCTTGCAGACTTGCAGACATGTCCACTTCCCAATAGTGTATTACAGTTAAATTGGCCTCTCCCGCCAAACCTAAACTCTCCACTATGGTCACTCCCACTTACCTGTTCATTCCCTACCCACAATGCAAACGTTTCCCTGTAAGAATCTTGTTCACCCATTGTCTCACTGAATGTATCCGTGGTAACTTTTCTGCCTGTACTTTCCCATGATCATGCTCTAATATTAAATCAAATATTCCGCTGGCCGTCGTGTCCTAAAAATAAGTTTCTCTTCATCAAATGGCGTTTACGGCATGATCCCAATATGAGATCATCAGATTGATAGGTTTTTTTAAATGACTATCTTGCCATTCTGACCCTCTGACGGGATCCGGAATTTGGAAAATAGATGAACACATGCGAATAGTATCTGACCCAGACCTTTGGATGCGGTTAGCCCTAAAACAAATACTCAGCTCTCTTCTTAATGTGACGTATGCAGGGGTGTTGGCGGAGGTTTATCACGACCTCGGACTGCAACGTTTTGAGTTTCCTATGACCTTCCTGCTTCTGGTATGATGAATGTAAACAAGTGGTTTATTTCAAATAAGGGTGATGATTGCGCCCTCGGGAAGAGCGATCTAAAAGCATGAGGTTTCATTTAAATTCTTATTTAGGCTGATATTTTATGCTAAAAAATCCAAGAATTATCCCTACAAATTGATGATCTGTACTACGTAGGCATCAATGATTGGCCGGTAGTAGACTGCTTGTTACTACGAATGGAAAGCTTGTGCCTTGTGGATCATTAGCAGGATTCTGCACTGGCAGACTCAACTCTCGTCTTAATGTGACCTATGCAGGGGTGTTGGCGGAGGTTTATCCCGACCTTGGACTGCAATGTTTTGAGTTTCCTATGAGTAGATGTCCTGTACTATCGGAGATTCCTTTGTATTGACTCTACTCGCTAAAATACGACTCTCAATAAGGGTAATAATCCCTCCATAGAACTGCGTACATTAAAAGGAGGGGGGTAGGACAATTGGCTCTCAAGTAAATTCCATTCACTAAGTAGAAATAAACCAGATTTGGACCCCACATACGGGTAGTGTATGTCCCTCGGAAGATAAGCAATTCTGACCCGCACCTTTGACCATCTTTGACCACTGCACTTTGTTTTTGCCCTTTCACTAGGTATGATGAATGTAGACAAGAGGTCTATTTCAAATACAGGTGATGATTGCGCCCACAGGAAGACCAAGTAGGATGACTTGAGTGGCCTCATGTTGTTTTGAGCCTGAATGAATGTACACAATAGAGGTGCCTCCCAACCTGAAGACACCGACGACAGCGGGAAATTTGATTTAACCACTGTTAAACTTTTCTTGTCATGTTACTAAACTTATCTTGTTTCAGAAAAGTAGATGAGTGGTAAAACTAAATATAATAGAGAAATAACGTCTGGCCTTTACGGACACAAACAGTGCCAGCAGGTAAGTGTGGCACTGAAACACCTGAGGAAATAGGCCCCCCTCATTTGTGGAAAGAAAAAGTATGAAGAAAGGGTGATGAACTAATAACTAAAACCACTAACACTAACACGACTAACTTCCTAACATTGTTGTGTCTCATCCCAGTTGTTATGTTTTGTATTTTTCGCGCCGCATTTCTATCTTAAATTGTCTTTCCATGCATTGCTTTCATGTTGTCTACAACCTCTTGTAGACCCTTCTCTCCACAGCGCTAGAGAAGCAGTTTACGTCGTCCCGAAATTCAAAATGTATTTGGATGCAATTATTGTTATAGATTTACTGCTGAGTTGTATTAATATGATCTGAGAGATCGTACAGAGATCCTTTTCAGATAATAGTAATGTCCAAGTAACGCATGTCCGAAAAACACAGCAATTCAGGACACTGATCCAGAGCCAGGACAACTCAACTCTAACAGGTTTGATTGACAAACCACAAGTGAGTACCCTGAAACAAACATAGATATAAATAAATCAGGCTCCCTTGAGACATTGACTTTACTCTGATGTACTGATTTTGTACAAAATATATTAATATGATCGAGTTAGGTAACATTTCTTTGTTTCTTTGTCAAACAGACTGTGGTCTCCATTTACGTTGAGTTCCACATGTTTTTAAATTATTAAATTACATTGACATACTTTTAGTATTAAAGAATTCATGACGTAAGACTATAACCCAAGATTTTTTGTTTTGTTTCGTGTATCCCTATCTGTTGCATCAGGTGTGTGTGTATTTATTTCTGTGTTTGTTTTCTTTCCAAGAAAACCTCTGACTCCCACAGACATAAGGAAAAGGTAAAATGGGTGCCAATTCGTCGAAACGGAACACTAAGGCGACAGTGACGGTATCTGAGCAAATTAATAAAAGAGTGGAGCTGGTAAGAGCCTGCTATGATAAGAAAAAAACGATCCAATAGTGCCACCAGGATCCCCCGCAGATATAGTCTTGAGAGAAGAAGGTGTGAACTTGGTTTTTTCATTTACTTATGATGTGTACGAGTGGACAGATGGCTGTTGGACGATAGGTGGTTCTTTTGATTCTTGCAAACTCCAAGAATAAAAAGAAACAATAATATCTGGACCAGATCCGAAATGGGATTTATTACACACATTATTGTGTGAATTGTTAAGATGCATGGATTTGCGTGGAAAAACGTCACCCAATACCGAAACCAGCTAAACAAAACTCAACTCCAGTAACCCGTCTAACATTTTCAAAAGAAACTATGCAAATCAACCCAGATTGGCCAGAAGCATGTAGAACAACTCTTTTGGACATAACGGCAACTAGCAATACAGAAATCGTTGATAAATTAATGACTGAAATAGAGTTAACAGCCGCAGAAGTAGACGCTATTAAAACAACCCAAAACAACATAATAGACAAAACCGTCCTTGCTACTCTTTGTGAATGGAGCCAAAGTCAACTCGCTAAAGACCTAAACAGACTGCAGAAACTAGCGCGTAAAGTAGGACTTTCCATTAACCAAGACTGTACAGGATTGTTTCCAAAACTTCTCACAGGTAACAAACTAGACGACACCGAACTCGCCACAATAGCAATCGCCACTCGCAAATCCAAAGAATCGAATCAACTCGGTGCTTCAGGTACAGCATCTAGCGCTGCACCAACAGTACCCATTACAATCTCCTCACCACCCGTTAAGACCTTCTCACTGGCCGTACTCACCGGAAAAATACACAGTCGCGTCCAATCGAGCAATGCCCGAAAATAACAATAGGCGACACAGCGATGTTGAAACCTTGGTCACCAAGTGAAGTACAATCAATGGCAAAAGATGCTTCAGATCCCCTTTGCGCGCCAACACCTTTTTTACATTTGTTGAATCAAATGTGCACAATTTACAATCCATTACCAGGAGACGTGTTAATCATTCTAAAATTGGCATATGATTCAAAATGGCAGTTAGTTTGAGAATTGTTTCAAGTCCCTCACAGAACTGAATGGGGGACAGAAGCAGGTGGAAACAACATCTCCCTAGATGTTTGGTTGGACACAGTCTGTGAAAGAGTGGTTAGAGCCGAAGCATCAGGTCAAGCAGACTTTTCCGTAGTTACTCAAGCCATACCGAAACCAGATGAAGCCCCTGTAGATTTCTCTCAATGTTTTAGACGCATATGGGAGGAAAGTGCCGAAATAACAATGGACTCAAATATGACCTTTACTGTACAAACATTTATGAACTGCCTTAACTCACAAACTCGCTCTCTTCTCATCCTGTCTGACTTGCAATGGCAATACAAAACACTATCTTTAACTAACCACACAATTGGCTAATATGGAAGTCAGGCCTGTTTACAGAGAATAAGAAAGCTAACCAGAGTTACCATCAAGCAGGAATGTTTAATTTGGAAGAGAGACACTTTGTTTTCAATAGAGATTGTACCTAGAATTTACCGTTGAAAGTGATAGTAACATGTCAACATAACGAAAATAACCAACACATACATTTAAGGCCCTGTCCACACGGAGCCGAAGCAGGCGAAAACGATCCGGTTTCGTTTTATGCGGTTCAGGAATATCTCCGTAAAGACGGAGTCATTGTGAAACCGCAATGAGCTGTAGAAACGCTGTAGTAAATATTCAAGGCGCTGGTTCTCCACAGAAAAAAGTGGAGCGCATCAAGCCTGCGCGCATACTGCCTGCGCGCTGTATACAAACATTCAGTCACGAGGAGATTCAACCTTTTAAATTGAGCAGCAATACTTTTTAATGTACAGTTAGTAATTACATTTATGAAGGGGCTTTATTTAAAGCTACAAAAGGAATACAAATAAAATAATAAATATAAAATTCAGCGCAACTCTGACGTCCTGTTGGGGGGCTAATGACGTCATCGTTTGCGTTTCAGGCGTCCACACGAATCCTAACACGAAACCGCATCGGACCGGATAGATTTGAAACCACCTCCGAGAGGGTGGTTTCAGAAATGAGTGGTTTCGGGCACCGGATTCGCCGGCTCCTTCTGGACGGTTGGCCGAAACGCACAAGACTTATGCGGTTTCACTAAAAAATCGGCTCTGTGTAGACGGGGCCTAAAGCTACACCCTCTATCTTCCCAGCTCCTACTTAAGACTCCCCCCCCCCCATAACTGTCCCCCTCAAACCCTGATCTGTACTCCTCTTCAGACCCTGATCCTCATCTTCTAACACCCTCACAACAGGAGGAGATGAACATGCTTCTCGTTCCGAAAACATTTCGTGACAGCCCCAGTATGCTGATATAATGTACAGTTCTCAATCCTGTGGCATAAGCATGATGCAGTAAACCCTCGTACTCCAGCTGGTTCGAGATTAAAAGTTTTTGGTTCAAGTTTCTTAAATGAGTCAGAATAACAGAGTAACTAGAAAAGCTGCAATAATACTATCTTTATCTTTATACCGAGAATATTCTGAGTTTTATTCTAAATATTGGTTATTAGTTATATTGTAAGATGGATTGTTGAATAGTTCTTTAACTAGAAGGCATCAAGAGATGGTATCTATATCACAGTGACACATCGAAGCCCCCAACACAGGTATAGGTTGGTCTGGATGGTTGTGCAGCTATTGTATCTCTCACTAAAAACCAGCCCTCTCCTTTTCACACCAATACAGCAGAACAACACATCACACTAGTGTATGAACAACATATGCATATGGTATAGCTCTTAAGCTTTGAGCATCACACTACTCTAGAATTGCTAGACCATTGTTCATCTCCATGTCTTTTGTCTTAAATTAAGGTCATACTAATGACCGTTAAAACTAGCTTCTACGTTTCTGACTTGGTTATTGTCAAATGTTTAGAACACAGAAATGCTGTATGTTTCCCAGGTTAATGTATTAGCAGTTAATGTATTCACAATCATTTTACACCATCAGGATATTTGTGACTATATAAACAGTCACACACTTTATTTTTAAACCCTAACCACTTTCCTCAAGGACTTTGTATTTGCTTCAGACAGACCAACATTGTAATCCTGGTTAAATAAACACATACATCTCACGTAATACATGCATATAGTCAATTGCATGCGATATATGACAGCCATAGCTACATAATACAGAGTATAAAGTTGTTATTTTTAGTGCATGGATGTCGGATCTAAACTTAAGCACATGAAGCATTGCATGTTGCATGCTGTTTGAAAAAAAAAAAAACAGACGTGAAAGAATCTACTTCTATGTGGCCTTACTATTTGTCTAATTTCTTCCTTGTCCCTCTCTTCCTTTCTTCATTCTTTTTTTCAATCTGTTATTCTTTCTTTCAGATTCTAACAACCAGAACTAGGTTCAATTCTGATAACCAAGTTGAACTGCTGGCAGCAGGAACCCCTGCTGCCCGGGGCAGCAGGGGTTCCTGCTGCTGTATTCTTCAGGGTGGGGGCAGCCTGCCCCCACCCTGAAGAACACATGTTATCATTGCATGTCTCAGTTTCATTATAGGCAATTTTCATATTCATGATTATGCCTTATCAATTGCAACTCTGCTAAAATGTATGTCTGAATAACTGTCAAGGTTTCTACCCCCATTATTTATCCTACAGCCAATAGGTTTTTATAATGGGTTCAGGTAGTTTTACTCCTACCTTTAAATCAGATAAAATGTTTAGAACCACTAGAGAACCACCATTACTGTTCACATACTGTATTAATTTGTATTCCAATAATTATCACTTTGGCCTGTAAAAGTGTTGATCTTACGATCAAAAAGAGAGGGACTGTCGTGGAAATATCAATCATAACTATAATATACAATCGTATATAAATTATATTAACCTTGTTTATATTATTACTTTTCACATTAAAAGGAACTGTATACATTCTCCCTGTATCTTAATATACATCCCTTCCTTTCTCTAACTGAGAGAGGTTAAGAAAGTTCACATTTGCATTCCCACTGGAGCCACTATGGCTGATACTAAGGCCACGCCAATCGACTGACTTCTTTGTTATGTAGATTCCTTTAACCTTCTTGCAGCCATGTCCACTTCCCCATAGTGTATTGCAGTTAAATTGGCCTCTCCTGCCAATCCTAAACTCTCCACTATGGTCACTCCCACTTACCTGTGTATTCCCTACCCACAATGCAAACGTTTCCCTATAAGAATCTTGTTCACCTATTGTCTCACTGAATGTATCCGTGGTAACTTTTCTGCCTGTACTTTCCCATGATCATGCTCTAATAATAAATCAAATATTTTGCTGGCCGACGTGTCCTAAAAAGAAGTTTCTCTTCATCACAATGTCTATATATTTTTGAGACTTAGCCATGTCTGAAGCAGTTCAAAGCCCATGTTGTTTGTCTTACAGTGTTGGTTTCATTTTTGCTCTTCTCTAATTTGTCGAGGTTGGCTGATGTCATATGAGCACACCTGGAGGTTTGCGTTGAAGTATCCAGGCTTCTTCCCTTCCCTTCGTCCTCATCTGACGACCATTCGTAATTCAACTCAAATGTTATGTCTGGAAACATGTTCATCTTTGCGGTGCAAAGTTTGTTGCAATCTAAGCTACTTGAAGACCGTTAATAACATTAACATTAATGGTTATTAGAACACAGGTGTAAAGCAGAGTGATGAATGTATAGCTAAAAGTCCCACTGCTGTTTTACTCTATATCAGCACTCATGGAATGCCTCGTGTCCAATCAACCTACTTGGTTGGAACTAACTTGTATGTATGTATGTATGTATGTATGTATGTATGTATGTATGTATGTATGTATGTATGTATGTATGTATGTATGTATGTATCATAAAATAACCACATACTGTGTGTGTGTGATCAGTTTGGTTCAACAATATTATGGTTGAGTACAACACTGAGCTTGAC
This sequence comes from Pollachius pollachius, assembly GCF_949987615.1. Classification (NCBI taxonomy): domain Eukaryota; kingdom Metazoa; phylum Chordata; class Actinopteri; order Gadiformes; family Gadidae; genus Pollachius; species Pollachius pollachius. Next base: position 20,914,983 of record NC_136937.1, on the reverse strand, counting down.
ACCAATACGTTCAACACATATCAGTTTGGTTCAATGCTGATATTGGTACACATATCAGTTTTGAACCAAACTGCTTGTCTATTAAAATAATAAGGTTGTCTATTTGTAAAGTGAGTAATTTCTTTTCACTTATAACGGATTGCATTGATAAACCTGTTGTCTTTTATTGGATTGCCTTGCAAATGTATTAACCATATAACCATGTAAACCCATGTTTGAATCAGCAACTTCAGTAGCAGCCTTAATATAACAGATGGGTTCATCTCTGGCTACGCCTCCTTGGGATCTCACCATTCTCTTCCTCCTTGATCTGAGTTCGGCCATTGACACCATGGCGCATGGCTTGCATCTGGCGCAATTGACTTTCTACACTGACGCACGTGTCATTGCTAGTTTGCAACTGGCACAGAGTGTTCTTTTCCCTCCGCCGCCACGCTCCGGTAAATTAGTGAATGATCTTGCGCCCCAAGGGGCGGTTCAGCGAAAGGAGGAGGCGTGTTCTGGCCCAAACGTTCCCTGGGGCTATTTTGCAGTTTCGGAAAACGCCCTCAAATAAAATGAATTATTGTTATTATTATTATCATCCCTGGACTTCCTTACTCTCGCTGAGACTTGGATCACACCACACAACATTTCAACCCTGGCAGCCCTCTCCTCAGCCTCCTCCTTCATCCACACACCCAGGCGTTCAGACCACACTTTACTCCTACTTTAAATTTCAAGCTGTGTCTGTTAAGTTACCCAGTGAAATAAAATATTTCTGTGTTCTACTGACCAACAGGTGCTATTGGGGTATACTTGGAAGAATAAGACATCCTCCTAGTGAATATCCCTGAAGATGGCCCCACTTTGAATGGGAGCGATCCCAGATGGATGAGTGGAGCTAGGTGGAACGAAATTCATCTAGCGAGAGTCAGGTTACCACTTTGGTACTTCTCTGTGATTTCAACATCCAGATAGAAGTCAACCTCATAGCTGGTGTTTTTTGTTTGCTCTCTTACTCTTGTTCCCCCCCTCGCCAATTACAAAACTGGTAACTCAATCTCATAATCTCCAGGAACTAATCTAACACTGATCTTTCTTTATTTCCTTTTCATGTCTCTAACCACTTCTTATCTTACTCTCGCCCTCTCCCTCAAACCGCCAAATCTCCCTCTCCCACACACACTGTCCCCAGCAGCCCCAGCCATCGCTCCCTGTCTCCCAATACTAGACATAGGACCCAATCTTGCACCCAGCGCAATTGACTTTCTACACTGACGCATGCGTCGTTGCTAGTTTTCACCCGGCGCAAAGCTGTTTTCCCCCCGCAGCAAACTCGCGCCACTAAACGTGCGCCCTGAGAGGCGTGTCGGCGAAAAGCAGAGGCGTGTTCCGGCGCAAATGACACATGGTGCTATATTACAGATTGATAAAGCAGTTGCGCAACTGACCGACAAATATCTGGTCTAAGTGCACTAGCGGATAGCGCAGTTGGTGTTGCTATTTTAACATACCATGGCAGATCGGAACTGCAACATAAGCTTACACACCAGTAGGCTATATTCAGCACAAATATGCGAACGATTTGCCTAATTGAAATATCATGATGATGATGTGGATTGTCGAAACAAAATTTCTCGTTTTAGGGTAAATGATAACGTTGGTTAAATTATTTGGGAAAGAACAGCTGATACAGCGGTAATAAGTTGCATTTAAATCGATGCATCTGCAAACGTAATGTATTGAGTTTGATTTACTCCAATAGTTACGTCTGTTCTGTCCCAATGCATTACCCGTAGTGCCGCATGTATCTCTTTCGAGAGCTCCTGCTTATCTCTTTAAAAGACTAATGATCAGTGGTGGTGGGTCAATACAGCGCGCTAGGGCGCCGCCCCTCCGTGAATTATTCACTTGAATATATCTGCCAACTATAAATCAACTATTATCAATACAAAATAAATCAACAAAAATAAATAGCGTTTATCCTCGTTTAATTGTGCAAGATACTTGTCACTGCCAGAAACCATTTAAATGCGTCTGAACGTCAATGATTTGGGCTAGGCTAGTTATTGGTCATTCGAAATAAAGCCCTCCTCCAAGTCAGGGGCGCCGGCCACGTTGAAGTCAATGTAAGCTTGCTATCTTTTTGCTGTCTATCAAGCAGAGACAGCTTTTCATTGGCGCAAGAAAATCCGCCCTCGGACCGCACCAGTGTGCGCCCCAGGCCAATGGTATCGCTTTTCTTTTTTGTTCACCACATGATTGGACAATTCAGCGAATCAATCAAATAGGCTACCTCTCTCAGCAGCATTCGCCCAACACAACTACATGTAGAGAAGAGATAGATGTTAACTAGCAGAGAGTTGTAAGCACTTTTTCACCCTTTTCAGTGGAGGAATAGGCCTCCCCAAGCAATGTTATACTTAAAACGAGCAAGTAAGTTCCATATTATTTTGGTCTTAAACAAAATGAAGCAACTGTCCCATATTTCTAACTACATTTGAAGTAGACATTGAGACTCACAAAAAATGGACGCTATAGGACAGTGATCATGATTTGTCTCAATATCAGAATAACAACAATGGGTCAAATAGCAATGGCTGGTGGAATGGCCATAAAGTAGGTCTGTATATGCAGTGTAAGCTTGTCCAGGCCCTGCAAGTCAGGATGTAGGCTATGAATCTGAATGAATAGTATAGGTCAGGGGTCAGCAACCTTTTTGTCATGCAGTGCCAGTTTGACATTTTCTCGTTAGTGAGTGTGCCATAAGCAACAATATATTAAATATTAAGCTGAATCATGACACAGCGACTCCTAACATTTCCAAAAGACCTGGAATTTATTTATTTCCATATATATTTCCATATATCCATATATATTGTAGCGGCGGCCAAGAAGCACACAGAGTCAGGCTTTGGTAAATTGTAGTTCTGCGTCCCATACACCGCACGACTGCAGACTACCTGTATTCATAACAAACCATACAGAAAACAGCACACCCAACAAACAAACATGTCATTCTCAGTGACAGGGGTGGCAACGATACACACATGTTAACATTCAACAACACACACAACCAATTAACACCCCAAACCCATTAACCCCACGTAACCTAACAATTACAATAGGACGACAAAGCAACAGGCAACACAAGTTCCATAAGTCCACCAGTCAGTGTGATCCCTGACCCTGCTTGGCTTGGCTGAGCTCCAATATCTGGGGGTTGTAGTTTGTGACTTTAAGCTGCACACATGCCTCAGAGTGCTCCGTCGTTATTCGACTGCGGGAGGGGTTGAGCACGTATTTCATGTGTGAGAATACCTGCTCACAGAGGTATGTCGACCCGAAGACTGACAGCAGAGCCAACGCAACGTTCCGGAGACAGCTGAACTTCTCTGGTGCAGACGCCCAGCAGGCGAGGATGCAGGCTCTGTGATCTTCAACTGCTGTGGTTTCCAGTTGTTTCCGTAGCTCTGCAAACTTAGTCAACCAGAGTGTTGAGCTCTTCAGATCAATCAGCTGCATTTCCATGTCCTGTGTATCCAACCAGTCTTTCAGGGATGAATCCAGTTCATGTCCATTAAAGCTTTCGGGCTTGATCAGGAAAGAGAACATGTAGTACAGGTCCTGGGGAAGATTTGTATGCGCTTAATTTAGCGGAGACTATCTCAACTGTTATAGACTAATATTACCCCACTGAACAACATGTGATGTGTGCCAAAATCTCTATCCGGGACGAAAGTCCTGAAAATGACCACTATAGGTGACACTATTATCACAATAAGGGTGAATGGGACTTTTTTTTTTCTTTATAGATATCCTCATCAATTTCTGCCAGATTAATCTTCTACTTAATAGAAATACTTTTTGTATTACACTTTGTCTTAAAAAATATTATTACAATATGCAAATGAGGCGATCTCATTATATATGCGTACATAAACCCCTGAAGCTAGAGATTTTCTGAGGTGATCACAATGTTCACAATGACCATGATTATGAGGTCAAAGAACAGTGTAAGCATTTTGATTTGATATAAATAAAATGGCAAAAAAAGTTACAACTATTACGTATTACATACAACTAGCAACATACAGGAATTGCCAGTTATTAATTAACCTAAACTTTAAAAGCTTACATTTCCTAGCTGTTCTTAATATTGCTGTCATCACGTCATCACCTCCAACTTTTTTTTCAACAAAAGTTTACATGGTAGCCATAGTAACCTGAGGTCATAGCAGAGCACATGGCTGTCAAGCAAGATGACTTGTGAGATCAAGAAAAGTAAGGAAATCTACTCTTTTTTTTCTCTGTGTTGGCGTGTACACTTATAATGTGTCATTATCATATGAGTTGTAATCTTGTGTGATTAAATAATTATAATGAATTTGTATCAGTTGTATATCTAATGTGTGTATTGTAGCTAGCTAACTACAGCTTGTTACCTAGCTAGCTGCTAGTGTTTTGTTTAGTTTTTTTGCAAAATGGGGAAAATGTCATCACCAGTAAATCAGAACTTGTGATCAAATAGTCTCAGACAAGTTGATGAAGTTTCAGTGTCTTCATATCATGAAGTTGTCCCTCACAAAGAACAGATATGTTGGTACATACCAATAACTCATATTTGAAACCTTATTTTACAAAATTCCAAAAGATCTGGAGAGAGTGAGAGAACAACTCATATAGATAATAATAAAATTGGACTGGGCTACAGCGGGAAACATGGTAAGATAAGCTTTAATTCATTTATTTTATTTTGGGGGTTATAAAATAGAAAAGTGACATGCCATGCGTAATACAACTTTTGATTGAAGTAGGAAATATTTTATGGTAGAAAAAAAATAGTCTAGCTTTTTTGAGCAACCTAACAGTATATAATTGTTTATTTTCAGGATGAAGTACCTCTCACAGCTCCTTGTGCTTCACCTAAACCAATCAAATTAGACGAGTGCATCCTATGTCAGAAGAAGAAGCAATCTGAGTACCTCTCTAGTGGTGAAATTGGCAGGGGTGTTATTGTTTCGCTTGCCAAACAAACTAAGATATGTGATACTCGAACTGCTAGGGTTCTTCAACTGACAGAAGCAAGAGATCATAAAATACCACACCAAATCCTGCTACAGAACTTTTCAAAGGGATATGGCTAAGGCTGATCACACAACCCAGCCATTAGAACAGTCTGAGCCATCTCAGCAGAGACCTATTAATGATCCAACTGAGCGTCGAAGCGGAAGATTTAAGACCAGTGTAACTACAAATGTATGTATCTTTTGTGGTTCAGATTGCAAAACAGTTAAACAGAAGAAAATACACAAATTGTTCAGAATCTGTGAAAAACCGATGGCCCAGAAATTACTAAACGTGGCCATGTTGTTCAAGGACCATGTGTACACCCAAACAGTGGTAATGTGCGAGGTAGATGATGTTTTTGCGGCTGATATCCAATATCATGACCCTTGCCGTAAAGAGTATTTTAATAAGTATAATGCCAAAATTGAGGACATCCTGACAAATCTTGAAAAGGAGGATTCAATAACAGCTGAGGACAACTCATTGAAGGCTAGATTTTTGGCTCTTGGGCTTGATTTGAGCAAAACATCATACAGTCTGACTTCCATCAGAGACAGACTCAATGAAGGTTCAACTCAAGTAGTGTCAAACCGAGCTGCAAAGCAGCTAATCATTGAGCTGTATGGAGACAATGTCTGCTTTACATACCCAGGTAACAAACGAGCATCTCAGATGGTACTTTCCACCAACAGTTCTACAGAGGTCTTGGTAGAGTCCCTGAGAGTTTCACCTGTCAGACAGGTGGCAACTGAGCTGGCGCAGGAGTTGAAGGAATACAGCTTTGGACTACAGAAGAGCTTCTGTGAACCACAAGACCTCCAACTGTCAAATTACATTTTCATTAAGAACCGACCACAAAGATGGCAGGAGTTTTTCTCCTATATGTTTAAGGGGAAAACAACTTACCACCTGAAGACTGATGTAGTCTTTCAAATTCTGCATAACATCCTTACCGAGGGCAAGGAACCAACACCTTTTCATGTTATGGTGGCTCAAGGAGTGCACAGTCTGACACGATCAAAAGAGCTGGTGACTGCTCTTAACCATCACGGAATATGTGTCAGTTACAACACGGTCAAGAGGATTGATGTTGACCTCGCTGAACGTATCATCACTACAGCAGGTAACAACAGAGTACCTCTCCCTGCTGTCCTAGAAGCAACAAGCCCATTAAATGGGGCAATGGATAACTTCGACCACAATGAAAGCACCCTGGCAGGAACAGGCTCCACACATGATACCATCCTTGTTATCTTCCAAAATGTTCCAATCAGTGTAGAGAAACCATCAGCGGAAAGTGAGATCTCTGCAAGGTCCGTTGATACTCAGAGCCGGACCACAGTAAAGCTTAGGTCTAAAGTCCTTTGCCAAAAGATTATCAGGATGGGGCCAGTAAAAGAGCGCGGGGAGATACACCTTGACTATAAGGTATCAGAGCCTACTCCAAACACAAAGAGCTCCACCATTGAAGCATCAGAAGTCTAAGATATGTCGAGAGACCCCTCTTCCACAACAACTGACGGCTATGCTAAAGCAACCGAGTCCACCAAGTCAATAAATTCAGACTATTTTTTGTGGATGGCCAATCGCTTCTCCAAAAAAGTTACACATGTCAGTGACAGTGTCCCAGGATTTACAGCTCTGAGAAGCGCAACTGTGAATGCCAACTTTCATCCTACCACCAAAATTCTTACCCCCATCCTTCCTTATCCCGCAACAACATTTGATGCAATCTTCACCACAATGATTAACTTTCAGGATGTGCTTAAACAGAAGGGAGATGCCTATGGTGGTTTGTGGGCCGACGAAGGTGTGTAACGTATTGCCAAGGAAATCCAACTTATGAAACCAGGCCAGTTTAATAATATATTCCTTGGTCTAGGTGGGTTTCATATGGAGAAAATTGTGTTGGCCTGTCTTGGTACATACCTGGAACCCTCTGGAAATTTTGATGTTCTAGTTGAAACAGAGTGCTACGGTACTGATGTCATTAAGACCGTGATCTCTGGTTCTCACTATGCTAGGGCCCGCACTGCCCATTCAATGATACACGAGGTCCTCACATCCATGATCTTGGAAGCATTCCTCTCCAAATACCCTGACAGAAAAACAGAGATAGAGGCACTGCAGGTCAACTGGAAGTCCCAAGAGCCTTCAAATGAAGAGTGGAACACCAAAAAGGAGCTTTCTAACATCATCAATGCAGCCTTTCAAGTCTACCTTAAGGAACAGGCATTGCAGTCCCAGTCCTTTAATTACTGGAGCACATATGTTTCTGACTTGTTCCCAATATTGAGGGATCTGACCAACTCTCTGCGCTCTGGAGACTGGATTCTCTACCTCAGTGCAATAGAGAGGGCAACTTCACTGTTCTTCTTTTTTGGGTGAACAAACTATTGTCGATAGGACACCATTATTCCTGCAAGACTGCTATCAACTGAAGGAGAAGTTCCCACTCCTCTATGACTCATACATACATGGTGGATTTGTTGTGAACACCACCAAGAAAGGTAGTGGAGTGCCATTTGACCAGGCACTAGAGCAGTGTTACAACCGGCCTGCCAAAGTGAGTGGAGGGATAATTGGGGTCACCAGGAAGAAGGAAGCAGTAGCTCTTTGGGGAATCATCAAGCATAAAAAGGACCAGTATGTTGATCTCCTTGAGATGAGGGATGATGTTGGAGGAGAACTCTCGCTTCATCATGACTTCAACCTGAGCACTACAACTAAAGTAGTTAAGATGGTGCAAGACATAGAGGAATATCTCCTCAATGTATGCAGTCCTTTAAGAGACCAGGGCATGCTTAAGAATGTTCTCACTGGAGAAATTGTGACCAAGGTAAATGTCGACAAGTTGTTGTGCTGCATCACAGAGGGCAGTGCTACTTGTGCTAAATTTACCGATGATCGACTCAGAAAAAAGTCGATATCGATACACTCGACTATTAGTAAAGTCAAGTTTACTTTGCCAAAGACCACCTTGAACTTGGCTTCCAAAGCAGACATCAAAGATGAGACAATCAAAGCTCTCATGTTTATTGAGTACGGGTGTCACCGGGGATTCACAGTTGAGGAGCTACTCCAACATGAGATCACCAACTCTGCATTCTTCTTGGTTGACAAAGACGGTTACTTGAGGAAGAGTGCCAAATCACAACTTAGGACTGAAGTTGTGTCCACAAATAGATATAAAAGGTCCAGTTACCCCCCCGCAAACACACGCCATCATTATCGACTTCATGGCATTGGTGAGAAAGGTCTCCTTAAAGAAACTTGATCCACCCATCAAGACATTCCACGACTTTGCTAATGCTTTGACATTTATGGTCACCAAAGCTGGAGGCGACTGTGATGAGATCCATGTAGTTTTCGACACTTACCGAGAGGACAGCATCAAACATGGAGAGAGGGAGAGAAGAGGAAAATCAAAAAACATGGTTGTCCTTGATGTGGTATCACCAAACCAAAATGTTCCAGTGGTATTAGAGAACTTTTGGTCATCTTCCATTAGCAAAACTGCTTTTCAGGCATTCTATGTTGAGTGGCTGACCACCAATTACAAAGGCACCAAACCACAATACCTTGGTATATCACCACAGTCATGGATTGTGTCAGCAGCGAGTGCTACTCCATTCCCTCGGCTCAACTGCACACACGAGGAAGCTGATGACAGGATGATGTTCCATGTGCAGGACATTTTAAGTCACCGCACAGGATCTACATCACTGACACTGTCATCGGGTGACACAGATGTCTTTGTGTGCCTATTATACCACATAACAGTCAATTGGAGAAGTCTTGGCCTCCAAGAGCTCTGGCTTATCCATAACTCAGGAGTGAAAAGATCAATATTACCACTTCATGATATCTGCAAAGCACTGGGAGACGAGCTCACACAGTGCCTCCCAGCACTACATGCGCTGACTGGGTGTGATACAACTAGCAAAATTTCAACTAAACTTGCAGCTCTGAACACTGTCCGCAAACCAGACAACTCTTCTCTGATTCTCAATTTCAACTGTCCACAGCTAACAGAGAGTGCAATACAAATGGCTGAAAGATTCTTGGTCAAATGTCTCAAACCATCAACAGACATGGAGACATTTGACGACCTGCGCATTGCTGCGTTCGATAGTAATGTCCTCAAGATGGACTTTGAGAGAACTGCTTGCACCTCAACTAATGCAGGAAAACATATACAAAGAGCCTATTATCAACAGCAGCTTTGGGTCCAAGCACCATTTACAGACGCCACCTCAATCTTAAATGCAGATGCTTATGGTTTTATAAGAAAGGGCAGTTTATAAGTCCCTGAGATTGTAATCTCAAAACCTGAAGGGTTGCCAGATCCCTGCTCATGTGCCAAATGTGCACACAAGAATGGATGTCCCTGTCGGGTAGCTGGTATCCATTGCTGCAAGTACTGCAAATGCAAGGGAGGCAATAGTTGTAAAAATCCTATCACTCAATGAGCCCTCATCATCATCGCCTTACCTGGATTCCATCAGTACCTGGACTTGACGTGTTACCTTGCAACACAGGGAATTAACCTGCTGCTTTGTAGTTTTCACTTTAAGTTAACGTTCTTATGATATTAGCAAGGTTGGATATAAAATGTCTGTATATCAATAAAATGCTTGTTTTCTTTCTTTGAAAAAAGTCCTGTGTTTGTATACAATTGTATTTATAACCCCACCCCCACCCCAAACACACACACAGCATCCACCCTGGAGACACAATTAGAACTATCAACCCAGAATTCTTACACTGTAAACATTGTGATCACCTAAGAAAATCTGTAGCTTCAAGAGTTTATATGTACGCATATTTAATGAGAGATTGCCTAATTTGCATGTTTTATTTATTTTTGAGACAAAGTGTAATACAAAAAGTATTTATATTAAGTTGAAGATTAATCTGGTAGAAATTGATTAGGATATCTATAAAGGAAAAAAAATTTCATTTTCAGGACTTTCGTCCCGGATAGAGATTTTGGCACACATCACACATTGTTCAGTGGGGTAATATTAGTCTATAACATTTGAGATATTCTCCGCTAAATGAAGCACATACAAATCTTCCCCAGGACCTAGACTAATGGGTCCGAACCTCTTAAAGTCCCCAAATCTTGTTGTGAACACCGACTCAACTTCGCGCATATATGCGCATATTTCAGCGTTGCTGATGTTGCGCTGGGAGGACAGCTCTCTTAAGTGTCGGAAGTAGTAGTAGAAGCAGCCGACAAACCGCTCCAAAACCTTTCCGCAGCTTAGCCACCTGACAGCTGAGTGGAGAGGGAGATCGCTGTATGCGCTGTCCATCTCCTCGAGCAGGGACTGGAACTGTCGGTGCGTCAGTGGAGATCGCTTCACTATAAAGTTGATCATCTTCGCCACAGCAGCCATCACCTCATTGAGATCCGAATTGGACATTTTTGCACACAGGTTTTCTTGGTGTATAATGCAGTGCAGTTTCATTATGGGGTGGCCGACTTTTCTTCAATCAACCTGACAGCTCCCCTGTGTCTCCCGACCATGGCGGGAGCGCCGTCCGTTGTTATTGCGAAGATTTTGCTGATGTTGATCCCCCGCTTGTTAAAATGATCCATAAACACCGTGGCTACGTCCTTGCCCTTTGTCGCGCCAGGCATTGGCTTAAGGCAGCAGAGTTCCTCTCTTACAGTTGAATCACAATATCTTTCCATGACTGCCAAACGTGGAATGTCATTCACGTCAACGCTCTCGTCAAGCGCAATGCTGAACACCACAGCATCTTTTAACCCTGCTGTTTGCTGCGCTCTGACATTTTCTGCCATTTCATCAATGCGACGCTGGACACTTCTTGCTGACATGGGAATGTCCTTTATTCTTGCCTTAATACTTTCTTTGTTTGGCAAGCCTTCGAACAGGGCATCGGAGCAACCGAGAAAAGCTTCCATAATATACTCGCCATCCGTGAAGGGCTTCCCATGTTTTGCGATGCAATGAGCAATGCGATAGCTAGCTTCAGTGGCATGGTTTTTAGTGATGACAAAGACTTTGAGGGCATTTGCTTGCTTCCCATACCTAGACACTGCACGCTTAATTGATTTTGCCTTATCTGCATTATCTTTTAATGTTTTCTTGTGCTTGGTCTCAAAATGACGTTTCACACTGGAGGTTCGGCATACAACATTTTCGAAACATAAAGTGCCCACAGCACGGCCTTTTTGAAAAACGAAACCAAAGTCTTCTGTCCATGATGGCTGAAATGCCCTCAAATTGACTTTCTTAGTTGGCGGCGCCATCATCTTAGACAAGTAGCCTACTGCTACGCTGAAATGTTAGCACTGAGGAAAGCGGCCATGAGCAGCATCAGAGGCGGAGCCAGACTTTGTGTACATCCGGGGCTTAGCCCAGGGGGGGTCTGGGGGTGCTCCCCCAAAAAAATTTGAATTTCTAAAATGCGATTTCCTGCATTCTAGTCCATTTTAGGGTGACCTGCTGGACATTGACAAATCCTAAATCTCTGAAATATCAGTGCATTATCATTATCAATTTTATTTCATTTTAATTTAAAATAATCATGATAATGCACTGACGTATTATACATATGCACACAAATAAGTACTACATTGTTTTAGAGGTTTGTCCGCATCTATCACTTTGGTAGAACTCATTTAAAAAAGGGTCAAAAGTTAAATTAACGTGGATATGGATGCAAGCTGAAAGTAAACAAGACAGTCTAGCACCAGCCACGCATCGGTAACATCGTTTACATGTTGGCTGCTGGTCAAACAGCGAATGCAGCAACGCGATATCTGTACATTTCTTATCTAAATCGTTAATAAAGTTTGAGTTTAAAATAACCGATATGTCAGACATGGATATTTTTTATCTCTTCATGATATTCAGTGGACCTCAAGATTTAATTTAAGGTAGCATTTGGTACACACAACACTGTACAATATTGGCTGAGACAGAATCGCAATCAGAAAAACGGATTTCTGACATTTTAAACAACGCTGGTAATCTATTTTGTGTGAAAGGAGTAATTATCATAGCGGCCTAGCTAGCCGATGCAGGCTATTTAGCACTAGCACCAGCACTACTGCTCCCGGCCAGCGCGCATCAAGCAAATTTTACTGACCTGAAACATTTGACTGGTCATTGGCAGGGGCTGCTGCTGCTACGGTATCACTGGATGTTGGTTTAGAAAAATAATTTCTAATGTCCATGGTAATGTTTGTTACACACCCTGAGGCTACTTTAACAAGACTGCTGAGAGACGTGAATGTTTAGAAAACGTCACGTTGTCCTGGCAACCGTTCTAAACAACCGAATGAGAGATGGCATTTAACACTGCTTCCATGTGTTGTTTATTTCAAAATGAAAATAAATCAATTTCAAGAGGTGAAAATCACTACCAGTCGAAACATGTCAGGGAACATGGGAACATGTCAGGGTTGTCATAACTTCAAAAGCTTAAAATAGATCCGGGGCTTTTGACGTGAGATTCGGGGCTTCAGTCTGGTGCTCACGAGAAAGTATCTGGTGCGCACGAGAAAGTATCTGGTGAGCACGAGAAAGTATCTGGTGCGCACGAGAAAATATGTGATGTGTGCGTACGATGTGCGTACGATACTTTCTCATGCACACGAGATACTTTCTCGTGCGCACAACATATTTTCTCGTGCGCACCAGATGCTTTCTCATGCGCACCAGATACTTTCTCGTGCGCACCAGATACTTTCTCGTGCGCACCAGATGCTTTCTCGTGCGCACCATATACTTTCTCGTGCTCACAAGTGTTGGGAAAAACGGTCTGGCTAGTTACTGGACCAGATGAAATGAGACGGAGAGGTAATAAAGTCTATCGGCACGAGGACCTTGGATTTATTAAGTCAAGTGGCAACGGTTATACAAAGTCATAAGCGTGAGAAATCGAATATGTCTAAGTCCCTAATCAGCGCTGATGGTTCGTCCGGAGCTTCGCCTCCGTGGAAGGTCTGCTTCGGAAGAAGGTGAAGAGTCCCAGAGTGATACAGTCTTATGCTGTATCTCCTCGTGATGAGGTGTGTGCGTTTGAGATGTGTGTGGTTCTGTGTGTTTTTACTTGACCTTGGTTCCCAGGCACTAGTGTATGCATGTATATCTTCTTGTGTTCCTCCTTACGGGGGAGAGCTTCAGAGCATCACCTGTTGTGGTCCTCCCATCCTTGAGGATGACTGGTGCATTGTCTGAGTGTCTACCATCTGCCGGGAGGAGATATGGGGCCCTGGCTCTGGCCCTGACCTGACTATATTCTCATGTATGTGTTATGTGTTAAAAGTTGACTATATTATAAGGTGACTGCCATGTGATGTGCTCATTAAGCTAGGGTAGGAGTTAGCTATATTTATAATGTACATGTGATGTGCTCAGCAGGTTATTTTGCCCCAACATATCCCCCTCAAGTCGTCGCAAGACGACTTTTACTCATTAGGGGTACGAGGGATAGGACTCCAGCGCGGGACTACCATCATAACATTAGTAAACAATAACAATATAAATGCAACAATCACACAAATACACTAACGATCACAGGAAAGAAATGTAACCACGAAACGTGTCCCTAAATAATAGCGAAGATATGAGGCAGATAGCGAATGGCAATCCCCCTCAACCCATCCCCAGAGGACCACACACTAAGGATGTGAGGAGGAGTTGACTGGTCGTGTTACAACAAGCAATCACACGCATGGGGCATCCAGGGTAGGCCCGGGGCACGGGAACAACTGAAACCATGGAATAGTCCTGAGCGTCATCATGGGCAGGTGGTCGCAACGCGCCACCTGAGCATTAGACCCTTTTATTCAACTGCGCTCAGGACCTCGTCTGATAAACGGGCAATCAAGGCCCCTGGAATCTCGCCCGTGTGAATCCCCGAGCTCCATCTAGTGGGACAGCGATATAAACAACAACATTTACGTTCCCGGCGTCGGTTGCGTAGACGCGGGCATAGATATGGGAGCGGCTAAAAACAGTGAAGCGTACAGAAGCGAATACAGCCAGGGGTGCCCTCAAGCCGTAAGGGAGCGGGCCGCAGCCCCTGGTCCCGGAACGCAGATCCCTGGTCCGGGCGTCGTGGGTGCTTCAGGTGGGAGGGGGGTGATGCCGTTGGCGGGGACGGGAATGGGGCAGCCCACCTGGAGAGGTTACTAGCACGTCACAGGCGGGGGGGGGGGAAGAGGGAAGGGGTGTTGCGGTGGGGTGTCAGCCGACGGTGATGGAAACAGGACGCCGGGGCCGTGCATCTGGAGAGGCCACTCGCACTCACGGGTAGATGTCCGGCCCGGCGGGGACACAGTCGTCGGCGGGGCCCGTAGGTTTCGGGCCCCGGCTGTGGTGACCATCTGGCGGAGTTCGGACGTTCGCTCTGTGAATTCCGGGAGGTACTGGCGGCTGTAGTTGCACAGGCCCAGGAAGGCCAACATTTGGCGAACCGTGGCGGGTTTTGGGTAATTCAGGATGGTTTCTCGGGTATCCTGGGTCATGTCTCTGGTATCTTCTCCGATCAGCCTCCCCAGGAATTTCACCCTGGGCCGGACAGCCTGTAGTTTGGGCCGCTTGACCTTGTACCCTGCTTTCCCTAGGGTTTCGAGCAGGGTCTTGGTAGCATCCACACAGGTTTGTCTGGTAGGCGCGGCGAGCAGGATGTCGTCTACATATTGAACCATAACCACTCCGTCGGGAAGTACAGTGTCCTTGAGGTCCTTCCGCACACAGTCGTTGAATATGGTGGGGGTCGATCGGTACCCCTGTGGCATTCGGGTGTAGGTGAGTTTTTCTCCCCTCCAGGTAAAAGAAAAGATGTCTTGTGAGTCTTTGTTCAGGGGGATGCAGAAGAAGGCGTTGGCCAGGTCTATTGCAGAGAACCAGAGGTGGTCGGGGTTAACCACGTGGAGCGCCACCTGCGGGTTTGGCACCCTCTCGGGGGGTCCTTCCGTGGCGTCGTTTCTTAGGCGGAGATCATGGGCCATCCTCCACGTGAGTCCGTCCGCCTTCTTCACTGGGAGAATCGGGGTGTTCCAAAGGGACTGAGAGGGCCGGAGCACTCCTACCTCTTTGAGTCCCTGTATGGTGGCAGTGATCCCTGCTTCTGCCTCGGGTCTGACCTTGTATTGGGGCTGATGAATCGGGGTTTGATCGGGTTTGAGAGGTATTTGGATGTTGTGTTGGGGGGTAAACCCCATGTCGTAGGCGCCGGTGGCCCAGAGATTCTGAGGGAGGCCGTCTAGCATGATCTTTACGTCGGGGTCTTCGGCTTCCAGGGGGCTGGGGGTGTCGACCTCCTCAGGGGCGAGCGGTCGGTCGCACTCCACTCGTTCTGCCACCCCCCAGGAGGCCGTTTGGGGGAAGGAGACCCGGATCAAGCCTTTGTCAGGGGCTAGGTGAATGTGTGGGTTGTCGGTGGGGGCCCACTCTCGTACTTGAGTCGCTCGGCAGACCATGGGCCCCAGCTTCATAGCCGTGTGGTGCTTGGCTACTGCCAGGGTCACGTGTGGTCGGGACTCGGGTTTGAGGCGGTACCAATATTCTTGATCCGGGGTGAGAAGGGTGAGGGCCGCCACCCCCTCAGGTCCGATGAACATTGTTTCGTAGAGGCACTTCTGGCCGGTTCCCTCCATGGTGCGTCTCCATTGTTCGTCGTAGCTTTCGTCTGGGTCTCGAAGGACATTGAGGGTCGTGTGGAGGGGGTCGTGCGGTGGGTAGAAGTCCCCCTGTTGATGGATCCAGGGGGCCCACTCTCGGTATGTTTCTTCTAGGGGCTTGAATCCGTCCGGGGTAGTCATGTTCCGGATCCAATATACGTCTGACGGGGGGCTTCGGGGCGGGGGTTCATGCACCAGCATCATCTGGAGCGGTTGGTCGGCTTCTGTCGTCATTGTAGTCCCTTCGGGGGAACAGCTGATGAGGCAGTTGATTTTGCTCAGGATGTCTCTACCCATGAGGTTGGTGGGACACTTGGGGGCATATAGGAGGGAGTGGTAGAAGGTTTGTCCCAGGATGGTGAGCGGCAAGGGGGTGGTGAAGGGGTTGGTCTTTTCTATTCCCGAGAACCCCATGGTAGTCAGGGTTCGAGTGGAGAGGGGCGGGATTTCATGGTTCAGGTCCCCGATGGTGGATACTGTTGCTCCGGTGTCGACCATGAAACGAATTGGTGTTTGGTTTACGAGTCCGTCCACCATTGGGGCTCCCGTTCCCAGGTTCACCACCTGGGTCCCTCTCGAGGCTCTCGGGTCCCGTCAATATTGACCGTTGTATCCCGGGTCCTCCCAGAGAGGGTACATCGGGGTCCCGGGGTTTGAGGCATGTGTCGGTCCATTTCCAGGGTTACCGCGGGTCGGGCCGGGGTGCTGCTGATGATTCTGTTGGTGGTGTTGCATCGCTGGCTGTCCCGTTTGGGGGCACTCCTTCGCCCAGTGTCCCGTGAGCCCACAAATGAAGCAGGGGTAGGACCGGGGGTTTGTGTTTGGGGTCCGGCCTCTTCCTCTCCATTTGAATCCGCCTCTTTGTTTGGACTGTTGGTTCTGATACATCCCGGGTCCCGTCTGTGTTGCTGGGTTCGAGGGTGGGTGTGTGGGGTATGGATACGATGGGTACGGGTACGGGTACGGGTACGGCGGGGACTGGGGCCCCCATGCTTGAGCGGGAGGGGCTTGCATCTGGGTCGGAGGGGGTCCGCTGGGCTGTACCAAGGGGTTGGGGGCAGGCAGCGGGGCCGGAGGCGTGGCCACTTCGAGGGGCATGATCTCGGAGGCGTGGTCTTTGTTGGACTCCTTCTTGTCCCGGTTGTGTTCCTGGGTTGCTTTCTTCACGTCCATGCGCAAGAGTCGTTTCTTCAGGTCGCGGTCTTCTTTGACGTCCTCGTCCTCCCGTTCTTGCTCCAGGTTCACGTGGTGTGTAATGGCCTCCTCCCAGTCCATGGCGTTCATTCTTCCGAGTCCAATCACTGTTTTGAGGCCTTCGCGGGTCTTGGTGCAGAGACCCGTCTCAACCGCGATCCGGAACATGGCCTCGGTGGCGGCGGAGGCTCCTGGTCGGGTTCCGAATCCGTCTTTCCATCGTTCAGTGGCTCTTGTGAGGTATTCGCCCGCTGATTCACTGGGTTTTCTTTTCAGGCCGGTCATGCATGCTGCTGAGTTCTGAGGGGGGTATAGGCCCCTCAGGGCCTCCCACCATATGGGGCGGAAGGGGTCGAAAGGGGAGTCGTCCGGCTCTCTGGTGGTTCTGGCTGCGGTTTCCACGTCGTTGACTGCCCGGGGTCCTTCTCCTCTCATGAGGACCGCTCGGATGTCCCCCATGGTGAGCCGGTCAGCTGTGGTCAGTCGCTCGAGGTTTCTGATCCACTTGCCCGCCCCCTGTTTGATCGGGGGAAGGTCTTCCACTAGTCCCTTGAGGTCGCGGTGGGTCCAGGGAACGTACATCGCTCGTCCTGCAGGGGTGTCCATTAGCGGGAACATCAGTCCTGGACCCTCATCCAGGTCGCGGTTCGTCCGGCGGTCGAGGGCTTGGCTCCGTTGTGTCGGGGAGCCAGCTTGTGGAGTGCTGGTGATGGGCAGGGTCGCGATCGGGGTTGCGGTACTTCGGGCTTGTAATCTGCCCGGGCCAATTGTCCTGTGGATTGCGCCTCTTCCCCACCTCTGATCTCTGCCTTCGCTCCTTTCCCGCAGCTGTCGAGACAGGAGATGGACTTCTGTCTCGATGCCGAGGGACATTCTTTCCAGCGCTTCTTCTTTCCATCTCGTTCCCACTGGATCCCACTCCACGGTGTCTGCGTCTTCTTCACCTCTTTGGTCTCTTTCCTCGTGTCTTCCGTGTCTCCCCTGGGGAATCCCGGAGTGTCTTCTCATTTCTGTTGTTGCTACTGTCACTTCCGTTTCTTCTTCTTTAGACGATAGGTTGATCAGGAAGGAGGCCAAGTCCAATGTGTTGGCGCCAGGTACGCCGATCCGCGTACGCATCCTTTCTGCTTCCGGTTGGGCTTCCCCTGGTGTTGGTGGCCTGGTTTCGGGGGCCTGGGCTTGGCTGTAGCTGGAGGAGGGGGGTGTCCAGTTCTCGGTGCTGGATGGTTCTTGCCCCAATGGCCCGGTCCTTCCTGGTATCATCGGGCATGGGGAGGGAGCTGTTGTCAGCTTCGGGCTTTCCTTGCTTTGTGGGTGGTTTGTCCTTGTGCAGTGGACCCCTTCTTTGGCTCGTTCCGGTTCCGGGGGAGGGGGTCTTTGCCAGGTCACCGTGACCGGGGACTGAGATGTGGCGTGGGTTATTTCGATAACTGGGCACATGAGATGGGGGGCCCGGGGACCTGGAAGTCGGTCGGGGCATAGGGGAGGGAGTGGTTGTACGGAGGTGGGCGGGCCTGCTCGTCGGCCTTTGGTAGGGAGGGATAAGGTGAAGCTGTCAGGCTCGGTTGGGTAGGGGTTACTTGGTCCGTTAGGAAGGGATTTCTGGAGGAGGGGGCTGGTTTTAGGGTGTGGGGCGGGAGGCAAGAGGCCAATGCTTTTAATACTAAGATTCTCTTTTGTCTTTTCCGGTCTAGGGTTTCGAGTGCATCCTTTCGTCCCGTCTTGGCTCCTGCATTGTCGCGACGGACCTTTGCCCGCTCATACTGGCTGCCAATGTACGCGTGTATGGCGGCCCGGCCGGTGTGGTCGAGGGGTCCCATTCGGATCACGCCCTCTTTCTGCCAGGTTTTAATGTAGACATCACATCGGTTCTCCCATTTCTTCCGGTCTTGGCCTTTCAATATTTTTCCCGGTTCAGCGTTGAGGCACAACCAGCCCACCGCTCTGGTCCGTTGCTCGTCCGACATGGTGGGTGTGTTCGCCGTTCCTTAGCAGCCTGGTGTGGGGGTGGTCGGGGTCGTGGACGCCTTTGCACTGGAGGCCGGGTGCGGGGAGGTTTGTCTTTTTATCTTTATTATTCACCGGGATAATTCTTCTAGCAGGGGGTGATCGAGAGTCGGGGTTGGATTGGTATTGATGTTGTCCAGTGGGGGGCGCTGTGGCTTGGGAAGGGTAAGAGTTGGAGTGGTCCAGCAGGGGGCACGGTGGTTGGGGAAGGGTAAGGTTGTAGTGGTCCAGCAGGGGGCAGTCTAGTTGGGGAAGGGCAAGGTTGGAGTGGTCCAGTGGGGGGCACGGTGGTTGGGGAAGGGTAAAGTTGGAGTGGTCCAGCAGGGGGCAGTCTAGTTGGGGAAGGGCAAGGTTGGAGTTGTCCAGTGGGGGGCACGGTGGTTGGGGAAGGGTAAAGTTGGAGTGGTCCAGCAGGGGGCAGTCTAGTTGGGGAAGGGCAAGGTTGGAGTGGTCCGGTGGGGGGCGCTGTGGCTTGGGAAGGGTAAGGTTGGAGTTGTCCAGTGGGGGGCACGGTGGTTGGGGAAGGGTAAGGTTGTAGTGGTCCAGCAGGGGGCAGTCTAGTTGGGGAAGGGCAAGGTTGGAGTGGTCCAGTGGGGGGCACGGTGGTTGGGGAAGGGTAAAGTTGGAGTGGTCCAGCAGGGGGCAGTCTAGTTGGGGAAGGGCAAGGTTGGAGTGGTCCGGTGGGGGGGCGCTGTGGCTTGGGAAGGGTAAGGTTGGAGTTGTCCAGTGGGGGGTGCTGTGGTTGGGGAAGGGTAAGAGTTGGAGTGGTCCAGCAGGGGGCAGTCTAGTTGGGGAAGGGCAAGGTTGGAGTTGTCCAGTGGGGGGCACGGTGGTTGGGGAAGGGTAAGGTTGTAGTGGTCCAGCAGGGGGCAGTCTAGTTGGGGAAGGGCAAGGTTGGAGTGGTCCAGTGGGGGGCACGGTGGTTGGGGAAGGGTAAAGTTGGAGTGGTCCAGCAGGGGGCAGTCTAGTTGGGGAAGGGCAAGGTTGGAGTTGTCCAGTGGGGGGCACGGTGGTTGGGGAAGGGTAAAGTTGGAGTGGTCCAGCAGGGGGCAGTCTAGTTGGGGAAGGGCAAGGTTGGAGTGGTCCGGTGGGGGGCGCTGTGGCTTGGGAAGGGTAAGGTTGGAGTTGTCCAGTGGGGGGCACGGTGGTTGGGGAAGGGTAAGGTTGTAGTGGTCCAGCAGGGGGCAGTCTAGTTGGGGAAGGGCAAGGTTGGAGTGGTCCGGTGGGGGGCGCTGTGGCTTGGGAAGGGTAAGGTTGGAGTTGTCCAGTGGGGGGTGCTGTGGTTGGGGAAGGGTAAGAGTTGGAGTGGTCCAGCAGGGGGCAGTCTAGTTGGGGAAGGGCAAGGTTGGAGTTGTCCAGTGGGGGGCACGGTGGTTGGGGAAGGGTAAGGTTGGAGTTGTCCAGTGGGGGGTGCTGTGGTTGGGGAAGGGTAAGAGTTGGAGTGGTCCAGCAGGGGGCAGTCTAGTTGGGGAAGGGCAAGGTTGGAGTTGTCCAGTGGGGGGTGCTGTGGTTGGGGAAGGGTAAGAGTTGGAGTGGTCCAGCAGGGGGCAGTCTAGTTGGGGAAGGGCAAGGTTGGAGTTGCCAGTGGGGGGCACGGTGGTTGGGGAAGGGTAAGGTTGTAGTGGTCCAGCAGGGGGCAGTCTAGTTGGGGAAGGGCAAGGTTGGAGTGGTCCAGTGGGGGGCACGGTGGTTGGGGAAGGGTAAAGTTGGAGTGGTCCAGCAGGGGGCAGTCTAGTTGGGGAAGGGCAAGGTTGGAGTTGTCCAGTGGGGGGCACAGTGGTTGGGGAAGGGTAAAGTTGGAGTGGTCCAGCAGGGGGCAGTCTAGTTGGGGAAGGGCAAGGTTGGAGTGGTCCGGTGGGGGGCGCTGTGGCTTGGGAAGGGTAAGGTTGGAGTTGTCCAGTGGGGGGTGCTGTGGTTGGGGAAGGGTAAGAGTTGGAGTGGTCCAGCAGGGGGCAGTCTAGTTGGGGAAGGGCAAGGTTGGAGTTGTCCAGTGGGGGGCACGGTGGTTGGGGAAGGGTAAGGTTGTAGTGGTCCAGTGGGGGGCACGGTGGTTGGGGAAGGGCAAGGTTGGAGTGGTCCGGTGGGGGGCGCTGTGGCTTGGGAAGGGTAAGGTTGGAGTTGTCCAGTGGGGGGCACGGTGGTTGGGGAAGGGTAAGGTTGTAGTGGTCCAGCAGGGGGCAGTCTAGTTGGGGAAGGGCAAGGTTGGAGTGGTCCGGTGGGGGGCGCTGTGGCTTGGGAAGGGTAAGGTTGGAGTTGTCCAGTGGGGGGCACGGTGGTTGGGGAAGGGTAAAGTTGGAGTGGTCCAGCAGGGGGCAGTCTAGTTGGGGAAGGGCAAGGTTGGAGTTGTCCAGTGGGGGGCGCTGTGGTTGGGGAAGGGTAAGGTTGGAGTGGTCCAATAGGGGCGCTGTGGCTTGGGAAGGGTAAGGTTGGAGTGGTCCGGCAGGGGGCAGTCTAGTTGGGGAAGGGCAAGGTTGGAGTGGTAGGGGGCGCTATGGCTGGGGAAGGGTAAGGTTGGAGTGGCTAAACTTTTGGCGGAGGGGGAGGTGTGGCTTCGGACTGAGCGAGAGAA
This sequence comes from Pollachius pollachius, assembly GCF_949987615.1. Lineage (NCBI taxonomy): Eukaryota > Metazoa > Chordata > Actinopteri > Gadiformes > Gadidae > Pollachius > Pollachius pollachius. The sequence continues at coordinate 20,893,489 of NC_136937.1, read as the reverse complement.
CTCAAAAAATGGCGGCCCTGATGCTATAACTCTGTGTGGCCTGTCTAACACACAAGAGCGGATGAGAGACTAGGGGGTAACTTTTGTCACTCTTGGAGGAGGAGAACGAGAAAAAGGAGGAAAAAACAGGGGGGAGGGAAGCAAAAAACAACAACAGGGCCTATAGACGTTATTCAATACATCCAGATATTCTTTATAGCCAATAATCGTTATCTATCTTTATTGATTAATCTGCGTCAATCAGACTAAACCGTCAACCAACGCGGCAAAGAGATGTTGTTTAGTATTGTGGTTTATCTATGCGACAGGTCCGGCAGTAATTCAAAGAAACACAGTAAAAGAGATATCATTTATCCTTGTCAACTTGTCTAGGTCTAGTTTTAACGGTTCAAACAGTAAATTGAAGCGACACAGTAAAAAAGGTTATTTATCATTGTCAATTTATCTATTTCCGCTGGTTACGCCATAGAGCAACGCAATACGTCAGAGAGACATTTATTCATTATTATCAATCTATCTATTCCTACATTTACCCGTTTTAACGGACAAAGATAGAGCGGATCACGCATACACACCCACTGATTCACTCACAGATTATCACGCATACACACCCACTGATTCACTCACAGATTCCCTCTTTCTCGCAGACGCACCCAGAAACATATCGACAGACTTCTCATTCTGTGTCCCGCACCCACAATCATCAGACACAGCAGAATAGCGTTAAGCATAGCAAAGCAAGCAAGCGTTGCACACATATTTCCATATTTTAGCCGGCCCAAAAATACGCTCGCTCTCTTTCTTTCTCTCTCTCTGGGCCTCTTACACACACACACACACACACACAGCCACTCCGTCTCTCTCTCTCTTATTCTCGCGCATACACACACTGCCTCTCGTTCACTCGCGCATACACACGCTGTTTCCTTTGCAAAGGGACTTTAACCCTGATAAAGGACTCTAAACTTCTCACCACATAGAATTATTTAATACACAGATTATTCCATCTGGGTTCCGAACCCGGCCCAGGCATCCCTCTGAGTCCACTCAATGGCTCAGGCATATATTCCATCTGGGTTCCGAACCCGGCCCAGGCATCCCTCTGAGTCCACTCAATGGCTCAGGCATATATTCCATCTGGGTTCCGAACCCGGCCCAGGCATCCCTCTGAGTCCACTCAATGGCTCAGGCATATATTCCATCTGGGTTCCGAACCCGGCCCAGGCATCCCTCTGAGTCCACTCAATGGCTCAGGCATATATTCCATCTGGGTTCCGAACCCGGCCCAGGCATCCCTCTGAGTCCACTCAATGGCTCAGGCATATATATTCTGGCCATCGGTAGTCTTGTATCACTGACCGATTCTTATAGGCCCTATGGTCTCGAGGGTATTCTTTCACCATGCAACGAGCCGATATTCGATGTGTCACGCATTCGGGGTCAATCGGGTTTTACGGGGAAATGCTGGGGTGCAGTCCTAATAGCCCCCACGAGATATCCCGTAGCGAACCGTTCTCACAGTCTCATCTCCTAATGTGGTTCCTATATAACTATGCAGAGTTTGGATTTTATCAACAGGTTCTGCCTACCTTTTGTTGGGCGATCGCGAGGTGAGACTGCAGGAATCGGTCCGGTTCTCCGGGGTCCCGAGGCCGTGCCGCTCTCCGTCTCTCGTTTCCCAGTTGCGGTCCAATTCAGAAAAAATCACGTCGGGGTCACCAAATTGTTGGGAAAAACGGTCTGGCTAGTTACTGGACCAGATGAAATGAGACGGAGAGGTAATAAAGTCTATCGGCACGAGGACCTTGGATTTATTAAGTCAAGTGGCAACGGTTATACAAAGTCATAAGCGTGAGAAATCGAATATGTCTAAGTCCCTAATCAGCGCTGATGGTTCGTCCGGAGCTTCGCCTCCGTGGAAGGTCTGCTTCGGAAGAAGGTGAAGAGTCCCAGAGTGATACAGTCTTATGCTGTATCTCCTCGTGATGAGGTGTGTGCGTTTGAGATGTGTGTGGTTCTGTGTGTTTTTACTTGACCTTGGTTCCCAGGCACTAGTGTATGCATGTATATCTTCTTGTGTTCCTCCTTACGGGGGAGAGCTTCAGAGCATCACCTGTTGTGGTCCTCCCATCCTTGAGGATGACTGGTGCATTGTCTGAGTGTCTACCATCTGCCGGGAGGAGATATGGGGCCCTGGCTCTGGCCCTGACCTGACTATATTCTCATGTATGTGTTATGTGTTAAAAGTTGACTATATTATAAGGTGACTGCCATGTGATGTGCTCATTAAGCTAGGGTAGGAGTTAGCTATATTTATAATGTACATGTGATGTGCTCAGCAGGTTATTTTGCCCCAACACAAGAAACGTAAAAAAATATTTTTTTACCCCATGTCCCTTTACGGGTTCCGTATTATGCTGCAGCAAAACAGCGAGAAAAATAAAGAAATAAAGAGAAAAAAAAAAAAATATATATATATATAATATATTTATTTATTTTTTGCAAGTGTGCCAATGATTATGCTGCTGCGTGCCAGTGGTGGCACGCGTGCCAAGGGTTGCCGAAATTAATTTTTAGTGAGGTATGTGTTGTTAGTACCACATAGTAGGACAGGTCTACATTGGTCTGGGGCCTCTGGGTCCCATAACTCGGAAGCTATTGAGCAAAAAGCAATTTCCCATAGGAAATGAATGGGATTCTTAAAATATTCAAATAAAATAGGAGGTGCAAAATATTAATTTTTAGTGAGGTGTGTGTTGTTAGTACCACATAGTAGGACAGGTTTACATTGGTCTGGGGCCTCTGGGTCCCATAACTCGGAAGCTATTGAGCAAAAAGCAATTTCCCATAGGAAATGAATGGCTGAATATCTGTTGAATATCGTCGAATATCCAACCTCAAACTAACTTCACCACGGTACCCAGAGAACCAGCTACAACGTTGTTTTCATCCAAACGAGCCGTCTTTAGCGAACGGTGAATTGTATTGGCTTTCAGCCGCGAGCTTAGGGACCGTCTGCAAAGTGCAAAACTGAAAACGACCACAATGGTAAAATTTCAATAGCGTCGCCATTATTGAATCTAGAGCCCCAAAATACCTCTTGTTCCATAGAGGTATGCCCTCTTTATGGTCCCAGTACAACCTTTAGTTTTGAAAAATATATCTCTTCTTATTTTTGACGATTTTTTATTGAGCAACAATTTCAGTAGCGTTGCCATTATTGACTCTAGAGCCGCAAAACTTGTTTAATAGAGGCATGGCCTCTTTATGGTCCTACTACAACCTTTGTGATGGGAAGAGGGGAGGGATTGGGAAGATGCATTGGTTTGAGGCACAGACCTTTTCGATTGTTGTAGTATTTGTGTTATGTGATTTTACTGTTTAGGGTGGTTGTTGATATAATATATTTTTTGTTAAATAAATGTAAATAATGTTTTTAAAGATTATACTTGCAATATGTTCAATCTCTCCATATGTCCCCTGCTCATTACTGTGCACACACATAGAAACCTCGCGGCAGGGTGTGTTTTGTGAGCACACAAAAACAATTGCGAAAAAAAAAACATTTCACCTCCGCTGCTGCAACTCCATCCTAGGGGAAAAACACTGCATTACCCGTAGTGCCGCATTCATGCAGTTCGAGTTCGGTGGGAGCTCACTCCCATAGAGAGAGGTCTGGCTCCCACGAAAGCAGCAAACTCAAATATCTGTGGGGGTCTCTGAAAATACAGCAGCATAATATTCTAATTACAAATGAAGCTATCTTCCCTTCCACATACATAGTAATATTGACGTTAAGTAAGGGATAATAGAATGCCGGTCATTATCGGGAAAATAAGTCCAGAGAGGGCGAACCTGACTCCGCTGCGAAACGGAGGTGTCTTGCTTCGACCTGAAGGGGCTTATTTTCGATAATGAGTGGCTACTTGCCAAACGAAAAAATAACTTCACATGGTGTGTCTTTTTGCAGTTTATTTGTTACCATTCGTAGCGTTGATCAGCAGAGAAATAGTTAGTCAAAGACGTTGACTTCGCTTAGCAACCGAAGACGCTGGCGTTGTTGTGAAGTGAACGGAGCGTTCCACGGCATTGAGAAGAGCCGTGTCATAATAGCCTATATTTATTTGCGCATCTTTATATATATTTTTTTTAAGAGACCCCCACAGATATGGAATCATAACTCGAACCCTGCTAACCTCTGATATATGGACCCCTGCTAAGTAGTTCCAGTCAAATTGTCTGTTCAGCCTTCTAAACGAGAGCTGAATTGTGGGTTTTAAATTGCTAAATTGTGAAAAATGCATTAAACTGTAATCAGAAAACGCTGTTACATGCTATAGACCCTATAGTATCTGTGGTATAAAGGCTGGGACGGATATCCATTTATAAATATGTACAATGCTTAACGTAACGTTAGCTCTCTGGCTCATAGCTGAGCGGACTATACCTCCCGTTGCCAAGTCGTAGCTCCGTCCTATTTACTGGAGGAGTGAACAACGTCTCCGTTGCTTAAGAATCTGACGGGAGGGTAATGATTGGAAAATATCATGCATTTTGAATGTCCAAACAGCACACCACAAACATTTTAGTCCTATCTCGTCTCGTCAACGAAAACTAAACTTACATTTTGTCATAGTTTTTATTATCAAAGATCTATTCATACTTTGTAGTCACGTGACTACCATGGCTACCTGGAGGTCAACAGACGCCGACAAAATGGCGGCGAACAGCGGCCAGCCAGGGGAATTGCAGCCTTGCAGATTTCCAATACTACAATCAATCAACTAAACACACTCGGAACTTGTGATCCACACACAGCACCCGCTGATGTGTTGATTGCTTTAAAGTTGGCAACGTCTCTACCAGACGTGGAGTTTGGAGATATTTACATATGCATCCGTCACCTTATACCGCACAAAAAATGAAAGCCTACAAAAGTATGGATAGCTAACTTTTTTTCAAGAGTGGGTTGATTAACAACGTTGTCGTGTGGGAGCCGAAAAACAGGAATATCTTCATTATCAAAGCAAAGTTGAGTGAGTACTATCTAGCTACCCACAAAACGATCAACAAATAGCTTTTTTCTGAATCAAATAACTTTTAAGTAGCTATTTTATTGACCAAGTAATGCGGTAGCATCCACACAAGTTACATTTCAAGCATTTCTGCAGTTCCAGCGCAGTGGAGCTTTTTGCTGCACTCTGAAATAAAACTGCTTAGGATCATTTAGTGACGCCTCCGCCAGTGTTGCCAGATTGGGCCAGATTTCCCGCCAAATCTGGCAACACGGGCTTTCCCCATTACGGCAGAGGGAGGGTTATTTTCATTTTGAAATAATCGTAGTTATAATGTGAAATTAAACAATACATATTACTTATGGCAAATTATAATCTTATAGACAATAATACAGTTTTTCTCCTTTTCGGATGGGATCCAGTTAAAACATAACCCCGGCTTCACTCCTCGGCAGTTAATACATCCAATCGCACAGCAACTATCTGGCATAATCTGGCAACACGGCAGCACCTCAAAATACCAACTTTCGTTCGTATGGTAAAACTGGCGACGTCCTGGCAGATCCTTGATTAGGTTACTAAGTTGCTAGAGAACATTGTTCTTGCCCAACAACCAGTCGTCGTGACGTCACATGCAAAGTGCACGTGCAAAATATTTAGCTTGTCAACGTCTTGTCTTAGTCATGGAAAAAAGGTTGTTGACGAACATTTTTCGTCATATTTTTCATTAACGAAAGAACACTGATTGGGACGCCTCGGATTTGTATCGAGAGTTTTCAAGATTGCATAGGCACTTAACGTTTGTCTTTGAGGTTCCCCTCTCTGACCTGGCGCCTAAACAACAGGCAGGCTGGCTAGGTACATGGATCGGAGAACAAGGCAGGGAGGTCTATAAGACGCTGGCCTGGGAAGATGGAGAAAAGCAAGATCCGTCTAAGGTACTGTAAAAATTTGACAATTATATCAGACCTCGAAAAAATAAGAGAATTGCCAGGCACCGTTTCAAACAAAGAAAGCAAGGGCCAACGGAAAGTTTTGATAACTTCCTGAAGGATGTAAGGCTAATTCTGATGGACTGCGAGTATCCTCAGCCTGACGATAAGCTAATTGACGCCATAATCTCTGGAGTGAGAGAGAAGCGGGTCCAAGAACGGCTGCTTGAAAGAGGCGAGAGCCTCACGTTAGATAAAGCCATAAAACCTCCTCAGCAATTCGAAGTATCGCAAAAATAAATGAAAATAGTAAGAGAAGAGGATTCACAGATATCAGCAGTGTCTGCAAAACCGAAGCAATTCATGTCAAGTAAGACAATGCCCTACAAAGGGAATTCTAGTTATCGACAACAAGCATCGGTCAGTTTGTCAAAAAACGACACTTAGTGTGGAAAAGACCCACAGCACAAGTGGAACCAAGGAAAGTGTCCAGCAAAATGCTGTTTGTTCCTACTGCCACAAACCCAACCACTGGTTGGCGGTGTGCCACAAGCATGCAGCAAACACTGTAAGTATTGACTCAGACCAAGACTCACCAGATGATGAGAAAATGCTGAGCATAAATATGATGCAGCCCGAGGACCCCACTGTTGATAAACGGGTGGTCATATTGGAAATTCTGTCTAAAATAGTGAAATTCAGAATTAATACAGGGGCAAAGTGGAACACATTGACTCTAAATAGCTAGCAGTTGCTTGCCCACACAGGTGAGCTGCAGCTCTCTGGGACAGTGCTCCGCTCATACTCTTATCACCGGCTGATGCCTGTAGCTGCTGTTAATCTACAAGTCAAGTCGGAAAAGTGTAAAGTGAGTGCAGTGTTTGAAATTTTGGACATTGCTCAAGAGGATGTGCTCAGTGGCGCTTCAGCTGAGGCGTTGGGGCTGATTGTGAGCCTTCACTTACTGGAGAGTGATGCAGAGAAGCGTTACACACGGAACCCTGACAATTCTGAAACACAGCATGTTCCTGCTGGACTTGTTGAGTTCCCAGAGCTGACGCGCACCACTGGAACCATACCAGGTAAATACACCATAAAGCTCAAACCAGATGCAAAAGGTGTAGTTCATCCTGTACGAAGGCAAACAGCTGCCCTCAGAGGCAAGATACTGGAGAAACTGCATGAAATGGAAGAAGATGGCTACATTACCAAAGTTGAGCAACCGACTGAATGGGTGAGTTCCATGGTCGCTGTAGTGAGAAATGGCAAGGTGAGAATCTGCATAGACCCAAGTGATCTAAATAAAGTCATAATGAGAGAACATCACCCCATGCGAACAGTAGAGGAGGTCTCAATGATACCAGGTGCTAAAGCCTTCTCAGTCCTAGATGCAAAATCAGGATTTCTGCAGATAGAGATGGATGAATCATCATCCTTTCTCACAACCTTCAATACACCAATAGGTCGGTTTAGATGGCTTAGACTCCCCTTTGGTATAAAATTTGCGCCTGAAATCTACCAGCGCATCATGGACCAGATGCTCGAGGGCATTGCAGGAGCTGTGAGCGTGATGGACGACATCTTCATAGCTGCCCCCACGGTGCAGGAACACGATGCAGTTCTGCGCAGAGCCTAACTTCAATAAATGCCACATACACCTCGGGACACCTGATAACAGTTGATGGTCTAAAGCAGGAGTGCCCAACCAGTCGATCGCGGTCTACCAGTAGACCGCCGACAGATCCCAAGTCGACCGCGAGGGGTGAAGAAAAAAAAACGAGAGCTCCCCGCTCTACGGCCATCCGGAGGCGCACCGAGCTTTTGGCCGTGATATTATATATACAATTATATTATATTATGTTATGTATAGAGCTCCGGGAGTCGCAAACAGCAACAACCACTTCCTCCTCCATGCTGCAGTTCACCTCGGACTGCACTGCACTGAGTTGGCCGGTTGAACGCTGATTGGCTGTTACGTTACACATGTCACTCAGTGGCCATGCTGTTGAACGCTGATTGGCTGTCATCACGCGAATGTTCAAAGTTTAAATATTTTTTAAAGATTGATAGATTGCGGGAACATAGGACCCTTTTTCAGAAAAAGGGTATTATGCTCCCAGGTATGTATCAATACAGGGGAACATAGGACCCTTTTTGGGAAAAAACGGGGAACATAGGACTTAAAAAAAAAGAAAAAAAAGGGTCCTATGTTCCCGCATGAAATGCGCTGTCAACAGCAGTTGAAAGCTGTCAGCAGTAGTTACGCACTCCCAAACGTTGACATGGCCGAGGGGAAACGAGCTAAAACCTACCATTTTCACCCTGAGTGGGAGGAAGATTATTTTTTTGTTTATTCTCATTCAAAGCCTGTTTGTTTGATCTGCAATGCAACGGTGGCGTTGGCAAAGAAAGGGAATCTGGAGCGGCATTTTAAAACAGTACACGGGAGGTACGAGAGGGATTTCCCTGCAGAAACGCCTTTACGTGCCACAAAAGTGCGGGATTTGAAAGCACAGCTTGCAGCACGGCAGTCAATCTTCACCAAACCAAAGACCCAGGCTAATAAGGCTGCAACTGTTGCTTCCTATCGCGTCAGTCACGTCCTTGCTAAACACAAGAAGCCATTCAAAGACGGCGATATTGTGAAGGAAGCCTTTCTCAAAGCAGCGGATAGCCTTTTTGAAGACTTATATATAAAATAAAGTAGAGATCGTGAAGGCCATTAAAGAAGTGCAACTCTCCCGCAATACTACCACAAGGCGATGTGAGGGAATGGCTAAGGAAGGACATTGACTTGTGTGAGTGCTTTTCCCTCCAATTTGACGAGTCGACTGATATGGTGGATGTGGAACAATTGTGTGTTTTCATCAGGATGGTTTTTGAAGACATGAGCACCAAGGAAGAGCTACTCACCATTTTGCCTTTAAAAGGACACACCAGAGGTGAGGATATCTTTAATGCTTTCATGGGATTCGTTAATGAGAAAAAACTGATGCTCTTCAAGCTGATCTCCATCACAACTGATGGGGCGCCTGCTATGATGGGCCGCACCAGTGGGCTCATTGCACTGTGCAAAGAAAGTGCATCTTTCCCAGATATCCTGAATTATCACTGTATAATTCACCAACAAGCGTTGTGTGGAAAGATTTCAAATATGAAAGAAGTGATGGATATTGCAATGAAAATTGTGTGTTCAGTTCGGGCCAGGAGTCTGCAGAGAAGGCTTTTCCGTGCTCACTTGGAGGAGAATGGTGCTGAGCACACAGACCTGCTGCTCCACATGGATGTTAGGTGGTTAAGTAGAGGAAAATTTTTGGCCAGATTCACAGAGCTGTTGCCTGAAATCAAGGACTTCCTGAAGCTTTCAACACATGTGGATTACCATACAAAGCTAGAGGACCACCAGTGGCTTTTAGATTTATCTTTCCTCACTGATCTCACTTGCAAGCTCAATGAATTGAATTTAGAGCTGCAGGGTAAGGGTAAAGATGTAATCAACATGATGAGTTCAGTAAACACGTTTAAAAGCAAGCTACAGCTGATGTCAAGCAGGCTGCAGCGTGGTAACCTGCGCAACTTCCCTCACATGCAAGCAGAACTACAACATCAGGGTAAAGGTGTGACACAGCTTGACCGTGCACGTTATGAGGAGCGTGTTCAGAGTATCTCGTCAGAGTTTGAGAGGCGTTTTACTGACTTTGCATCCATGGAGCCTGTAGCCAGCTATTTGTGTTATCCATTCTCTGCAAGTATTGATGTTGGTGACATTGCCGCCAAAGTCAAATCACTTTTCGACTTTGAAAGCTCCGTTCTTGAGGATGAGATTCTGAAATTGCAAAATGACATTGAGATCAAAGCCAGATCAACATCCGCTCAACCAGGACAGCATGCAGTGTTCTGGAAACTACTGGTGGAGGAGAAGTATCCCAATCTCAGAAGATGTGCCTTGAACCTGACAGCTCTTTTTGGATCAACTTATTTTTGCGAGTCTGCTTTCTCGCACATGAAAATCATCATGTCCAAGAACAGATCAACAATGACAGATGACCATCTTGCAGCCTGCCTACGCCTTGCAACCAGCTCCTACACTCCTGACTACGAGAAGTTAGCCTCCTCCTCCCAATGCCAGGTCTCCCATTAAGGTAGGAAGTGATTTCCTTTTTTCTAACTCAAGAGATCTACCTGTTTTGTATCTGGTTATTTTTCTGTTTTGTCATATACTGTTCATTTTAAGGTCAGTAATGGCTATTGCTCATCATGCAGATTGACATGTGTGTGTCGAGAGAGAGATAGAGAGAGAGAGAGAGAGAGAGAGAGAGAGAGAGAGAGAGAGAGAGCTACAGCACACTATCCAAACTGGCAACTGTGAGAGGAATTTGTCTGTGTGTGTGTTTGAGAGAGGGATGGTTTGTGATGTGATGTCTAGTGGTTGTGTGACAACAAGAAAAAGTGTTGTGAGGTTAGTTACTGCAGGCTGGGAACGATGTGTGTGGGTTTGCAATGTTGACACTAGACTGGTAGATCTCGGGAGGTTGGCTACTTGAAAAGTAGATCTTGGGTCAAAAAAGGTTGGGCACCCGTGGTCTAAAGCCTGACCCAGCGAAAGTGGAAGCTGTTCAGGGCATGTCGCCACCGTTGGATAAAGAAGGTGTCCACCGCTTCTTGGGCTTTGTTACTTACCTGTCGAAGTTCATTCCTGACCTCAGTGAAGTGGATGCGCCGCTGTGCCAGCTCCTAAAGAGAGATGTGGAGCTTGCATGGCAGCCAGCTCAGCAATGGGCGTTTGACAAACTGAAAGAGCTGTGCCCACATCCCCCAGTGCTGAAGTATTCTGATCCTGCAAAGCCTGTTGTGTTATTCTGTGATTCCAGCAGCAGCCGACTAGGAGCAGTCCTGCTGCAAGAAGATCAGCTTTATCCTCAAGGTCACTAACTTACGCAGGGACGCGCTATGCGCAAATTGAAAAAGAGACACTCTCCATTGTCCATGCCTGCAAGTTCCACAATTACATATTTGGAACACATGTCACAGTGTACAACGATCACAAACCTCTCGAAGACACCTTCAAGAAATCCCTGTTGTCTACACCCATGCAGATTCAGAGAATGCGTCTTCGCTTGCAGTGGTATGATCTCAATGTAAAGTATAGAAGAGGAAAAGACATGGAGCTCCCGGACACACTCTCCAGAGCACAGCTATCGGAGAACACACCAAAGATGGATGGCTTAGAGTGCATCTCCATGCTGAACTTTGTCTCCGTCAGTGATCAGAAATATACAGAACTACAAGTATGCACAAAAGAAGAGCTCAGCTGTCTCCAACAGGTTATTCAGTGTGGCTGGCCAGAGCACAGGCGTGAAGTGCCTGTTGGGATTCAGCCATATTGGGACTCGAGAAGCCAGCTCGCATTGTCCGATGGACTCATCTTCAAAGGACTCCGAATAGTAGTGCCCCCCACCATGCGTGACCACATGCTGAGGCTGACAGCGAGCTTGTGAGGCCCTCTACTGGCCAGGTATGAGTGCACAAATTGAAGAAGTAGTCTGCATTTTGTGGGCAGATTCTCAGAATAAACTGCCTAGACAACCACTCAAAAAAACAGAAACACCCAAACTTCCATTTGAGAAGGTAGCATCAGACCTCTTTGAATTTGAAGGGAAACATTACATACTGCTTGTGGACTACTACTCAAAGTTCATTGAAGTGGATGGATTGAGAGACACCTGCAGTCGTACTGTCATAGATGCACTTAAAGCGCAGTTCGGCAGGCACGGCATCCCTGCAACCATGAGGACCGACAATAGCCCACTGTACTCCTCAGAGGAGTTTAAGCACTTTTGCAAGAGTTACAGCATCCTACAAGTCACGTCTTCCCCACATATGCCACACTCAAACGGTGAAGAGGAGCGTGCCGTGCAAACTGTGAAGAGGCTCTGGCACAAGGCACCAGACAAACATCTTGCACTACTGGGTTACAGGACTACTCCCCTTGAGTCAGTAGGCCTTTCACCAACTCAACTGCTCATGGGAAGGAGGCCACACAACAAGCGGCCTATGGCACGTGAGCTCCTAGCACCTACGGCCTATGACCCACTGAAAGTCAAGTGTCTGCTAGATCAGACTAAGAACAATCAAAACTACTATTATGACTGCAAGAGAACAGGCAAACCTTGTGTTGCTCTCATGCCTGGAGATGAGGTCAGAATGCAGCCTTATCCTGGCAGCCACACATGGTCACCAGCGGTGGTAGTCAGACAGCACAGTGCTCCGCAATCCTATACTGTGGACAGTGGAAACAAGGAGTACCGCCACAACAGTCAACATCATGGCAGAAGCACTCCAGCCGCCAACCATCCACGTCACTGGATACGTAATGAGTTATGGACTGAGCCACAAGAGTAGGCAGCTGAAAAGGAACTCACATCTGAAAAGGAACAGCTGTGTCCTACCCCATCTAAACAGCCTCGCTTGCCTCCCAGAGACCCCTTGAGCCATGCTCAGGCCCTGGCATGTAAACTGTACATCACCAGGTGAGGCAGAGCTGTCAAGCCGGCATTTTGTTTTTAAGACTTGATAAGTAGATTGACGAGCACAGAGCTTGCGTGTTGCTGACGGATGTCACAATCTCTGTGTTCGTCAATCTACCTATCGAGTCTTAAAAACAAAATGGCGTCGACGGGTGATCTACTGATGGTATTGTGTGTATAAAATGTCCTTTTTAATAAACAATCTATACACTTACAAAGTTCTCAATGCTTCGTTTTATATGTAAAGACCCTTATTATACTACCAGAGAAGTGTCGGGCTACTTTTAGCCTTTTAAGTGGTTTAAAATAGCGATTTAGTTTTTACCATAACCAGTTCCCCCATCGTTCCGAGTTTATAGCGTTTTGATAGAATCGGCTAAAAACAGCCAACTGAAGAAAGCGTCGATATACGTTTTTTGTGCTCCAAAACGAACGTTTCAACTCGTTATCATACAAAACATTTCCCAAATCCATTTTACACCGGAATTACCCTTTAACTACTGGTGAACGACGTTGCAGAACATATATGGTACAAGTGTAACGGGTACAAATATAGACTGCGCCTTTAAGACGCATCACGTGCACTGGAGAGGAAAACAGGCGGGAAGAGAGTGAGGAAGCCCGGCGGTGTGCACGGCGAGGTGGTGCGGTTGTATGCTGGTTTTTCCGTTTTGTTTTTTTTGTTGGGTCTAGTACCAAGTTAAGGGTTAGGTTTTGCGTCGGCTCGGTTGCTGAGAGTGGTGCAGCGGTTTTGGGTGTTTCGTTGGTGAGCCTGGACGTCGGTGAAAGCGACGGGGAAAAGAGACCCTCCGTGTGATGTCCTAGAGCTGCCCGAGAGCTGGGGACGTTTCAGGAGAAGTTTGCCCTGCCAGCCATCGCACATCACAAAGTGCGACCTCTGCTGTGGTATCGTAACCCCTGCCCCCCACCTAACCATTTACACTGAAACAGAAGACACACGCACCGTGCGCAGCCCGAACAGAACTGTGACTGAACGAACTAACACAGACGCATGCACCCACACACACATCCACACGCACTGCGCTGGAAGGAACATTGCACCGCTGTGCATTCCGTGCACATACCCCTGTTCAGGACTGAAGAACAAGTGTCTTTCTTGCCCGAGTATTATAATTGTTATTGTATATATAAAGTGTTATAATTGGATTGTGATTGTGATGGTGATTCAAACGTTAAATGCACGTCGGGTGATTTAACATTGAAATGTGATTAATGTTTTCCTGGTTTAAATGTTATTGTTGAATGGAACCAATGTATGTATACTGTGTTGAACGAGACAGACATTTTCTATTTTATTTACTTTGTATTGGGCTACTTATCTGGGGGTAGGGGCGCTTCACCTGTTTAGCCAAACCTTAGTAAAGTAGGGGGGGAGGTGTCAGGTCGCAAACCCTGCACACACACTGTAGGCGATCCCTCAGGACATCCTGAATCCTACTTCTCCCCTGTCTAGTAAGCTACCGTGGAACTACACGGCTAAACAGCGCACAACGTGTCCACTCACCTGGACATTGAAGCCATAGGCATTGGGTGTGGGGGACCTAGATCCTGTCCCACTCAGTCCTCTCCAGACCAAGAATTGTGTTACCCCTACAAGGCGGCGGCAATAATCCCGACCGTCACAATTGGGGTCATGAACAGGATAGATTAAGCAATAATTTTTAGTGGAAACCATGGCCGATTTAGAGAAACTGAGGGAACAGTTTGAGCAGATGAAGGCGAGATTCGACGACCAGGCTGAGGCCCTGCTACAAGCTAGAAGTGAGCAAAGAGAGGCTCTAGCGTTAGCTAAGGCAGTCATAGATCAGCAGAATGAGAAGCCGCCTGCAGCTACGGTGTATATCCCCAGAGACCGCAAAATTTTGGATTTCAGTGGCAAGCAAGGTGATGTGGATATTGAGGAATGGATCTTATCAATGGAATCTGCCCTCAAAGTCATGAAGGTCCCCATAGACGACCAAGCGGAGTTCATTAAACAGTACCTTAAAGGTGAAGCTAAACTCACGGTGAAGTATATGATGGACGACAAAGCTAATGATGCAGCGGGCATATTGGAAGCACTAGGCAAGACTTATGGCGACAAAGTGCCTTTAGGCACCCGGCTCAAAGAATTCTATGAACGTAAGCAGATGCCTGGAGAGACCAGGATTGAAACAAACGGTGCACTCTGGCAAAAGACGTATTTCCCAAAATTAAAGCCCCGATGACATGCACCAATATTACGGCACCCCTTGAGGTAGTGGCAATGGACTACACCATGCTTGAGAGATTCAATGGGGGGTACGAAAACGTGCTCGTCCTGACCGACATGTTCACTCGGTTTACAGTTGCCGTGCCTACCAAGAACCAAACTGCATACACCACGGCCAAGAACCTCATAAAGCACTGGTTTGTCCATTATGGATGCCCGGCACGATTGCATTCAGACCAAGGGCGCTGTTTTGAGGCTAATGTTATAAAAGAGTTGTGCCAGATATACAGAATAGGGAAGAGCCGCACTACCCCCTACCACCCTCAGGGAAATGCCCAATGTGAAAGGTTCAATCGAACCATGCACGAGATGCTGAGGACTCTGCCTGCAGAGAAGAAAAGGAGGTGGGACGAACACCTTTCTGAGCTCGTCATGGCTTACAACAGTCGAATCCATTCTTCTACGGGTTACGCACCTTTTTACCTGATGTTCGCCAGGGATCCCAGGCTGCCGATGGACGTCTTAGGGGGAAAGGACCTGGAGGATGAAGAAGTGGATAATCTAGATGACTGGGTTAAGAACCACCATGAGAAGTTCAAAACCGCAGTAGAAGTTGCTAACGCTGCGGCGCAGGACGCATCCAGAAAAAGGAAAAGAGCCTATGACCGCAGAGCTGCCGGGGCCCTCATGAGAGCGGGGGATCGTGTTCTGCTACGCAATCACTCCCATCGGGGCAGAAACAAGATAGGAGACAAGTGGGAACCATTTCCTTACATCGTGGTCGCACAAAATCACAGTGACATCCCTGTTTACACCATCCGCCCTGAGAAGGGAGGCCCCTCAAAAGTGGTACACCGTGACCAACTCAGACTCTGTATTTTCCGGTCACCCCCGGCACGTCCTGAAGGCAGGCACCAGCCCCGGAAAGACACTGGCCCTGACATTGACACAGGCTGTCCCGACCACATTTGCATCCCTGCCACTGCACACACGCCCCACGCAAACACAGGGGATAGAGACGTAGTGGAGGGGCACTCGAGTAGTGATGGTCAGGTTGGGGGTGAGGCCATAGGTGAAACTGTTAGGCCCATCTTTGAAGAGCTGGGAACTACGGGTGGGTCAGACGCAGGGAGTGAGAGTGAAAGTGTGTGCGAACTTAGACGGTCTCAAAGACAGACCAGGGGTACACTTCCCTCCAGATTAAGGAGTGATTATGTTTTGAAATAATTTGTGCAACCTCAATTGTGCTGTACTTACCTTTATGTATGTCCATGTATTTCGGTGCTGAGTACTGAAGTGTTATGATGCCGTGTTTTTTTTGTTATCAACTATTTTGAGGCTTCCTTATGTAATTTTCGAGATGTTAGCTGTATTGAGAAATTACCGGTGGGTATTTTCATATGGATCAATGTGCTGTACCTGCCTTTGTTCTTTTTCGGAGATCGCATCGTCATTTGGATGTTTGATGGCATGGCAGGGTTTCGCAGGGGGGAATGTAACGGGTACAAATATAGACTGCTCCATTAAAACGCATCACGTGCACCGGAGAGGAAAACAGGCGGGAAGAGAGTGAGGAAGCCCGGCGGTGTGCACGGCGAGGTGGTGCGGTTGTATGCTGGTTTTTCCGTTTTGTTTTTTTTGTTGGGTCTAGTACCAAGTTAGGGGTTAGGTTTTGCGTCTGCTCGGTTGCTGAGAGTGGTGCAGCGGTTTTAGGTGTTTCGTTGGTGAGCCTGCACATCGGTGAAAGCGACGGGGAAAAGAGACCCTCCGTGTGATGTCCTACGTGGTTGCCTAGAGCTGCCCGAGAGCTGGGGACGTTTCAGGAGAAGTTTGCCCTGCCAGCCATCGCACATCACGAAGTGCGACCTCTGCTGCGGTATCGTAACCCCTGCCCCCCACCTAACCATTTACACTGAAACAGAAGACACACGCACCGTGCGCAGCCCGAACAGAACTGTGACTGAACGAACTAACACACACGCATGCACCCACACACACATCCACACGCACTGCGCTGGAAGGAACATTGCACCGCTGTGCATTCCGTGCACATACCCCTGTTCAGGACTGAAGAACAAGAGTCTTTCTTGCCCGAGTATTATAATTGTTATTGTATATATAAAGTGTTATAATTGGATTGTGATTGTGATGGTGATTCAAACGTTAAATGCACGTCGGGTGATTTAACATTGAAATGTGATAAATGTTTTCCTGGTTTAAATGTTATTGTTGAATGGAACCAATGTATGTATACTGTGTTGAACGAGTGTCTTTTGAACCATTTCTCTGAAGTAAGCTGTGTTTCATGTTAAGTAAACATCAGAGGTAAAGGACAGACATTTTCTATTTTATTTACTTTGTATTGGGCTACTTATCTGGGGGTAGGGGCGCTTCACCTGTTTAGCCAAACCTTAGTAAAGTAGGGGGGGAGGTGTCAGGTCGCAAACATTGCACACACACTGTAGGCGATCCCTCAGGACATCCTGAATCCTACTTCTCCCCTGTCTAGTAAGCTACCGTGGAACTAGACGGCTAAACAGCGCACAACGTGTCCACTCACCTGGACATTGAAGCCATAGGCATTGGGTGTGGGGGACCTACATCCTGTCCCACTCAGTCCTCTCCAGACCAAGAATTGTGTTACCCCTACAAGGCGGCGGCAATAATCCCGACCGTCACACAAGTTTGTGTTGATTGCATGGAAAAGGGAATAACCAGTTACAACTTATATGGTAAGAGCCTGGTAATACCATGGAAACAAACAAGGCTTCCTTTTACAGTACAGTTTCAGCTTACTTACTGGGTAAATTGTCATGTTTTACTTAGTAACGTTGCAGAACATACATGGTACAATTTTGTGTTGATTGCATGGAAAAGGGAATAATCTATTACAAATTATATGGTAAGAAGCTGGTAATACCATAGAAACGAACGAGGCTTCCTTTAAAAGTACAGTTTCAACTTACCTACTGGGTAAATTGTAATGTTTTACTTAGTAACGTTGCAGAACATACATGGTATAAGTTCCAGGGCATGGACAAAGGATTGTATCTATTACAAATTATATGGTAATAACGTGGTAACACCATGGAAACAAACGGCTTCGTACCCAGTATTTAAGTAGATGTACCATGACACTAGAGGAAAACTGTTCCTGCAGAGGTTGTTACCAGTTAAGTAATTCCATAGTTTCTAAGGTAAATCGAATAAACCCTTTCTAAACAGTGTAGCTATGAATAATAACTGTAAGAAAAAGTTATTTATTGGAAAGTACTATGCTAATTTCTAGATAGTACATCATTAAACTTGGACTGTAAATAACATAAACCTTGGATAACTACAATTGTAACTTGAATTAATAGGTGTTTCTAAGAATTGGTTGCCTAATTTCCTACGAAGTACACAATAATATCTGAGTTATTACCAACCTAAAACTGTTACAACTACACAGTGCTTAGTTGAGTTGATGGGTAATAGTGGAGGTTTTACTTAGTACTTCAGCTGTAATTCCTCTGTATTTACCTTCTTATTACCAGTGGTAATTACCAAGTAATACACTATGATTTACCATATATTTACCGGGTTATTCCTCTGTATTTACCTTCTTATTACCAGTGGTAATTACCCAGTATTACACTATGATTTACCATATATTTACCGGGTAAATACCTAGTAATTAGGGGACTGTAAAAGGAAGGGTTACCCAAATCGGTTCAAGTGCATCTTATGCAGTTTAAAACTAAATATTTGATAATAACTTATTATTCGAAAAAAAACGTCTATATTTGCATGATTCTTGCAATTTCTTTGCTGTGTCTTCATTGCTAAAGGCAATAATTGCCCTGCTCCATAGTGAACATATTCACTTATTTAAGGGCAAATGTCATGAAGTTAATTGCCTCTGCCTCTGCCTTCTTCTCGATCTCTTCACCCAACTGATAGCAGGCAATTAACCCATTTAGCTATCTCATTTCCCTCTGTTTGGACCAGGGATACAAGGTGGAAAGTGATTGGCCAGGGAGGGCGAGCCAATCTAGAATAACTTCTTGAAATGACAGACAATACAACTACATTAAAATATTTAACATACAATTACATTTAAATATTTGAAATATAACTACTTCCTGCATTTTTACCTCATTATCTCATAATTGTTCTTGAATTGTTATGTGAGAGGTTCAGACCATTGAATGAAATGAGGTTGACGATTTGTGATATATTAATGATATGCAGTATGTTGTAAGTAAACAAATGAATGATGTTGAAATTTGTATTCTCAGGCATGTTATGAATAATTTAGGATGAGTAAAATTGTGGCTATTATCAAAACCTAATTTTAGTCAACTTTCCTCCTAGGTTATTGGGGTCCTTGGGGAGAGGTGCCCCTCAGGGTGTCTGAGGAGAGCAGTCCTTTGTGGTGAGGTATTTGGTTGTAAAGTCTGAGGGTCCCTTCCCAAATGTCGGATAACTATACTACTTACGTCTTTCCTAAAGTGACTGCCCTATCATCTGGCAGGAGAGATTACCTTTTCTGTTTGGTATTACAGGAGTAAGTTTGCCCCAGGGTCAAGATTTAAATGTGTTTCTTCCGTAAAAAAAAAGAACATCTCTAAATTGAATTTACCTTAAGCTCATTGCTTTAAATATTTTACCACCAGCTGTGATTGTGATTACAAGCCATCTTAAAATCGACCCTTTAGGGACCTCAAAAGGTAGGGTTGATAGGTTGAGAAGGGTCCAGCTGCAGGCTTGGGCGTTTCTGTTATGACACAAGAACGCCCATTATGAAGTGTTTCGGAAGGCATACTGGGTTTCGCAAGGCATACTGCCAAGCATAGTCGCAAGGCATACTATGCTTTCCTTCCTTAATGGCAATTTTACCTCTCTCATTAGATTTAGAAATCATGGAGCCTCCCTTGGCTAACGTTAGTGCTATGCTACCCGTACTTACTACTAGATCTTGTTTTGAAACTTCTGTTTGAGAAAATCTAACTAGTGAATGTTCCGGATGTTGACAAATGTGCAAAGAAGGGAGCCGGTGTTGATGTTGAAAGTTAGGCTGGATTGTAGTCCTCCATTGAGTGCTGTACTTAGACAATGAGAGCCCTCTCCGTAGCCGGGGAGCCTGTCGGAGACCCTCTCCGTCGACGCAACGGAGATGGCAAGCGCTGTGATTGGTCCTCTGGTTTGACTTTGCACCTTATTTATTTTGCACATTGGTTACTTTGCACATTAAAGACCAATAAAACACCAAATTAGATTCAAAAAGCTTTGGAAGTTTATTTACAACACTATTTACATGGTTTGTAGTCAACACATAAGAGCGGCGAATTGCATTGCTTATCCGACATCCCGACAGAGAACTTTGAATGCTTGAGGGGTCTCCATAGTTACGGAGTCGGATTACAGATTAAGGAGTTGGAGTAGTATACTTTGACATTTGAATACATTTCAGCAAGAAAGGCGACGAAGAAGAAGAAGGGGGCGTACCAGCCTGCATAAAAGAGAACCCCCCTCCCCCACCACATGATCAGTTTTTTATAGCGCTTTTCTAAATACTCAATGACGCTTTACAAATAAGAAAGGAATACATACAGATAGTACAGACACTCAAACAAAAGAGAAAAAATAAATAACACCACAACAATAGGCAACACATTAAGAGCGCGGGAGAGAGTGGAAGATAGTGGAGGATGATTTGTCAAATGTTGTAGGTGGTCCTGAAGAGATAGGTTTTAAGTTGACTTTTGAATGAACAGAGTTTCGGATGGCCAGAGGGAGGGAGTTCCAGAGGTTAGGGGCGGCGATGGCGAAGGCTCTGTCCTTCAGGGTACGATACTTGGTCTTGGTAATGGAGGTGAGACGGTTGGCATCAGTGGAGTGTAGGCGGCAAGTGGGGGAGTGGCAATGGAGGAGATCTGTTTATACGAGGGTGCAAAGTTGTTTAGCGCTTTGTAGGTGGTGAGGAAGATCTTGAAATTGATGCGTTGTTTTATTGAAAGCCAATGAAGTTGACGGAGGATGGGAGTAATGTGTTCTCTGGAGGGGGAGTTAGTAAGGGCAGCAGAGTTTTGTACATATTGCAATTTTTGAAGAATAGTGGAGGGGCCATACAGAATGCTATTGCAATAGTCGAGTCTGCAAGTGATGAAGGCGTGGATTAGTGTTTCGGCAGCTGAGGATGAAAGAGTGGGTTAGGGTTAGGGTTAGGGGTATGTTGCGGAGGTGGAAGAAGGATGTTTTTCTGACGCTGTTTATGTGTGACTTGAAGCAGAGTGTGGGGTCCATGATGATGCCGAGGTTTCTGACCAAGGGGGAGGGAGTGACAGAGTGACCGATGCAAAGTGAGAAGTTCCGGGAGGTGGGGATGATGTTTTTTGGGCCGAAGATGATAATTTCAGTTTTATTGCCATTGAGTTTGAGGAAGTCGTGGTTCATCCAGGTTTTGATGTCAGTGAGACAATTGGTGAGAGTGGATAGGATGGCCGGAGTAATGGCTGTGGTGGTGATGTACAGTTGGGTATCGTCAGCATAACAGTGAAATTAAAGACAATGGTGGCGGATGATGTGACCTAGTGGGAGCATGTAGAGGATGAAGAGGATGGGACCAAGCACTGAGCCTTGGGGGACTCCGTGTGAGACAGGGATGGTGTGGGATTTGTGGTTGTTGATGGAGATGTATTCAAATCTTTCAGACAGGTAGGAGGTGAACCAGGAGAGGGCGGAGTCAGTGATGCCACTGGATTGCAGATGGCTGAGGAGGATGGAGTGATTGACGTGTCTAAGGCAGCACTGAGGTCGAGGAGGAGGAGAATGGTGAGGGAGCTGGAGTCACAGGAGAGTAGGAGGTCGTTGGTGACTTTAAGTAGGGCTGTTTCAGCACTGTGGTGTGTTCGGAAGCCGGATTGGCATGTTTCGTACAGGTTATTGGAGAGAAGGTATTGCTTGAGTTGTGTTGCGACGGCTCTTTCCAGTAGTTTTGAGACGAATGTGAGGTTGGAGATGGGTCTGAAGTTGTTGGGGTCGTCGGAGTCAAGGCCGGGTTTTTGTAAGGAGGGGGGTGAAGGCAGCAAGCTTAAGAGGTGGGGGAATGGTGCCAGAGTTTAGGGAGGAGTTGATGGTGTCTCTGATGAGTGTGGCGAGAGAGGTGAAACAGGCTTTGAGACAGGCTTTTTCAGAAGGGATGGGGTCCAGGGGAGAGGTGGAAGATTTCATTGTGGAGAGTATTTTGGAGAGGTCTGCTGTGGTAATGGGTGAGAAGAAGGAAAGCTGGTGGTCAGGGGTTGAAGGAAGTGGAGGTTCTGAGTCAAGGCTTGTGGCAGAGGAGGTGGCAAGCTGGTTGTGGATGATTTCTATCTTGGAGTGAAAAAATTATAGGAAGTTATTGCATTTCGCCGGGGTGAATAAGGATGAGATGTTATCCTGGGGTTTGAGGAGTTTATTTATGGTGGAAAAAAGTGTGTGGGTTGGAGGATCCGGAATGAATGATGCCAGAGTAGAAAGACAGAACGGGCTTTGTTGATTGCTGATTTGTAGAGGTGCATGTGCTCTTTGTAGGCGAGGTACTGTACTGTGAGACCGGTTTTCTTGTGTAGTCGTTCTAGTTGTCTAAGTTGTTTTTTGAGTTTGTGAAGTTCTGGGGTGAACCAGGGGGCCGAGTGACTGAACGTGACAGTTTTAGTTTTCAGGGGGGCCAGTTTGCTCAGGGAGGTAAACAGTGTGTTGTTGTAGAAGTTGACGAGGTCCATGGGGGCTGGATGTACAGAAAGGGTGAGGCCAGAGAGATTGTTTGATATGCAGGGTGAGATAGAAACTGGACAGATGGATTTAAGGTTGCGGAAAGTCCTGTTTGGGTTCGGGGGCGGGAATGTCAATAACAAGTGTGATGGCCAGGTGTTCAGAGATGGAGAGATCGGAGCTGGAGACATTGTGGATGTGGAGGCCAGTGGAGCAAACCAGGTCTAGGATGTGCCCACGGATGTGGGTGGGAAAGCTGATGTGTTGGGTGAAGCTAAAGCAGTTGAGTAGGTCCAAGAAGTCCATAGCGTTTTTACATTCCGGGGAGTCAATGTGGAGGTTGAAATCGCAGAGGAGTAAAACAGATGGCGAGATTGAAGATAGTGCAGTGATGAATTCAGAAAGATCTGGTAGGAATGATGGGTTGGTTTTGGGGGGGGGCGGTAGATGATTGAAATTATGAGAGGTTTGGGGCCAGGCAGTTTGAAAGCCAGGTATTCAAATGATGGGCCAGCAGGGATGGAGAGTGGGTGGGGTTGGAGGTCTTGATGGTAAACAGCAGCAATACCCCCTCCTCTGCCCTCAGAGCATGGGTTGTCCAGGTAAGAATATCCAACAGGTGTAGTTTGGTTGAGTTCAAAGTAGTCCAGGGGTTTTTGCCAAGTTTCATTTAGGCAGAGGATGTCAAGTTGCTTGTCGGTGATAAATTCGTTGAGAATGAGGCTTTTATTGTTTTTGCGATCTTGTGTTGAAGAGGGCGAGTTTTAGGTACTTTTGTTTTCGAAATTGATTGAGCGGAAGTAGGGATTGGGCGGAGGTTGAAAGTGTTCACGCTGGAGTAATTCTGATGATGTGTGTTGTTGTGATGACGCGATGAGGAAGTGCGGGAGCCGGTGTGTGAACTGCGATCAGACCACAGCAATGGAATACTGTTTATGGCAGTGGAATGTACATACATTTACAACGGGAGCCTTGGTGAATGTAACGGGGACGGAGAAGAAGTCGAGAATTCTTTAGTGTGGTGATGAGTTCAGTGGAAGGAGGCATTTGGGGAAAAAGCTGGCGGAGATGCATGGTTGAGTATTGAAGTGCCATGGCCGAGGCTCTGAAGAAGCAAACGCTGCTGGAGGTGGATGGTCGCCTCAACTGAGCGGCGATGAAACACGTTCGCCAGATGGGAGCTGGGTTGGCTCGAAAGGAAGGCAGCGGTCCAGCCAGAGAGAGGGCCAACGCAACCGTACCTGTACAGGTGGAAGCCCGCCCGGGTTTACCTTCGACCAGGTTAGGGCGATGGATCCTGTAGCAGAAGTCCAAGTGTCCAAGACGGCTGGTCGAAAAAGTAGGCAGGTAGCTTGTTAATAACAGGAAAGCAGCACCAAAGAACTTAAAAATAATGTTCAAAATAATGTTCAGAATGATGTTCAGAGCGAGAAGCAGCAGCCAAACGCGTCATCGTTTGGTGAGCAGCGGCGGCCGAAACGCACCAGCATCCCCCACCTGTCATGCAACTACGACTCCACGCATAAAACATGTAAAAAAGAAAACTGTCTCACTTACAATAGGGAAAAGTGACTATATATAAATAGTTAACTTGGCTAAATTGGCTTAACTACTATAGACAAAAAAAATCAACAAAATGTTCAATGCATTTGTGAAATATATTAAAAATACTGAATAAAAACAAGCCAGACAGAGCGGCGTTAGACTCGCCAGTGTCCCCGTTACTAGGCAACCTGTGGGACTACACAGCATTTTTATCCATCTCACATATAGAGTTGATTTTGATTGGCTCTAGTTTCAAAAGTCAAACCACTGAAAACGTTTTCTCAAATCTGTCTTTTATCCAATGGCTGTGAAGAAGGCCGGGAAGGCTGTCATCATGGGGATGTGTTTGATGTCGGTCAAACACATGGGTCAACCATATGGCTATGAGAAATCGCGGGTCAGCACAAAGTCACATGCTATGCAGATTTAGGCGGAAAACTATCACAAAGAAAAGGAAACGCAGCTAAAAGTACGACTGGGAAACTACTTATATAACTACATTTTTCCAATGTGACACAGAAAGTAACAAAACATTAAGTTAAGATATATATACGGTACACAAATCTCAGGCTACCTCTGAGCATTGATAACATGTCCCACATTGTCAGACATAAACATATTCTTTGCCCCACATTTGGTTTTTTGGGATCTGGTCACCATATACCGACGTGGTGTATGATGGATGGATCAGTCCCTTGGTAAAATCCACTGGGTGGGATGGTGGACTGATCGATGAACCCTACTTCTGGTTTCAAACTCATTGTAATGATGGTTGTTTTGTAATTTCTAATCAACATCACATCTGGTGGGAAAACAGGGACTCTTTCATTGAGTAACTGATGGAGTGTCGCTAACAGAGACAATGGCATTTGATGCGGGCTGAGGTAAAAGGTTGTGATTTGACCCTATTATGAGATAACTATACAACCTACTGCCTTCCCTGATGAATTGCAGCAACCATCCAAGCCAAGAAAATTTTGCAAATTACAACTTTAATTTGTATTTGCAAAGATATTAAGCCCCTTTCTCATTGGATAAAAACCCCAATAACATCCCCTAACATCTGGCTCTTGGCTTTAGTTGGAAAGGTCACAATCGGCATTCACTTAACACATTTAATATCCATATGAATCGTTTTGAAAATAAAAGATGAACCGTGTCGTTAAAGTTCACCACATTTTTCAAATAAGAATTCATTGATTGACTTGATTTTCTTCATTTCAATTCCAAATAAGTTATTTTAAGGTATTTAAATGATTCTCACACACGCATGCACGCACGCGCACACACATGCACACACGCACACACACACACACACACACACACACACACACACACACACACACACACACACACACACACACACACACACACACACACACACACAACTCGAAGCTAGAGGCAGCCGCGCGCAGTGGATACTGATGGTAATACACCAATGAGATCCCAGTAGTGCCAGGCATGTCTTGGGTAAGTATAATAATATAACAGGAGTTAAGTTGTCAGACCCCGTGTCGCGGGGCTCCTCTGTTTCGTTGCCTCACTGCACCACTGAAATCGAATCAAACGTATGGGCCGCCGCTTTTATGCGTATTACTTGTGAGTATAAAATGTCCTAAAACACGTCACTTCCGATCAACAGCCACACTGGAAAAGTTATGCATTAGCGCAACAAGTCGCAGGACATGACCGACAACCTACTGGCTAAATACCGACACACCGTGAATGCTGATCTCATTTTGGGATTCGAACATGTAGCCTTCTCGACACCGACCCGAGGTAGGCCTCTTGAATCACTTCGATTTACCAATGTGGGGATTTATTGTTGATTTTCTGACTAAATCTGGGTAATCTGATTTAATATAAGGTCCACACCGTTTACCTACGTTTCATATCCCAATAGAAAATAATCGTAATATAAGGCTATAGAGTTACACGAACAGCTCTACAGTGTATCAAGTATTTTGAAATGATTGTAGGGAATCAAATTATGATTTTAAAAACGGTTTGTTGAAGTCCGCCCACTGCGTGAGATCAGAGTCCTCCGACACCGACTCAATCTTCGACAGCAATGTAAGCTAGATGTTATAAATGTCATTAACATTCCATAACTTGTGGAAGCGAGGAGTTAAATCATGTCCCATGCACATGTTACTTCTCTTCTTCGCTTAAAACGTCACTTGCGGAATATCACGTTTGAGAGAGAAGGGCTTTTTTTCTCATTCTCGGGCAAGTCCAAATGAACTGACATATGCTTCTTCACTGGATGGCGTAATGTGACCCCCTCTCCATAATATGACCCCCCTCCATAATTGACCCCCCTCCATAATGTGACCGCCCCTCCATAATGTGACCCCCCCCCCCCCCCCATAATGTGCCCCCTTCCATAATATGACGCCCCTCCGGAGGTCATGAGCCCAACCAGTGGAGACGATGTTGGTGTGTCATTGTATGTCTAGTTTGATGTATTTGTTGTGGTCCGACATCAACCAAATGATGGATTGTTAATTATAGCCTATGTTAACTACATCACACTGTTATTATTTATTGGCTCCAATAATTAATCAATAAGTCCAGCCAATCCTCCCTGGAAACACGTTTCCTGCTAGTCTTAGAGGTGGGAATGAAAAATAGTTATTATGATTTAGATAATAGCCTCATGCCATTTCTCCACTGCTGTATATTTCAGGGTGAAAACATCTGATGAGAATAATGTTATTTATATCTTGTACATCATATATTTAGAGATCTTGCATAAGTTAATTTTGTGAATGGCACTTTCATCCTCAGAGGCACACAGACAACTTCCTCACTTACTTCTTCAATCCCTCTCTCAGCCTTGGGGTGAACCGCTAAATGTTTTGAGTGAGTCTGGACTCAGGACTTGCTAGTAGAGGAGGATATTAAAACAAAATCAATTGTAATTTGTTAAAAAGCTCTACAGTTCCAACAAATGCAAAAGTACCTTGAGATTATTATTATTTTTTTGTAAATTGGTCAAATTAACTTTTTCCAGCAGCTGTTTGAGTTCAGACATGCATGACGTGCCTCAATCCCAGTTATTAAATCAATGAGTGAACTCAGATTGCACTAACACTGGTTTTTATAATTGGAAATATTCCAATGCACAACCGCATTTGACTGGCAACAAAGTTTAAAAAAGATTTGCGTTGCTACCACATACTTTCAAATCCAACAATTTGTGTGCTTGTCGTTTTTGCACGCTTTGCCCATTAGCTTCATTGTACTTGCTTGTTATGACACCTTGGATCTGGGTATTTAAATAACATATTCCCTGGAACTTCGGTCTTCTGCAAAAACAGCTAGAGGTTTAACACAAGTTAACAGTCTCCCTACTTCGTTATTCAGCTTGATAAAACACAAATCTCAGTATTTTAGAGGAAGTCCTTACTGTCATCCTTGCCTTATATGCTAGAAATTACATATATTTTCATAACTTAACTGATTAAGCTTCTTTGTGAGCTTTTCACATATCTGATGTCACAAATTTGAGAGCTGTTGTATTGATTGGGATCTCAACCTGTCAATAGTTTGACAAAATGATGAGCATAATGTCATAAATCTAGCCACCCACTAGACTACGTTTACACCCATCCTTTGTATGTGGACATGTGTACAATAAAGAAAATAAGGGGGAAAATATGGTCTTGTACCTGTCCATGTTTGCTAGCACACATCACATAAAATAGAGGGCTGAATGCATCTAGTTGAATCGGTTGGCCACTTTACGTCAGTAGCAACAACAAACTCGCAGCTGCGGCCGCAGCATTTGAGAAGGATGTTTTCAGTAGACCGCTGTCTTGGTCGTATTCAGACTCCTCCGGTGGCGGCGGAGCAGCTCCTCCGGGAGTCTGCATACAGCAACAATCCCTTTCTCCTCTATGTCACGTTTCAATTTGGACTTCAGAGACTCAAAGCAAAAGTTCCTTTCCCCCAATTTCTTCTCCACCATGGCCGAGATAACCCCCACTACGAGTCTTTACTTGTTGCGGAAGTCGGAGAACCCAACGCAGTCTTTAAGATTCATAATATCAGAGAATATAAAGATCGTAAAAAAACATTTATTTTGACAGATATGCCCGAAGTTACTACTTTACAACATCGTTGATGACCAACATTTAGAAAGACATGTACATGCTCAGCCTTGGGTGAAATTTAAGTGTTACTGTACGTTCACACCAAAAGCTGTAAAAGATGCAAAATCACTGAATAGCCCAAAACGCAACACTGCCCAAAATATTTACAGCTCATATCGCTCTTGCGATTTTGCTTTTCCATTTAAATGAGCCGCGCTTTTTGCCTGCACGCTCGTAGTTGAGGCAAGTGCTGCTGCTGATGTCGAGCCACAAAAACACAAGATAGTCATACGTTTAGTCAATAGAAAAAGAATAATAAGCATAAATACATGAAAAACTCAATAACTAATTAATGGAGCGATTGCTTATATGCTAGATTATAGCTTAGTTGATCGCTATCGTGTGTGTGTGTGTGTGTGTGCGTGTGCGCGTGGTATTGTTTATTATGGAAAAGATCCGCTGAACGGGAGCATTTGTGCAAGGCAGACACACGGCAAACTGACAAATTAGAAATAATTTTTTGTGCAGTATCTCCCTGCTTCTGAAATGCGCGCACATCTCCACCCACCGCTAGTCCACTGGTTTCCATCAGCATTCCACTGTGCGACCATCCCTTTTGCGTAATGCGGATTGCGTACATTGTGAATCATATGCTGGATGCTTTATTCTTTCTTTGTGTTTTTTAGTTAATGATCGGGCTATAAGAAGACCACGTTGGCTATTCACGTTGCAATCGCGGACAAATACGATGCCCTACAATAGCCCCAATTATTCTCTCATGCACCATGATGAAGGAATAAATGTGTGGTAGGAACTAGGAACTAAAGTTCTCGTGTATGTTTACTGGGACCCACGCTGGCGAGAGACATCTACATTCCGATTGGCTGGCGGTCATTTACAGCCGAAACGCTACTAGCTCATTTGCATAGAGTTGAGCTGTTTTCAACTCTCTTTTACAGCTTTACAGCTTTAAAGCTATCGCTCAAGCGTTTTATCGCTCCTATCGCTTTATCGCTCATGTCTAATAGAAATTGAATGGGCGTTTATCGCTCAAAACGCTTTACAGCTTTTGGTGTGAACGCATAGTTACACCTTTCCTGCTGTCGGCTCCCAGACCGTAGTCGGGGAGCACAGGAGAGACGTTCCCTCCGGGGCCGATGTTCTCTCGGGGGTAACACCCTTCACTTTGACCGGCAGTGGGTCTGCTTATAGGTCGGAATGAAGCGGCCACCGATTATTGACAGGCTGGGTACTTTATTTGTAGTTCTACTGACTTAACAGTATACGTTTGCACAGACACAACTGGACTCGTTCATTCACTAAACTGACATGTGCAACCGCTCACTCTCCTCGCTCGTCAAAAGTCACTCACACACACACTGCCATTCTCGCGCACACACATGCAAAATTTTGAGACATTTTATTAAATTCTATTGATATCTGAAATTAGGAGTAAGTCATAATGATCTTTGACATATTACGTTTTGGAGAACCAAATTGATTCTGTTCTCACACACAAACACACAAACACAAACGTTCTATTCTCAGATTAGCTATATAAAGCCCCAGCAGAACTCTTGCCCCCTTGTCCAGGGAAAGTGCTACAGTTAACATAATAAATGCACTGGATGACTCTGATTAGGACAATTGTAAGAACAGAAGATCAAATAAAAAATCTGTAAGAAAGAGCACAATTACCTCTGTGACAACTCATGTGATGCAGCACCTCACAATGATACCATCAGTAGTTTTTGAAACCATATATATAGGGGAAGCACTGTCTCTCAAAACACAAATCTATAGAGAATGGGTAAGGGTCTTGATATACAATAACTGTTGTGTCACCAGTGATGCCAGTAACGCGTTACTTAGTAACGCGTTACTTAGTAACGCGTTACTGGCCTCGGACCACCTTTTTCAGTAACAAGTAATCTAAGACGTTACTATTTCCAAACCAGTAATCAGATTAAAATTAATCATTGAAGTCACTGAGCGTTATTATTTGTTTTACTTGATCACCGATTGGCGTTGAGAGTGATGGTGTCTGTCTGACTGTCTGTCTGGCTGGCTGGCTGGCTGGCTGGCTGGCTGGCTGGCTGGCTGGCTGGCTGAGAGTGTGTGTCAAGCGTAAGTCTCCAAATTTATCAGAGGCGACTGTCAACCTTGACTCTCCAGAGAAGTCCGCGCCACCAGTTGTTATTAGCGGCATAATTAGTCGCGTGGTGGTGTGTGTGTGTTGCGCTGGAGCAACGGCAGCAGAGAGAGCGCGTGGGAGCCTCTACGTTATCGCCAGAGAACTAAACCCAGGGGGGAGGAATTGTTGCCGGGGGGGCAAAAAGTTAGTATTGGCAAAACCGGTTGTAATTTTTTATTTTGAGGCAGCAGGTGTTGTCGCAGCTAAATGTAAATAATAAAGTAACTTGTAATCTAACTTAGTTACTTTTAAAATCAAGTAATCAGTAAAGTAACTAAGTTACTATTTGAAGGAGTAACTAGTAATCAGTAATCTGATTACTTTTTCAAGGTAACTGTGGCAACACTGTGAGTCACTAACCTGATTTCTTCAATCAGTGATGATGTAGGGGAGTGAGAGCCTCAAAACAAGTTGATGACTAAATCGTTGGTGGTCTTCTGCTTGTTTTTAAGTGCTAGATGTACAAAAAGAAAGGGGATGGTTAGGAAACTCTGGCAAAGACACAGGCTCTTAGGTCACTGACCAGTGACTTAAACACATCCATGCGTGCTCCACACCTGCTTCCAATATAATGCAGATTTGCAAACGTGACAAATACAAATATGAGACGTACAGCCAGAAAATGATAAAATAGAAAAATATTGAGTGTGATCCACTCACTGCAGGGAAGTGGCTTCTTGCAGCTTAAGGGAGAAAATATCTACATCTGCTGCTACATATTTGAGACAAGGACTTAGTGGCCAGTGAAGCACTGTACCACTTCACCTGCTCCAGTTAGTAGAGGTCCTGGGTAAGATTTGTATGCACTTAATTTAGCAGAGAATATCTCAAATTGTACTAATATGACCCAATTGAACAACATGGGATGTGTGCACTAATCTCTACCCAGGACAAAGTCCTGAAAATTACAAAAAAATATGTTTTTGTTTAAATTTCCCCCCTTTTTATATATATCCTCATACATTTGTACCAGTTTAATCTTCATATGAAGAGAAATACTTTTTCTATTAAACTTTGTCTTAAAAATAAAATATGCAATTTAGGCAATATCTTATGAAATATGTGTACATATAAATCCTTGAAGCTAGATTTTCTGAGGTGATCACAATTTTTTTACAATGACCTGACCAAGTAGTGGAAGTGGAAGAATTCTGGTTTGATATTTTTAATTGTGTTTCTGTAGATGTTCAGTGTGGATGACGTGTGTGTTGGGGGGATGTCCTGTTTCTTGCTGTATTGGACATTTTATATCCAACCTTGCTATCATCATTGGAACGTTAACTTAAAGGGAAAAATACAAAACTGATTTATTCCTTTTGTTGCAAGGTAAAACTTTCACAACAGAGTCCAGGTATGGGGATGATGAGAGCTCATTCAGTGTAGGGATCGACCGATACAGATTTTTTAGGGCCGATACCGATTTTTTTTCATCAGCCTTAGCCGATATGCCGATACCAATTTTCTTGAACCGATATTTAGAGCCGATACTGCTTTAGCTCCCTCAATTTACATCTTAAAAATTACACTGATGATAACAAATGTTATAAGTCTCAATTTAAAAAAGAAACATTTATTGAACTTCAATATAAAAAACAATATTTTAACAAATAGTAAAAACAGGTGAGGTAGAACAAGTAAGAAAGAGTTCAGTGCTGAAAATACTGAAAATAAATTCTGAAAATAAATATTTAAGCATAGATTGAATAATGACACTATTGCACACAGTAGCAACAATAATATCTAAGGAATATCAGCAACATTTAAACAGCAATACAGAACAAAAAACAGCTTTTTGTGCGTAAAAGAATTGTGCATAATATTCGCATTGCCCCACTTCCAATACTCTTTACCCACACACCCCTCAGTAAACATGCTTAATACTCCCAGTTTAGGAGCTGCAGGTTATAACAGAGACGCTCTGCATTTCTCCCGTCAGCCTGTTTCTCTTTTTCTCATATATCTGGCTGACCTCGCTGAATACCCTCTCACTGGGAACAGAGGAGGGGGGTGGATAGAGAAATCTTCTGGCGAGTGGTGCCAGAAGGTGAAAGCAGGATGCATTTTGTTTCCACCATTCAAGTGGTTGGCCCGTCTGTCTGTCGATCAACGGCTGCCGTAGGTATTGATCCAGCTGCTGAGTGAACTGCTGCTCCTCATCATCATCAGTCTCCTCAGAAGTTGGTCCGTGTGCCCCCAGAAGGTTAGCATACATCTTTTCAAGCATGTCAGACGGACTAGCGTCTTCCCCCTCTCCTTCCTCCACCCTTATCCGTTTTGGATCTGGGCCTTGATCTTCTGAGGAAGCCCTTTTCAGTTTCTCAGCCTCAGACAGAGCCGCATGCTCTTCCTTTATCCTGGCCTTTGCATACCTCAGTGCGCCTGATGCCAAGGCATGACCCCTGTAACGCGGATCTATCAATGTTGCGAGGACCAAGCATTTGGTCTTGTCTGCATTTTCAAACCTTGCCTTTAAACTGTCCAGCATAGTGTTGCGGAGTGTTTTGATTCCCCTTGTTTTTGCACCCTCGACTTCAAGTAGCATTTTTAGGACGGTGATGCTGGGAATTATGCATGATATTGATGAGTCTGATCTGCTCATTTCCTGTGTTACCTGTTTAGGCAGGCTTAGTGTGTTAATCAAATTGCCCACAAGAGTCCACTGATCTGCTGTTAAGGTATCAATCTTTCAATGTTCCCCTGCATATACAGTAAGTGCCCGCTTCTGCTCAAGCATGCTCTCCATGATGTGAAGAGTGGAGTTCCAGCGTGTTGGCACTGACTAGATTATTCTGTGCTGGGGAAGGTCAAGATCTTTTTGAATGTCCTTCAAACGCTGTTTGGCCAGTATCTAATGTTTAAAATGGGTAGCAGAAGACTTTAATTTTGCAATAATGTCCTTCTCTGCTCGCTGGCTGTTGATCCCATCATTCACCACCAGCTGAAGTGTGTGAGCACTGCAGCTGAGATCTGGTACTTCGGTGAGCCTCATCCCTTTAACCATATTGGCGCCTCTATCGTGAAGCACAAGCAGGACTCTCTCTGTGTCGATGCCCAAATGCCTCAGCAGACTGAGGAACACCTCGCTGATATATTCACCTGTGTGAGAGCCATGCATGGCTTTGAGGACAATTTGTTTCCTTACCCAGTCACTGTTAATGAAATGACAGGTCAGGCTAATTAGGGATTCTGTGTCCCCAGACCAACAATCCGTTGTAAATGACAAATAGGGGCCTGCATTTTCTAACGTTACCAGCTCCTTGATTTTGTTTTCTACTTTTGTGTGAACACCATCAAAGAGGTCAGTGCAATAGAACTTTTCTGTTTTGAGGGAGTATCTTTGCTCCAGCAATGTCCCCAACCTTTTAAAACCAACATCAGAGACAACTGTAAATGGCTGATTGTCTGTGGCAATCATCTGAACTATGGCAAGATCAGCTTGTTTTGGACCTGGTGTCAGAATTACCCCATTTCCTTTGGGCATCGAACATCTGCATAAGATTAGGCTGTGTTGAACTTGCTGCAGTAGAAGCTGATGCTCTATCATCCTTTTATTTGTGTGCTTTATTATAGGTCTCATCGTGGTGATGCTTCAGGTGGATCCACATATTTGAAGTATTTTTCGTCCTCGCATTTCCAGCCCCCATGCTCACAAACAAATTGCAGATGTTGCAGCGAGCCTTTCCTGGAGTAGGCTCGGTGAAATGCTGCCACACTGGATTTGTTTCCCTCTCTGCCATTTCTTTAAAAGAATAAACAAAAACATAGATCAGTGTCACTCTTGTTGTGCAATCATCTTATATTCATATCACCCAAATTATGTGTGCAATGCATCATATGGATGGGTGCATAGGATTAACTGTGCAAGGGTGAAAGGCTTCCTTCATTAACTATGAACCGTACCGTGACTTAAAAACCGAGGTACGTACCGAACCGTGACTTTTGTGTACCGTTACACCCCTAGCGTCACGCTCCCTGCAACTGGGGTGGACAAGACCGACAATCTCATAGGCATAACTGAAACTCTCCACATGCCCCGACTTATAATGGTTTTCACCTCTTTCGATGCTTTTATCCTCCCCTTGGAAAAAAGTAGTGAAGTGGAGCAGAGAGATCGCCATGTCTGTACCGGAGTTCCAAGTGCGGGTGGTGACGTATCATTCGCGTCGAGAGCAGCGACGAGCTGTAGTTCACAAAGCGGCCTCACACAAAACCTAACATTTATCAAACTTCTTCGTGAATTTTTTTAGTTTTCTTTGCATGAAAAATTGTCATTTACATCCACAAACAACATATGTGTAATCCAGGGTATATAAAGACTCGGACCAGAAAATAATTACTTTCTCTCCATTGAAACCCATTCATATTTTTCGATCTCATAGGTCCCATGGGCTCTACCGGAAAGGGCGTGACTCCGCCACTCTATTGTCATCTGATGACAGGTATCCTACCTTAATATGGAGAGGCAGAGAAGAAAGCTCTCTGGGTCACAAAATAGAAAAAGAAAGATTGGGAAGGAGAAAGAGTGCGCAGGGTTGAAAGAAAGCTTTTCAAAGTGGTTGAAAGACAGTCGTTTTTATGTCAGTGTATCAAGAGGAGGCTTGCAAATATTCAGGTTAGCTAAATCTACTAGGCCTTCTAGTAAAACGACAGGTTACTGTTGTCTTGCAACTGTGTACTGATCGGAATTGAGCCTACAATATAAAAGATCATGACAAGAAAAATAATGGAACTTGTTTGTGGTTATTTTGTTTTGCTTCAATCTCTATGCCAGTCTTTGTTTTATGTCAATAGACCCAGTAAAAACTGAGTTTTAAAGTTGAAACAAAAATATAATTTTCCCGTGCTTAAAAGTATGAGGATTTTGAATGTGGCAGCCATTAGTCTACATAGGTAAAGGATAATGTATAGAACGCGGGAAAATAAAGCCCCGACAGGGCGAACAGGACACCGCCGGAAGTTGTGAAGGCCCATGCAAGTGAACGGAGCATTACACGGCATTGAGAAGAGCCATGTAATAATTAAAAATAATATAATTTTTAAACTCAGTTTTTACATTATTTTTTGTTTGGTTTTGGGTCCAACATGTTCAAATAGTATGTATCCAATAAGGATATCATTTAAAATTAGAAAATCCGTTTTTTTATGTGGTTTGACTGCTGTATATTTGAAACCTCCTAAATACAAAGTTCATATCATTCAGGTGTGAGGATGGAGAGAAAGCAGAGAAGAAGACAGAGAAAGAATCAGGACAGACAGGGGAAGGCAACAGGTTGGTCTAATATTAGGTGGTAGGAACAGCCACTTGTGTAGGAACAGCCACTTGATACCAAGTGATTCATTTCTAAATATTATTTATATTAAAAAATTGCATTCGCAAGATTTGTAATTTATTCAATGCTATTAAATAATGCTTGTTTGACAATATTACTTAGTGGAGAAGAACACAGGCAAGCGGTGAGGGAGACAGACATGAGGTCGGTGATGGCCTCTCCTATAGGGGAGACAAGTGATGACATCAGGTAGGAATAATTAAACTAGTTAGGCCATAAAAACCTAAATGCCCATGTTTTTAATTTCTGCTGACCAACCTATTCACTGTGTCCTTTTGGGGAAATTAGTGCAGGCAGACATGGCGAGTCAATCACAACTGAGGAGAATGTTGAACAGAGAGGTGAAGATAAGGGAGAGGAACAGAGAGGTGATGATGAGGGAGAGGAACAGAGAGGTCTAGTTGACGATGAAGAGGAACAGGAACAGAGAGGTGCAGAGGAGAGGGCTGGGGCAAGGGGCAACTCAGAAGATCCATCTGAATGGCCTTCACCACACAAAATGGGGGACTCATTGAGGCAGTACATGGTTGAGAATGGCCCACAGAAATGTCCTGATGGGACATGTCCAAGTTCAGATAAGAGTAAAAGGTGTTGAAAGCATACTGTTTTCGTGTACTGTCAAATGGAGAGAAAGTGGAGCGGGATTGGTTACTGTACTCCAAAAGTTCTAGTAGAGTCTATTGTTTTGCATGTAAGCTTTTTGGTGAAGCTAGAGTTGCTGACACGCGCCTTGTGGTGGGGTATAATAACTGGCAGTGTCTTTCAAAAATACTGAAGCACCATGAAACAAGTGGTTATCGCATAAATGCTTATCTGATGTGGAAAGAAGCCTGTTATGAGTCTGCATATCCCCCAGAAAGTAGGCAGTTGCGCCCCTGCACACACACTCCCACAATTAAAACACACAGCCACACAAAAAAGAGAATGAAATACACTTTTCCTTTGATCGAGTACAGTTGCAATGCAGAGGAGTGTTTTTTTTTTTGTTTTGTTTTTATCTGTGAAGCGCCTTTTGACGACTGCAGCTAACGTTCCCTTCATCGTTTTCATGCCATTGTCTTTGTCCGTTTCTTTGGTCAGTCAAAGTCACAGCAGGAATCAAATCTAATGCCAATGCATTAGCGAAGCTACATTTTTGGGTCAATTCAGGACAGTCTTTTCCAGAAGTGCCCACTGGTGAGCAGTGAGATTGTCGGGGAGCTTGTATTCGGACCCGAATATTCCTATGGCCCTCTTCTGCCCGATGAGAGACTGTAGTACGTGCTATTCAAACGAGTCTGCACGTTGGAGTCTTATTGGCCGTTTGAGCTGTAATTGTATATCCTCCAGACGGGAGTATGTTAGGGCGAAATGTTTAAAATGACAACTGTTCAAAGTGCCACTGTCACCGCATCAACACTTCTCTGAGCCAAAAGCCCCTCGTTAACATCCAGCTGGAGGGTGTTGGCGACCCACGGCAGGCTCGGGAGTCCAGCATCACTCATAACTTTGATCATATTTTTTGCGTTTTCCAGGAGCACAGCCTGACCGCAACTTTTGGGGATGCCCCCCATCTGAAGCATGTCCTCAAATGCTCCAGCGATCGCTTGGCTAGTGTGGGAATCAAGAAGCTGTTCCCACACTAGCTGTTTCCGCGGGATAAAATCATTCTCAATCCATTGCGCAGTTAAACTTATGAGAGACATTGGACTGCTTCAAATATCCGTTGTGAAGCTGAAGGTCAAAACGTCATGCAACATCATGTTGTTTAATGACACTAGAGAAGAAATTTCTAGAAATTTCGTCGGGTTCTCCGATGTCTCTGGTACTTCCACTTCCACATCAATCTGAAATACAGATTGAACAGCGACATGGAGGAGAAAGGGATTGTTGCCGTTGGACTCCCGAACTCCTGCCGGAGCTTCAACCGGAGCTCCCGCCAGAGATCTGCCGCCGGAAGTTCCAAGACTCCCGCCGAAGGAGCTGGAAGTCGGAAGTCCGGGAGCTCAGCTCCGGGAGACCGGCGGGAGTCCGCGAGTCCGCAAACAGAAAAGATCCCTTACCCATGTCGCCGTTCAATCTGGACTTCAGGGAGTCAAAGCCAAATTCCCTTGTTCCCAATGGTCGAGATAACCACCACTTTGAGTCTTTACTTGTTGTGGAAGCACCAGAGACGTCTGAGAACCATATCTAAAAGCTATCTATTCCTTTTTTTTGCAAAACCGACAATGCCACAATTCTTAAGCGAGAATTTAACCGTAGATAGGATTGAACGGTTCAATTTTATATTGAGTATTGCAACATCTGTAGTCAACACCCATGCACACATTATCGGTCAAATCGATGTAATTGTCGTCTATGTAAAAATCGATGACATATTTATCATGCCAGGGGCGGAAAAATCGGTATTCAACATGTGAATAATATTTTCTACATAAAAGGTATCGACAGATACTCTCATACTATTGCAATACTATTACCTTGATAAACCCCCACCTCCTCCATAATGACGAGAGTGCTAAATGATGACGGTGACCGACAGTCCATCTGGGCAGTGATGACTCAGTGGGAAGGGACCCCTTGGCTCGTAGCTTGCTGGGTGATGACTCCGCCACACCCCTACACTGCAGATATCATTCATACAGTACACATACCTTAATCAGAAAGGTTGTTTACAGAGGTTCCATACATATTTGATTGTTTATAACAAGTTATTACATAATATTGCCAAACTCCGGCCCACCCTGGCAGATGCAGAGAAGCTCGTCCACGCCTTTGTCTCCTCCAGGTTGGATTACTGCAATGCAATCCTTATCGGGATCTCTGGCAAGAGCATCCAGAAGCTCCAGTACATACAAAACAGCGCTGCCAGGATCCTGATTAGGGTGCACAAATATGAACACATCACCCCCATCCTCAAATCCCTTCACTGGCTCCCTGTCACATTCAGAATTGAATACAAGGTCTCCCTCCTCAGCCACCAGTGCATCCACGGACATGCCCCCCCCCACCTCCAGGAGCTCCTCAATCCCCAGACCACCTCATGCACCCTTCGCTCTACATCAACACACACCCTCAGACCACCTAAGACCAAGCTCCGCACCATGGGCGATCGGTCTTTCTCCGCTGCTGCCCCATGACTATGGAACGCCCTTCCTGACCACCTGAAGGCCCCACAGATTATAGCTGTTTTAAACAAAACCTTAAGACTTATCTTTTTAAAAAAGCCTTTTGCTAATTTATCTTTTAGTGTATATGTATTATGTTTTTTTTTTTTTTTCTTGAAACTCTGTAGCACTTTGAGATTTTCGAATGTAAAGTGCTCTACAAATAAAATGTTTTATTATTATTATTATTATTATTATTATTATTATTATTATTATTATTATTACTATATGTGTATATCCCATATTTTAGATGGGCAGGCTAATGATAACATGACACTGACATTAGTTGACCTTGGATTTTCTAAATTTAAATTCTGAAACGGTTCCATTGGTAAGAACACGTTTCTTTTTTGAAATGCTTGAAAAAGAAGATTCCAGGTTAGGTCTTGTTCTGTGTGGTGCATGGCGCCTTCCTTTAACCTTTAACTGAGACGGCCTAACCAGGCAGCATAACCTAACTACACAAAACACTTTGGAAATAAGTATATTGTCTATGGGTAGCTAGCTGGATACAATAACTAAGTGAAAGAAACAGCAGTGGTTGAATAACAGCCTTCTATGTTTATTGTGATAACGAAGCAGACAACTTATGTTGGTCCTTGTTCTCAGCAGTCTATGCTTCCTCTAAATGTTTCCTAACTAATAATTAGTGTGTTTCCTATACTTGTTGTTGTAATGAAGCATTGGCCGTACACTGCCATGTTGCCTATATTTGCCACCAATTAAGGAAATGATTAAAATTGAAACAAAGCCATGATGTGTAATCTTCATCTGCTATCTAATACAATTTATTTGAAATACCTTGTGCACATTAGTGTCTGCTTATTGACTGAATGGTTAATATTCTCATGAAAATTGGACAATTAAGATAACTGAAATGTTTTTTCCTGTTGGTCTTGCCAGCAATAGAAGTTGACCCAACCTTATTATCGGCAGCAATTCTCAAGCATTGCAAATGGCTTACTGTGTGTCCATCAACAGGTATGCCGATGCATCCAGTTAGCTGACGTGTGCAGGCACCCCCAGGGGTCCTTGTGCCCCCCTCTATGATGGTGGACATCCCAGGGGAGGCGTACAGCCCGGCTGCCCGCCTCAGGTTCTCCATGCTGGGCAGCCCTCTTTACGGTGACCTGTTGGATGACCTAGAGGACATATCACGCTCCATCAGCAATGATACACTGGGTTCACTGGACCTCCCGGACCTTCAGAGCACTGGGCCAGGCTCGGAGAGAACCGTCATACTGGGTGAGTCGCCACAACCTTTCTCCTATGCCTTGGAAAATGGTCTAAAGATCTAAACGTGTGTGTAGGGTAATCAACAGGTCAAGACTCTAATCAGTTCATTAAATCTACTTTTATTTTGACCAATTGCCATGTGCATTCAACTGTGTGATCAACGATTTACCTGGAAGTTTTGTTTTTGCCATTTAGCAGACCAGGGTGATTTTTTTTCTTCTAGTTTGCATGACAATCCGCAAGGTGCTTCAACAAGCATGCACACATTTAAAAATAATTAAATGGTTGGACACATGAAGTGAAGAGTTAAACAAATAGCTAAATGGTTAAAGTTTGAATAAATTTGAGATAATACATAGAATAGCTGAGCTGTTACAGCTGATAGTATGAAATGGTTGAATGAAGTGTGTGTGCTTGTGCGTATGCAATGCATGCGTGTGTGTCATCACTTGTATTAACCAGGAAGTGTTATTGACGTTATTCTTTCACATCTAGTTAATCGAGATAAGCTCACAAAACGATAAGGCTTGTACAGTTGGACTCCTTGGAGTCTCTTTCATATGGCATTTTGTTTGTTTAGATATTATGACGTGAAAAAGATTGTTTACGAATGCATTTAGCTTCTACCGGGAGTACATCGGATATGTAAGAAGCAGCTAGCCTGTAGCTATATAAATGGGGGTCCCAACACACAAACGCCCGATTTATAATAAACACATACGTCCGAAATGGTTAGCTTTTGTGATCGCCAAGCTTGTGGCTATCACAACAGCTGTGATCTGCTCTAGCGGAGGTTGGTGCGTGTGATGTGACGGCGCCTCTCCTCGGCAACAGCCGTGGAGAGCCATGCAACAGCCAGACCCAGGCTGTTGCACTTTTTTCTTCTTTAAGGTTGAAATACAGCCACACTGCTGACATGGTTTTTCAACAGGTAGCTCTCATGCGGTAGCTCTCATGCGCATGCGCGTAATTGACGACTGACTGTTGTTATCACGTGACACGCTGCGCAGATCAGATCATATTTCTTTCTCCTCTCCGATATCTGATCCAGCGTAATGGGCCAATATCGGACCGATACCGATGCCGTGGATCGGCCATTATCCTAGACGGTTGTCAATTACAGGTGACCGCTGTGTTTTGTTGTGGCCTGTTCCGAATGTTTGTCCACCTTTTCGTCATCTGCATGCATACGATGACACAAGTGATATTGATGTGCAAGTACATTGAATGGCTTGCTGTATACATCAGAAGCCACGCTTCTACAATGTTCACTTCACAGACTTTCATTATTTTATCTCGCACTTGGAATGGTGAATGCTTTGAAAAGGTTCTTGCACAAGCTTTGACATAAACATAAATGCAAAAAGAGCAAAACAAATCCTTGATATAACTACTTTGAATCCTACTTTCTCCTGCAACTTTAGGTAGAACAATCAATCATGTGACACGTTGTGTAGAATCATAGTTGATTCAAACCACAACTTTCAGATTGCATTAAAATCTGCCAATGCATCTTTAAATAAATAGCTTAGCAAGTTGGATTTCAAAAACTACCTTAGACGATCTAAGACTTTATGACGATCTAAGACTTCATGACTATCTAAGACTTTATGACTATCTAAGACTTGCCTAACAAAACAATGCCACCTTTAAGCTGGGGTCATGACCTTAAAGGGGAAATATTATACCACCAGGTTTGAGTGTGATTAGCCCTTACAAGCCGTTTCGAAAATCTGCCCCTTATGACATCACAAGTGGGCATGTCCACCTAGATGTGTGCTGGATAGATCAGTCTACCAGCCTACCCAGTGGACTGAAGTAAACGTTGCTCATCTATCCAGCAAGATCTAGGTGGACACGCCCACTTGTGATGTCAGAAGGGGCAGATTTTCAGGTATAATATGTCCCCTTTAACCGTTGACCTAGGCAGTGGCCTGCATTGTGCCAGTGCTATGTATATTTGTGGTATCATTGGTAATACCCCTTTCTCTCTCTCTCTTCTTCCTCTTCTTGGGTGGTGCAGACAGCCTGACCCCTGCCTCCAGTCCGTCCTCTGTATCCAACAGTGTGAATCCCGGTGGTGAGGATATGCCCTGCCCCCTGACTCCTCCCCCTGTCCTCCAGTGCAGAGTGTGCTCTGACAAGGCATCGGGCTTCCACTATGGGGTGCACGCCTGTGAGGGCTGCAAGGTGAGACCCAGACCCAGACAGATCTAGAGATTTTAGTGCTCTGTGCTCCAGCCGAGCAGTGACTGGAATTGAACCACCTCATTTTTTTAAGTTACATTGTCATTTCAATCTGGTAATCAAATAGCCCTGTGTTTGCGTTTAGGCTAAAAGTGCATTTGGCCTTTCAGTTTTTTTTATCTGCTATAGCCATTATCTTATCAAGCATGTTTGTGTCAATTTGTTCCTTCCCCTCGGGCAAATGATGGGGGAAGCCAGGGTCACGATAACTACGATGTGATGTCAACGTCAAATTGCTTTGTGTCATATATCTAGGGGTAGGCTAGGCGTTTTTTTTCATATTAGTTCAAATTAATAATCAAACATAATTTTATGTTTCATTATTAGTTACAAAAATAAAGACATTTAATATTGTATGATATTATGTATTGTGTGACCCAACACATACATACAACTGCATATACGTGTACATCACTTTCATGTGGGTGCTTCAAATGTAGCGGTTGGGGGGGTAAAAGGTGTGTGTTTGTCTGTTAGGGTTTCTCCAGGTCGCACACTAGACGAGCCAGGGGGTCCCACCTCGGTCATAGTTTCGTTGTAGGAACACACCCAAAACACACACACAAACACACCTCAGAAGATATGATTTTAGGTGTTGTCTTTGATATAATGAGTGGCAATGGATTAGCTTTGAGCAATGCTGCAGGCTGTATTGCCACGTTGTGAGTGCTCTTTGAGCTTGGAAACACAAACTGTACCAATTAAAGGGTAATTCCGCTGTAAAATGGATTTGGGATATGTTTTGTATGATAACGAGTTGAAACGTTCGTTTTGGAGCACAAAAACCGCATATAGACGCTTTCTTCAGTTGGCTGTTTTTAGCCGATTCTATCAAAACGCTATAAACTTGGAACGATGGGGGCACTGGTTATGGTAAAAACTAAATCGCTATTTTAGACCACTTAAAAGGCTAAAAGTAGCCCGACACTTCTTTGGTAGTATAATAAGGGTATTACCATATAAAACGAGGCATTGAGAACTTTATAAGTGTACAGATTGTTTATTAAAAAGGACATTTTATACACAGAATACCATCAGTAGATGACAGATCACAACAAGTAGATTGGCGAACACAGAGATTGCGTGTTGCTGACGGATGTCACAATCTCTGTGTTCGTCAATCTACCTATCGAATCGTCTTAAAAACGAAATGGCGTCGACAGGTGATCTACTGATGGTATTGTGTGCATAAAATGTCCTTTTTAATTATATATATTAATTATGTTAATTATTAATTATATATAAATATATATTTATATGTTAAGACCCTTATTATACTACCAAAGAAGTGTCTGGCTACTTTTAGCCTTATAAGTGGTTTAAAATAGCGATTTAGTTTTTACCATTACCAGTGCCCCCATCGTTTATAGCGTTTTGATAGAATCGGCTAAAAACATCCAACTGAAGAAAGCGTCTATATACGGTTTTTGTGCTCCAAAACAAACTTTTCAACTCGTTATCATACAAAACATATCCCAAATCCATTTTACACCGGAATTGCCCTTTAAAGGTATAAGCAGAGAAATCTCTGAATTGGTGTTTGTCTGTGGTTTCTGGTTTATTTAAGGTGCCTTAGGAACCAGCCAGACTAACTAGCCCCTCAAGCTGGGTGAGGCTGCACACCTGCACTATATTGGGCAATCGATTGAACAGACTCAAGGAGAGAGCTCTGACATGTTAGAATTCACCACCTGCTCTGTGTTTAACATCTTGCCAACTCTCAAAGAAACAGTTACAGCCACATCGATCTGTGTGTTGGTGCTGGAGGAGCCCAGTTAAGCCATCCAGGTGGCGTGTGGGAGGAGCATCTGCTAGAGTCTTTCTTTAGGTGATTCAGATGAGTTTTTCATTGTCATGGAAATTCCTTTGAGAGATTGATTCTAGGACACATGATGCTTCTTGTGCAAAGTTGAGCTTTGTATTAGAAGTATAGCTTTTAAAATAGTTTGAGAAAATGTACTTGATTTAATGTATACATACACTACTTATACTCCTACTTACTTATACACTACTTATACATATACTCATCTAGCAGAGTGAGCCCAGAATACAGCCCAGTTTCTTTTCTTTTCTTTGCAAAAGTTGAACAACAAAGGGGAACTTAATCAAACTAGTTAACAGAAAATAAGTTTAAATGTTAAAACTAACTTATGGATTTTACATCACAGCATCCAGAAGGGTAGTTCACTGGGTTATAGATAGATAGAGATGGACATTATAAATATAAATGAGAGGGAGGGAGAGTAAGTGAGAGTATATGC
Organism: Pollachius pollachius; assembly: GCF_949987615.1. Classification (NCBI taxonomy): domain Eukaryota; kingdom Metazoa; phylum Chordata; class Actinopteri; order Gadiformes; family Gadidae; genus Pollachius; species Pollachius pollachius. The sequence continues at coordinate 20,849,010 of NC_136937.1, read as the reverse complement.
TGTAGATCAGGTGAGGTAGGGGTCAGGCTAGTGGCTCTCCTGCGTAACCTTTCCCCTAGTTGGCCTTCAGCCAAGAGGAGCCAGCAGGATGACATCGGTTTGTTCTACACACACTACACTACATAGTCAATGGTTCTGCTTAAAGGATTAATACAGGATGGAAAACATTTGGATTGTTACAAAATGTCTGACATCGATGTACAATACATTTGAAGTTTTTTTTTTTTTGGATGTGTAGTTTTTTTTGGATGTGCCTTGTTTGCTCTTGGTATCAGGTTTTATACAAATTGCTCTGGTGTGCCATTTTACCAACTTTACAAACGTCTGTACACATCAAATCAGTACCGAAATCGTTGGAACTGATTTTGAATATATGTATAGACGTTTGAAAAGATGTGTGGTAGTTATATAGTGGCTTCATTTGGAAAGAGATTTGGGAATGGACGTTGATGTCCCTACCAATGTCAAAGGACAAATGAATCGGAAAGACTGTTTAGACGGACGGGACTAGTGGTGTCCTTGACTCCTAATCATCATAGTGGGGTTGGATTCCTCCAGGCAGATCCATCGTAGCCTGATCGTCATAGTGGGGTCTGATTCCTCCAGATCCATCAGAGCCTTATCGTCATAATGGGGTCTGATTCCTCCAAACCCATCGTAGCCTGATCGTCATAGTGGGGTCTGATTCCTCCAGACCTATCGTAGCCTCATCGTCATAGTGGGGTCTGATTCCTCAAGCCAGACCCATCGTAGACCGATGGTCGAATCACAGATGATCATAATGACTTTTACGCGGTTAAAATGCTTGAAAATAATAAATGAGCTTATCAGGGAAACAGGCAAAGCTATTTTTTTGTCATATAAATAGTTTAATCTGTATGTATATAATAGTACAAATTGTAAATATGACAATAGTCTCCATAGACCCGTCACTCATTCACCCTTCTTAATATCTTCAATAATTATTCACAGGCCGAAGCTATTCATGGACAGTTATGTTTTGCTCCTCCTTTTTAAACAATATGCAACACGGATCATATCCTTTTTGTAAACGATATAGCCTACAACAGATCATATTTCAAACTGGCCGCACTGTGGATGCACACACACCACACACTACACACCACACACACACCCCACACACACACATAATTTTGAAGATCATGTTTGAAATCTATCTAAACTTGATCACATTAGCTATTTGTTTAACTCTTCACTTTATTTGTTTCCCACATTTATTATTTTTTAAATGGTATGCATGTTTACATTGTTTACTCCATTTGGACTCTGTTCAAATCCCTTCACTTGATTTAAGCCATTTAACATTTCTTTAAGTCTTAAACTATGTGGCTTTACTAAAACATATTTCAACCTCACTTTGCACTACAGCACTCACCACGTTTCTGCAGGAAATGCATTTTCTAGTTAGTATTTTGCCAAAAACACCTACACAGCCAAAACCACTCATTATTTTTTTTTACTTTGCAAAAAGGACACTGTTTGACCGAATGGTGGCACTATAGAAAGCATATCTCTGGCCCACTTAGACTTAGTCATTCAACTTGATCAACATATGTGTCTCCTCATGCTGAACACCTTTGCTTCAAGAACCTATAACTTCCGTCTAGATAGATTTTCCGACATTTTGAATTTTGTGAAAAACTGAAAAAAACTAGGGATCCTAGTTTTATCCTTGGAGCCAATATCTATGCAAAAGGGTATGGTTTAAAACTTATACTAGATTGCTAATATCAACATCAAGACTCCTATGATCTCCCATGACACAAAAATTGTTCAGGGTAAATTCTGAACAAGGTGACATCCACACATTTTCTATCAGGGCGTGGCCTCAAAATGTTTGTGGCCTGGGACTAAAATGACCACAGATCCGAGACGAATTGTTTGATTTGAGCGGGAGAGTTATAACTGCTCAATGTGATGTCAATTGACAGAACGCCATGGCCGCCAGAGCCCACAATGGTCCAAGTAAATTGAAGGAACCAAATCAATCATCATCATATAACTTTGTGTAGTTAAAGGCATATAGGTCAAGATGCATTGCTCTGAAGATTTTCCTGATTGGGGGTTAGGGGGCGCTATAGCAATCAACTGAAAATGCGGACTTTGACCCCATTTTCTAATCCCGTTTCAGTCATGAAACTTTTCCCATATGTGCTTCCTCATGGTGAACAAATCTCCCACACTAACCTATGACTTCCGTCTGATAGAATTCCCGCCATTTTACATTTTGTGACACTAAAAACGACAAGGATCCTAGGTTTTTTTAACTAGATAAAAATCCTTTAGTACATACCATATGCAGACCATCATGTTCTACCTGACTAGAGGTGAAGTCTGTAAAATTATAAACACAGCCATCAGGAGCAAATAACTACGCAAAAGGGTGTGGTTGAAATTGTGTGTATACCGAAATGCTTATATCGATATTCAAGATGTACTCCTTTGGGCTCCTTTTGTAACTTTGGGCAATCACTAAACTTGGTGTGCTTAAAGAAACATAAGTCAAGGTTAACTAGGCTGAGTTCATCCAAATAGGACGTTAGCAGGGGTGGACTGGCCATCGGGCGTACAATGCTTGGTGGGCTGACACACAATTTTGGGTCGGGGCTATCATCATTGAATCAAAAAAGTATACAGTCAATATTTTTTATCTACGTGACAGTATTTGAGATTGGTAGATTTTCTTGATGGATATTGGGCTAGTCCAAGGAAATCTCTCAGCCAACCCCTCCCCTCCCAATTGACCAAGGTTGTCAAATTTTGACCTTTGAGCTGACTGGGGTTGGAGAGAAGTGAGTGTCCTTCTGTGGCTGTCTGTGGATGATAAGAAACCACAAAAGCGCAAGGGGGGTGCAGAGAAGCTGAGAGAAAAAAGGCTCAAAACCCTACAACTGGACACAGTGACCACCTACTGATTGCACATATTGATACAGGTACACAGACGTAGGCTACACATGTACCCAGTCAGAAAGACACTGGAATGACACAGAAATGATGATAGCCTGTGAAATTAACGATGAAAATGTTTTGGGATGTATGTACATCTTCACTAAATACTATCTGGGGAAATTGTCGGCGGAAAGTGTGCAAATGCTCAACATAGGAAATTATTACAGGGCTAATTTTATTCAGTCAGACTTAAAACATGCATAATAATAGAAGCCTAGTTTTGTGCACAGCCTCGTCCTTGCTGGACGAGCTATAAATCCAGTCATAAATAAGTATGCCTGCTTAATAATATGTCCTCCCTGAAGCAGTGTTTCCCACAGAATTTTGTGAAACTGTGGAGGGAACCCGGTCCTTAGCGGGGTCCGGGGGCATTCTCCCCCGGAAGAAAATTTGGTACCTTTTAACCTGGAATGCATCAATCTGGTGCACTTTGAGAGGAAAATTAAGACTTGTGTGACTGTGTGCTATTTTCTGGAATAATGTGGAGACACTGGGTCACATTACATGGAAGCTATTGAAGAATAAGTTAATAAGAATAAGTCCATCCAAAGAGCACATTCTCTCTTGTTATGCAGGAAAACCGCCAATCTGGCAACCCCGCTGTCAGCGTAGAGCCGAGCAAGTTTAAAAATATTTTCTAGACAAGGCTATATCTCCACCTTTTAATGCCGCTGTTGATTTATTTTTTAAATAATTGTTTGTATTGTTTTTTTAAATATCTGTATTCACTGCATGATCATATCACTGTATATTTTTACCGCCATGCGAGCCGCAAATAGAGGCTTGGCGAGCCGCATGTGGCTTGCGAGCCGCGCAATGAGTAATGCTGCCCTAGAGTGTGTGTGTGTGTGTGTGTGTGTGTTGCCTTTTATAGCCTTTGTTTTCAAATAATGTAGACTTGGTGTCCAACTTGTTATTTTAGCTGGCTTTAAATGTATTGTTTGCAGGTGTTACAGCTTACAGTTATCATGTGATATTAGTGAAACATTGCTTTGCTAAAATGGATGATTAATCATTGGTAGATAACCAGGTAACTTTCATCATGAAAGTTCCGTACCGTATCAATTTTTTAACATGGTTACTTTCTTCCATGTAGGCTACTCCACTTTATTTACATTTTTGAAACAACACAATGTGCGCATATATACTCTGGTATGTCATGTTCCTTGTCATGTTCATTCATATCATATGAATAATCATGGTGGGCCGCCATGGCCAAAAATGCCAGGGCCATTTTTTGGTCCCAGTCCAGCCCCGGACCTTAGCGGACGCTACAGCGATCTATTGAAAACTTTAAAGAAGCATGACTCCTGCCCCTTTCGACGTACGGTAATGAACGTTTTCACGCGCATCACCAGACCCAAGCCGAGGCTGTTCCAGCTTTGTCAAACGTACACAAACAAAAAATATCTTAATGGTCTGTGTCAGGACCATGACCCCATTTCTTTAAAAAAAAAATGGGAAAAGTAATACGAAAACTAAAACATAAAATAATCATAGGTTGTGAAGCATATTTAAAAAGGTGTGTTTGAGTAGAAATATTTTGAAAATACTATTTTCCTTGGGGTCTGGGAGTGTTCCTTAGCCGTAAATGCAGCGGGGACCTGGAGGGGCTGACCAAGCCAGAGAGGCAGTACTGCTTCAGGAGGTACAGACAGATAGGATGGGCCAGTGGTATGGATGGACTGGCAGTGGAGGTTAAATAATACTAATAGAGTGATAATAGAGTGATGTGTCCATGGATGGCTGAGTCTGTCAACCAGGTCCCTAACTGCCTAAAGCCTTGAATTCATGTATCGGTGTACAACGTTGAACATTATTATGGACACTACAATAGTACCAGATTACAGGACAAGCAAATAAGATCTGATAAACAATAGAGCTGATCAAACTCGAGGACAGAGAAACCAGTTTTGTACCTGAGGGCATTCAACCAGTGCCCTTCACTATGTACACACGCGCGCTGTGAGTAGGGCAAGTGCCGGAGGGGGCACCAAAACATTCTAATGATTAGCATATTTATTATATAAATGTAAGATTAAGCCCAACTCCAAAAGGCACCCTTAGACTATGAAAGGTAATTCAAGATGTACATATACATCTATAATGAATAGTTTTTTTAATTAAAAACTAATAATAAACAGTGTACGCATTGATAATAAGTTATTGCTTGTTTATTACAGAAAATAAAAACAGTATATGTGAAACTATCAATACTGTTTGTAACCAGCAAAACCTAAATACTCCCCTTTCTGTTTTTTGTTTGTGATTACTTTTCTAGAACAATATAACCGGAAAAATAATATATGAAAGAAAGAAAGGAAAAAAAAAGGAAAAACTTTGTATGTAGATAATCTAGCACCTTTTTAGAGTTGCTGTTTTTTTAAATAAGATAAAAAACGTAGCACATTGCTTTCCTTGCCCAAGACTAGAATAGACAATAATAAGAATAACGATAAATATAAAGGGCAACAATCCATCACATCGAGGGGTTCGATTTGGGAGCTTTTTTCTTTTTTTTATCCATTAGGTCTTTTTCATGAATGAAGTCAATTTGACCATACCTTAGTGAATTCATCCATTTGTAAATTAAGATTTTTCCCATTAATTGTGTTAAATATGTCATGTCTAGTTGGTTTTTCTAAGCTACCATTATATTTTTTAGAAACAAATATTTATCAATATTTCTCATAAAAAAGTCAGCTTTACCTAGAATAAATGTTTCAAAGTGATAAGGAATTTTCGTGGGGAATATTTTTTCCATTCATTTATGTACCTATGACCAAAAATGTTTTAACCATGGACATTCCCAAAATATTTTCCAATGGTCTGCATTCCGATTTCAACAGCCTCCCCAGCATTTAGGGTCTTCTTCAGTGTAATGGGCTTTTTGTTTTGGAGTTTATTTATTTAGCTAATGCAAATTTCTCAAGCCAAGCAGTGGCCTCTTGATCTAAATTGTGGAGGGAGTTTAGACCTCCTTTCAGTCTTTGGAGAGGGCAGGCTTCAATAATGTGCTCCATAGTTTGCTCCCCTCCGCAGGCACACAGTGGTCTCGGGCTGCTTCCCCATCTGTGAAGGCTGGCCAAGCAGGGACCCTGACCAGTCCTGAATCTGTTTAAGGTGGACCACTGTCTCCTAGGGAGGTTGGTGCCAGGGAGTTGTTGGGTCGGGTCTGACACCAGATGTTTGTTTTGGATATGTTTGGATTCCCATTCTGTTGGCCAAGCAGACATGGCATCAAAGTCAATGGGTGGAGGGTCCTTCCAAATTGGACCTCTAGATTGGAGACTTGTGGGTGTTGGGTTGTAGATGTCGGTATTGATTGGAAAGTGGGGGGAAGCTTTGACCTTTTGGAGCGTCCTACAAGTGAATTCAGTTAGTCTGGTGTTAGTGGGAAGTATGTTGGATAGGAAATGGAGCCAGGTGACCGAGGTTGGCCAGATAGTCCCAGTAATGACTTGCATAGTGTTGTTTAGTTGGGTGTTTACCTGGTGTGTGTGTGTGTGGGGGGTGACCTGGACCCAGGGGCACAGTATTCTGCTGCAGAATATGACAGGGCCAGAGCTGAGGTGCACAGTATGGGAGCTGCTGCACCCCATTTTGCACCTGCAAGTTTGCAGAGGAAGTTGTGTTTAGATTTTACCTTTGCTGCTGTTCCTTTATAGGTGTTTTTTGAATGACAGTGTCCTGTCCAGGGTCACTCCCAGGTATGTTGGGTTCGGGGAGTGTTTGAGCTGGTGTCAACCCAATCTGATGTCTAGCTGTTTGGTGGCATCTGCGTTTTGATGATGGAAGACACTGGAAACTGTTTTTGCTTGACTTGGTTGCAGGACTGAGCTTGGGTTTGTAGTTTGGATGGTGGCTGTTGCCCAGGCAGGGAGCATTTTTCCTGAGTTACAGCAGGAGGCCTTTGTGCCAGGCCACATCGTAGGCAGCTGTGAGATCAAGGAACACAGTCCCTGTTTTAAGCTTGCTCTCCAGGCCTTTTTCAATGTAGGCGGTTAGGGCCAGTCCTTGTTCCCCTGTACTGCCTCCTTTGCGGAAACCGGCCTGATCTACATTAAGTTTTGACTCTACTTCTGTCGATGTACTCTGTAGTATTTGGCTTTCCAAGATTTTCGAGGGGACACAGAGCAGAGATATTGGGCGGTAGCTTGCTGGCAGTTTATGGTCTTTGCCAGGTTTGGGTATAGCAATTACTTTTACTGTCCGCCGTTTCTTAGGGATTGAGTTTGTATGTACAATCCGGGTGTAGAATTTGGCCAGCCAGGTAAGAGCTTTGGGGCCAAGGTGTTTCATGAATTCTGGAGAGATGTTGTCATAACCTGCTACCTTACCACAATTCAGTCAATGCAGGGCTTTCTCCAGTTCGTCGACCATGAAGGGCTCTGGGCCACTGAAAACATTAAAATATCATCTGTGTATAGTGCCACTTTGTGTTCATCATTATTTATGCAAATTCCTTTGATACTATTTCTTTGTCTGGTCCACTGAGCCAGTGGCAATATATAATGCCTTGTGTCTCTTTCTAATTTGATAGATTTTGATAGATTTTAATTTGGGCGGATTGATTATTATATAGAGTGCTGATAATTAAAATAAAAACCTTAATAAAAAATTATGGAAACCAAATTTTTCAAGGACCCTATAGAAAAATCCCAGCTTTCTGAGTCAAAGGCATTTTCCGTGCCTAGCCTAACCAATAGGCCTGCAAATTTTGTTCCTGAATATGGCTAGATCTAGTTAACGAACGTATAATACTTTCATGCGTTTGTCTCTGTGAAATAAATCCAGTCTGCTCCGTGTGAATGAGCATGGGCAGGACTGCTTCGACTCTCCCTGCTAGAATTTATGTATACTAGAGTTTTTTTACTTTAGTATGGATTTAATTACTCTAGTTGTAATTAAATCCATAGCATTAATGTGGAAACCCCAGTCGATAATGTAACAAATTTCTGAAAGTAATAATCATCATTGAGATTAAACATCTCTTCCAGTGTCCTGGCCAAGACAGGCAGCAGTAGCCTACAGTCACACATAGCATACACAGAAAACATTAGAAAAATAAAATAACTAAAACAGTCCGCAGGGGGGAAGGGGGATATCAATATCGCAAGACATTTCGGGAGGCTCAGGGAGGAGGATAATATTACATTCGAGCAACAAGGTGTAGTCTTGTGGTGGACTTTATAGACATAATTCACCATACTGTCTTATTGACATGTTTTCATTGTGTTATAGGGACACCGTCTCTTTAAGATCACGTGATTTGTGTGTTGATATGCCGGTCGGTGCGATGTTTGAGTTTAACGTTTTTTATACGACAAAATGACTGACCTGCTGTTACTTGTCGAGGTGAGAAATTGTCTCTTCCCTTCATTTATCGCAATTTCTACAGTCTATAGACAGAACGTCCTACCTGGGCGTGTGTGTCACTGCGGTGTGTGCGTGTGTGTTTTTATCTGTGCGCATGTGTCGATGGTGGAGCCGTTATGTTTAAAAACATAACGTCTTACCTGAGCAATGGTCGCTGCGGTGTGTGCGCGTGTGTGTGTGTTCCTACCTGCGTGTGTGTCGATTGCGGAGCCGTTATGTTTAAAAACTTAAAGTCTTACCTGGGCGAGTGTCACTGCGGTGTGTGCGCATGCGTGTGTTCTAACCTGCACGTGTGTCGATGGCAGAGCCGTTATGTTTAAGGGCGAGTGTCGTTGCGGGGTGTGCATGTGCGTGTGTGTTCTTACCTGCGCGTGTGTCGATGACGGAGCCGTTATGTTTAAAAACATAACGTCTTACCTCGGCGGGTGTGTCGCTGCCTTTGTCTTGATGTGCGGTGTGTACGTGGGCATGTGCGCACGCTTCGGTGTATGTGTCGCTGCCTTTGTCTTGACGTGCGCACGCATGTGTGTGTGAGTGCGCTTCCCTGTATGTTCGTGCGTGTGTCTGTGGTGTGTGTGTATGTGTTTGCGAGTGCTGTGTGTGTGTGAGCTGCAGACTGCTTGGCACATGCGCACATGACTAACTTGAGTAACTGGTGCGACAGGCCTGCTATTATAGTAGTAAGATAGTTTATAATCGACATTAAGGACAGAGATTGACCTAAATTATCCAGTCTAATCTATTATTTTCCCTCTTTGGGGATAGCTGATATAGTAGCCTCTCTCCACGTAGGAGGGATCGTTCCTTCTTTTAATGCTTTATTTAATATAGGAGGCTTGGTTTTAATTCAGTCCTAAAGTCTTTTTAGGAGAATCCATCCGGTCCAGGAGACTTGTTGGTTTTTAGCTTAGAAAAAGCTTTATCCAATTCTTCCACCATTATTTCTGCCGTAAACTTATTAACTGGGGTGTGGCCTGACAAATCAATATTTCAATGTTCACACTGATCTACTCTAATAAAAACAAAAAATATGTATAAGTTATTGAGTACACATTAGGGGTGCAACGGATCACAAAACTCACGGTTTGGATCGTGTCACGGTTTTTAAGTCACGGGTCGGATCATTTTCGGATCAACAACAACAAAAAAGATAACAAGACAAATGTGACTTTAAATACAATCTTCAAATGTGTAAAAACTAAATAAAGTGAAAAATTGGGTAATAATCCTGCTTCCTTTAAGCATAGTCAATATTTTAAAAAAATTGCAATCTGAGGCATTATTCCTTCTTCTTTTTAACATGGATAGTAAATAATCCCTAACCCTGGATTTACAACTTTAAATTCAGGATGTCTGCATTGCCTGGGGAGAGTTTAGAGTCTACACTCTCCCCAGGCAATGCAGACATCCTCATCTTCTTTTTTGTCATCAAGTATGGTAGCGAAATACAGTTTCTGTCGTGTTTTATTTGGCTTTTTTTAAATCCATTGATTTCGGTTGGAAGACTCATTGCTCATTGCAAGGGGGGTTGGTTGTATTCTTTTCGCTCGGTTCTAGCCCTACTGTTGATACGGAGAACCGAGCGAAAAGACTACAACCAAACATAAATATGTCGGGTTCCGGTTCCGGTTTCCGTTTCAATGGGATTTACGGAACGCCAAATAAAACACAACATAATCTGTATTTTGCTACGATACTTGATGATGTTGTTAATACCGGAATTGTCCTTTAAAAATGCGCCGATCCGCGGATCACTTGCGTCCCGAACCGTGAGGGTTGATCCGTACGGATCACGGGTAACCCGTGAACCGTTGCACCACTAGTACACATCATGAGGATGAGAGTAATGGGTGTAATCACGCCCTGTCGGGTGGATTTCACCACCAGTTTTGACATAAGAATTTAATTTAAAGTTAAAGTTTGAGTAGTCTAATCTCGGATTGATGCGTATAATCCAATCACCCCCGCATATAAGGATGCCTGTTGCTTCTGACACTAATTCAAATATTTTCCTATATACGGAGATTTTGCTGCCTGGTGGAATATAAACATTTAGTATTGTTACTACAGTACCTTCTACAGTATCTTCCCTGAAACCAACGAATATCTTCCTTCTTTATCTTTTATCTCTGAGGTTTTCTCAAAGGTGAGTCTATTTAATATCAAAGTTCCAACTCCACTTCTATGGCCGGATTTGTATGATGGGTAAAATCCTTTTGAAAATCCCATCCCGAGTTAAAAATGAGTTTCCTGTAATAATGTGTATAATGATGTGCTCAGAATCGTACTTCTTTTTATTGGGTTAGTCTTATTTTTTTGGTTATGTCATAGGCCTTTTGAGTCATTTGTGCTACATTGATCCCATCCTGCTTTCTCCCTCTAGGTGGCGTATTTTTTTAAAAACAATATGCATCCCAAAAATATTTATGAACTTTAAGAACAAAAGTATATACAAGTATAAGATGAATTTCATTCATTAGAACCACTAAACCTGCTTTAGTGTCCTTTGCTTCCTATGGTGAGGTTCGATCTAATCAAGCCTTTCTAGTGCCTTTTGATGTTAAGGCACTCATGAAGGGAAATTCTTCTTTTCCGAGAAAGGAGCCCTAAAAGATGGTTGCATATCATCCAGTGATATGCACACTGCATCTTTGTGTCCCGACTACTTTCTATTACTTATCTGCAGGAGTCCTCAGTATTTGTAACTCTAATCAAACAGAACTATCTCAGTCCTTGCAACTCAAGCTAGGGAATAAACATTTATTTAAAAGGTCTAATATTTCCAGGTTAGCGCAACTGGTACGCCTGGATGCCATCATTATAGTAGACTGAGATTTGATTGGTGGGGGTTTTGGAATTTTAGTTTTTTCACTCCTTCAGGATCTTCTTCGCTTAAAAGGATTCAAAACGTTTCTTAAGCACCGCAGGTAGATCACCTCTTCCTTTACCCTGTAGCTTGAAATACTTGGCAACAATAGACCGGGGTTTCACCCATGCATCCCCTGGTTTAGCGACCTGAACCCGAGGTGCTCGCTCGATCCGGACATCCATGTGCTCCGAGATATACAATGTTTATCGCCTTAGTTTCTCTAGGAAACCATACATATTGTCGCCCTCATCCTTCTCGGGTATACCGTAAATCCATAGGTTATCCCGGCGTTTATCCCCTTCTTGATCAACTAGCTTAGCCTTGATGTTGACGATGCATTAGCTTTTTCATAAGCCTGCCCATAGCCCATAGGAGTTTGTCGTTATGTGTTGTTCTTTTCTCGATGCTGCTGGTTATTGTCCTGCCTGAAGTCTTTTATCTCCCGAAATATGCAGCTAGAGGTCGTATGCTCTGCTCCATCATTCTCACTATGCACGTGGGAACTACTTTGACTAGCTTGCGTTAGCTGAGACCATTCTTCTTCATTTTGTGTCTCTGTTGCGACCTGAGTTTTCCTATTTGCTTTCTTACTAGCTCTGCCTTACTAGCCCTGCCATATTTGTTTCAGTTTGTTGTTCTGAATATTCTCAATGTCTTTAGGGCTATTTTCTTAATAAGTCGGGGAGCGCAGAAGTCAAGCCGCCATCTTGTGTCATGTTCCGCCGGAACTCCTAATAATGAATTGATTTAATGAAGATCTCCACGTGGCGTGTGCATGCCCTGAGGCTAAGGTGTACTCACACTGGGCTTTTGTCTTGGCCACCGAGGCGGCGCTATCAAATACATTTTCAATGCAAGAAGGAGTTGGGAGGCAAAGTTGTGTGGAGTTGAGGCTGTCGATGCGAAGTGAAGGCTAGACAGAAGCGACAAGGGCGTGTTAGTTGGATCTTGAAGTATCAAGTATATTGAACATCTGTTTGATAAGTATAAAGATCAAAATGTTGTGATTTGTTAAATATTTGAACAAAGTTTAAAGGTAAAAAAGTCTGAAGTATTTGAAGTGTTGCAGAATGGGCAAACTGCGTTGCAATCCGTCCAGTTAATTCCAATTACGCTTCTTTTTTTTTTTAGAAAGGATTTGTTTTTATTAGACAAGCCGTCGATTCCAATACAAGCTGAATATTAAACATTTTTAACAAGTTTTGCAGTGGGAAACTGGAAGTAGTTAAGGGCCAAAATTAGTGGCAGAAGAATTTCAAATAAAGGTTTTTATGAATGAAGCAGAGAGCTGCCAAGCAACACTCGCCTAGGAAAGGATTTGATGAAAAACACACACTGTTACCCACATAGAAAGATCTAATGACTCTGCTAAGGAGGTTTTTCCCAATTATATATTTTTTCTTTCAAATCTCGCGGTAAAATAAGCATGTAGGCCTATAACGTTTTTTATTATTTTTAAAACAGGTGTTTACCAATAAACCGGAACATTTCAAACCTTTTTTACAACGAACATTTTTAACGTTGTTTATTCATAGCCTATATATATATGCAAATTACGTGAAACATTCAGGTGTTACAATTACAGAAGGCTTCAAGGCAGTTTTATAATATAAAAATATCTATAAATAAGTTAAATGCATGTTTTTATGTTCTTATAAAAATGTAGCATAAAGATGTTGGACCTATAGTCTCAAAGGGTTATTGTGGTTAATATGTAAGATGAATGTACATTACTGGAAACAAGTAGCTAAATTAAAATTTTCTAGATTTTCTAATTTTCTAGAAAACATACTTCATAAGTTATTTTGGTGGAGTCCAATTGCTTTAAATAAGTAGTCTGCTATTATATAGATTTCATTATTGTTCTTCAAGTTAACCTGCACCTCTGCGACACCTGCTGGAGAAAAGGTTAACTGCGGCCGTGCCGCTACAGCGGGCATCATGTTTACAGGGCATAAAGTCACAACAACAAGCTTGTAACCATGTTTTCTGAAATCATTTATGAACACACCTAGAACCATCCTCACTATCGGCTAGCCTGGTAGAGTTGTTTCCATCATTTGACAGACAGCACATTTAGCCAATCAGATTAAAGTAACGTCACCAATGGAGCTATCTGATAAATACAGCTCTTTCCTAATCCAGCCAGAACAGCAATCACGGCACATGTATTTTCCTCTGATAAAAGGCCAACAGTGTATATTTTTTTGTTTTATTACTGTTGTAAAATCTATCTCTGGTAAAACTTTCTTGCAAAAAACCTGAAATATAATCTATTTGAACCATGTGTGGGGCCACTTCCACATCCTCTTTGGACTATAACCAAGGCTTCAGTGTCTTGTTCGATACATAGCTGCAGCAATGCTCAAAGGCTATCTGATATTTCTTATAAGGATATTCACTATCTCCAGGGATCTTCAGCAGTATCCTCCAGGTACAGTAGGAGATGGTTGGACCTGACACTGCTCCTCCCCTAGGGTTTCTTCAGGAGAACGATTCGCCTGAAGCTGGAATACGAGAAGTGTGAGCTCAGATGCAGGATCCACAAGAAGAACCGCAACAAGTGCCAGTACTGCCGCTTCCACAAGTGTCTCAGTGAGGGCATGTCACACAACGGTGAGCATACAACCAGCTCTGAATCTGGTTCTGAATTCAGTTCTGATCTGATTCTTACTCATTTAAATTAGTGAGATGTGATTATGTGAATATATGGCCTTGGTTACACTTGTCAATTCAATGTGACTTGGAATCATACCGCTGATCTCGTCTTTAATTTCCCGCGTTTAGTTACACTAACTTAAAAAAAAGATGCGCACAGCATGACCAGCTATTAAGATTTGTGATTTTATGTAAATACACAACCAAACTGCCCTATGCTGCTATACATTTTACTTCAGATTTCTTGTCAGGACGTTGGTGGCAGAGTTTCATTATTGTAAAACTTCATTGGAAATTCTTACCTTGACCAGGCACTAAACGTTGGCAAACAGACCCATTTAATACAGCCTCTTATCAACTATGCATGACAAGCCATTGGAAGGCTTTGACTTTGAGACCATGTTAAACGACAAGAACAACACAAAGGTTTCTCTTACACACTATTTTAACAGACTTATTTTACCAGGAAGTATTTTCTCAGGAAAGTGAAATCTGAACAAGGATCCGGTTAGCAATGAAGTTTCAGGTGTTAACAACAGACCTATATTCAATCTGGCCCATCTTCCACAATTCCCATTTGAAGAAAAAGAAAAGAGTAACCAAGGCCTATCAATGTGAAGTATATGGAATGTAGGTGTATGTGTAGACACTGAACATGCTCTTGTTCTAATATTTTCAGGGGGGTGGGACATAAATATATGGCATTAATTACCTCCACATTCAAAAGCGGATTTAGAAGCTTGGCTTTGGTGTTTACATGGCAGTTAGTAAACCCGGCTATGACGGTAATCGGGACACAAAGACTGATTGATGCAAGTGATGAAATAAGCCCTCCTCCATATCCACCCTGCTCTCCTCCTCCTCCAGCGATCCGCTTCGGGCGCATTCCCCAGTCGGAGAAACAGAGGTTGAAGGTGGAATTTGGGATGGGGGGGAGGAGCGAGGCGGAGCAAACCCTAACGCCCCCCGACCACAAGGTCCTGGTGCAGCAGATCCACCAGGCCTACATGAGGAACTTTAGCATGAACAAGGACAGGGCCAGAATGATACTGACCGGCAAGACCAACCAACCGGTAAGAGGGGTGGGAGGGGAGAGCAGATAAGGACATGGGTAAAATAAAGGGCATTTCATTTTGAGATGTAGATTCTCTAATATCCTTGTTTTTTTCCTCTTTACATGTTTTTCCCCTCCTCCACTATCCTATTTTCTCATCTCCTTTCCCTATATCTTTCCTTGTGCCTCTTCTTTTTCACTCTTTTTTTTACCTCTTCCTCTCCACTTTACCCTCCAATTTCTTTCCCCTCTCCTCCCTCCTTTCATCTCCCTTCCCTCTCCAGCCATTTGTTATCCACGACATGGAGACCTTCCAGGCGGCGGAGCAAACCCTGGAGGTGAGAGGGGCAGCAGGGCCTAGCCCCGGCCCAGTCAGAGGCCTCACAGCTGGGAAGGAGCTCCTGGTGGAGGGGCACGGCGAGGCAGAGGCCCGGCTGTTCCTCTGCTGCCAGAGCGCCTCAGTGGAGGCGGTCACAGAGCTGACGGAGTTCGCCAAGAACATCCCTGGCTTTCTTCACCTCGACCTCAACGACCAGGTGACCTAAACAATATATTTACACTTAATTCGCCGGATACACTTTATTCACTGGTGGGTTCTTGTGACATAGAGTCAACATGTTAATGTCCACATTAACACCATAACACTTAATCAACAGGTTAAAATGGCTTTAAATGGTCCCAAATTAAACACTGCACTTTAGGTGTCAGTTCAGTTATATCCTGCAATGTTTGGGAAACATCCAGGATACACATTGGCACCTTCAGTGTGATGAAGGCCCACCTTCATTGGGCCTTCAGTGCGATGAAAAGAATAATGCAAGAGACCTTCAGTTCGAGAACCTTCCAGTCATTCAAGTTGATCCTGTTGAACTGCAGCATGGTTTAGTCCTTATCATTAAAGCATAACACAAAACCGAAGAGGCAGAAAAAAAATATATATATTTGCGGGGGGTTTTGACCATTATCTCGATGTAGGGTCAGGGTTAGCGAGGCCTAGACGCTGTAGACTAAATGAAATAGAACACCAGTTCTTACTTACCCAGAAACACAAAGGGAGAGTTTGGTATTCGTTTTTTAAGGACATTTATGTTTTCCTCACATTTTCATCGTGCGCCGTATCTCCCTCGGCTTTTCTTTAATTACCTGCAGAGCAATTCTGGCCTAACCGAATGTTGAACCGTTTAGATTGCTAAAAACACCAAAAGGCTCTTTGTCCAAATTGAAAAGCAAGCAGTCAGGACTTCCGTTGACGCCATGGTCGATGCAGCAACCTGATTTCTAAGCTCCTGGAGGAGAACTTGAAAAAACTAGCCTAACCTTAACCAGATTCCAGCCTGTCAGCAAAATGGGAAGACCTAGAGTCCAGAGTGAGACGGGATAACGTTTTTATATATGAGCTGAAAGGAGATGAGGAATCTAACAAGGACACACTGAGTCTCATCCGAACCTCACTGACACTGCCAGAAGAGTTGTACCTAAACATAGTCAGTGAGCGATGTGCTCTCACTATGAAACCGAAAGATCCAGCGAGTCCCCCGAGGTCCATCATCGTCAGATTTCTGGACTACAGAATCAAAGAAACGGTAATCCAGCAAGCATGGAAGCACCGGAATGACTATAGCGGAGGAGTGCCATATAAAGGGCAGAAGATATTCTTTGACCAGGACTACACGTTAGATATCCAGAAGATACGCAAGCAAGTGAGAGACGTGATGAAGCTACTTAAAGAGAAGAAAATCAAAGCTCAATCGCCATTCCCTGCCAAGCTGAAAATTCACCTGGGTTCTGGAACGATTACATTCACGACCCTTGCAGACGCGGCCACAACATTCAGAAAGATGGGTATCCATGTTCAATTGGACAAACGGGAGACGCTCCAGACGGGACTTTTGCGGAATAACTGGACTGAGGCTTCAACATCAACCAGAGCAAACTTAATGACCTACACAGATCTGAAGAGCATTCTCCATGGTGATCAAGTTCATTCCGTTTTGAAAATCTGCCCCATATGATATCACTAGTGGGCGTGTCCACCTAGATCTGTGCTGGAACTATCTGTGCTTATCAGCGTAGGCTACAGTTGCAATAGCACTGTGTGCCAACCTCCTGAGAGACCAGTCACAACTCCCCATCCTTGTTGAGACTGATTCTATGCTTGTTAGAACAGTTGGGATTTTGGAAGTTTGTTTTTTTCTTGTTCTATTTGTGTGTTCTTATTCTCCACAATGGTGGATGTTATATGTCATTCTTACAACTAAGCAGTCGCATAAGGTGCTTTATAAACACAGGATATACATTTGGAAAATTCATGTTAACTCTGATGGACAAAATGATTGGATACTGTTATCTATGGGGTCAGAACCAGGGGCGTGGACACGTGGGGGCCAGGGGGGGCCACGGCCACTATTGGTCAGAGGATTGCCTCCCCGCTGGCCTCCCCCAGTCTGTGAAAAATAAAATTAAAAAAATCCTGAACAGAAACAGTCTGAAATATATGAATCCCCCATAAATATATGTATTATTATTTTATCTTATTTTGACTTATTATTTTTATTTTAAGTCTTATATTTTCATATTATAAATAAATATTGCACTCAAAATGCAACGGTTTACCGAAATAAATGCTTGCCTAAAATGACAATTCCATGTCTTTCTGTCATTTGCACTTAAAACATCCCTGTGTCATGTTAAGGTCTGAACCCCCTCACATAATCCTGACGAATCGCACAACATCAAGCACCCATTTCAATAACATGGGATTATCAAGAAGACATTATTAGTGTCCATAAGAAAGTTTATTCAATCCATTGTTTATGGCCTGACGGGTGACGCCGTGAGTGAGTTGACAATTAAGTCAAATTTGACGTTAAAGCTAGGGTGGGTAATTTGGGAGAAAACAGCCGTTGAGATTCCGTTGTGTTCTCTCTGGTCCCTCCCTGCCACGCTCTACCTGCTGTAGCTCCTCCCTCCGAACGTCAGTTATGCGCGTTCATGTGAATTCAGTTACATTGATAGGAAGACGAAACACCATGTCCGATTCCGAGGTAATTAAACATTAGTGCTGATAACTACATAAGTACATATTGAGCATCAACATCTTACTCACAGACATACCATGTATGTTATCTTAAATCATTGTAATTGCGCTGGTAGGCCTAAGAAAAGTAGCTGTATCAGCCAAGCAAGATAGTAAACTAATTGCAACTGTAATTCGTTAGCATAAGCTGCCAGAGCTAGTAATATTATATACTGACGTTTTGAAGTGATGAATTATACTACAATAACGCTTATTTTTTGCATTATAAGAGTGTACAAGAAGAGAGCCCAGATGAGTCTGGGGACGATTATGTCCCAGGTCCTAGCAGCACAGGACGTGGGATATATAGGGTCAGCGGACGGCCTGCTGCTAGAGGTAGGCAGCCTAGGGGCAGAGGCAGGGGCAGAGGAAGGGGACGAGGTCGCGGTCGGGGAGGTCTTGACAGGGTAGGGCAAGAGGACATGGCCCGTGTGGAAACACGGGCCGTGTGATTCAACGAATCACAAATGAGCAGGTATGTTTATTTCATGTCATACTTTAACAAAAAAAATCAGGGGAGCCAATTGCCGTTATAAATGTGTAATAAGTAATTGTACATTTCATATGGAACATGGAATATCATATGCTACACTTCCCTCGCTGTGCTTATCTTGGCAGTTGTGTCAAAGTAGCTTTTACACAAACGTGACTCGGACATTGTCCACAGTTGAGTTGAGGGCTAGGCTACGTGTGAGCACAATCTCTGTGTTATTCC
This sequence comes from Pollachius pollachius, assembly GCF_949987615.1. Lineage (NCBI taxonomy): Eukaryota > Metazoa > Chordata > Actinopteri > Gadiformes > Gadidae > Pollachius > Pollachius pollachius. Next base: position 20,830,289 of record NC_136937.1, on the reverse strand, counting down.
GACAGGTTAGTGTGACCATAACTAACATATAAAACGGACCGCAAAAGAACCATGGGCCGATGCAAGGCATCCTACGGAACCGTATTGAAACGGTTACATTACAGAACCGTAATGTAACGGTTATCGTGGCTTTGCCTAGTAAAAAAACATACCAGCCGACACTACATATTCTTCACAATATACCATGGAGAGATAACACTATTCCTTACCTGTCTATAAGAAATGTAGCCATCTCAGCATCCAATTTTAAGTTTCTCAGGTCACGTAACTCTCCATCGATCATAAGCCACGCCAATGTTTACTCTGGTTTTATTTCGAGCTCTCTCCGCCTCCCTTTTAGTAGATGTCCTTTCAACAAGTGTCTTTCCTCTTTTTTTTGCTGTCTTAGCGGTGTTAGTTGTTGGTATCCGGGGAATGGGAAATTTAGGGGCCGTTGATAAAGACATTGCTAATCATTTGTTGTCCGCCGTAGTAGTGCAAAACTGTCAGACTGCTAGGCTCGTGAACGCTCACGCAGGGACGCACCAACGTCGTTACCAAGGCCAACGGACAGTCCCACACCCAATAACAACGGAGAATCAGAGCCTCGCTCTGATTGGTCAAAGTGTACATGAGCGGTGGCAATTTTTGGGGGCGGCAGACAGGCAGGAGAGAGCAAAGTAATGTGCAGATATTCTTAGAGCACTTCACCTACATATAGCTGACTGGCTGTTATGACAGTTTTGCCAAATATTACAGTAAAAAAATTACCCACCCTAGCTTTAATACTGATTCTATTTGCAAGAAGTGACAACAATGATGCCTTTGGGACAAAAATAACCTCTGCCATATTGTGAAGGTGGCTGGGAAGTTGATTGGCTGTCCACAAGTATCCTTGCTCAACATTTATGAGAAGCAGGTTACTCAGAAATAGTGCGGCACGATTAATCGAATCGCAATCGCGATATCAGCCTTTGCGATTGTATAACCTCAAAAGGCTGCGATTTAATAAAAAATCTATATATATCTTCTTAGGTATTCTATTTATTTTATTTAGTTGTACTATTGAGAAAACCTAACAAGTTTGCACTGCAGAAATGCCTTTATTTTGACAACGATATTTTTTTATTATTTATTTAATTTTGTAAAATATGGTTATTTTGAAAACAGTACTGTACACATTTTTTAGTTTTTGTATTTTTTATGCTAGTTTAAGTTTGTATATTTGAGTTGAGAAATAAACATTTTAAAATGATCAGAAATCTGTGTGCATTTTCCTTGATTACCAAGCAAGTAGACTCATGACACCATTTGTTTATTGTATCGCAATTGCAAACCGAAATATATCCACAATAATCGCAATATGACTTTTTCACCAAATCGTGCAGCACTACTCAGAAAGCAATGTCTATATTGGACTGTAAAAATCATCCCCTTCATTGTTCGTTTGAGGCCCTTCCCTCAGGCCGGAGACTAAGAGTCCCTTTTTCTAAGTCCAATAGGACAAAGAACTCTTTTATTCCTAGGGCAATATGTTTGCTCAATTTGCTAACGCTAACAACATAAGAAGAACCCTTAAAATCATTACTTGTGCTCAAACGCTTTCTGTGTATCATATCGTATAAACATCTATGTTTATACGATATGATACACAGAAAGCTTTTGACACAGTAAATTGGTCAACTTTTTGTACAAAACGCAATCTTTAATGGGATTTCCCTCGAAATGTGTAAATTGGGTCAGAGTAATCTACAAGAATCCAAAATCACGTGTAAGAGTAAACAGATGTTGTTATGAATTATTTGACCTACAGAGGAGGCTGAGACAAGGGGATTGTCTTAGCCCCCTGCTCTTTGCTATAAATGCTTAACCCATCGCTGCTTCTGTAAAACAAAATTAGGGAATAAAAGAAATTAGAAGTAAGGATCACAAGACATCTCTTTATACAGATGATATCTTGACCTTTACAAGTTTCCTAGTCCTTTCTATCCCTGCACTTATAGACACCTTAAAGAAATATGGAGAACTCTCTGGTTATCAAATCAACCAATCAAAATCAGAGGCAATGATTTTATTTGGACACTGGCCAATTAAATTGTCAAGAAGGCTTGATTTCAACTGGTCTCCAGGATTTAGATGCTTGGATTATTATTACGACAGACCTATCAAAATTGTTTAAGCCAACTATGGGAAATTGATAGGCCACATAAAAGCTGAACTTACAAGATGGGAAATCCTGCCACTCTCTCTGATAATGAAGAAAATAAACTATACAAATTAACATTTTTCCAAGGTTGCTCTTTCTCTTCTATCACTACCTATCTATGTTGCTGTTTCCACCTTTACTATATTGGATAAATGGCTTTCCAAATTTATTTGGTAAAGCAAGCGACCCAGACTTAAATTTAAAAGACTACTCTGCCCAAAAGAAAGTGGAGAAATGGACTTGCCCAGCCTGACAAACTATTATTGGGCAGCCCAACTCAGATCAATGGTTGCTTAAATATCCCAAGACACTGACTGGTTGGAATGGAGCAGAGTGAATGCCCAAATTTGCCATTGGATTCAATCCCATTCTTAAATCAAGACATATGGGGATGGAGATTGCTAATGTATTGAGTAAAAACTAGGGCTGGGCAACGATTAAAAGTTTTACTTGCGATTAATCGCTTAGTTTTGGTGAGTAAACTCGCGATTAATCACACTTTTAAAATTATATTTTAAATCCACTCCAATTGAAGTTAAATGAGATTATCAAATGGAATGACACATTATCATTCATACCAAATGTACTTAAGAAGCAAAAAGTAGACCAAGTGATATTGAGAGTTTTATTGACTTACTCAGTGTGGATTGAATATGAAACTTACGGAACACCACAGATTTGGGAATTGTAAACAGGCAGTTAATTAGTACAATTTGTGGAAGCCCGTCTCCCCGAATGTCAGGTTCCCGGTAGGAATCACACGGTAAGCAAGGGTTAAGCCGCAGTCGGCGTATATTTAACAAGAGTCAATAAAGTCTGTATCCTCGTTCTAGGGTCTCCGTGAGCCTCTAGTCCGCTGGCGTGGTGCATAATCCCTCCGTGTCACTCCGTTTCCTTCTCCCGGTCTAGTGCTCCTTTTAAGATGGCTCCTGGTCCTTTCCCTCCCTCCGGCCAGGTGTCCCCTATCACGCTGATTGGGGGGAGAGACGTGGTGCTCTCTGTCGCCGGCTGGAGGGTGGCGATGGTATACCCCGTCTACTACGGATCCTCGGACCCGCCCAGTCCGAGGTCCCGCGGGCGGGATGCCACAAATTGTAAACCAACAGTTACTACAAGTGTAGTTAAATTAGATAAATAAGTAGCGCCACAGATTTGGGAATTGTAAACAGGCTGTCACTTACTGCAATTGTAATCAGGCAGTGACTTACTGCAAGTGTAATTGAATGTAAAGTAAGTGGAACTAAATCAAAAAATAGTTCTGATATGAATGTTGACATTCTGTGAGCAAAACCTTTCAAATTCAAAGTGGAAAAACAAGAATGTGTGTCAATTTGTGTTAATCGCGTTAAAATAAGATTGCGTTAACACATCGCTGATTCTTGAGTCGGGACAAAACACGTTTTCAAAAACATTTTTTTTAAACGCACACTATATTAATTTGAGTTATATGTTTCTGCAGAGAAAGGTCTTAGCTATTTAACCATGTGAAGGAACAGGTTCTGAATAAAAACACACTTTTAACAAATAAACATGTATCCCTTCAGAACTGGATTTGTGTCAACTCCATCAGACACACTAAAAAGTATAAAATTGTAATTCTTCGAATCCAACAAGAATCTAAAATTCTGAAGTATGTTGTAATAGTGTTTAGTTACTCTGATATGTAATAAAATACAATATATAAACTTAAGTTGTGATTTCACACTATTCTGAAAACCCAGATTTCTAAATATTTGCATTTTCAAACTTTTTTTTTAATTTCAATATTGTAAAAACAAATTCCTTAAATAAATAAGACACAAGAGGATGTAGATCAGATTGTCCCTTATTACAAAAACAACATAAACTGAAGGAAGAATTTTTTTTTCACCAAAAAATTAACAAAAACATACATCTGTTGACGAAGATCTGATGGTGTTGACGAAAAACTGACGGTGTTGACAAAAAATGTGTGTGCATTGCTGATTATTAAACAAATGTGCTTTTTAAACACTACTACTAAAACTACTCCTTGTTATTAGAGTATTGAACTTACTGTAAAGCAAATTATAATAAACATATTGCACATACACCGTTTCCAAATATCAAAAAACAATAAGGGAAACCAGGGGCCCTCCTCCCCCTCTGTTTTTATCTACCTCCCCTACAGCACTTCCTGCTCTCCTCATCCACCTCTTCTCTTCCTTTTCTACTTTGTAGAAGTAGTCATTTACTTGGTCTTCATGCTGATTTTCTTTTTTAAAGTGGCGTGTGTGTGTGTGTGTGTGTGTGCACGTGTATGTGCATGTGTGTGTAGTTGGGTGTGTTGGATGTGTTATTGCCCTGCACTGCCTACTTCATACTGGGTGTGATCTTAAATTGACATTCCTTAACAACAATACTGCAGCACAAAATCTGTAGCTTACAATCAGGTTCAATTAGCTTACTTAAGATTTCATTTTTGTCTAACCTGCACTTGTGCCTTGAGCAACAGGCGTCGGACATGCTCACGCTCTATGAAGTCCATCACATCGGGCTATGCTGTAGATCTCTCGTGTTCTTAATCTCTCCTGTCATCCTTCGTGAGAAGCTTAGGCTGGTACTTTGCTGTTGGACCATGGGGATGCAGAAACTCCACTTTCACATCGTGCTGCTCAGTATCCACAGCAATGGTTTTGGCTAGCCACCAGTGGCCATCATATACTACTGCTAGCCAGTCTCCATTATTAAGGCTGCTAACAGTCGTAACTGTCACAGTACCCTCGGGACCTTTCAGAAACTCCTCATCCAACTCCTCCTCCATCACATCTTCCATTTCCAGATCCTCTTCCATCTCCCCTCCCATCTCTTTTTCCATGTCCTCCAACAACATGGCCAAAGGTCTTTTCTTCGCTGCCCTCCTTGTATCACTCTGCTGTTTCTCTGGGTAGCCATGGAAATAGAAGGTAGCTGGGCAGAAGCACTGGCAAACCAACATCTTGCTGCAAAAGCAGGATAGTTGTCTGTGGTGGATCCTGTTATCATGTGGGATGACCTGATGTATTTGTCTTGTTGAGGGAACCTGTTTGAGAGGATGCATGAGAAGTGTATCGTACCTTTGCATGTCTTCTTCTGCAACGTGTTACAGTTGAACGCTCTTCAGACTGTTTGAGACCTTTTCAAAAAATCTGTGTCCATCTGTCACATCATTTCCTGTCAGGACCAGGTTTTCAGCTGTTCTTTTCACTGTTCCGCCAATGCCGTCTGGTGCGCCCTTACCATGGGAAGTGGGGAAGAAGTTCCATGTTGTTCTTTCAAACCCCAGTGTAGGGGGGATACAAGACAGAAGGAAAAAATTCTTCTTGTTCTTATATTGTTTACTTGGACCATCAGACCAAAAGTGCACGGTGGTAACCTGCGGATATCTCGTTTTGATATCTTTTAGGACTGGATCCATGTGTGTCCAGATTGCTGCAGCATCCTGTCTCTTTGACTCTGAAAGTGTGCAAAACCCTGCCTTTCCACCCTTAATGTAATACATTCCGGTATGTAGCGTTATCTGTGGCAGATTTTGTCCAAAATGGCAGGCCTGTACTTCAGATTGATACTTGCATCTCCAGGATTCTGAAAAGTCAACGTGAACAATTGCTGTACTTTCTTCACAAGTCTCAATTGTGTTTCTCTATGCTTTTGACTGGTTTTGCACTAAACACACATGTGTTGTGGTTTCATTTCTGAGTATTTGCTCATAGAGTTCGATGAGCTCTGAAAGACTGCCACTGTGTTGGACGAGTTTAGTGTTGATGTGGATTCCATTGACTGTGTCTTCTTGAACTCTCTCCCACTGCTTCCACTGAACATGGATTTTTTTTTCACTCCGTTTCCTTCTCCCGGTCTAGTGCTCCTTTTAAGATGGCTCCTGGTCCTTTCCCTCCCTCCGGCCAGGTGTCCCCTATCACGCTGATTGGGGGGAGAGACGTGGTGCTCTCTGTCGCCGGCTGGAGGGTGGCGATGGTATACCCCGTCTACTACGGATCCTCGGACCCGCCCAGTCCGAGGTCCCGCGGGCGGGATGCCACAAATTGTAAACCAACAGTTACTACAAGTGTAGTTAAATTAGATAAATAAGTAGCGCCACAGATTTGGGAATTGTAAACAGGCTGTCACTTACTGCAATTGTAATCAGGCAGTGACTTACTGCAAGTGTAATTGAATGTAAAGTAAGTGGAACTAAATCAAAAAATAGTTCTGATATGAATGTTGACATTCTGTGAGCAAAACCTTTCAAATTCAAAGTGGAAAAACAAGAATGTGTGTCAATTTGTGTTAATCGCGTTAAAATAAGATTGCGTTAACACATCGCTGATTCTTGAGTCGGGACAAAACACGTTTTCAAAAACATTTTTTTTAAACGCACACTATATTAATTAGTTATATGTTTCTGCAGAGAAAGGTCTTAGCTATTTAACCATGTGAAGGAACAGGTTCTGAATAAAAACACACTTTTAACAAATAAACATGTATCCCTTCAGAACTGGATTTGTGTCAACTCCATCAGACACACTAAAAAGTATAAAATTGTAATTCTTCGAATCCAACAAGAATCTAAAATTCTGAAGTATGTTGTAATAGTGTTTAGTTACTCTGATATGTGATGAAATACAATATATAAACTTAAGTTGTGATTTCACACTATTCTGAAAACCCAGATTTCTAAATATTTGCATTTTCAAACTTTTTTTTTAATTTCAATATTGTAAAAACAAATTCCTTAAATAAATAAGACACAAGAGGATGTAGATCAGATTGTCCCTTATTACAAAAACAACATAAACTGAAGGAAGAATTTTTTGAATTTTTTTTTACACTGAACATGGATTTTGTCTTGCTCTTGGGTTGTAACTGTACCTTTGTTTAGACATCGTGAGCAGGTGCGAAGAAGGCAGGCCTCACTTGCTGGAGAGCAACAAACTAATTGAAAACTGTCATCCAGTTTGTTTGACTTCACAACACCAGATATTCTAAGGACCTTGAGCATTAAGTATGCATTTTCATGCTTTTGACACAGACATGTCTTTCGATCAAATGCTTTTGGTGCTGTAATATAGAATGGCTTCAGAGTACAGAAAGAAGAACAGCTCAGCTTCAAAGTGGGGTTCCTTATGAGGAAGTCAGTGTGGAGGTTGATCATGGAGTTTGTCAGGATCATTCTCTGCTGCTTCATCTTATTCCTAGTGATGGTGTCAGTCTTATCAGTGGTCACATGTGCAGAGTTCAGGAAGAAATCCTTAACAGTCTCTGTTATACCCTTTAGGAATGTTGGCTTTTTCTTTGTCTGTTTCTTTCCTCTCATTAACATGTAGGTTATCCCAAACTGGTGGATTTGGTGAAGGAGACGATACTTTTTTAGAATCTTGCCTGATGACACACTTAGTGCTGGTTCCTGACGCCTTGGCCCAGGAGTTTGTTTGTTTTTCTTCAGCTCTCTTCTTAGGATGTTGTGGAATAGAAGGGCTTTCTTGATTTTTGGATTCCTAATTTTGCTTCCTGATAGCATCTTCTTTGTTTCTGTGCCTGGGGATTCAAGTGGTGTTTTAATTGTAGCCTTTCTTCCTCAAGATATTCTTTTTGTCAGTTTGTTTCGTTGCTTTGTTACCTTTTTAAGCTTCTCTTTCAAAGTTTTTATTGCTCTTGAATGCCTTTTTCTCGTTTTACTTCTCTCCCCTTCCTGTCTGAGAGACTGTCTGCTGTGTCTGGCATTGTATTCTTGAATATTCTGATCTTGCGGACTATCTGGAGGGGTGGGAGCCTCCAGCACTGCATCTTCATTGGATCTTTTCTGTCTGGACCTTTTCTGTGCCTCTCTCCAATACTTTCTCAAATTCCTCTTTGCCCTGTCTCCCATCTCGTCTATTTGTATTACTTTTTTGCCTGTAACTCTCTTCTTCCACCTTTGTCTTTCCTTCTCTTGCATAGCATGTTTGCTCTCTTGGTCACTGTTTAATTTTTTCCCTTCTCTTTCGTTAGTACTCTCTATTTCTTCTCCTTTGCTCCTCAACTGACAATTTCTGTCTAGCCATGCTTTCCTACAATACAAATTGAAATAATGAAAATTTTACTTAAATAAGACTATAGAATCAGATTTCTATTTACTTGACATGATTGATTGATGGATGGATGGATGTAAAATCCTCAAGGTGCGGGATGTAGTTTTCATAACCAGATGTTATGAAAATCTACACACTGGCTTCTCATCTCTCTATCTCTGTCTCTACATATATATGTAGAGATATACATATATATGTATATGTGCTGGGAAAGTTACACGTTATACAATAATAAGCAGACCACTGCCTGCCCCTTCTCTACAAGTCAGATGTGTATGGTTAAATAATGTAATGTATGCTATATATGTACATTTATGTGTAAATGTAATCCTTAAATAACATTTTAACCCTTTACTATATTCACAAATGATATATTAGCACATTAAGAGGTTTTTGGTGGATTTGTCAACTCCGTCAGCTTATAGGTCAACTCCGTCAGACATAAAACCTGACGGAGTTGACGTCTGACGGAGTTGACTTAAGGGCATGTATTTTCCTGCCAAAACATGTATTGTACACTGCAGTTAGCTAGTTTTTCCTCAGTTGCTAAGTGTCCCAATAACCACACTAAAATGCTTAAATTCAATCCTCTATGGTTTTAAAAAAGTATCTTAACAGAAATATGGTATTGACATGGTTTTTATTTGTGGTAGTGTTGCATTCACCACAGACAGGGAGATGAAAAGGGGTCCTCAGGGATATAGCTGATCATGCTATTTCCTGATTTATTGTGGCTTATAAGAAAATCTGATGGAGTTGGCAGAAACTGAGGACACAACTTTGATAGGCAGATTTTTATGGAAAATATTGTTTGACTTTCACTTCATGCATTGTTTTTTATATTTATACCCCTTCTTTTTTATTTGATTGAATCAGTGACATAATTAACACATTAACTTGTCCAGCCCTAGTAAAAACACCTTCAAAATATGGTCAATTATGATGAAAAAAAACTTCAACTTCCAATGACCAATTCCAGAGCTATAAGGATAGCAAACAACTGAGTTCTCCCCAGCTAGGCTGGACAAGGAAGGAAGGAAATGGAAGGAAAGGGGTTTCGTGGTTTTGGACCAGCAGTTTGACGGAGCAGTCCTAAAATCATTTGAACAGCTCAAAGAGAAATATGATATATCCAACCAAGACTTCATAGGTACTTACAAATTAGACACTATTTACAAAGTCATCAAGAATGGGAAAAGCTCTGGCCCCGGTTTCCCGAAACCTCTTAAAGCCTTCTTAACGCTACATCATTCGTAACCTCTACTTTAAGTTCTACCTTAACATCTCACGTATTTCCCGAAACGTTCTTAGCTACGAATCTCTTTCGTACGTCGTTCATTGGTACGGTTGGTCTGAAGCGCTCGTAGAACCTTCTTAGCTCTACCGTAGTGATGTTTCAGCTCCTGACGCTAGTCGACGCCACTGTACAGTAACCTTTAGAAATCGCCGTTGCGCATGGAACTGCCATATTGGCAGTGTTGTGTTTCCCCAATAGTACAGTAGGCCTACATATACGGTACAGCAGGCGAGGTCAGCTCGACTCGCTTCCAATAATTTCAAAAATTCAAAAATTAACAAAACTGTCTTCTAAATTAAGGAAATGATACTGGGAAATGAATAACCATTATAAGCAGTTGACTTAATAAGATTTTTTTCAACCACCGCCTTTCCCTTGATGGTGCGCAAAGCACGCAGAATAGACACGTAGCAAAAAGAAAAGCAGTCAGCATGAACAGTATTATATAATAAGCTAAATAAACTATTCCAAATTTAGCTTTCATTTCCAAATGTCTATTTTCATAAATAATCAACAAGTCAGACACCTTTCGTAAACAGAAAATCAATAGCCTCATTTGAACGGTTGTGACTGATGTTAAGGATGTGATGTAATTAAGGATGTGATTGATGTTATTAAGGGTGTGATTGGATGTAATTAAGGATGTGATAGATCTTTATCTCAGGGATATGACATAAATACATGCTACAATTGGTAATAATTATAGCATGAATAGTAATTTTCACATTTCAGATGACCATTGCCTTAAAATATATAAAATAATAATAATAGTACTAATAATAAAAGGAATATATAATAGAAAAGCAAAGCAAATTAAACTAAACAATATAAACGTGCACACAAATGTGCATGCGCAAACCCACACAAGAAAATGAAATAATAAAAAATAGGAAACAAATGAATTCTGCATATACTTCATATAAATTGAAAATGTAGGGCAATGGATGACCATTTATTTAGGAATACATCTGCTGTCAGTTGAAATAATGTTGTTGTACATTCCATGTTGTAAACCTCTTGGATTCTTACCCTCCATTGTGTAATTGTTGGGGGTTGTGGCCAGGAGGCTGTTATTGCCTTATTCGCTATTAAAAGAAGGACTCTGAGCAAATATGTTTGGCTGTTCTCTTCAAGATCAGTTGGCAGTTGGCAAGTGTGATGGTTAAAGAGGTAAATCTATACAGAGACATTTTTTATATGTTTTTGTACAAATTGCTAGTATTCTTATATCATTGGACAATCCCAAAATATATGTGTGTGGCCTCTCACCAAACCACACACCCTCCAGCAATGATCTGAGGTGTTGCTCCATTTTGATATGATAAATGGAGTTCTAAAGTATCACATTTAAAGTTTAAAAGGAAGGAATTCCTTGTTCTTATTTCTAATGTATTTTATGCCTTTTATCCCCCTAAATTTTAAATCCCTAAATTTAAATTCCTTCTTTCCAGTTTGGACTAATGGTTATCCTTTTTATTTTTATTTTTATTTTTTACTCTGTTAGGTGACTTGAGGGACTTGAAAGGCGGAAAAAAATAAAATGAACTATTATTATTGTTATTATTAGTATTATTATTATCCTGTGTCCTTCACTTCATGAAGTCTCCCACTCATCTGGGATTATTATGTTCATTTCTAGTTCCCATTTTTCTTTAACATCAAAGTTATTTTCTTTTAACTTCCTGCAATATCTTATAAAAATGTGATATGAACTTTGTCTCCACTATTCCTTTGGTTGTTGATATTAATAAGTGTTCTATTTTTGTTGGTAAGGAGCTGGGCCCGGTTTCCCGATAACGTCCACTCTTAACGCGCTATGAAGACTCCTACGTTTAGTCTTATCAAAGTTGTTTACCTCTATAGGCGTGGTTCCCGAACGGTTTCTTAGGAGTCTTATTAGGAAACACTCCTTACGTTGTTCATAAACGGCGCTGTCCAGAAAGAACGTGCTGAAATCGATTGCTCACAATAATCTTTTGAAGTTGCAAGTTTTTGAAATTGTTGGAAGCGAGTTGAGCTGACCTTGCCTGCTGTACCCATGGCCAAAAATAAAGAACAGCCGAGACAACATCCTTAATTAAAATATGCCGTTTCATTTGACATCAATTGGCTACGGATGCGAACTTGGAATGAACAATTAATAAAATTGGCCTATCCTGCATGTCTATCCTGCTACACCACATAACACTTCCTTCCATTCACTGTTAAAACACCTGACCTAAAACCATTGGTGAAACACAACACTGCCAATTAGGCAGTTCCATGCGCAACAGGGATTTCTAAAGGTTACTGTACAGTGGCGGTGACTAGCGTCAGGAGCTGAAACATCAATACGGTAGAGCTAAGAAAGTTCTACGAGTGCTCCACACCAACCTTACCAACGAACGAAGTACAAAAGAGAGTCGTAGCAAAGAAAGTTTCGGGAAACACGCGAGATGTTAAGGCAGAACTTAAGGTAGAGGTTACGAATGATGTAGCCTGAAGAAAGCTTTAAGAAGGTTTCGGGAAACCGGGCCCTTGTCATTATGTGGACAAACTGCTCTCTTTGGCGGAAGCCTATGAGTCAACTGTTATTTTCAATGAAACCGTATAACGGTCATTCTATTTTAGAGCAACTATAGGGTCATTCTGGAGAGGTACATTATTGCTACAAGGCAAGGGTCTACTACATTATTAATATAAAATACATACAATATTTATTTTTATTAGAAAAAATAAATCTCAAAATACACAGACAAAATATAATTTGAAATGAATTGTAGAAATGTGTCTTATCCGTGCTCGGTTCTGTTCCCTAGGTGACCCTGTTGAAGTACGGTGTGTACGAGGCCCTCTTCACCCTCCTTGCCTCCTGCATGAATAAAGACGGCCTCCTAGTGGCGCGCGGCCGGGGCTTCATCACCCGGGAGTTCCTGAAAAGTCTGCGGCGGCCCTTCAGTGACATGATGGAGCCCAAGTTCCAGTTTGCCACGCGCTTCAACGCTCTGCAGCTGGATGACAGCGACCTGGCGCTGTTCGTCTCCGCCATCATCTGCTGCGGAGGTGCGGTGCGCCAGCCCGCACACCAGAGGGTCGTTTCCCGTTTATATTTTAAAGACCTCTCTAGAGAAAGGTTGAAAAAGCCTAGATCTTCTCCATAGGAATGTTTTGCTATTTTTACTTCATTACACTTTATGAGCTTTCCGGTTCAATTGCACAAATATTTTCTGTAGGATAGAAATAGAACTGTGATGAATTTGGAAATATGTGATGGAAAGAGAACGTTATTAATTAATCATAACCCCATACATATTTTGAGAGGGTATGAGGAATTTAGAAATGTGCATATTCATCAACTTTTGAGATGCTGCATAGCAATTTTCCGAAATTTAGTTTAGTTAACGTAATTTATTCAGGGCTTTCATATTCATCTAGAGGGAGTCCTGAACAAATCCATTTGTTTTCGTTGCTCATTGTGGTTTCATTCCCTCCATAATTGTTCTTCTTATCCTCTCTCCTCTACACTCCTCTCCTCTCCTCGTTGCCCGGTCTCGTCAGATCGTCCAGGGTTAGTGAACACCTCCCTGGTTGAGCGACTCCAGGAGAGCATTGTGCAGGCTCTGCAGCTTCACCTGGTGGCCAACCACCGTGATAATGCCTTCCTCTTCCCCAAGCTGCTGCAGAAGTTGGCCGACCTGCGGGAGCTGGTCACCGAGCATGCTCAGTTGGTGCAGGACATCGAGACAACGGAGGACACGTCTCTCCATCCGCTCCTGCAAGAGATTTACAGGGACATGTACTGAGTAAAATAAAGGCATGTTCCGATTTACAGGGACATGTACTGAGTAAAAAAGAGGCATGTTCTGATTTACAGGGACATGTACTCAATGAGAGAGAGACAATACGTGAGGAAAAGCACTGCAGCCTCTAGTTGCTGCTTGGGGGAGTTTACAATATTGTAGATTGAAGTGCTTAAAACCAGGAAATGAAATTCAACAAGGGTCAACCAAGGGTCACTGAATGTTGCTTGTTCTTTGCTGAACGTTTACTGCAAGAAACACTAATAAGCTTAAAGTTAAAGGATAAGTTAACTATCTTGGACCACATGGCGTATTCACAGGGGCTCTTGAATAGGCCATGATCCTAGCGTGTAAACACCATTATATCCACAGATTGTCCAACATGATTCTAGTGTGTAGAAACCATTATATCCAAAATCTGCGTTTTTTTCTTCTTCATATTGTGATGTAGCTGAGCTAGAATGGTAGGCAAATATGCGAATGTTTGAAAAGATAAAAAATGTCGCATTTATTCTAAAGAACGTTTCCGATCATGCTAGAATCATTCAATCTGTGAATAGGCCCAGAATTATCCTTTTAACCAAAGTTCAACTGTTGAGCCCATACCATTTGACATACTATGACCCCAGCTGTTACATGATCTGTTGCAATGGGGTGCAATGCTTCATTTGTCTGGTTGGGCTGTAACAGGGATGTGTGGTTATTCACCTTAAATATCTACCCATTTTTTGATGCTACTTTGGAGCAGGTTTATATCTCGATTTCCAATTACAATGCAAATCTAATATGAACATATGTATTGCCATGATGCAAACTCTTAAAACCAATTATACTCAACAATTACCATGTTGGATCAAATGTATACAAAAAGTATTGGTTACATGCAATACTAAGTGATTTAAAAATAATTTCAGATGGATGTTACTGGACTAAAGCCGTTGTTGAAGTCATTCCAACAGCATAACAAAGTCATCCAAATATCTTCTGAATATGGCTGGTCAGATATGGTCAATCAATGAAAGAAGATCTCGAGAGAAGAAGATTGTGCACATTGCTAACCTAAATCCAAATGAACAAAATGAATGGTTCTCACACTCTTGTTGGTTGGAAACACGAGGTGAGAAGCAGCCAAATAACCAGCTGGTTTCTTTCTTATGCTGGCGTCACACTGTCCCGAAATTGACACCAGATGGCAATACGAATATGGAATTTAGAATTTCGCACGAAGATGTTCCCGAACTTCGTCAACAGCCAATGAACAGCCGAAGCAAGTACGATGCCCCACAGAAGGTCACACGATGGCACCCGAACCACACACAAAGGCAACATGAAGATGTGAATTTTTATTGTAGTTTATACCCGCAGGACACACGAAGGCCACACGATGGCTACACAACGGCTACACAACGTCATATTGAGAGTACGATGCATTCCAACTAGGTCACGAAGCCCTCACGTCCGTGGGAAATTCAATTGCTGATCGGAGATTATTGGGAGGAGAACATACAGTACATTTCAACTTTATTTCAAATTTATTTTGACTTGGCCTTTTATATGTCCAAGTTACCATGACACATGGGAAACACTTGAGCTACTCAAATTTGTCGTTGCCGACACCGTGGTCCCACTGATGTCATCGTACTCTAATACGATGGCTACACGTCGGCATTGTGAGGGCTTCACATAGTCGTGTTGCCATCCTAAGACAATGGGGCAGCTTCTTGTTTCCTTCGTGTTGTCTTCATGAGGGGAAAAATGCTTGATGGCACTGATGATCACACAAAGTAATGACGAAGATGACACGATTTGACAAGATACCCTCACGGTGGCCTTACGAGGGGTAAAATGGACACACCAATTCAACACAAAAATGAACCTTTGCAAGATCTTTCGGCAATTTTCACGCATGCTCACTAAGTTCCTGCCAGAGGCTGTGAAACTCCACCGGCATTCAAACGATGGCTTAAGATGCCCTCAAGAATGGCCCGATGTTTTTGCGATCAGAGCCGAATATGAACATTTCCTTTATCGTGTTTCCATCTGATGTCAATATCGGGACAGTGTGACATACGCGTTAAGAAAACCACGCCTTTGAAGAGTGATAGCTTTGTCTTCTGGGCCCCTCACACCCTAAGAGGTAGGAGATCTATATCAACCTCTACAGAGGTGCGTATGGATACTACAGATTTGAGTATGGCCGTATAATGTTGATGGAAACATGAGGATATATGATAGAATGATCATTTGCGACACAATATGTGCCACTCTGTATCTCGAGGGCATATATATACACGGTATGAACTGAGTATAGCCATGACATTATGGCTTCTTTAACAGCCGCCATCATTATTTACCTGTTAGCAAGGTGTGATCACTACCAACTCTTGCCCTTGAGTTTGCTGCTGCATCGACTGCAATAAGGAACACATACACTTTACCTCAGATGAAATGTACCAGCTGTGTGTCCATGGAACTCTCACACACAGCAGCTGGGAACCATGATCAGATTTAATTATACGTCTGCGTCAAACAGCTGCATGCCGAGCTAAAACAGGTCTATGCCACCTGCGTAGCCCTCAGAATCCATCGCACTAGGTAACGCACACCTCTCCAGATATGTAAAATGGAACCGGGGCAGGTGAAGGCCAGAGTCCTCCTGGTGTGTCTTTCAGTTAATTTATAATGGAGCAGTTCCAGATGTTTGCAAATATGTAAATGTGTACCTCACATCACATTGTAAGGTCTTGGACTTCTAGCAGTCTCGAAAGGTATTCACAGCCTCAACCCCAGCAACCACCCTTTTTTTAGCAATTTGCGGGGGCATGCCACTCTGGGCCGATGAGATAAGTCTCCTAAAGCTCCTTGGAGTGAATTCAAGTCATGGTTTCACAGTAAATGCTGTTAACATGTGATTTTGCGCCCCTTTGCGGGCAAAGTGGTGCCTTTTTGTTATTGACCCTGTGACATCATTGATTGAGCTATCGTCACAAAACTTTATACACTTTTTAATGGTCCTCTGTCCTCTGTGCATGGCACTTTAATCGGACATGTCCATAGAGCATGTGTCGCAAATTGTGTAATTTGCTCCGTTGGTTAAGAACATTTTTTACATTTTCACAAGACTTTAACTATACAGAGAAATTAATCCAGATTAACATTATGGCTCAGAGAAAATCATTAACGGCATGTATAATATGGACTACTTAAGGTTGGCATATATGTTAATAAACACACATCCAATAAAGATTAGCAGACATCACTTATGTCAACAATTTCTTGCGGACTATGCTCAGATCACTAGTGACCAGAACCTTTGTTGCTGTTCAAAGCAGAAATCAAGTTCAAACACAACTTTAGTATATTGTAGTGTTTCTATATGAAATGCAAACAATCATATCCATACCCTGACTAACATGGCTAGCTATACATCTCTTCCATCTCTTTTTACAAAGTTTTCTCCTTCCAAAGGCCAGTGTTTATTCTTCATTATTTTGACAGCCATGTCCAGCAAACTGGCAGTTGATTGTCTGGTTTGTAAATACATAAAGAATGTTCTGAATGAAAGGGACAGCTGTGTTCTGGGAAGGGGGGTTTCAGTATAGCAGTATCAATAGTTTATTACTAAATCGTTAACAATCTGCATCAGTATATGGTTTCTGATTGAACTACATGTTGCTGTTCAACGCAGAAATCAAGTTCAAACACAACTTTAGTATATTGTAGTGTTTCTATATGAAATGCAATCGATCATATCCATACCCTGACTAACATGGCTCGCTATACATCTCTTCCATCTCTTTTTACAAAGTTTTCTCCTTCCAAAGGCCAGTGTTTATTCTTTATTATTTTGACAGCCATGTCCAGCAAACTGGCAGTTGATCTGGTTGTCTGTTGGTAAATACATAAAGAATGTTCTGAATGAAAGGGACAGCTGTGTTCTGGGAAGGGGGGTTTCAGTATAGCAGTATCAATAGTTTATTACTAAATCAATAACAATCTGCATCAGTATATGGTTTCTGATGGAACTACATGTAAATAAACAAATGTGCTAATTATTATGAAACGTGTTGTATGTTTTATTTTTATTTTAACTTTGTATGTTCATCTTGTGGTAGAAATGCCTTCAATGATTTTCAATAAAAAACCTCATAGTACTACTGTGGAACAGTACTTTCACCTTTCTCTTCAACATCTACACCTCCGACTTCACCTTAAACTCTGGAACGTGCCACCTACAGAAGTTCTCGGATGACTCCTCCATCGTGGGCTGCATCAGTGAGGACAGGGAGGACGAGTACAGAGGTGTGGTGGAGGGCTTCGTCAGATGGTCCGAGGAGAACCACCTCCAGCTCAACATCGGCAAGACCAAGTGGTGGTGGACATCCGACGGAGCAGGTAGCCCCCAACCCCCTTTACCATCCAGGGGGTTGAAATAGAGACCGTGGACGCATAGAAGTTCCTTGGAGTGCGCATTACCAATAAGCTGGACTGGACAGAAAACACAGAGGCCCTGTATAGAAAGAGTCAGAGCAGCCTCTTCTACCTCAGAAGGCTCATAGTTAAAGGCTCAGGTTATTTGACATGTGTGGCAGGCTTCTAAAGATGTTCTATCAGTCTGTGTTGGCCAGCACACTGTTCTTTGCTGGATGTATGTATGTATTATATTGTTAACCGGGCGAAAGGACTACAACCAGCCCCCCTTTCTGTTTCCGGTCAACGAGCAATGATTGTGTGCTCCTCAATCCTCGGACGAAGGCACACCCCCTTTATGTCTTCATCTTTCAGAAATCTGAGAATAGACTGAGAGCAGTGATGACGCTCTCAATAAAATGGCTGCGCCCATGAAGAGATTTATTTTCTTTGTATTTGTACCACGTTGGGCATTTTAATGTTGATGCTCTTTAAATGCTCTTACACACTTGATTACATTGCTACTTTATTCCGGTCAACAATTTATACATTGCATGGTCTTGCTGTGCGTGCAATACAATGTAAAGTTGTGTTGTTTGTTTTCGGGCTGGTTTGCTAAAGAGGCTAATGCAGCTAACAATAACAGCGACCAGCCAATGACACAATCACAAAGACGAACAACTCGGCGTGCAACGTGCAACTCGGAAGGCTGGTGTCCGAGGATTCAGGAACACGCCATGAGTCTTTCAACAGAAATCAATGGATTCACAAAATGCCAAATAAAACACAACAGAAACTGTATTTCGCTACGATACTTTAAAGAAGAATTTAAAGTTGTAAATCCAGGGCCCCGTTTCCCGATAACGATGGATCCATGCTCGTACGATCATTCTCACGATGGAGCTTGCGAACCATCGTTAATTTCTTTGGAGCGTTTCCCGAAACTCCTCTTAACATGAACGTTCGTAGGATTGTAACTGTCCACTGACACGGTTCTGAAATGGGCTCTGTTGGAGGGGGAGACGCAGCAATGTCGAAGGAAAATGGGGTTAAAAAGGGTTAAAATATCTCCCCATCAAGGCCAACAGCAGAGTAGCCTACGAAAAGAATAGACTGCAATAATATGAATTCTAAAGATATTAAAACACAATTGATTAGGCCTAGGCGGACATATGCTATATCAGTCCTAATCCTGAACGCACATGCGTACATTTTTTCACAGCATTTTCCCCCCTGAAATAATTCCATATTACAAAAATAGCTTGTGTGACAACTACATTTATCTTAATGTGCTAATTTCTGAAACATGCTTTGCGCAGCAAAGAGAGCCGACTTTATCTGATTCCGCATAAGGTTTCATTGATTGGCGCGCACTCTCTAGTCTAGAATCTTTGGTGTAGGCCTAAACATAAAAAATGCAACATTCCATTAATTCAGTATCATATTTACAAGTGGAAAAACGCCAACATATTCTTTATTTTGCTGAGCACTTGTTTTTTATCCCGACAAAAGCCTCGTAAGAAAAGTTCCTCTGTGTCTCTCTCGTAGATCGCACCATCTTTCAAGGTCTTTTTTAATGTGACTGCATAACCTTCTCTCACATGATCAGCAGCTCGCAGATTTCACTTTCTCTCCAGTTAGAACTGCTCATGATGATATCGCTGCATTGTCTCTGTAGAGACAGCGTAGAAACACCTCTATCCAAGCAACTCCCTGGAACCGCGGAGCCATCGTATTTACATCAGATTCAAAGTGAAACCCAATAAACCGCAAATGTGTGTAGGGTCCGGGAGGGTAAATCGGGATGCTAGCTCAAGCAGGCAATTTACCTCGGGCAGTGTAAACGTGCGGACCATGCCGCAAAAAAGGCGTACATACGAAGGCATATTTGGCAGTGTAAAAAACCCTTGATGGTAGTGTAAGCGGGAAAGCGTGCAGCGTTCAGGCATGCATCGCAGCACAGTTTCCCGCAGCAGTCTACATTGACTGCAGAAACCACGCTCTCAACTTGGCGATTGTGCACTGTCAGGGATGTTTGTAACTGTCTAGACACTGTCCAATAAATAATGAACTTCATCACAGCCTCACGGAAGCGCCTACAGTGCTTTATGGCAATTAATCGCAACAAAAAAATGCCGGCAGAAATTCTCCAACACACGATGGTCTCAGCATGATTCATGTACAGTAGGCTATGTCTTCTGTCATTGATCAATATGAGGACATTTTAACCACGATGGTTGAATAAAAATCAGAGGGGAGACCATAAGTGCAGCTCGAAAGCGACCTCCCACACAAGAGCAATGGAATAATTCGATTTTATTATATGCCTTGTGAGAGGGTTGCCTTGGGACGTGGCGTATGATCGGTACATTTCGGCTGCGCATGTATTTTTGAAATTTTAAATTGCTGCAATAAATTATGTTGTTGTTGACTTCTAACATGTCTCTGTCTTTGCTGTTTAAATCTAACAGTATTCTATGATTAATATATCGGCGTAACCACTGTTTTGGGGTTATTGCGAAATTGCGCCAGCTGGACATTCCGTGGTATTCATACTTTGCACGTGACGTCACAATGACTGGCTGGCGGGCAAGAACAATGTTCTCTAGCAATTAAGTAACCTAATCAAGGATCTGCCAGTACGTCACCAGTTTTACCATACGAACGAAAGTTCGTATGGTAGTACTCACTCAACTTTACTTTGATTATGAAGATATTCCTGTTTTTCACCTCCCATACGACAACGTTGTTAATCCATCCACTCTTGAAAAAAAGTTAGCTATCCGTACTTTTGTAGGCTTTCATTTTTTGTGCGGTATAAGGTGACAGACTCTCTATAAGATAAACGTAAATATCTCCAAACTCTGGTCGAGACGTTGCCAACTTCAAAGCAATGAACACAACAGCGGGTGCTGTGTATGGATCACAAGTTTTGAGTATGTTTATCTTTTCTTGATATCTAAATTGAACATTTATGGTCTAAATAGTTGATTGATTGTAGTATTGGAAGTCTGCAAGGCTGCAATTCCTCTGGCTGGCCCCTATGCGTCGCCATTTTGTCGGCATCTGTTGCCCTCCAGGTAGACATGTTAGTCACGTGACTAGGGTTGCCACCTTTCAGAAATGAAAATAAGGGACGCCCACCACGGGCCCAACTCCTGTTGGGCGGGGCACCCGCAGCAGTGGTATGTTTTATTTTGTGCTGGTGTTTTTAGTAAAGGGGTGATCAAGAAAGCAATTAATCATACTTAAAGCTTGAAATGCTTTATTACCGATTAACATTCTCTTATAAAGTGCATGAATGAAATCTCTTTGTGTGGCGTGTGCAACAATGAACTTTTAAAATATAAACTAAATAAACTGCGAACTTCATGTAACTTTTTAAGTGCATAACTATAGGGACGCTTTGAACATTTTTACGAAAAAAAACAGTACAAAAAAACAACAAAAACACTTACAAAACATTACTCCTTCCCTCAACATTACTCCTTCCCTCAAAACTGTTACTAATTTTTCCAGGTGTACTTCTTGTTACTCCTTGCAGCACTGAGTAACTCTTTGTCTTTCAAAGCGCTGTTGTAAAACTCTGAACAGGACTGCTCAAAGTTGAGAGTGATCAGAAGCTCACTTCTCATGAGCTCTGTGGTGCACCTGTTCCTGCAGTTACTCCATTTGTTGGCCATTCTGGAGAAGATCCTTTCCACATATCCAGTGGATGCTGGGATGCTCAGGATGTGGCTAGTGATAGACAGCATGTTAGGCAGGTCAGCTACTTGAAAGAGAGCCAGCGGATTTCCATTCATCTTCAGCATCTTCTTTGAGCCTCTTCAGAATGGGTTTTGCTGTGGAGCATTCATCATAAAGTTCATCCATGTTGACTTTATGGATGAGGTTGAGCTTGGTGGTCACCCTCTCAATGTCACTAAAGGTCATGGTGCCATGGTGCAGAGAGAGAGGTTGCAGTGAGAACAACCAGTTGTCTTCAGAAAAGTTTCTCTACATTTCTCAACATATGAGAGTGCTGTGTTGAGAAATGCAGTAAAATCTGCCCTTGCCATGTCTGCATCACGTGGACGGAGACGCTGCAGCTTCACTTTCGTTAAGTAGCCATAGAACTGGTCATCTCGTCTCTGTGTGAGCTTTTGCTTGAAGTTTTCCATGATGGAATATAACTCAACACAGGTGGTTTCATCACTTTCCAGCTTCTTTACAACTTCCTCAAAGAGAGAGAGGATATTATTGCAGAAAACACACAATGTCTCCATCTTCCTCAGTTGAGTCCTCACTGAGCTTTAACAATGCTTGAAGTTGTTTGGGACACTCCTCCCCCAGGCTGATGAAGTATGATTTCGGTGCAATCCAGGTTTGCATTAGCCGGGTGATGGCTGGATTAAGGGAGAGCCACCTGGTTGTGACATGTTGCAGAATTTCCTGGAACTCAACATCACAAAACCTACAAAACTCTTTGAGTGATTCTCTTCATTTGACAGATGTGGAAAAGAAGGCATAGACCTTCAGCACAACATTTTCCACATCTACAGTGACCTGGTCAAGAGCATGCTTCACTGTGTTGTGCACAATATGGGCATGGCAGTTTCCTTGCAGCAGATCTTTTTGTTTCTTTTTCAAGTTGGTGAAGACAGAGTTGTGAATTCCGTAATTCACATTTGTATTGTCTGCACTAAATGCTGTCACTTGATCAAACGATAAACCACATTTGTCAAGCGACTGCTCTATGAGAGCTACAATCCCAGCAGCAGACTCATCTGCAT
The DNA here is from genome assembly GCF_949987615.1 of Pollachius pollachius. Taxonomy (NCBI): domain Eukaryota; kingdom Metazoa; phylum Chordata; class Actinopteri; order Gadiformes; family Gadidae; genus Pollachius; species Pollachius pollachius. The sequence continues at coordinate 20,807,781 of NC_136937.1, read as the reverse complement.
TTTCAATGAAATCCAGCATTTTGTTGGTGACCCCGCATTCTGGACTGAAGTATTGAACAGCAAGGGGGAACATCTTCCTGTTGTCTTTATTTGATGCATCTGTCTGAATTGAAAATGGGAAGGGTTTTGAGGGCCTTGAGAACATCAACCACTGCCTTTGGAGCAAGGACATCTTTAACCACTGCCTCTGTTCTCCCGATAGTCATTTCTTTTTACAATTTTTGAATCCGGGAGAATCTTTTGATTCAGTTTATGTGCACAGTCAGCACTGTTGTAGCTGAGGTTGTGTCTGACTGTGTGGTACACCTGTGTCACCTCAGCTGCGGTAACCTAGATGGGAGGAGTGGGATGACATATTGTTAATTAAATTGAACAGTATTTGCCTGCTGCCTGTCTTATGACTTGAAAGGAAGTCAGGTCATCCAAACAGTTAAACCACACTAATAATATAATTTATGCACTGATCACTGAACAAAAATATAAACATTTTGACACAGAATACACAGAAAGCTCTACAAACATTTTTATTTATTTATAATAAATAAAATAATAAATAATATTTATTTTATTCATTTATTAACGTTTAATCCATTAGTATGATTTGTTCTTTAAATAGCCATATATAATATTTAAATAAACACTCACCGACATATTTTACGATTTGCCTTGTGTTACGAGAGTGGCGTATGTGTGTGCGTGAGAATGTCTGTGTGTGTGTGTGTGTGAGTGACGTCAGCGAATGAGTCGACGAATGAGTGAACGAGCGAGTGAGCGAGTGTCAGTCTAGGAGGAACTAAATGAGTCTGGTTGTGTTTTTGGAGCATACGTGTACTGTTAAATAAAGTACCAAACGCCAAGAATCCGTGCCCGTGTCTTCCGACCTACGAACCGACCCGTGAACAGACCCACTGCCGGTCATAGTGAAGGGTGTTACCCCCGAAAGGACATCGGCCCTGGAGGGAACGTCTCCCCTGTGCTCCCCGACTACGGTCTGAGAGCCAAGGAACAGGAAAGGTGTAACATTGGCGACCACGAAGGGACCCTCTCACGCAAACGGAAAGGCAGTGGTGAGCAAAGAATGAACGGTGAAATAAACCGGAGAAGTTAGAAGAGACAAAAGAATAAGCGGGAAGCATTGTTCACCTGTTTCAGCTAAGCTAAGATGGTGGACGCTAACCGCCGTAGCCCGTGCAATTTCGGCTACTCAAAGTCCAACCCGTTCGTAACGATAAACGACGGTGATGTGGAAGAGACCATAGACAATATGAGTGAAGGAAATACAAGTTATTATGGACTTTCTAACGTGTTCCACCTTGAAGTGGAGCCTATTAAAATGAAGCATGCGGCGGCGCCATGTGAGCTCATTCAACCCAAGTTCTCGAGCTGGAACCCCTTCATTAATCCCGACGAGGACAGCTACCGTTTTCAATGTGGTGTGGCCAACAGACAAAGTGACTTTATTCCACAACCTGCTGCTATTGCAACGCCACATTCAAACCCCTTTTCCTCGGACCAGGGGAGTTATATCCACAGCACCCCCAAGATTGGTTGCCCCCCAGCCTCCACATGCCTGTGCACCACCTGCCCTTCTTCATCAAAGGATATTAACTATGGACATTCGCCTGAGCCAGGGCACAGTCAGACTATGAAGTTAAAGAGCTCTTTTCGCAAAGGTGAGCAGCCAAAGTCACATCAGCCCTCCTCCGAGAGTGAGGATGACTATGATCATCGAGAAAGAGTCCCCACTTTGAGACCCGGACAGTATGATGGCACCACACCCTGGACAGAGTTCCTGCACAGGTTTGAGAGTTGTGCTAAAGCTAACTACTGGTCTGCAAAGACAATGGCTGTCCAGTTGAAGTTCTGCATGGTGGGTGCAGCCGGGGCCATCATCCACAGAAATCCCCGGTCCGCCCAGTGGGACTACGTCCACCTGGTGGAGGAGATAGAAACTGCATACGGGCCTTCCTCGCAGCATGCAGCGGCAGTAGCTATCGAGCTGAGACAGCGTGTCCGCAAACCAGGTGAGGCTCTCCATGTTTTGCGAGATGACATCTACGGGAGAGTGTCAGTAGCCTACAGCAACAGGGCTGATGCTGAGCAGGACGCCATAGGAGTTGAAGTCTTTACTAATGCTCTAGGGGATGCAGAAATTGTACAAAAGCTTTTAGAGCAGCGCCCACAAACATTAGCCCAAGCCTTTGACATTGCCCATCGCTATGAAACCACGAAGCGAGCAGCATCATATATCGCTGGTCTCATGCACTCAGGAGCCCGTGGCATAGCTGAGCGCAGGCCCCGTGCTATGTTGATCAGAGAAGGAACCGACGAAGAGGAATTAAAGAATGCTACAGCCTCCCCATCAGCCATCTTTATACCTGCGTCTCCCAGCCACAGTCACACACCATATGGAGGTAAAAGCTCCAGAGACATTAAATGGGATGAGATTCGGTGTCACAACTGTTCAGGCCGGGGTCACAGCTAGGGCTCTAACTTCAACCATGTCCCCTCAAAGCTCAAGGTCAGCTGTGCTTCACCTTAAAGCCCAGGGTCAAGAAATGAACATTCACATGATTGTGTACGAGCTAGAAGTGTGCGCTGTTTTGGACAGTGGGGCTCGGAAAAGTGTTTTTCCTCTGTGTTATTACAACGCCATTCATCCAGATGTCAGGCCTCCACTTCAGTCATCCATCGTAGAGACTCTGATCGGTGTTGGGCCTGGTGACATACCCGTGCTTGGCGAAGCTCACATCCCTGTCCAGATCAACAACCGTCAGGTGAGCGTCCTCTTCCTGGTTGCTGATATAGCTGGTGACGAGGCCCTCCTGGGCCATCCATTCCTGAGCCAGGCCCAGGCACGTCTTGATTTTGGAAATCAACGGATTGTGCTGTTTGGAGAAGAGGTGCCGTATTTCGATTCCAAAAACAAACCAAAGGCGCACGCAGTGAGAGTGGCCCGGACGGTGGTGCTGGAGGCTGGGCAGGAGTATGTGGTAAGAGGCAACATCCACCTTAAAGATCCAGTTGAAGGGGGATTGATGCTGAGCCCCACCAAAGGCTTTGTTGAAAAACACAGACTGTTAGTGGCCCAAGTTTTAGTGGAAGCTCAGCCCCATATGACCATGCCCCTCCGCATCTTCAATCCGGGCAACAGTGCCGTAACCATTAAAAAGGGGGCCATCGTGGGACTCCTCCAGCCGGTAAAGGTTCTGCAGCTTGCAAACGCGGTTGCCCACAACCAGCCTGAACAGACTGTCAGCAGCCCCCCTCCGGTCCCCCAGCACTTACAGGAGCTCTATGCCCAGAGCTCTACTGAGCTTAACCAAGAGGAGCAGCTGCAGCTAGCTCAGCTGCTGTGCACCTATGAAAATGTGTTCTCAACAGGACCCACTGGCCTCGGCAGGACCAGCCTGGTTCAGGATGACATCATAACCATGCCAGGCCTCCCAGTCAAGCAACCACCACGCCGGATGGCGTTGGAGAAAAAACAGGATGCTGACCAACAGATACAGCAGAGCCTGGGGGCGGGGCTGGCCCGCGGCAGCAACAGCAGTTGGGCATCGCCTATAGTGATGGTAAAGAAAAAAGATGGGACGTACCGCCTCTGCATAGACTATAGAGCCCTGAATGACTGCACGATTAAAGACGCATATCCTCTGCCCCGCATCCAGGACACGCTGGACACCCTCTCTGATGCCAAGTGGTTCAGCACCCTTGACCTCGCGGCCGGCTACTGGCAAGTCGAATTGACCCCAAGAGCACGCAAAGCAGCTGCATTCTGCACCAAAAGTGGACTGTTTGAATGGAATGTCATGCCATTTGGACTGTGTAATGCTCCGGCGACTTTCCAGCGCTTGATGGACCGGGTGCTGGCCAGCATGCAGTGGGAGACCTGCCTGGACGACATCATCGTTCTGGGCAGCGACGTTCCGCAGATGCTGCAGTGGCTGGGCCACGTTTTCAGTCGTCTCCACCAGGCCAAACTGAAACTAAAACCGTCTAAGTGCTGCCTCTTCCGCGGCCAAGTAGCCTACCTGGGTCACATCGTTTCAGAGAGTGGTGTGGCCACTGACCCCAACAAAGTCCAAAAAGTGCAGGACTGGCCAACACCGACGTCACTCCAAGATGTCCGTCGCTTTGTGGGCATTGCATCCTACTATCGGCGGTTCGTTAAAGACTTTGCTTCCATTGCAGAACCTCTCCATGCCCTGACCAAGAAACATGCCCAGTTTCGTTGAACTCAAATGCCTGCTAACGACCGCGCCAATCCTGGGCTACCCACTCGACCAAGGTAACATGATACTGGACACAGACGCCAGCGACGTCGGTATCGGCGCTGTTCTCTCACAGGTTCAGCAGGGTGTGGAACGTGTGCTAGCCTATGGAAGCCGCAAGCTGTCCACAACTGAACAGAATTACTGTACCACACGGCGAGAACTGCTAGCCGTGGTCGACTTCACGTCACACTTTCGCCAGTATCTCCTAGGGCGGCGCTTCACACCGACCACAGCAGCCTTCGGTGGCTAACAAGGATGAAGGAGCCTGAGGGACAGCTCGCCAGGTGGCTCGAGAGACTTGGCGAATACAACTTCGAGATCATCCATCGCCCTGGCCAGCTTCACGGCAACGCAGATAGCCTCTCCCGGAGACCCTGCCGTCAGTCCTGTCCTTGTAAGCTCCCCAGCCCATCTCCTCCTCAGTTGAACGTCAGTCACCAGGCTGTGCAGTGCAATTTGGACTCTGACATAAACCAGGCGATGCTGAGTCCAGTGGGGGTAGAGAGACACCCAGCTCCCGCAGAAGTGAGTCCAGTGGGGGTAGAGAGACACCCAGCTCCCACAGAAGTAAGTCTAGTGGGGGTAGACAAGGCCCTGCCAGCTGACTCTAACAACTTAAGGTCCCCCGAGAGAATATACCTGACTAAGTCAAAAGAAAATGAACTGTTTGGTGGTTGGTCCCTGGAGGAGCTGCGACAAGCCCAGGAAGATGACGCAGACATTGCACCCATCAGAACCTGGTTGGAAACCAGCGGAGAACGTCCTGCATGGGTAACAGTCTCACCATGCAGCCCAGCCACAAAGACATATTGGAGCCAGTGGAAACGCCTCTACATCAGAGATGGAGTGCTGGTAAGACGTTTCTACTGCCTGGATGATACCCAATTCTATCCACAAGTGGTGTTGCCCCGCACCTTCCGGCCAGACATCATGAGACAGATGCATGAGGGACAAGTCGGTGGACATATTGGTGTAGAGCGCACTGTAGCTCGGCTGCAAACCCGATACTTCTGGTACAGAATGAGGGAGGACGTTTCCCTGTGGTGTAACACCTGCACCAGCTGCGCATCAAAAGCCAGGCCACGGAAGACACCACAAGCCCCCATGGGCACTGTTCGAGTCGGAGCGCCTATGGAGCGCATCGCTTTGGATATTATGGGGTCACTGAATGAGACTGAGCGCAACAACAGATATTTGCTGGTAATACAGGACTATTTCACAAAATGGGTCAAAGCTTTTCCCCTACCTAACGAATAAGCTGTAACTGTGGCTGAAGTGCTCGCCTCCGAGTGGGTGTGTCGCTATGGAGCCCCGCAGACACTGCACAGTGACCAAGGCCGGAACTTCGAGTCTGAGGTGTTCCAGAAAATGTGCACGCTGTTCGGGATCGACAAAACACACACCACACCTTTCCGTCCTCAGTCCGATGGGCAAGTTGAAAGGTTCAATGCCACTCTGCAAAAGATCCTGGCCACGACAGCCGAGCGTTGCCACTGGGATTGGGACCTCATGATTCCCTACGCTGTCATGGCCTACAGAGCAACAAAGCACAGTTCAACTGGTTTCACCCCGAACTACATGATGTTTGGCCGGGAAGTGAGTGAGCCACTAGACCTGGTATCCGGCCTGCCGCCGGACCCTAAACCAGCTCCCTCAGCCCCTGAGTATGTTCAGCACCTTCGAGAGCGACTGGAGCTGGCGCACCAAATCACCAGAGATGCTCTCAGAGAGTCTGTGGAACGTGCCAAGAGACAATATGACAAGAACTGTTGCCGCACACATTACAACGTTAGTGATGCTGTGTGGTACCTCATCAAAGGAACAAAGAAGTTTAGGAACAGAGTGAGGAAGTTCCTCCCGTCTTACGAAGGGCCATTCTTCGTTCTGGGTCAGTTGGACGACCTGGTTCATCGAATCCAGAAAGGGCCAAAGACTAAAGTATAGGTGGTGCACCACGATCAGCTAAAGCCTTATCGCTGCCGGGACCCACTGGATAATTCTTGGGCCCTGGAGCAAGCCCAGAGCTGGACACCAATGGAGGTGTCACCCCCAGACGACTTAGATCCTGCTGACACTCTACTGGGTCTGCCCCAGCTCTTCTCCGACACTGATGACAGCTCCAGTTTTCCCTCATCAGATCCAGCTGTGGACATTCCTGTAGCTGCTGCTTCTCACCCCTCCACCACTCACCTTGACTTCTCCGTCCCTGTGTACTTCGAGGACAGTGGGGGTGGTGCGGCGGTGCAGCACCCTCAGACCCCTCGTTCTCAAAGGCCCCAGTGCAGGCGTAGACCACCGACTCAGTTTGGTGAGTGGGTGGCTCACTGAGCGCCCGGCTCATTGAGTGCCCCTGTTCATGGGCAGTTCCAAGACTTGAAGGGCAATGTTTACAATGTTTAAAAAAAAAAAGAGAGAACTTCAAGATAAAAGTTTGATACAAAGTCAAGTTATAGGCTCTTCCAGCTAATTGTTATTTTCTATACTTAAAAAAAAAAGAAAAAGAGAAAAACTTGACGGTAATGGTTGTTGTATGAACTATGGGGTAAACTGCATTTGGTGTATTTTTCTGTTAATATTTCGAGTAATTACAGAGAACTACTATTATCCTTTAAAATGCTACTCGTAGCCCGAGCGATAGGTATTTTAATGCCTTTTCGAGGTTTGTTTTGCTCAACTGTAATATGTGCACTAAACGCAACACACTGTTAAATTCTTGCCTTTGTACTACAAGCTACACTTTATCGGCATTCCTCTTAAATCGACGCCTATTAGCTATACTGCATCCTTTCAACTAGATTGAATGTGTATGGGGGCTGTATATCTGTATGGACATGTTGGTGTTTATTATTGAGCTGGAGTGAAATTCTGTTTTGATTGTCATCCAGAGTGGGGGTAGTGTTACGAGAGTGGCGTATGTGTGTGCGTGAGAATGTCTGTGTGTGTGTGTGTGTGAGTGACGTCAGCGAATGAGTCGACGAATGAGTGAACGAGCGAGTGTCAGTCCATACTGTACTGTTAAATAAAGTACCAAACGCCAAGAATCTGTGCCCGTGTCTTCCGACCTATGAACCGACCCGTGAACAGACCCACTGCCGGTCATAGTGAAGGGTGTTACCTCCGAAAGGACATCGGCCCTGGAGGGAACGTCTCCCCTGTGCTCCCCGACTACGGTCTGAGAGCCAAGGAACAGGAAAGGTGTAACACTTGTAAACATCTCCACTGACGCTGTCCAGCCAAGGATGTGCCTCTTCCCACTCACGTCTGTACTTCTGCAAGCGTTTCCGCTTTTGAGGACGTGGTGGAGTATCGGGTGCAGTGGACATTTTTAAAAGGTGCGGGTTTTGTGTGTGGGTGTCTGTCGCTAGGCAACCGTGACCACCACACGCATGCGCAGACACACAGAGGACCGGAGTGGGTCCTGCGTAGATCCCGCCACAACAATTTCGCTGGCCTTGGTATTCCCTGTGTTTTGTTTTTATCATTATTGTTAGATTTAGTGTGTGTGTGTGACAGACATGTGTATTGGACATTTATGGAAATACAGAACAAATCGCGTCCCGTATTGGGGACGCAACATTTAATTGCCAAATAAAGAACGATTCCGTATTTTACGGGACGGGTGGCAACCCTACACTTGTCATAACACTGTTGTGTGTTTTATCAAAACACCATAAGTAACATTTAAATTGAGTTTATGTGGACGGCTCTTTTTTTTTTCCAATTCTTTCAGTGTTCAGTGCCTGTTTGTGAGATATGCATTGTTTGAAAGATAAGCCTTTGATTTTGTTTAATTTTAATATGTCTTTCATCAACAGTGGTTCGGGGTTTTATAACTAAAATTAAAGTGCTTAACTACTGGTGAGCGACGCTGCAGAACATGTAGGGTACAAGTTTGTGTTGATTGCATGGAAAAGTATAAAATAATCTATTACAAATTATATGGTAAGAACCTGGTAATACCATGGAAACAAACAAGGCTTGCTTTTACAGCACAGTTTCAGCTTACTTACTGGGTAAATTGTCATGTTTTACTTAGTAACCTAGCAGAACGTACATGGTACAAGTTCCAGTTTACTGCATCGACAATGGAATGTATCTATTACAAATTATATGGTAAGAACCTGGTTATACCATGGAAACAAACATGGCTTCCTTTTACAGTACAGTTTCAACTTACTTACTGGGTAAATTGTCATGTTTTACTTAATAACGTTGCAGAACATACATGGTACAAGTTTGTGTTGATTGCATGGAAAAGGGAATAATCTATTAGAAATTATATGGTAAGAACCTGGTAATACCATGGAAACAAACAAAGCTTCCTTTTACAGTAGAGTTTCAGCTTACCTACTGGGTAAATTGTAATGTTTTACTTAGTAACGTTGCAGAACATACATGGTATAAGTTCCAGGGCATGGACAATGGAATGTATCTATTACAAATTATATGGTAATAACGTGGTAACACCATGGAAACAAATGGCTTTGTACCCAGTATTTAAGAAGATGTACCATGACACTAGAGGAAAACGGTTCCTGCGGAGGTTGCTACCAGGTAAGTAATTCCATAGTTTCTAAGGTAAATCGAATAAACCCTTTCTAAATGGGTGTAGCTATGAATAATAACTATGTAAGAAAAAGTAATTCATTGGCTGTCACCATCATAAACCTTGGATAACTACAATTGCAACTTGAATTAATAGGTGTCTCGAAGAATTGGTTGTCTAATTTCCTAGGAAGTACACAATAATATCTGAGTTATTACCAACCTTAAACAGTTACAACTACATGGTACTTAGTTGAGTTGATGGGTAATAGTGGAGGTTTTACTTAGTACTTCAGCTGTAATCCCTCTGTATTTACCTTATTACCAGTGGTAACTACCCAGTAATACACTATAATTTACCATATATTTACCGGGTAATTCCTCTGTATTTACCTTCTTATTAACAGTGGTAATTACCCAGTAATACACTATGTGTTATAGTTCTTCATGACCGGGTGACTCGACATACATGACGGATATCCATGGGCTTGTCTTTAACTCCAAGAACGTTACTTTATTACCACACGTGTAGCCTGCATTACATGTAGTGCACCCAAGCCCCGGAACTACGCCGCATCCCACCAAACGTATCACTCCGCCTACACATCACTAACATCAACATGACAGTATAAGTGTGCGGCACTATATACTACTTCCTCTTTTCTCAACATGAAAGCTACACTTCACTCTTATTGTAATAAACTTCTCTTTATAACTGAACTGTGTGTCTTATTACTGCCACCACTGAACTTATAGATATGCTTTAACAAAACACATATGCTTGTAGCTTCTGTTAGTACGAATCATCAATGTCTAAGAGTATCTTGCCCTATCTACAGTAACATGCATTTATACTCTCAGCTAGGCACAGGAAAATAACATTTCTTCCTTTAACATTTATCTTTTACATCTATTAACAGTACCTTAAACATTTAACATCTGTTCAAATAACAATTCCTTTAACATACACCTCTTTTTTTTATATACCACAAACAAACAGGATAGGTCAGTTAGGGCATGACAATTACCGCCAGTTCACCACAAAGTTCCTGTACCTCTCAGGTGGTCTAACAAGTCGTCCACATCTGGTCTGCGATGGCTGTGACGTGGATGAGCGCTCGATGTCATCACTATCTGCTGGACCTGCATCTGGTGTGCTGACTTGCTCATCATCTAATGAGTCTGTTTCTGAGTTCATCTGGGTGCTGTGTGTTGTTCTCCTCAGGTGGCGCCTGTTGCGCCTGTAGTGCTGACCAGAAGATGTCACTATGTCATAGGACCGTGGCTCGTCCCTCTTTGCAGTGACCACAGCTGGACGCCAACCTTGCGGTGTCTCCATGGTAACAGTACTCCCTGGGTGCAGCTCTGGAAGCCGCTTCGCTCCTCTGTCGTAGTACTGCTGCTGCCTTGTTTGCAGATTTTGGAGAGTTGAGTGTACATCTTTAGGTATGGCAGGCTGGAGAATAGTGCTGGAGGTCGGTAGAGTGCTTCTAAGGACTCGGCCCATGAGCACCTGTGCTGGGGAGAACTCCATGTCTGTCACAGGTGTGTTTCTCAGGGTGAGAAGTGCGAGATGGGGGTCGGTGTTTGTTTGTTGTGCTTTCTTCAGCAAGTGCTTCACCGTCTTCACTGTTCGTTCTGCTAGTCCATTTGATTGTGCATAACCCGGACTGGAATGAGTGAGTTTTATGCCCCATGAGTCTGCAAAGCTTCTCATTTCCTGACTTGCAAATGGAACATGGTCACACACAATCTCTTTTGGTATTCCGTTTCGCGAGAAGATCGATTTCATCTTGTTGATGACAGTGTGTGTTGTTTTGTCTTTAATGTTCAGTACCTCTGGGTATTTTGAGAGGTAGTCCACTATCAGCAGAAATGACTGACCTTTTATTTCAAAGATGTCGGCTCCCACTTTAAGCCATGGAAGCTCAGGGATGTCGTGTGAGATCAGGGGCTCCTTCTGGTTGCTGGGCTGGAACTGCTGGCATGCTCCACACATCCCGACCATCTGTTCTATGTCTCTCGTCATACCCGGCCAGTACCAGTGTTTCCTGGCTAATGCTTTAGTCCGCTGTATCCCTTGATGAGCCACATGCAGCCTCTGCAGCATCTCCGATCTCATGGTTGTTGGTAGGATTATCCTGTCTGCTGCAAACATTACTCCCTCTCTGACAGCCACTGTGTGTCTGATTGGCCAATATTGTATCAATCTAGAGTCTACTTGTTTTCTGTGTCGGGGCCAACCACGTCTGTGCGTGTCATGCAATAGCTGCAGTGTCTTGTCTTTCTTCGTCTCGCTCTTGAGCTGCTCTAGAGCCCCAGTACTCAAGGCGTCTGTTGGTTCCAAAGCATAAACAACTCTCTCATCTGTGAAATCATCTACAGCCATGTGTCGCTCGTGTAGTACAGCTCTTGAGAGTGTCTGCAATCAGTAGCTCTTTACCTGGTGTGTGGGTGACATTTAAGTCATATCGCTGTAGCTGAAGCAGCATTCTCTGCAGCCTAGAAGGAGCTGTTCCAAGTGGCTTTCTCAGGATGTTTTCCAATGGTTTGTGGTCTGACTGAACATTAACCCTCACCCCATATACATACTGGTGGAACTTCTTGACACAGAAAACTATGGCTAAGAGCTCCTTCTCAATTTGTGCATAGTTCTTTTCTGTCTCTGTCAGTGCCCTTGACGCGTACGCTATTGGGTGGTCATCTTGTAAGAGGCACGCTCCTAGGCCGTCCTTAGACACATCAGCCTGTATGACGAGCTGTTTCTGTGGGTCGAAGAATCTGAGCACAGGAGCATTTGTGAGAGCATCTTTCAGTTTTTTGACTGCTTCATCATGTTCGTGTTGCCACTGCCACATATTGTCCTTCCTGAGCAGCTGTCTCAGCGGCGCTGTTATGGTGGCTTCGCCTGGGATGTACTGTGCCAGGTATTTTGTCATGCCTAGCATCCTCTGTAGTCCCGCTTTGTCAGTGGGTGGAGGCATCTCAGCTATGGATTTAACTTTTGCATCATCTACTTTCACGCCCTCTGAAGTGACGATGTGGCCCATGTAGTTGACGCTGCTCACCTTGTACTGTACTTTCTCCTTGTCGAATTTCACATTTGCTTCTTTTGCCCTGGTCATCACTTTCTGTAGTATCTCATCATGTTCCTTTTCTGTAGCTGCAGCGATGATCATATCGTCAGCTATGATGTGTACTCCTTGTATGTCACAGAATGCTTCACAGTTGCGCTGTTGAAAAACTTCGCTGGCTGACTTGATTCCAAACGGCAAATGTTTGAACCTGTATCTCCCCCACGGTGTGTTAAACGTGCACAGCAGCGATGACTCTTTGTCAAGCTTTACTTGCCAGTAGCCATCCTTCTCATCCAGCACTGTGAATATCTTCTTCCCCGCAAGCTTGCATAAAATATCATCTGTTGTGGGGATGGAATAGTGCTGTCTTAGTACTGCTTTGTTTAAATCAGTGGGGTCCAAGCAAACCCTTAATTTGTTCTTGTCTTTCTTTTCTGTGACTACAAGGCTATTTACCCATGGTGTTGGCTCAGTCACCTGTGCAATCACATCTGCTTGTAGCAGGTCATCAAGAGTGTCTCTGAGTCTGTCCATCACGGCCAGTGGAATTTTCCTGCAGTCGTGTATGACTGGCGTAGCCTTGGGGTCTGTGTGGATGTGATATTCTCCGGCAAACTCCCCCAGACCTTCAAAGACCGTTGGGCGTTGAGCTAATCAGTTCCTCCTTCGTAGTTGGATGTTTCACGTCCAGGTTGTTGATGTCCATCCTTTTTATCAGGCGCAAGTCTTCACAAGCATCCCCTCCTAGGATAGGTGTGGATGAGTGTCTTGAAATGTAAAACGGCAGACGTGCATGAGCTTTGGGTGTGAAGCACGTGAGTGTGAGCAACCTCTGGCCTCAGCCTCATCCCTCCATAAGCCACCAGCACTGTTTTTGTAGGCTGCAGCTGCAGGTGTGCTCTCCTTTCACACCTGGCCTTCTTTTTCATGGACTTAAACGTCTTCAGTGGTAGGACATTGGCCTCTGCTCCTGTATCCAATTTAAACCTAACGGGCGTATTGTCAACCCGTATTTCAGAGTACCAGGACTTGTCATGGCTGGAGTCTAGCTGGTCCATGTTCACTGTTCCAATAACAGAGTGTCAATTTCTGGACTGATATCATGCACTGTTCTTCTATGCTGTGCTTCACCCAACCCACACATCTTTGCATAGTGGTTCTGTTTACCACAATCATGGCAAGAAACTCCATACGCTGGGCATTGTTTGGGCTGGTGTGATTTTCCACATTTACTGCATGTGTTCACATGCCCACTGCTTTGTGTGTGTTGAAAAGATTGCTTTGATCCTTTATATCGTGGTTGACTGTCTTGTTTTTTCTTATGCATCGCATGTACAGATCTCTCTTGAGTGGCTGCGCTCATTGCTTGCATCTGAGCTCTGGCGGCCTCTGCTGCACGGCAAGTGTCAATGGCCTTTTCTAATGTAAGGTTTGGCTCTCTTAAAAGTCTCTCTTTAAGACGCTGATCATCCATACTGAACACAATCTTGTCTCTGATCATGTTGTTTTGCGCAGCGCCAAACTCACAGTCCTTACTCTTTTGTCTGAGCTCTGTCACATATTTATCAATGGAGCCAGAGACTGTCATAGGGTGCGCCCAAAACTGGTGCCTTTCAAACACTGTATTCTTCTTGGGCAGACAACAGGCTTCAAAAGCCGTGAGGACATCATTCATAGTCTTTTCTTCAGGAAAGCTGAGTGTATTATACACATCGAGAGCCTCCTCTCCTAGTGCATGCAGTAAGATGGCAACTTCGATCTTCTCGTCCTTACCCTCTGCACCACTCGCGGTCATGTAGATTTGGAAGCGCTATTTCCATCTTCTCCAGTTTTCTCCCAGATTGCCTGTCATCACTAGTGGCGATGGTAGTTTGAACTGCTCCATTGTACCGTCTCCTGTCGCTGCAGGTCTCCTTGCGTCTCCTACTCTTTGAGGGATGCTACCGCACTAGCACAACTTTCAACTAGAAAAAACTCCGGTGTTATTCTACTTCAGAAAACTGACAAACTGGACCGACTTCTGACACCATGTTATAGTTCTTCATGACCGGGTGACTCGACATACAGGACGGATATCCATGGGCTTGTCTTTAACTCCAAGAACATTACTTTATTACCACACTTGTAGCCTGCATTACATGTAGTGCACCCAAGCCCCGGAACTACGCCGCATCACACCAAACGTATCACTCCGCCTACACATCACTAACATCAACATGACAGTATAAGTGTGTGGCACTAGATACTACACTATGATTTACCATTTATTTAATAAGGGGACTGTAAAAGGAAAGGTTACCAAATGATTGGATGTAGTCAGACGTCAGTCACTCAGCTTTGGTCAGATCTTATTGTGAATAAAGCTGAGCAGATATCCTACCCACCCCTTATATAGGAGGTTCCAACTCAGCAATTGTGGCAGCAGTAGGCTGATGCAAAGGTCAATTAGAACCAGAAGGTTTAGCGTGTCATTTTTTCCCCTCTGCTATTAGACTTTTAAATGAAAGACACAGGTCAAGAAAATAAATTGTATTGTCCACTCTAGCAACAATGTTTTTCTTTTATCGTTTTTCATTTAATTTGGAATATTGTTTTGTGGAATGTGTTTCAAGCCTGCTACTTATTGACTACATTGTAAGTGGGGGAGTTTGTCAGTTGTATTCATACCTAACTATACTATATGTTGTTGTTGGTGTGTGTGTGTGTGTGTGTGTGTGTGTGTGTGTGTGTGTGTGTGTGTGTGTGTGTGTGTGTTTGTGTGTGTGTGTGTGTGTGTGTGTGTGTGTGTGTGTGTGTGTGTGTGTGTGTGTGTGTGTGTGTGTGACCTGCAACATAAGAGTGAATGGGAGTAAAATGTTAGGAAGTTTCAGGTTCCCCATTTCTGCTTGGGATGGAGATAGAAATGTGTTCTTTTAGGCGTTCGTTAACACATGTAGTTTGGGGACCATGTTCTCAAGTTTGGATCCAAAAGTCAAAAGCGCCCCTAGCCACGCCCCTTACAAGAATAAACCATGATAGGGACCTAGAATGAGTGTGTGTGTGCATACACACAAAACATAAGAAAAATAAAACAACTAAAACAGTCCACAGGGGGGAGGGGGGATATCAATTTCGCAAGACATTTGGGGAGGATCAAGGAAGAGAGTAATATCAAGTTTGAGCAACAAAATGTAAAGACATTTTGGGAGGCTCAAGGAGTAGAGTAATAATACATTTGAGGAACAAAGTGTAGTCTTGTGGTGGACTCTATAGACATAATTCACCATACTGTGTTATTGACATGTTTTCGTTCTGTGTTATAAGGACACTGTCTCTTTAAGAATCACGTGACTTCTGTGTTGATATGCCGGTCGGTGCAATGTTTGGATTTAAAGGTTTTTATGACAAAATGAACGACCCGCAGTTGCTTGTCGAGGTGAGAATTTGTCTCTTCCCTTATTTTATCGCAATTTCTACAGTCTATAGACAGAACGTGTAACCTGGCAGTTTGTCGACGTGTTTAAAAACATAATGTCTTACCTTGGCAAGTGCCAATGGCGGAGCCGACGTCTTCACCTGTGCGTGTGTGTGTGTCAGTGTTGGGAACGTTACTTTAAAAAAGTAATTAGTTATAGTTACTCACTACTTGTTCCAAAAAGTGACTGAGTTATCAACTGAATTACTCTATAATAAAAGTAACTAGTTACCAGGGAAAGTAACTATTTGCGTTACTGTGAAAAAAAAATGTGTCAAAGAATTTGGATTTTTCTGAGAAGTTTTCACTTGGCCTTAATGTGTTAAATGGTTGAACTGCCCATTCAAGGCCCCGATATGCTCAAACATATTCGTTGCTCCAACGCCCGAGGTAAAAAACCCGAAAGACGACAGTTCAAACTGTACTTGGAGCGGCGTTTCTGGACAAGACCGGGTCGAAAATGATTAGCCAGCTGATCAACTGTAAATATCAGCTGATCGCGCGCCTGTAATCTAAACAAACAGGCATGGCGGAGTTACGTAACCATGACAACAACTGTTTATCAAAATAATTTCAGTGTGGAACGTGGATGCAAAACATTCCGAAAACGATTTGAAAACGATAGTGTGGACGGAGATCATTTTCATTGCGGATGTGCGTTTTTACATTTACCCGGGTTAGTGTGGATGGGGCCTGAATTTCAATTTGCTTGGTTGCAAAGGCTGTGGTTGCAAACCTCTGCCTTATACTACAGAAAATGCCAACTTTTCATCAGATTGCTCCGGACTCGCCATTTCTGCTGCTTCATCGAATCTGTTTGGTGTGTGCGTTTGCGTGTGTGTGTGGCGCGCATGTCCCGGCTTGTGTGTAAAAACACTGGCTCAGATTGGCTACCATGAAACATGACTCTGCCTTAGCCAATCATAATCGCTTATCTCGTTGCTAACCCACCCGGTCTCCTCACTAGCAGTTTGTGTTTGGAGCCAGGGGTGCATACGGATTACGCAGTTTATTCAATCAATTCATAGTAATGCACTGCAGTTATCGTACAGTAACGGTAACGGCATTGTGACAACGGAAATAGTAATTAGTTAGATTCCCCCGTTACTGAAAAAATAACGGCGTTACCTAACACCGTTCTTTTAAACTGCGTTATTACCAACACTGGTGTGTGTGTGTCTGTGTGTGTTGTGTGTGTGTGTGTGTGCATGCACGCGTGTTTGCGTGCACGTGTATGTGTCGCTGCCTTTGTGTTGACGTGCGGTGTGTGCGTGTGCTTGTGTGTGTGTGCGTTTCCGTGTATATTTGTGCGTGCTTGCGTGTGTGTTCTTACCTGCGCGTGTGCCGATGGCGGAGCCGTTAAATGTCTTACCTGAGCGTGTGTGTGTGTATGTGTGTGTGTGTGTGCGCTTCAGTGTGTGTGCACTTACGTGTATGTATCACTGCCTTTGTGTTGAAGTGCGGTGTGTGTCCGTGCTTGTATGTGTGTGGGTCTCCGTCTATGTTTGTGCGTTCTTGCGTGTGTGTTCTTACCTGCGTGTGTGCCGATGGCGGAGCCATTAAACGTCTTACCTGTGTGTTGGCAGGTAAGCTTATTTCTTCTGCCTACCTTTCACAGCGGAATAATAATTCTAAGGAACAAAACGAACGTTCAGACGTTCAAACTGTGCACAACATGCTGCTCTCCGTGAGAGTCAGGTACCAAGAGAAAGGGAACATCTCACTTATAAAAGGTGTCAGTCACACGTGACTCCATGCCCTATTTGGCGCAACAGCGCCTCCTCCTGGACAAATACAGCTACATGCATTCATGCATGTATCCACTCTCAACACTCCCACTTATGAATGACATGTGTACTGTACAACTTTTACATAACTAAATAAACAAAGCAAAACAAAAACATGGCATAGTCAAATGTCAAAATTTTACACACCAAACATGACCCCTGCAGATTTCCTCAGCTTATGTCTGTAGGCGGGCTTTGTTATGACATCAGCAATCATGTCATCTGAGGGACATTTAACAAGTGACATCTTATCTTCCCTTATGGTAGACCTATTGAAGTGATATTTAATGCCCGCATACTTACACCTTTGTCTACACACAGGGTTCCTTACAAGTGCAATTGTCCCCTGGTTCTCCTCATAATCGACAGTTTTCTTATATTCATAAGTATCTATACCTCCCACTGTCTTCCTGCCTTCTGGTAACTTAGTCAGGGTAAAGGTCTGGTTGTCGTCTAGGGACTTCATCTCCTCGTCATCGCTTTCTTCCGCTTTCCTGACTCAGTTGATGTCATGGCCTCTCTAAAGGTCAGAGGTACACCACAGACTGCTCGGTAGCAATAATCTTCATTAAGGTGTGTACTGTCATCATCAGTATCTCCCAAAGTATAATCTCCCAGATAACCCGGGGGTTTACACTCTCTGTTGGGATATCTCCCACTGTCATGTGACGTCACCCTAGGGTGCTTCTCGCCATCATCCTCTGTTGCTGACTGTGGACTGTCAGTCTGTACATCTGTGCTCAGTACACTAGCTGGTGGAGTCTCTAGCCTCTCGTCACAATCTACTTTTGGGTCCAGTCCTATCTCCTGTGTCTAAGTCTCGTTTCCACAGGTTGTCTTGGTGACAAACTTTACCAGGATGTGCTTCTGCACTTTTCCTTTACCGGGAAAGTAAACTAGATGTCCTACAAAGAGTCCTCTATCCCACCTAGAATCTAGTTTTCCTCCTTCTTGCTGGTAGGCATAGCAGACTGACCCGAATTTATGCATCCTGGCTAGATCACAGTTTTTACCTGTCAGTGCTGTTTATGGGGTAGTGCCTGTGTGCTTGTTAAAGCACCGGTTCCTGGTATAGGCTGCTTCCTGGATGGCATAGTGCCAAAGACTCTTAGGTAGGTCACTGTCGATAAGCTTACATCTGGCCATTTCGAAAAGAGTGCGCCCTTCCCGTTCAGCTGTCCCGTTCTGGTGCAAGGATTAAGAACAGGAAGTCTTGTGTCTGACTTTGTTCTTTCTCAATAGTGTCTGAAACTCTCTGTTAGTGAACTCGGTCCCGTTATCTGGTCTTTTTTCACAGTGCCATAAGGCGCTACATCTGCCAGATACTTCTCAGTGGCCTGAACTGCATCACTTTTTGCTTTCAGGAAGTAAACAAACACTGCCCCTGTACACACATCTGTGAAAGACTGCATGCACTTGAAACCACCTACGGACTCATTTTTTACAGGACCAGCTAGATCTGTGTTCACCAGCTCAAGTGGTGTCTTTACCTTATCATATCTGACATGACACACATCTACATCACACTCGGTTTGCAAGTAGTACACCCCCTTACATAGAGAAATATCAAACCTTTTGCCATCCGGCGCCACTATGACATCTTTACCTTCGTCAAAGAACACTTTGGCACCATGGGCGGTAGCAGACTTCACTGAGAAGAGTTCTTGGGGGTATGAGGGGATGTAGAGAGCGTTCATTAAAGTCACTGCAAACCATCGCCCCTTGCTGTTTATGAGGCATACCTGTGCGTCCCCCCTGCCTTGCGCCACCCCCACGGTACGCTTCCTGTCTGCCAGCTTCCATGCTGTGTCTCTCCGGCTTGAAGGTGCTGTCGAAGTTCTTGAACTTGCTCCGGTCGTTGATGATGTGGGACGTCGCACCCGTGTCCATGATCATTCCCTTTCCCTGGATCTGCAGCCGCTGCCCTGAGAGGCCGGCACTCACCGTCTGTGCCCCGAAGGCGTAGTCCTCTCTTCCCGCGGCTCCCCGGGCGCCATCTGGTTCATGACCTGCTCTACGGCCATCGCCGTCGCCGCCGCCATCATGGACACATGCACACCGGGCACTCCGTTCATGCTCCTTCTTTGTGCACACCTTGTCTGTGTGCCCCCTGCTTTTGCAGAAACTACACCAAACTTTCTCAGCGCAGTCATCCCTTCTTTGGCCCTTTTCTCCGCACCGCCAACACACCATCTCCGCTGGCCCGGTCTATTTCCTTGGCGCCACTTGGGCCCTCAGCATCCTTTTTCCCGCCTCTTCTGCGACTGGGTATGAGTTTTCTGTAGCCTCGAAATTCCTCAACTTTGCCTTGAACTCTCCCAGCGTCATGTCCACTGAACCATACCACCCCTGAGTGCTGATGATCTGCTCGGCTCGGATAACGTATTCTGTTACAGTCTCATCAGCTTTCTTCCGCGCAGTCATTGTTATGTACAGGGAGACAATCCGGGGCATGCCTTTTCCGATGTAGTGTTCTCTTAACACTTTGAGACTCTCTCTGCCCTTGTCCTTCGTGTCTCTGAATATCAGTCCCAAGCTCGTATTGTCAAGTAGCGGCGCCAATGCACAATAGGCGTCCGCATTCAGCTTGTCATCGTTAGCCTTTTCTTCCCCTGTAAGTGGTCCAGCGGGCTCCGTGCATACAGCACATCATCCTTTCTTCCCAGAGCTCATACTCTTCTGCTCTTCCGCCTCCTCCTGGACAAACACAGCTACATGCATTCATCCACTCTCAGCACTGTGTGTGTGTTTGTGCGTGTGTGTGTGTGTGTGTGTGTGTGTGTGTGTGTGTGTGTGTGTGTGTGTGTGTGTGCGACAGGCCTGCTATTATAGTAGTACGATTGTAACAGGATCGTGGGTGTGGGGTTTCCACGCTAACAAGTTAAATTCACAATTCAGAGAGCACTTCATAGTCAATGGTCATTTATTAGGGGGTATTTACATCCGGGGGGGGAAGAGTATCAGTATCAAATGCAATCAATGCAATATTCTCTCTCTCTCTCTCTCGCTCTCTCTCTATGACACATATTATAACACATAGGTGGCGCTATAACAAAGCCTGGAAGCCTGCATTTCAACAGGCTGTCATTACCATTAGAAAGGTGCAATATGCATGAAGCTGGTTATACATGCACCATTCGTCATGATGAACAACATTCACAGTCTGACCCATAAAGTAAGATCATTAAGACTGAATGCAATGGCCACAACTTGACAAAACACCCACACTCCCAACAGATTTGGTGCCGGAAATGGTAAAATCTGTAAACCTGGCATACATGTACCAGGTGACAACATGTACCAGGTGAAATCCATAGCAATAAAGCCAAAGATGGCAGAAATATATTTTATAGTGAAAGATATGAATGAAATATATAATATATAAGTGAAATATATGAATATCTCCGATGTTTAAACAGCTCTAACATTGCGTCAAAAACACGTAGGCTCGGCTGTCAAATATTGCTACTAAGAGGAGATTCCATTGCCAAATTATTGGCAATGGAAAATAAAAATTGGATGCATTTGGTTAAAGTTACCTTTCTGAACCATGGCCTCTCTCCAAGGATATGGATATGTGTCTGATATGTTAACTTCCAGTAAACCGTTTTTTAAGGCTTACCAATGCCATATTACCATACCGACCAAGCTCACTATACCTCCACACACGGAATACTTTTATCTCTCAAAATCTTGTCATATCTGCCCATGGCAGTCTACACGTCAATGTTGTGTAGTGGTATTTTTTTTCATTATTTAACCAGGAAAAGATCCCATTGAGTTACAATAACTCTTCTCCCAGGGAGTCCTGGCCAAGATAGGCGGCAAAAAGTTTCAGAATACACAAAAGAAAAGGCAAGCCCACACACTACACCATAAAATGTCACTACACACACTAGAATGCGAGACATTACACTTAATATCAAGCTAAGGTATGACAAGCTAATACAAACAGACAGCTTAAAAGGCATCAGGTTAAAAAACAGTTGCGTTGTTCAGTCAGGGTAGATTTTAAAAGGTTTTTAAAAGTATTGAGAGGTGGGAGTGATTCTAGATTAAAGGTGGCTTGAAGTTCATTCCAGACATTTGGTGCATATGATGAAAAAGCTGTTTTACCAAGTTCTGTTCTTGTTGATGGTGTGGTAATTAATATTTTTTCTGATGACCTAGTCCTGTAAACACTATTATTGTAAGAAAGCAAATAAATGTAAATGTAGAGGGGTAATTTACCCATTAGTGCTTTAGCAATAAAAATCAGTGTGTGGTATTTCCTTCTGAGGGAGAGTGAGGACCATTGTAGAGTTTCATACAGAGTGCAGTGGTGAGTCGTAGCTGATGCACCTGTAATAAAACGCAAGGATGAGTGGTAGAGTACATCTAGTTTTTTTTAATAAAGATGAAGTAGAGTGCATATAAATTAGGTCACCATAATCCAACACTGATAAGAAAGTGCTCTGCACAAACCTTTTCCTTGCTGAATAAGGAAAGCACTTCTTCAATCTATAGAAAAAAACAAACTTGGGTCTTTGTTTCTTTGAGAAGCTCTCAATATGGACCCCAAGAGACCACTTATCGTCCACCCAAATACCTAAGTATTTGTAGAATGATAGTCTATCTATTGTAGCGGCACCCTGTGTTGATAAAGTGAAGTTTATTGGAGAGCGTGAACGTGTTAAAAACATTGATTTTGTTTTTCTAGCATTTACTACCAACTATAATCCTACCAGAGACATTAGTACTTGACTAAAGGCGGACTGTAAATGTGTAATTGCTTCTTTCTCTGATGTAGCAGAGGTGTACAAAATGGTATCTTCTGCAAAAAGATGAACACCGTATTGGGTCGGACCAATGACCATGTGGTCGCTGGTTCAAGTCCAACCTCACAAACTATTTTGTGAGACATCACATTATCTTTACCATCATGTATCCATTAGGTCACCACCATAGTTGTCATACAGTGTATGGCGTCCTTGTTTCTTGCAACTATACTTATTATTTTTTTCCTGACTTTTTGTCCTTAAAAGTTATAACAATTAGTAGGCTTGTAGAACTCGTACGATTATTAAGGGATTCAAAGGATGGCCAGAATAGCCCATAGTTGGCGCCATAATATTGCCTGGAACCTCAACAATTCAACAGGCTATCATTACCACTAGGAAAGTGCAATATGCATGAAACTTAGTACACATGCACCATTTGTCATGATGAACAACTTTCAAATCGCAACCAATATGGTCAGACCATTTGGATATGATGCAAAGACCACAACTTGACCAAACACCAACACTCAAACTGATTCAGAGGTGATAAAAGCTTCAAACTTGGCATACATTTACCAGGTGACTCTGCGACTATGGTCTTACACTCATAAAAATAAAGCCAAAGGCAGCGGAGATATTCAATTTAAATGTAAACAGCTTTGCAACACGTTTAAACAGCAGGCTCAGCTGTCAAATATGGCTATTAAGAGGAGATTCCACAGTCACTCACGCCAAATTTCTAAAATATATATATATGAAAAAAAAAGTCTGACCTCGACCAATGACATTAAGTAATGGTAACTATAATTTATTCATTAGGCAACCATACTCGTCGTATTGTATTTCCCTGTCATGATTCCATGGAACTATATTTTATCTTGGTGGTTAATGTAGAATATCCACATATTGTTTACGTCTATATACAACAGACGTCTCGTTCATTTATTTTTTGGGTTTTTATTTATTTCAAGTCTTTCGAGTACAGAACAGAATTAGAAAACAAAAAAATAGGGTCCTAGGACCGCTGCAACCTACGGTAGTGCAGTAGTGCAAACTATTTGACTTTCTTTATGTAATATATTGCTCCTGTCCAATGGGGGCGATAGGGCTTCCTGAAGCGCTTTTTAAAAAGGCAACCAAATACGAGCAAACCGGAAGCACAACAGACCTACAAGCCGTCACTGATGCGGCTGTTGAACTTGTTTCAGTCTACGGTTCAAAGATGGAGCAGATGAGCGGTGGTCTGCTGCAAACCACATTCACGTGTGAATTATGTGGTTTGTCTACCCCTTTCACATACTTTGGCCAGAAACCACCCAATACCAGAGCCATTGTGTAAGCTAAAACCGTCTTACTCAGTTGAAAGTTAACTCCAGATCTGTTATAGGACATTGGATCGATAATTAACTACTCCATTCAAAGCGTATACAAGTTGTAATACATCTCTATCTTTCCTATGCGCAATAGGCTGTTAGAGGAGTGTTTTGTGACCAAGGACCCTTTCAGTCCGGACAAGGAGAGGTTTCTAGTTCTGGGTTCTTATTGCAGCCTCTGCGGCAGCTCTGCTTGCGTCGGTTCGGTAAGAAGCATCTCGTTAAAGATCATCTTCAAATTGGGGATTCGGGATTTTCTTGAAATATTTTGAAGGGGACATATTATGAAAACAACACTTTTCCTTGGATTTGGGGTGTTTTGGGTCTCTGGTGCTCCCACACGCATACAAAAGTCTGTACAATGAATTCTTGAGTGAGATATGCATTTCTGATTCTGTACCCCGCCTACAGTTACCAAACAAGCGAGTCAGTTTCGGCGCCCCCTCCTAGGTAGGAAGGGGGCACATTTGAATATTACCTCCAACTTCCCCTCCCCCCTCCAATCAGATCATAGCTAAGATTTTGTGGACCAGCGGATGAGCGCTGGGCGGAGATGTTTGCGCATTTCAGAAGCAGGGATATTCCATACAAAAATAGATGTCCAATTTGTCAGTTTGCCATGTGACTGCCTGGCAGGGAGTCCGGCGGAGCTGCTGGGCTGCAGGCGAAGCTCTGGCGGCAGTCCGGCAGCTCAGCTCCGGGAGTACAATCCCTTTCTCCGCAGAGCTGCCGGACTGCCACCGAAGCTCCCCCGCCGGACTGCCGCCAGAGCTTCGGCGGCAGTCCGGCAGCTCCGGCGGGGGGAGCTCGGCGGAAGTCCGGCAGCTACGGCGGGGGGAGCTCGGCGGAAGTCCGGCAGCTCAGCTCCGAGTACGAACCCTTTCTCCTCCATGTCGCGGTTCAATATGGACTTCAGAGTGTCAAGGCCAAAGTTCCTTTCCCCCAATTCTTCTCAATCATGGCTGAGATAACTCCCACTAGGAGTCTTTACTTGTTGTGGAAGTACCAGAGATGTCAGACAGACAGCAGTCTTTATGATTCATAATATCATCCGAGGCACACATAGCTTTTGGCCGTGATATATTATGTAAATACCTATATAATATTATTATATAGCTATAGAGCTCTGGGAGTCCTCAAACGGCAACAATCACTTCTCCTCCATGCTGTGGTTCAGTCCGACAGCTCATTGATCAATGGGCAGCAGCTCAATTGCATTAAAGCTACAGACACCAGAAACAGCGCATTCTGAAGGGACTGAAACAGAGGGGAATAGCGGTAGGCGAGATTATTTTTCCTAAAAGCTATTTCCAGCAAACAGCTTCAAAAACATGTTTTCTGGAACTCATATACTATGTTTACTTGATTGGAAAACACCATGATATGTCTCCTTTAAACGATCTGGTTCAGGGAATGAAATTGAGGCTAAAATGCAATTGTTATTTTTTTTAACTAAAACTATTCTTATTATGTCGTCCAGAACTGCAGTCTCTTCTACACCTCGCGTTTCTGTATGCGTTGTGTCAACAAAAACCTCCACCAGTTTCCCGGTCCGATCCAGAAAGAACTAGGCAAGAAGAACCCGACCTCCTTGCCAGCGGTCCCCTGACGACCCTTCCAGGCCAGCGGTCCTCTGACGACCCCCCCTGACATACAAACAACTCCTATGGACATACAGACGCTGTTTGGCTGTTAGTACTGCTCTAGTGTAAGACTGGATTCACTGAAGCTGTTCACATTGGCAGCCATGATGACATGTGTAAAACAAGGTTATTAATTAAAATTGAAAGGAGAGAATGTCAAAATTAATTGAGATTTCAGGAATGCAGAAGCCAACATGCTGCTGTGCCTGGGTGTGAAGTTAAACAATGCATGCTTATTGGTGTGAGATAGTGTTTAGTTGGAGGTACACCTAGCTATACTGTATACCTATACTGTGAGCGTGGAGATGAGAGATCCAGAATCCTGTTTGTTGAAGCTGAATTAAAAAAACGTCTGAAATATCTTTTGGTGATAATATAAAAATATATACATAATTATACTGTTGCTCTGTATCTCGCTGCCACTCAATGTTGGTCCAAAAAAGTGAAGACATTTCAGTGAGTTATTAAATTACATTTATTCACTTGGAAAGGCCCACACAATAATGTCACTTGGAAAGGCCCAGATAATGTAAATATACATTATCTAATTTGAAGTTTGGCAGATATAGAACCATGATTTCATCCAGCTTTGGGCTATTTCAGTTTTTCTTTGGATCATTCATTGATGGTATCAACCTGAATATTCCTAGTGTGTACAGTTTTTTTGTACCTATCAGCCTTGTTGATAGGTATTTTCAATCGTGATTTAAGCAATCAAATTAGTTGCATGGCAGTCATTAGATGCCGAGTCTCATGTAGTTCAAGTATTCATAGCAGGTTACACTGACAGAGGGCTGGAAGGGGGCTGAACAAGGGGCGGGAACATGTCTGAACACCAGTGATATTGCTTCTCTGTTTAAATAGTTCCGACGCCCTCCTCTCCACTTGTAGTTGTTGTGTTTGTGTTTCAATCGCCATGTTGGCTCGGATAACCTAACGTGTTGTTTTTCTGCCCTCTTTACTACTACCTGACAGCGGCGGCGTTTCTAAAAACGGACGGAGACGCGCTTTCTTCTCAGCGCGGACAGGACTCCCTGATAATGATCCTCAATTCGGATTGCATTTGAAGATATATACATTTTTTGGGAACCTGCGTAACGAATACTGAAGGACTTTTTTCAGTTATTTTTGTTGCATTTGTGCAACAAAATGTCAGATGTTCGCCTGTCGAATGCCAGTCCGACCCTGGAGAGGGGGGTCGGGGACGCGCGTCCAGCCGAGCCAGCGAAGCCCTCCGTCTGCCGGAACCTGTTCGGTCGCTTGGAGCGAGAGGGCTTCGAAAAGGACTGCAGGGCGACTATGCACACTGCGCAGCGGGCTTTCGCAGAGAGGTGGGATTACGACCCGGTCGAAGATCGGCCTATTTCCACGAGAAGTCTTGAGTGGGAGCCCGTCGAGTCTCCCCCGGAGTTCTACGTCAGACCGGCGCACAAGCGACCCCGACCCCGTGGGATGTTCGACCCACCTGGGAGCGACTCCCGGCCAGAACCCGGGCAGGACGGGATACTGCTGAACCTTGAGCCGGTGAAGGGTTCGAGGAAAAGGCGAGCCACACCGTTAGGTAGGCTTATATTCTCCAGGTTGTTCACATATTTGATAGTGTTAGGCTGATTTTCCAAGCCGCAGCACACACATTCTAAATTTGACTTAATTAAGATAATGTGTTACTTTGCTGTGGGCTTTAACGTCGCATTATTATTTTATGTTTTGGTTTGGGGTTTTAGTGCAGTTGGCAGAACCGCAGTTAACTAGTTTAAATTTAAATGCACTACTTAGTTTGCAGCGCTTGTGTGACGCGTTTCCTGAACCCCGTTTGTGGACGTTTCTTGCTGTCAATATTAAACCAGAGCTTTAATCCTCTCTCTGTGAGATGGTTGTTTGTCTGGGTGTCAAACTAAACATTACCTGTCGGACGAGGATGAGGACCGCGACCAGCCTGACCCCCTCGGATTCCCGACCCTAACGCTCGCGGAACAGACCCCGAGAAAGCCTGAGAGCCAAACCAACTCCAAATGGTACGAGTTCACATCCCTTTGACCAGGAACCCTCGTATATACAGAAACCTTCAGTTTCCTTTGGTAATGGAGTCACCATGAGGGATGGTTTTTAGTAATTGCTTATCCCTAGGGCTTTTGTAATGGTATAATAAAAATGTAGCTGAAATCCCATTGTGTGTTTGTGTGTTACAAACCCCTCCATGTCTTTCAACAAGCAGTGTGTCTCCTCTGTCCGGCAGAACTGTTGTGGATACTGGAGGAGAGAGAGGAGTCTCAGCAGCCTCTCTGCAAAAGGAGGAGGAGGAGGAGGAGGAGGAGGAGGGTCAAGCACTGAATATGTACAACTGTTCAACTTTCGGCACTCGTCATCAAAATTGCCTCAAAAGCAGACCATGTAGCATCGTGCAAATGGATTGTTTTTCCTTTTTGCGCAGATATTTCCTACCGTTGTTTCAGATGTAGCACATCATTATGTAACTGGCTTTTCATAAAAGTTCTGTTGTTTGACTATGGAGATACTTTTGAGACTGTAAATTGTAAGTGCTGTGGGGAAATTGCATTGCAAATTGAAATATAATTTAGCAGACCAATAGACTTGGAATGTCAGGGTAGACAGAAGTAAAATGTATTTTTTTGTATAGCTTTATTTGTCCCAGGGGATATGGGCGGTTTTTGGTCCCACTTTGGTAGTTTTTTAGGCTCTGACTTGGGAAACACTGGGGCATAATGCTGGGACCAGCAATGGAAAAAATAATGTTTACAGACAAATCATATCTCCTTTTGTCATATTGAATGGCGGTTTTATGCGTGCCAATCATATCATTCTCTTTCTAATTTGCCAACATTTTGCGTGTTTTGTGTTGGCATGGCCGGACTGCAGAGGGATCTAGAAGAATCATCTCTTGTTTTCCAAACGACTCATCAATATGACCAATATTCCCTGCTCCCACATATACCAGCAAAGTTACACAGTATGACTGGTAAAATAAATGTTTTTGTGGAATTCATGTAGAACATGAGATTGCACTGTGTGTGTGTGACACTGAGAAAATTATACTAACTTATTTATCTTGTGCTTTTGTCGGTGTACAAGATGGCTTGCCAAAGTGACTCGAATGTGCTTTTTCATAAATTGTTTTCCTTATTTGTTTATGAAGGTAAATAAAAGGTTGTAAAACTGAGCAATATTCGATTTACACATTTATGAAATATCACTGTCTTTCTAAATAATGTTAATACTCTCGCGCTAACTTAACGCACAACATCTTGAAATTTGTGGGAGTGCTTGTGAGAAGCACTCCCACAAATTTTACAATCACAGCAAGATTCTATGCTTGAGTTTGTTACTGTTTTTTCTTCAAATCAAATCAACAAATAACGCAATCCACAATGCATATCAAATTACGCTTTAATAAACTTTGCTGAACATTTTGAGGACAGACGTCCGTGTGGACATGCATACAGACATTCTCTGGTGGAATGAGCCCCACTGTTCGAGTGGAAAACAAGGGCGGGGCCAGAAAACAAAAAAAACACGGAGAAGTATAGCCACTGAGCAGAGAGAAGACTCCCTATCCTCTCACTCATTCTCCTCTCTCATTTCTCTTCTTTACTCTCCTTTTTCTGTGAAAGACAACTACAGACTGTTCTCTTTTCAGAAAGCCCACACCTCTGAGTTATGTTTTTATCCTGTTCTAACGGCCGACATGAAATGGAGCAATACTATGGCTAGATGTGATCTCCAGACCAAAAAAGTTGTGAAATATAATCAGAGATGATATAGGCCTAGTGTTTAAGAGGGAAGCGTGGGATCACCACGACCGTTCAGAGGTCACGTGGTTGTGGGACAATTTCATCTTCATTGTTCAAGACCATAGACCTCTGTCATTTGTGGCTGCCTCCTCCTGTAGGTTTTAAACCTTGAGTCATTCTGTGGCAGTGCCACAATACTAGGTGTAGGTGTAGTATAAAATTCCAGTTTACCAGTGTTAATACGTAGGGGTGCCTCAGTTTGAGCATTACGTGATCAACCTGACTAACTAGATAAGTTAACCAACCTAGTGTAAAACACAACCACAGTCTAGATCAGGGGTGGGCAATTGTTCATCGGGGGCCACATAAGAAATTCCGAATGCCTTTGAGGGCCAAGGAAATTCTGCCATGTCTTAACATTATACAAATATATCTCTTATATTATAACTCTCATTTATAATTTAAAAGCCACTACGAATGAATATCAATACAATTATTCTATTTTATTCACCATGTGCATAATACAACTACATATTGTACAGTTTGGTTTACAAACAACTATATATCCTTTCTAAAACGATCTATCTGTACCAAGTGCACTGAACTTTAACAGATGTATTGAAGTGCATCCACATTTGATAATGTAGCCATAACAACCAACACGTATAAAAAAGCAGGAGGAACTAAGTCTCTGATGGGCTTGAACAAGTGCACTGAAGTAAGGTGTAACTCCAGATGTTGCAATGCACAGCACAGCTGAAAGGTGCTCATCACTGAGAATGTATCTGTATCTGGACTTGTTATATTTCATCAATGAGAAAGTTGAATGACAATTGCTAAACAACCACATACTCCTCATCCACCAGCGGTTTTCACAATAATAGCCCTTCTCATGTGTTTTTGGATATTTAACTACTTACAAGCAGTTTTTACAATCAAAGTTATTTAATATGTGTAATGTAATTTTGTAATTTGTAATTTTAAACACTGGGAACCAGCCTTTTATCTATTTTTAATAGTTCTTTAATCCATGGTGTTTTTCCATCTGCTTTTAAGCATGCTGCGGTCCAACCTCTTTTAAAGAAACCCAACCTAGACCCCTCTGGTCTTAATGATATTAGACCTATTTCCAGAGGCGGAGTGGCCATCGGGATGTTCGGGAGGTCTCCCGGTGGGTCGGTCCATTTATGTGGGCTGAGGCAGTGATTTGGGCCGTTGGCACTCCCTAGTGGCCGCTGTGTCGTAGGTCACACAACGAGCAATCGCGAAATTCACGAGAGATCCCCGTCAGGGCCTCTCCCCCCCGTCAGGATTCCTTGCAGCACAAGGCCGGTACGGGAAGCTCCCGTTATGAAAAAGTGCCCCACTCCGCCCCTGCCTATTTCTAAACTTTCATTCTATCAAAAGTTTTAGAAAAAGTTGTTTCCTCCCAACTTTTATCTTTTATGGTACAAAATAACTTATTTGAAAAATTTCTGTCCAGTTTTAGAGCTTTGCACAGCACTGAAACTGCCCTCCTCAAGGTTACCAATGACCTGCTTTTAACTACTGACAGAGGAGAGAGTGCAATTTTAATTATTTTACACCTAAGTGCCGACACTATAGATCCCACAATTTTAATAAATTGTTTTAAGTCCTTTGTTGGTATCAGGGACACTGCACTTGGTTGGTTTACTTCTTATCTTTTTAACAGAACCTGTGCGGTCACCATCGGCAATCACTCTTCATCCACAACCCAAAAAACCTATGGTGTACCGCAGGATTCTATTTTAGGTCCTATTTTATTTTCAATATATATATATTCCCACTCTGCCAAATTATCCAGCAGCACAATGTTTCTTTTCTCTGCTATGCTGACGACACACCGATATACCTCCCGCTGAGACCCAACGATCAGAGAAGTCTGGCTGCTGTTTTAGACTGCCTTAACGACGTCAACCGCTGGATGGCCCATAACTTCCTCCAACTTAACAACTCCAAATCTGAAATAATGCTGTTCAACCCGCCTACCACCATCACCAATCCCATCAGCCTTGGTCCATTATCCAGCAATATCAAGCCCACTACCAGAAACGTACATGTCATTTTAGATTCAGACTTCAATTTCATCCCTCACATTAACAAAGTTGTACAGTCATGTTTTCTCCATATCAGAACCATTTCCAAAATGAAACATTTTTCATCATAACCCAACCTCGAAAAATTAATCCATGCCCTCATATTCTCGCGTCTAGATTACTGTAACTCTCTGTTAACCGGCATCAACCATAAATCACTCTCCCGCCTCCAGTTGGTCCAAAATTCAGCAGCTAGATTTCTCACTGGTTTTATCAGACAATCACTCCTGTCCTAGCTTCTTTGCACTGGCTGCCTGTCTGTTTTAGAATCGATTTTAAGATTTTATTGATCACTTTTATGGCTCATCATGATCTACCCCCCGAGTATATAACAGACATGCTGAACCCGTACAAGCCTGTTCGCAGCCTTAGATCCGCGGGCGGGGCCCTACTTACTGTTCCAAGGTCGAGGCTCAAGACTAGAGGTGATCGGGCCTTCTCCACCAGGGCGCCTCGGCTTTGGAACGACCTGCCCACGGAGATAAGGCTTGTTGAATCAGTCAACTCTTTTAAATCACTTCTTAAAACACATTTTTATAGACTTGCTTTTACGTGACGTCATCTTTTTTATTATTTTTTTCTCTTCCTAAATGTCTTCCTTATTGTCTCTTGTCAAAGCACTTTGTAAACGATTGTTTTTAAAGGTGCTATATAAATAAAGATATTATTATTATATAAATAAATAAATAAAATGTATTATTAAGAATAAATACATTTTCTTTATTTTTTCTTTTAATTTTTTCATAAATCTAAATTTCTATTTTTATTTTTTTATTTTTTTTTTATTTTCAACTTGCGTGCCAACCAGAACCAGCAGGCCACATGTGGGATGTGGGTGCATGATGGCCAGGTCTGGGATAGTCTTTGATAGTACCTCAAAAAAAGTACTTTGACATCACAAATGGGATAGGCAGTGTGTGCAGCAAAATAGCTCTCTGTTTAGTTATTAAGAATGCAGTTGCTAGAGTTCTAACATAGACAAAAACATCACACAAAATCTAAAATCATTAACAGCATATACTGTTTAACCTCATCAACTTTGAATCAACTTTTACAACAGAAAAACTCTGTGGTTCTGTCAGTGATTTTATTATTTTAAAACATATGCTCTGCCTTCACCTCAAAGTTCCTTTCAGTATACTCTTCAATGACAGGAGGAAGGGAAATGGCAGCGAGGTAGGTTGGATGTGTGGAGGTCTGTCTGGAGGTGCGGAGGTCTGTCTGGAGGTGTGTATGGAGGTGTCTATGGATGTGCAGAGGTCTGTCTTGAGGTGTGTACGGAGGTGTGTATGGATGTGTGGAGGTCTGTCTGGAGGTGTAGAGGTCCGTCTGGAGGTGTGTAGGTCTGTCTGCAGGTGTGGAGGTGTGTATGGGGTCGTGTGTTTTCTAAATAACATCAAGCAATCACTATGCCCTTAACCATAAAACATGGAGCATCGTACCGACTATTCATAATCAACATGGTTGTTATTTTGCAAAAAAAAAAAATAAAATAATTACCACATTAAATCTGGTAACCCATAACAGTTGCGGTACAACATTCGAAGTTCAACTCCTCAAAAATAACAATAAACCAACTTTCAAACAGCTTGTCAACCCGCATTTGTAGATGAGATCTAATGCCCCACATTGTTAGACACATTGCTTACATCGAAATGAACCGGCTCACCATAACTGATAAAGTTGATAAAGAAATTGATTGGCTCTCTCATAGCTCTTCCCGAACGGGATGCAATCTGTTGTGGCACCTCGGTTCCTGTAACCTGGGCAGTCCCTGTGCCAACAGCTATGAGGGGCTCCTCCACTGTCCAGTCCCCATAGGAGGGTCCCTCGTCCTGTCCAAAGGACAGGCAATACGATAGGTGAGCCCAAGTTCTCCTTGAGAGAACGGCCAAGACCCTGTATGGTTCCTTCCAGTGGGGAGCAAGTTTCATACGGTCCTCTGTGGGATTATGAAGCCACACCAGATTCCCTTCTGAATATGGTGTGTGACGGACGGCTCCATCATAGTACAGCTTTTGTTTCTCGTGTGCTTGGACACCGCTCTGTCTGGCACCACCCAACATTGTCTCCAGCTTCCCTGCCATAGAGGTCACAAAGTCTGCATGAGAAGAAGATAAGTCGGATGAAACCTGTTGTATTGGCTTAACCTGTAGCTTACTACTTTGAGGGGTAATGGATAGACGTTAGTTTGACGTGTGCGTAATTGATTCAATGTCCAGAGAGCACCTGTATCGTTGGCTATGCCAATCCTTTTATTGGCTTCAATAACAGTTCAAAAGATTATTGTTCTCATTCATATAAACACAAAAAACCTAATTCAAGAACACTAACGCTAACGCGGTCACGAACACGGTCGAAAACTGTGTGGCCTTCCCCATTACACACCTGCCCCTCAACACTAGTTGCCAGGTATTTATAATATCCACCCCTGCAGTCACCAAGGCCACACCTCTGTACCATTAATTAAATAAACAAAACAAGCAAAGATAGCAATTTGGCTCCAACACACCGGCCCCTGATTGAGAGTGGCAGGGGGGCATGAACAATTCAATGTAAAATTTAAAAAATGGAGCCAATAAATACACAAATTTATACCTGCCATACCAGGTAGTTCACATACCCCACCTTGTCGACGACCTCGTAAGGCCCCTGCCCCTTGTTGGCCAAGAATTTGCACCCGGGTTGGAATGAGCACCATGACCAGGTCTCCGGGCTGAAATATGCGTAGCTGGGCACCCCTGTTGTAGACCCGGGCCTGGGCCTGCTGGGCCAGACCTGCGCCGTGCGGCCCCTCACCTGCTCCACGTGGTCGACCATGGTGCGATGGGGGGATGGCCGACTCTCCCACGCCAGATTTGCGAGGTCATGGAGTTCGGACCGAGGGTTTTGGACCGAGGGTCTCGGGGCCGTACGCTGGCATTCGGGGCATGTCTGACAATAGCGGACTACATCTCCTTTCACCCCGGGCCAATAAAACTGAGCTTAAATCCTTCCCCTGGTTTTATCCATGCCTAAGTGGGCCCCTAACAGGTGGGAGTGGGCCATGAACAGTACCTCACTAACATACGGCCGGGGTACCACCTGTTCGGTCACCTTCCCCCCCTTCTCTACTACCAGATACAGCAGACCCCCCTTGGTGCTGAAGTGAGGGTGTGGCAGGCAGCTCACCGACTCCCTCGCTTGGCCTTCATGGGCCTGGGCCATGAAGGCTCCAGGCGTGCTTCAGGACATCGTCCTGTAGTTGGGCGCTGGCAAACTGTCCGGGTCGATCTGTTCCTCCCCCCCCGGTCTGGAAAAAATCTGAAAACTCGGTGAGAGGGGAGCTCTCGGATCTTCCCTGTGGGCCGGTCTGCTCGGTAGCCGTTAGGGTATCCGGAGTGTCTAGGGGTGGTCCCACCGATTCCGCTCGGTGGGGTCCTCCCGTTGAGTGGGCTGGGGTACCCGGAGGGGTGGTTCTGCCCCCCTCCATCCCGCCGTCCTCCTCTGACGATTCTGCTGGGGTTGAGGGGGCCAGCCGAGCCCCATAAGCGGGTCGGCCAGTTTGTCCGAGCCGTCGTGGCTGGTCCCGCAGGGGTCGGGAACCCGGGACGGGGTTCCACAGTCGGTGGAATATGGGGCAGTCCCTGCCTATGAGTAGGGGTACGGGAAGGTTGGGCATGATCCCGGCCCGGGCCACATACACCCCTTGAGGGGTGTGTACGACCACATGACAAGTCTCATACGTGCGGTTGTCCCCATGCACACAAGCGACCTCTATTGGCTCGCCCCGCCGTCCCTCCTCTAGGTCTGGGCGTAGGAGGGTCACTACACTGCCGTTATCCAGGAGGGCCTCAGTGTCCTTATTCCCTACCCGCACAGGGAGTTGGGGCCCCGGGTTTCTGATGTGCCCAACAGGTGGCCAGGAGACACGGTCCGGACCGTCCCCCATCGGCAAAGGCAGAAGGCATGGACACACCCCAGTTTCCAGTACACTGTCGAGCTAGGTGCCCGGTCCGTCCGCAGCTGGAGCACCGTCGATCCTCATGGGGTTCCGGGGAGAAGGTCGGCGGCCTCGGTGGGAGTGACTGTCGCCCGGCTTTCAGTTCTCGTCGATCCCTACGCGGCTCGGCGGGCCGCGATGGGTGCCGGGTGCTGACACACTGTTGAGCCACCTGCCAGTTCTCGAGTTGCCGGACCAGCTCGTCCACCGTGTCGGGGTGGTTGTTGGCGAGGGTTCTCCGGGCATCTGGCGGGTGCTGACGGATGGTGTTATCGATCAACACCCGATCCAGGAGGCTTGGTCCTTCCCCGGTCGCGGGCCATCTCCGGATCAGCCTTCCAAGTTGGGAAACCTGAGTCCATACGCCGCCTCGGATGTCGAATCGCCAGTCGTGGAAGTACTGGGCCCTGGCGGCGAGGCTATGGCCATAGTAGGCCAGTATCATCTTTTTCAATGTCCGGTACTGACTGGCTCGCATGCTGTGCGGGTCCGGTTAGGAAGGGGGACAGGATGTGAGCCCACTGGTCCTCCGGCCAACTCTCCCGTCGGGCCGTCCTCCAGAACACCTCCAGGTAGGCCTCCACGTCGTCATCCGGCCCAAGTTTGGTGAGGCGGCTGGTCGGCGCGGCGGTCGGGTTCTTGTGCACTGCTTGCTGGGTGAGTCGTAGTACCGCCTCCCGGAGAAGGATGAGACTTTCGGCAGTGTCTCTCTGGGTGGCGGCGGCCAGGCCTTGGCCCGATTGCTGACGCTGGGCGGCGGCCGCGGCTCCTTCCAGGTTCTGCATTGGCGGGTGGGCTGGTAATCCTTTGTAGTCCGTAGTGTGGTCAAAGTGCCTGCATTCTCCACCATATGTGGCGACCCGGCCCCAGGAATGTCTCGGTCGGGCAGGAATTACCACACGTCACTGCTCGTTCAAAGCCCGGAAGGGCATTTATTCGTGCTTGAACAGAAAGCCACGTGGATGAGGGTCCAACAAGGGGAAAACGACAATCATTCTATGGCCCCGTGAGCCATTAAAAACGGTCAATGTTCTGGTCTCTCTGGACCAGCCGGTCTCGTCCCAGAAGAGGGAGGTCGCTCCCGTCTGCGGCTCCAATCTGCGGCGGCGATCCTTGTCCGGCGTGCGTCCTCCTTTGGACGTGCCGGGAACGGCCTTTAAGAACTTCTGCCTTTTAGAACACGAGACACAGCCTTTTAAAGGGTACCTCTTCCGCCTCGTTCTCCGCCGCAGGTGTTCTCTATTTGGCTGATTAGGGTGACGTAA
The DNA here is from genome assembly GCF_949987615.1 of Pollachius pollachius. NCBI lineage: Eukaryota > Metazoa > Chordata > Actinopteri > Gadiformes > Gadidae > Pollachius > Pollachius pollachius. Next base: position 20,771,752 of record NC_136937.1, on the reverse strand, counting down.
TCGACGCCCTCTGTCTCCGTCTGCTGGATACCGGCGGTACATGCCCTCCACAACCTCTCCCCTGGGCCGCCTGGCCCGAGGGGTTGGGGCCGGGTTGCCACAGCGTGTAGAAACTCCACTGGATTCTTTCCTCCAGAAATGCAGATTGTATTTTGCTGTGATTTAAAGAAGCAAGAGCTTTCCTCAATTCTCTATCGACACCAACAAAGTTAGTTACATTGTCCGAGCGTAAGTGAGAGACAGGTCCTCTTCTAGAAACGAATCTGCACAGAGCGTTCATACAGGAATCCGTATCCGATGAATAGACTTCCAAATGGAATGCTCTAGATGACATACATGTAAAAATGACTCCATAGCACTTTTCAAAGGCACCTCCCCTTATGATTTTGATCGGGCCGAAATAGTCAACTCCAACATTGGAAAATGGAGGAAGTTCAGGGACGATTCGCTCTAGAGGCAAGTCAGACATCTTCTGCTCACCCAACTTCCCTCGATGGCGCCTACAGAAGACACAGTTGGACAGGATCTTTCTTGTTGCTGCATTGGGACTAGTGATCCAATATTTTCTCTGCAATCTGGAGAGAACATGGTTTCTCCCACCATGGCCCAGCTGTTGGTGGATATCTTTTAGGGCCCCATTTTAACAGTCTGAAACGCAAGTGAGAAGCACCAAACGCAAGTAGCTTTGTGGTTGGTTCTATGGTGATGTTGCTATTATACCGGCGGATAAATAACTCTTGCGCCCGACGAAAATCTAAAAAGGGTTGCCCTGAAGTAGCCTAATTACCCGTAGGTGTGGTTTGGGCGTAACGTGCAATAAACCAATGAGATCCATCTCCCATCCCCTTTAAGAGCCATGAGCGCGTTTGAACCTGACAAATTTATATTTTGACAGCGCGTTTACAGTCTCCAATGAGACAGATGCATGACCACATGAATTTCAAACTTCAAATGGCTCAGTTTATCGCCAAACAATATGGCCTAATTCACACATGAGTCGTCATGTAAATTTCCGAAAGAAAACATAACACACATATGATGTGCGATCCTATGGCCGCAACTGTGGGTCTATGATATGCGGCAATATATTAACAAACATCGTTTCTTACCAGTATTGTATACATTATCGACTTGTGTTCCTAATATGCATGTGTCCCCCCATTAATATACATTGCCAAGGACAGTATTATGCGTTACGTGTTTAGTTTGCGTGTGCTTAAACAGATGGAGGCACACGTGCACGCCCACATTCATTAATTCTTTTTAACACACATGCTTTTTGAAACAATGTTTTCTCACGATCAAATACTCATCAATCCTAAAAGTTATGGGCTTGTACACGATGTCTGTGTCAAGAAAATATGTGTTTGCTGTATGGTATTTGCAGATGCATTGATTTAAATACAACTTATTACTGCTGTATCAGCTGTTCTTTCCCAAATAATTTAACCAACGTTATCATTTACCCTTAAACAAGATTTTGTTTCGGAAGGCTGAGATATAACCTACTTTGCTCGAGTTTATTATTGTTGTTATTATTATTTTAACGCATGGCATAATCTACAACAGTGTTCATTAATTTAGCCCCTATGGAAAAAAATAAATCCACAATCCACATCATCATCATAATATAGGGCAATGACAATATTAGGCAAATCGTTTGCATGTTTGTGCTGTGTATAGCCTGCTTTACTTTTTTTTTTACTGCTGTGTAAGCTTATGTTGCAGTTCCGACCTGCCACGGTACGTCAAAATAGCAACTACTGATGGATTCAATGATTATTTTCCTTGATTCAGTTTGCGTCGGTCAGTTCACCGAGAAGAGTTGTTCAGAATTGTTCATTCGTTCGTTCTATCAGTCAAGTTTTCGGTAGCGGTGAATCGAATCATGGAATACACGGTTCTCAGCTGAGTCAGTCAGACTCAGCACCTCCCATGTTCTCAATCTCAAACGATCGTGGAAGTCGGTCATCAATCAATATAACAACTTTAGCCAAACGCAGCGGGATGGGGGGGCGGGGGGTGTAGTTGATTGTTGGATGTTTAACATATCAGCAAGATAATATATTTGATTTAGCAATGATGGTGGGGGTCCCGGGTGGAGAACGAACCATTAAAGGATGAGACAGATTGACGAGACATTCAAATATTTGATTAATCTTGCATGACACAGAAAGTACAAAAAGAGCATGCATTATCATTTCACTGATATTGAATCGTATTATCGCACACTCGCTCACTAAGCCTCTTCCCTCTTCACCACTGACAGTCAGTGAACGAACAGCGCGTCAGCGAGTCAGCGACTAGTGGGTCTGGGAGGAGTCGAGTCTGAGTACGAACGAGACGAACGAGAGAGAATTAGTTTGGTTCGTTCGTGTTAAAGATTCGTTCAATCGAACTGATTCGGTCGCGAACAACCCATCACTAATAGCAACACCAACTGCGCAACTGCTTTATCGATCTGTAAGACAGCACCATGTATCATTTGCGCCGGAACACTCCTCTGCTTTTCGCCAACATGCCTCTCAGGGCGCAAGTTTAGTGGCGCAGGTTTGCTGCGGGGGAAAATTGACTTTGTGCCGGGTGCAAACTAGCGAAGATACATGCATCGGTGCAGAAAGTCAATTGCGCTGGATGCAAGATAGGGCCCTTAGTATTAAAGTGGAGATATGAAGGTCTTTTCGAGGATAACAGGGTGTTTCAATTCCTCAGCCATTGCTGCCTTACTCAACCTCCCTCCTACTCTACGCAAGCCATCCACCAGGATGGGATCCAATTTGTAGATGGGACTGTCTTTCTTCACTTCACCTATTCCAGATGTCAACACAAGAAGTTCATCAGGGAACCTGATGAACTTGTTGTGTTGACATCTGGAAAAAGTGAAGTGAAGAAAGACAGTCCCATGAACTTGAGATGAGTGAAGCGAATGATGGCAATTCCAGCTCTTGAAACATCATCCGGTGTCAAACTCTGACTTCCCAATGCAGCTTTAGTCTGTTGGATCTCCCATTCTACGTTGTCTACATCTTCACGACTCAGTTGTTCTCTTTTCTGACTCATCTCCAGTAGAGTCTCCCTTACTTTCAAGATCCAAGCAGCTGACCTCTTTAACCATTTCCAATCAGAAAAGTAGGTTATCAGTTGTCATTCATCATTGGTGGTGAGCTCCGTTTTCAGCTCAGGGTCATCAACAGCAATATCCTACTCCAAGTTATTAGCTGGCCACCTTTCCTCTGCTTTCCACAGAAACTCAGGGCCTTTAATCCACCTTCCGTTGGTCCTCCAGCTGTGCTATCGAGGTCCTATTGACAGAAGCAGCGGGGCAGCCACTCTCGCTCCGAGCCTCACTATAGCCTGAAAGGGGACCATTAATAACCCACCCCAATAGGGTCTTAATGGCATATGGCCCATTGCCATGACTGTTAACAACTTCCCACGGTGCAAGCAATTTTTAGGCGTTGGTGCCTATCAGCAACTCTACATCAGCTTGAATACGAGGAAGGACAACACCATCCATGTATGGCCACTTAGTTAACTCCTCTTCTTTAATGATGTTGCTTGTGCTTACAGGCATCCTCTTCTGGGTGTAGACCTTGGGTAGGTCGTAAAACTGTTTCCCAGTGAGGTTTGAAATTTCTAAGTCTGTAAGCATGTAGCTGGACACAGATGCCTTTGGGCCCATGGTTAACAAGCTGATTTGGGTTTTCCTTCCAATAAGGTTAAACTTTCTCATCAAGGTTTCTGAGCCAAATGTGTCGGTGCTAGCTGGGTCTAGAAATGCATATATTTTATCTCCTTTGATGGACTTCACCTGTACCGGCAAGATTGACAAAACCCCATCGCTGCTACCGGCTCCAGTTTGTCCACATGTTTGCAAAGAGAGGCTTGCATTACTCATTGATGTTTTCCTTGGCTGGTTTGGGTCTGTGTTGTTTACTCTCTCCTTGTGGTCAATGTGAAGTACACTGGGATGACTTTGGTTGCATACCTTGCAAGTCATGCGCTTATCGCAATTTTTGCTGAGGTGCCCAATGCAAAGGCAACCCAAACAAATTCCTTCTTTCCTTATAAAGGCAATCTTGTCCCTTTTTCTCCAGCTGAGTGCATTGGTCTAGTGTATGGTTTTGAGAGCAGCATACACAAACTGTGTTTTGAGTGGATGCATTGCTTTGCTTTTGAACCTGTTTAGAGTTTATTTGGTTTTCCAATACAGGGGTTTCGATGGTAGTCACAGTGGTTGCAAAACTGTGTCCTTTGAATCTGGGTTTGATGATTTGTGATTTCATCCTGTGCACAGTCTTGCTTCCTGTGTCCGGTGGTGTATTTTGAATGTCTCCAAAAAAAGAAATATTTTGACCTGACATTCGATGAATGTGACAATGCCAGTAAACTGTGGCCTGCGGTTGTGTCGTTCCATCATTTTACATGCAAAGCCTCTCCATTTTTCTCTTAGCTTGTATAGAAGCTTCACAATCAATGTTTTCATGTTTGCTGACACATTGAGTTCCCCATTACATTGCAACACTCACGTAGGAAAAGTGCATAGGCTTTAGGAGATTTTACGTCCTCAGACTTCTCTAATGGCCAGCTGAGCACCTTTTCCATATATGCTGCAGTGATCTTGTATTCATCCCCAAAGTGTTTTTCAAGCAGATACCATGCCATATCATAGCCTCTGTCTGGAGGCATGTGTTGACAGCTCCACACAAGCTCTTTGGGCTCACCCCTGGTATACCTTTCCAGGAAGTACAAACAATCACCTCTGTTGCTTGCATTCTTCTCCACACAATGTGCAAAGGCTCTGACAAAGGTCCTGTACTGCAAAGGATCCCCATCAAAACATGGAACCTCTTTAGATGGTAACAAGTGAAATGTTTGCTGTTCCACTGGAACCCAGAACCCGGTAATCCAATGTTGTCCCATTGATCAACTGTTGAACATTGAGTGCAATTAACAAATACTTTTCAACTTAATAGTCAGATTTAAACGAAAAGCCTAGTTTTCGACTTATAGTATTAGCTTACTACTTCGAGGGGTAATGGATAGACGTTAGTTTGATGCGTGCGTAATTGATTCAATGTCCAGAGAGCTCCTGTATCATTGGACATGCCAATCCTTTTATTGGCTTCAATAACAGTTCAAAAGATTATTGTTCTCATTCATATAAACACAAAAAAACAAATTCAAGAACAGAAACACTAACACGAACACGGTCACGAACACGGTCAAAAACTGTGTGGCCTTCTCCATTACACACCTGCCTCTCATCACCGGTTGCAAGGTATTTATAATAACCACCCCCTGCAGTCACCAAGGCCACACCTCTGTACCATTAATTAAATAAACAAAACAAACAAACATAAATAGCAATTAGGCTCCAACACCTGTGATGGCACCAGCACGCTTCCCGTTCATGAACCAAATGGTAGGGAGAGGAGCTGGTGCTGGAATGAACAGAGGTGTTATAGGCGAAAGCAACATGTTTCAGATAATCGTCCCATTCACCACCACAAGCAAGGAGCGATTTGGCAAGCTGGTCAATGAGGGTCAGATTAAAGCGTTCAACCATGCCATACAATTTGAGATTATGCGGGGAGGTGCGTGTTTTCTTAATCCCTAAAAATGTACACAATCTCTGCACAATCTCGGCTTCAAACTGCTGACCCTGATCACTGTGAACAGTTTCTTGTATACCACGTACTAAAACATAGTCCTCAAAAGGACTCTAAAGTAGCCTTCTACCACTAATACATATCTGTTACCCTTAAAAGTCATAAGCAGTTCAAGAGAACCCCCCATCAGCGCTCCATGCTTGGGCGCTGGGGCTCTGCGGGTTTGGCATGGGATGCACTGCTCGCACCACTGTTGAATATCTTTAAACATAGAGGGCCAATAACAAGTTTGCCTTGCCTGTTTCCATACTCGCTCCGCAGAAATGTGTGCAGAGGCAGGACCCCCGTGTAGATGCTGCAGCACATCAGGGACCAGCGAGGAGGGCAGGACCACTTGAAACATGTCATCCCCCGTGCGGGAAGATTTCAATGTCAATCAGAGCAGTCAATTTTTAACAGCCAGGCGGGGATATTCAGTCCATAATTTCCAACATTGTCGAGAGCTACCTTTCATGTGCCCCCGCGGCAGTCGAGAACCACTCCCCTCCATCCCCATTGGTTTTTCTTCACCAGGACGACAGGCGAGGCCCAGGGCTACAGCTTTCCAAAAATCACCCCATAAGCCAGCAGGGCCGCAACATGCCTGTCTATCTCTTCTCGCTTGTCTGGTGAGGTCCGAGGGACTATACTGCTGACTGGGGGGGGGAGTCCTCTAGTGACACAGGGGGCAGCTCAATTGGTAAAATAGTAGAGACTGTCTCAACAGCAATTTCTGGGAGTGATACAAGCTCGGACTCATCCACCAAGAAAAACTCCCCCAGGTGCATACCCTCTCTAAGTACTATGTCCTGATCCGTAGGGTTTAACACACGGGCTGTAGTAACCCCATCTCTCACTGACGTCACTGTCATCACTACTTTTACATTACTTTTGCATTACTTTCACCAAAGTAACAGAAAATATGGATTTGGTATTCTCAATAGATCTTGTGTTCAATGCAAATCATTACACAGCAGGAGGTGATGTGGTATGGCATAATGATTGAGCTAAGCTTAAGGCTAACAAAAGTACAATATAATGGTCGCAGTTATGGCTCATGGTGTAATACATTTTATGATAGAAATACTGTAACTTTAGATATTCATATTGAAATCAATAGAGCTAGAGTCTACTATGGTAGTGTAACATGTTCGAATGAATACGAGCAGGCAGAGTTGTCGCCTCTCAGCGGGAGATCGTTTTATTTTCTTTTAACGGAAAACACAAATACTCGAACTATAACAAAAGGTCCTTTCAGAGTCGTCTCTTTGTAGATTCTGGTATGCTCCACTCGCTCTGGATCTCGGTGGTCCGTTCGCTCCTGGGTTTTCCTTCCTCACTACAACACAAAGCAGGCACATAAGTACACACTCCCTGATTGGCCTGAGTGCGGACACCTGCTCGCAATCAGGTCCAATCCCCCCCAGCCGATCCCGTGCGCTCCCAACCTGCCCATACTCTCCCTGCAGGCCAGACGTCGCACGTCCCCCCACACACCCCCACCGCCCGACACAGGCCGGGGTCACATCCGGCCGCCAACTCACTCCCCCTCCCCAGAGCGGGAGAGGAAGTCCGCCACGGCCATCTGCGCCCCAGGCCTGTGTACGACCCGAAAATTAAAGGGTTGCAACGTGAGGTACCACCGGGTGATCCTCGCGTTGACGTCCTTCATGCGGTGGAGCTGTCACACCACATTTGTACCGGATGCCAAATTTGTACCGGGTACATAATCCATACGTAATCCATTCCAAACCTGCCTGGCAACAGATGATCGCGGACGATCGCGTCGATTGACGTAGGAAGGTTCAAGAACATTCGCGAAGTTGTTCATTGAGTTCAAGAACATTCGCAAAGTCGTTCATTGAGCGCGACAAGACAGATAGCCCTAACTTTACAAATTACATTTACTAGTCCAAAAAAACACTATATCAAGGATATTATTTTAAGTTATCTACTATATTTTAAACGTATTTATTCATATCTAGCGTACCTTTAGAGAATGAGACGCAGGGCGAACTCCCATCTGAGGCCTCAGATTATTGTATTGTATGCCTGTTATGTTGTTTGTTGATGCATGTTGTGATGAATCTTTGTTCGTACTTTTATTACAAATATATATGACCAGCAATTGCCTACAAGTATTGTGTGCTTTTTGCATCTAAATATCTCACCTGTCTTAGACGCAATATCTGATAGAGAAATTGCCACGACAGGGGTGGCCGTGAGCCCCGCCTGTCTCAGCGACTGAAGGACGGCCGCCACCTGCCGCACATGCTGCTCCCACGTTCCACTATAGAAGACAACTTCATCAATGTAGGCAGCAGCATACGCGGCGTGGGGCCGTAACACCCGGTCCATCAGTCGCTGAAACGTGGCCGGGGCCCCGAACAACCCGAACGGAAGCACCTTGAATTGGTATAGACCGAGCGGAGTGGAGAAGGCCGTTTTTTCCCAGGCTGCTGGAGACAGCGGAATCTGCCAGTAGCCCTTCGTGCAGTCCAGAGTCATGTAATAGGTGGCCATGCCAAGCCGGTCCACGAGCTCGTCGATCCGAGGCATTGGGTAGGCGTCGAACTTCAAGACCGCGTTCACCCTACGATAGTCCACGCAGAAGCGGACAGACCCGTCCGGCTTCCCCACAAGCAGGACAGGACTGCACCAGTCGCTGTGAGACTCCTCGACCACGCCCAACTCTAACATGGTTGCTAATTCGCGCCACACCACATCTTGTTTGTGGATGAGCAGCCTGTAGGGACGTGTCCGCACCGTTAACCCGGGCTGCGTCTCGAGGTCATGAGTAATTAGCGGGGTGCGACCACGCAGGGGCGAAAAGACGTCGGCAAACCGGAGTTGCAGGCCGGCAACGTCCCGCGCCTGACTCCGCGAGAGGTCCTTGCCTCGACCTACCGGAGGGATGGGACCTGGGCCCGGGACTTCCGGCCCGAGCTCTTCTCTCTCCGGCAGCGTCGACGCAAACGCGACAGAGACCACATCGTTCCACCTCTTCAGGAGGTTGATGTGATAAACCTGTTTGTTTTCGCCCCTGTCCGAACGTGCTACCTCGTAATCCACATCCCCGACTCGCCGCGTGACCACGAAGGGCCCTTGCCACTTCGTGAGTAATTTGGTGCTAGAGGTGGGCAGCAGTACCAGGACCTTGTCCCCCGGGTCGAGATCGTGTAATCTAGTCCCTCTACAGGCGTACAGGCGTCTCTGACTCTCCTGGGCTCGGTGCAAGTGCTCATGTGACAATACCCCTACACTGTAAAACCTGATAAGTTCAGAGTACTCAAAACTTTTGTTGTAACCGATTACCTAAGAAAATTGTAATATACATGTATATATGTATGTATATATGTACATGTAATATATTTTTTAATTACACTTTAATTTAAAACTATATATGAACTGGACTCAAAATGTATTGAAAGAATGATAAAATAAATAAGTTGTCTTTACTCATAAAATGTAAGTACATGTAAAATATTTTTATTTTCACTTTCATTTAAAACTATATTTCAACTGGACTCAAAATGTATGAAAAAATGACAAAATAAATAAGTTGTATTTACTCATATTATATATTTATACAAATATCTTTTAACCTCTACTTACTCAATTAATTTAATTCAATCACACTTGGTGAAGCTAAGTTCAACAAACTTACTCTAATACATTTAACTTTACACAACTTAAAACTACTCAAAAGATTTAGGATTAGTGATTTGATATAATTAATAGATTTAAACTAAATTCTCAAAAAAATATACAACCTCCACTGATACAAAATAGGTTATTTATTAAGTTTTAAACAATGACATGAAGACAAAGGGCCGCTTTTTAACAACATTAAACTGAACATGTTGGTTGGTAGAAAATTTAACTGAAAAATTCTGACAATCAAATAACTCAGTCATCCTAAATATAGCAGAATTAAAGCTTTGCAACTGAGACATTAGTGGTCAAGCAGTTCTGAAAATCTAAATGAAAAATCTTAATAATTATAAAAGAATCTCAATAACTTGTTCTTGACACATCAAACAACTACCTAATTTTAAATAAACTCACCTGAAAATATTTGCAGGCATTTGAAAACACCTTCTGCTTCCTGTAACAAGCAGGGCAGTGTTGACATTTATATGTGTGCTGCTCCTTTGAACAAAAACAAGCCTTCTGTATAAGCACAGGAATGTATGAAACCTTGAAGCTTTCTGCTTAGTTTAACAAATCATTTTTCAAATTCAGAAGGGATGGTTTCAGTGGTTTGTTATCATCTAGACACATCAGTATTTTCTGAATGAACGTGAATGTGTGGATGAGTTCTTTTGGATACTCCAAATTCAAAGCATAGATAAGTCCAAACAACAATATAAATGCATCAGCCAACCTTGGAAGATCCCTCAAAACAACCTGCCCCTCAACTACAACAAAGACCTTCTCGGTACTGAAGGGGTCCGCCCCAGTTGTGAGGAGGGCAACAGAAGTATCGCTGAGATCAGGCTCCTCTTCTTGCTGCAAAACATAATCAATGCAATTATCAGGTGTTCTAGAAGCAAGTTATTAACTATATACTCATTGTTGCTCCCATCAGTTTTTTTGCATCACTTACATGGCACATGTGACCGTATATAGAAGGTTAACGGCTCTTTTCCTATCATTACTTGTTGTGGCCTAAATCTTTTGTAATGTGACAATCACGCACAGCACCATAAGGCTGCAACAGCCTATGGATGACTTCCATGTCAGAAATATTGAAAGTGCTGTGATGTTTACTCTTAAAGGGACACTGTGTAGCGTTTTAAGTAATTTATTACCTCAAATCAACGTCTTCATTCATAAATAAGTCCTCATTGGTGTAAAATTACCTCTGCCTACAATCTGACTTATCCTCCTGAGCGAAGAATCACTTATCTGTATTTACATAGCACGGGTTAGCTCTACGGAGGCTTCCATGTCCTTCCGGTCTATAAGAAACTATGAACGGCTGAGAGGGACATAAAGCACAGGCTAAATGCGTTGTCATAGCTAATGCTAAACGCGTTGTCATAACTTCGTGGCATATCCCTCCCACCGTAGTTTCAACCAGGTTGCAACGAACATTTGAAAACGCGATCGAGGCGCTAGAGAGCAATCGTTTGAATGTTATATGAAATTGAATCACTAGATGGGAGAAAAAAAATACACAGTGTCCGTTTAAGGTTATTTCCTTTTATCAAATGGAACAAATGATAGCATCCACTAATGACCCTTTAATTTGTACATATTCAAGCTTGTTTCTATGTTAGTATTATTTGATATTAATAGTGCTTACATTGTTCTTGAAGAACTCCAAATCATCCTCACGTAGGTAGACAGATGGTGCACGAAGGGCCAAAGTGCGTTTCACGTTGACACCATGTTCGTCCTTGATAAAAAATAATAATAATTTTAGAAATATTTCCCCACTTGCTCACTGCAGTCTAGGCCCTACCGACAACATTCCATATAATTACAGGAAACTAATCAAACTGTTTATAAGCATCACTTGACTAATTATAATAATTATAGATTTTATCAGATAATATATAAAACATGTTTTTTTACTGTTATTTTGAGTCAGCTCTCTGATTTGGTTTAGTGCAACAGTACTCTGAAATGTTTGCAAAAAAAATTGATTACTGTTTTGATGATGGCTGTGCTAGACATACCTGGAGATCATAAGTTCCAAGGATCTCCCGTATCGCCACTACTGTCTTGCCTGTCCGTAACGCCTTCTGTCTGTACAAGTTGATCAGTTGTGAAGTATGTCAGTCCAGCTCAGAGTAGAGTGTGTTCCGTAGGTTCACATTAGTTATGCGGTGAAACTCTGCACACACCTGCAGACACACAAAAAACTTAGAAATGTTTACAGAATGACTATCTACTTATATCCAGCATCTGTGATCGTTGTGCAGCTCCTGGTCTACACTGAAATCACACATTAAAACACACACATTCAAACATATAGGGTGTCAATGGGTGCTGGGATTATGTAACAAAAGTATGAGGATGTTACCTGAGACTCCATCTTTAAGGCTAGCCAGCTATCCAGTTAGCCCTTAAGCAGCAGATCTCCCTTGACAATATCTTGTCGACGCAGAGCAAGGGTTGTCTGCATGAGTTTTTCTATTAGTAAGTGATTTTTCTCCGTCTTTTCAACTTCTTGTTTGATCTGTATTTTCATCTGTTGAAGAGTAGACTGGTTCTCTCCTTTGGGTAAGTTAGGAAGGAAGTTTACTTCAGAATCGTTACAAAATCCCAGCACCCATTGACACCCTATATGTTTGATTGTGTGTGTTTTAATGTGTGATTTCAGTGTAGACTCACTCTCCGGGTTGTTCTTGCTTCTTTTTTCAGCATTAACAGACACCTCTGCAAACCCAGATCTGGCCAGCTTCTGCCGATAACTACCCATTTTAAATTTTAAGCTCACTGTGGGGGGACGTGCGACGTCTGGCCTGCAGGGGGAGTATGGACAGGTTGGGAGCGCACGGGATTGGCCGGGGGGATTGAACCTGGTGGTGAGCAGGTGTCTGCACTCAGGTCAATCAGGGAGGGTGTACTTATGTGCCTGCTTTCTGTTATAGTGAAGGGAGACCAAACCCGGGAGCGAACGGACCACGGAGGTCCGGAGCGAGTGACAATTACCGAGATCCACCGCGAGACGGCTCTAAATGGACCCTTTTTGTTGCATCTTAAATATTTCTGTTCCGTTTTGATAACAAATAAACCGATCTCCTGCGGCAGAGGGACTAGATTACGCGATCTCACCCCGGGGGACAAGGTCCTGGTACTGCTGCCCACCTCTAACACCAAATTACTCGCGAAGTGGCAAGGGCCCTTTGTGGTCACGCGGCAAGTCGGGGACGTGGATTACGAGGTAGCGCGTTCGGACAGGGGCAAAAACAAACAGGTGTACCACATCAACCTCCTGAAGAGGTGGAACGACGCGGTCCCTGTCGCGTTTGCGTCGACACTGCCGGAGGGAGAAGAGCTCGGGCCGGAAGTCCCGGGCCCAGGTCCCACCCCTCCGGTAGGTCGGGGCGAGGACCTCTCGCGGAGTCAGGCGCGGGACGTTGCTGGCCTGCAACTCCAGTTCGCTGACGTCTTTTCGCCCCTGCCCGGTCGCACCCCGCTAATTACTCACGACATCGAGACGCAGCCCGGGTTAACGGTGCGGACACACCCCTACAGGCTGCCCGTCCACAAACAAGATGTGGTACGGCGCGAATTAGCAACCATGTTAGAGTTGGGCGTGGTCGAGGAGTCCCACAGCGACTGGTGCAGTCCCGTCGTGCTTGTGGGGAAGCCGGACGGGTCTGTCCGATTCTGTGTGGACTATCGTAGGGTGAACGCGGTCTCAAAGTTCGACGCCTACCCAATTCCTCGGATCGACGAGCTCGTGAACCGGCTTGGCATGGCCACCTATTATACGACTCTGGACTGCACGAAGGGCTACTGGCAGATTCCGCTGTCTCCAGCAGCCCGGGAAAAAACGGCCTTCTCCACTCCGCTCGGTTTATACCAGTTCAAGGTGCTTCCGTTCGGGTTGTTCGGGGCCCCGGCCACGTTTCAGCGACTGATGGACCGGGTGTTACGGCCACACGCCGCGTATGCTGCTGCCTACATTGATGACGTGGTCATCTATAGTGGAACGTGGGAGCAGCATATGCGGCAGGTGGCGGCCGTCCTTCAGTCGCTGAGACGGGCGGGGCTCACGGCCAACCCGAAGAAGTGCGTGATCGGGCGGAGGGAGATCCAGTATCTGGGGTACCACCTGGGGGGGGGGGAGGTCCGACCACAGGTCGCTAAGACCACGGCGGTGGCCGCCTCCCTCGGCCCAGAACCAAGAAGGAGGTGAGGCGGTTCTTGGGGCTGGCAGGGTACTACCGGCAGTTCGTGCCGCACTTCTCGGACCTGGCCGGCCCCAGATACAGTCTAGTGGTCGGAGCCATGCCAGGTGTCGTTTGAGGCTATAAAAACAGCCCTCTGTGGAGAGTCGGTCCTATGCGCTCCTAACTTTGATCTCTCTTTCTCCCTGCAGACGGACGCGTCGGATAGGGGGCTGGGCGCGGTCCTGACCCAGCAGGTGGAGGGGGTCGACCGCCCGGTGCTGTACCTGAGCCGGAAACTATCGGACCGGGAGGGTCGGTACAGCACGGTGGAGAAGGAGTGTCTCGCCATCCGGTGGGCGGTCGGCGCCCTTCGCTACTACCTGTTGGGGCGCGCATTCACCCTCTACTCCGCCCACGCCCCCCTCCAGTGGAATGAAGGCCGCATGAAGGACGGCAACGCGAGGATCACCCGGTGGTACCTCGCGTTGCAGCCCTTTAACTTTCGGGTCGTGCACAGGCCTGGGGCACAAATGGCCGTGGCAGACTTCCTCTCCCGCTCCGGGGGGGGGGAGTGAGTCGGCGGTCGGATGTGACCCCGGCCTGTGTCGGGCGGTGGGGGCGTGTGGGGGGACGTGCGACGTCTGGCCTGCAGGGGGAGTATGGACAGGTTGGGAGCGCACGGGATTGGCCGGGGGGATTGAACCTGGTGGTGAGCAGGTGTCTGCACTCAGGTCAATCAGGGAGGGTGTACTTATGTGCCTGCTTTCTGTTATAGTGAAGGGAGACCAAACCGAGCGAACGGACCACGGAGGTCCGGAGAGAGTGACAATTACCGAGATCCACCGCGAGACGGCTCTAAATGGACCCTTTTTGTTGCATCTTAAATATTTTTGTTCCGTTTTGATAACAAATAAACCGATCTCCTGCGGAGAGAACGACAACTCTGCCTGCGCTCATTGCCCGAACCTGCTACACTCACCTTCCATCCATACCAACCGCTATCACTCCCAAGCTCTCTGAGACAAGGGTGTAGAGTAACCAGGGCTTCAGCTGCCTTGCCAACTTCCCTGTCATTGTGGCATGGCTTGAATCTGTGCATGGTTTCAGCCATATTTTCCAAGATGTTTGGCTTCTGTGATCTAGTCAATTTCAATGTCCTTCCAGAAGTGTCAAACAAAGAATTGCCTTCTTCAAGAACATGCTCTACCTCATAGGAAAAAGTTGGCACAGGGAAAGAATCGGGCCAGTTCTTTTGACATTGAGTCAAAGGAACATGTGGGAGTATGTCTGTATCAGAACTTGCAGTTGAGGAATTATCACTTTCTGATCTCATTACTTTCAGCGTGCCCTTCTCTGGCAATTCCTCTATGTCCACGAGTACACTAAGCTGGCCTTCGAAATCTGGGTCCACATACTGTAGGCTGAAGTCACTGTCCAGTCTTGGCTTAAACTTCTCTTGCATTATGATCTTCAGCTCTTCTACTGAATTTGGTTGTGCATTTCGAGTGAGTTTCATGGCCACATCTGTGTCCACATAAACTTGAAGCAGAAATTTCTGGGGGGCAGCCATCTCCTTTGCTGTTTTAAACAACTTTGAAAAGGTCAATGAAATATGAGTACAGACCTACACAAAGAATATGCGCCATAGTAGTTGGTATCCTAATAATATATGCTAACAATGGGAATTGTAAGAAACAATTGTAATGTTGTGAGAAACTTTCAGTGTGGCAATATACAATGGAGCAAAAAAGTATTTAGTCAGCCACCAATTGTGCAAGTTCTCCCACTTAAAAAGATGAGAGGCCTGTAATTTTCATCATAGGTATACCTCAGCTATGAGAGACAAAATGAAAAAAAAAAAATCTAGAAAATCACATTGTCTGATTTTTAAAGAATTTATTTGCAAATTATGGTGGAAAATACGTATTTGGTCAATAACAAAAGGTCATCTCAATACTTTGTTACATGCCCTTTGTTGGCAATGACAGAGTTCAAACGTTTTCTGTAAGTCTTTACAAGGTTTTCACACACTGCTGCTGGTATTTTGGCCCATTCCTCCATGCAGATCTCCTCTAGAGCAGTGATGTTTTTGGGCCTTCGCTGGGCAACAGACTTTCAACTCCCTCCAAAGATTTTCTATGGGGTTGAGATCTGGAGACTGGCTAGGCCACTCCAGGACCTTGAAATGCTTCTTACGAAGCCACTCCTTTGTTGCCCGGACGGTGTGTTTGGGGTCATTGTCATGCTGAAAGACCCAGCCACATTTCATCTTCAGTGCCCTTGCTGATGGAAGGAGGTTTTCACTCAAAATCTCACGATACATGGCCCCATTCATTCTTTCCGTCACACGGATCAGACGTCCTGGTCCCTTGGCAGAAAAACAGCCCCAAAGCATGATGTTTACAGCCCCATGCTTCACTGTAGGTATGGTGTTCTTTGGATGCAACTCAGCATTCTTTCTCCTCGAAACACGACGAGTTGAGTTTTTACCAAAAAGTTATATTTTGGTTTCATCTGACCATATGACATTCTCCCAATCCTGTTCTGGATCATCCAAATGCTCTCTAGCAAACTTCAAACGGGCCCGGACATGCACTGGCTTTAGCAGGGGGACACGTCTGGCACTGCAGGATTTGAGTCCCTGGCGGCGTAGTGTGTTAGTGATGGTAGCCTTTGTTACTTTGGTCCCAGCTCTCTGGAGGTCATTCACTAGGTCCCCCCGTGTGGTTCTGGGATTTTTGTTCACCGTTCTTGTGATCATTTTGACCCCACAGGGTGAGATCTTGCGTGGAGCCCCGGATCGAGGGAGATTATCAGTGGTCTTGTATGTATTCCATTTCCTAATAATTGCTCCCACAGTTGATTTCTTCACACCAAGCTGCTTACCTATTACAGATTCAGACTTCCCAGCCTGGTGCAGGTCTACAATTGTGTTTCTGGTGTCCTTTGACAGCTCTTTGGTCTTGGCCATAGTGGAGTTTGGAGTGTGACTGTTTGAGGTTGTGGACAGGTGTCTTTTATACTGATAAGGAGTTCAAACAGGTGCCATTAATACAGGTAACGAGTGGAGGACAGAGGAGCCGCTTAATGAAGAAGTTACAGGTCTGTGACAGCCAGAAATCTTGCTGGTTTGTAGGTGACCAAATACTTATTTTCCACCATACTTTGCAAATAAATTCTTAAAAAATCAGACAATGTGATTTTCTGGATTTTTTTTTTGATTTTGTCTCTCATAGCTGAGGTTTACCTATGATGAAAATTACAGGCCTCTCTCATCTTTTTAAGTGGGAGAACTTGCACAATTGGTGGCTGACTAAATACTTTTTTGCCCCACTGTATCTATCATCTTCGCAGGATATGTATATATATATTGTGGCATCCCGCCGCTGAACCTCGGACCGGGCGGGTCCGAGGAAACGCAGTAGACGGGGTATACCGTCGCAACCCTCCAGCCGGCGACAGAGAGCACCACGTCTCTCCCCACAATCAGCGTGATAGGGGACACCTGGCCGGAGGGAGGGAAAGGACCAGGAGCCGGCATAAGAGGAGCACGAGACCGGGCAAACAGGGCAAGTGACACGGAGGGAGCACGCACCAGGGCGAAGCGACACGGAGGGATTCAGCACCGCGCCAGGCAAGTGACACGGAGGGAGTACGCGCTAGACCGGGAGAAGGGCGAAGTGACACGGAGGGATTCCGCACCACGCGGGCGATCTACAGGCTCACGGAGACCCTAGCACGAGGATGCAGACTATTATTCTTGTGAAATAAACGCAGACTGCGGCTTAACCCTTGCTTTCTGTGTGATTCCTGCCGGGTACCTGACACTCGGGGAAACGGGTTGCCACATATGGTGGAGAATGCAGGCAACTCGACCGCGCTACGGGCCAGTGTTGTGAGGGAACCCCCTTTTGCCAGCATGCAGAACCCGGATGGGACCGCGGCAACTTCCGCCCAGCAGCAGCAGCGGGAGACTACGGAGAGCCTGGCCCTGCTCTGCGAGGCCGTACTACGGCTCGTTCAGACCGTCGTCCACGCCGCCCCGACCAGCCGGCTCACCAAGCTGGGACCCTACGACGACGTGGAGGCGTACCTCGAGGCATTCGAGTGGACCGCCCAGAGGGAACGCTGGCCAGAGGAGCAGTGGGGCCATATTGTGGCCCCGTTCCTCACCGGGCCCACCCAGCAGGTGTGCCGGGACCTACCGGCGGAGACCGCCCGGCAGTACCCGGCCCTCAAACAGGCGATCCTGGCCTACTACGGCCACTTTTTTGTGAGTGAACGCCAACCAGCAGCGGCGACGCGAGGCAACGCGATCCCTTGGGGAACCCCAGACCAGACCCTGATGCAGCCGGAGACGACGCAGCCGGAGACGACGCAGCCGGAGACGACACAGCCAGAGACGACGCCGCCAGAGACGACACCGCCAGAGACGACGTGGCCCGAGACGAGGCCGCGGGAGACGAGGCCGCGGGAGACGGGGCCGCCAAACGGGCCACGCCGGCAGCAGACGCAGCCATGCATGCTAGCGACCTGCTGGGCACAGGGGAAATCAGGAAGCCCGACCATACCGGCGCGGGTAATGAACCGGGACACGCAGGCCCTCGTGGATACCGGCAGCGTGGTCACTCTCCTCCGCCCCGACTTGGCGGGCGGGAAGGAGGGGGCACCCATAGAGGTGGCCTGCGTACACGGGGACACCCGGACGTTCGAGACCTGCCACGTCGTCGTCCGGACCCCGCACGGGGTATTCACGACGCGGGCAGGGATCGGACCCCACCTCCCGGTGCCGCTGCTAATCGGGAGGGACTGCCCGATCTTCCACCGGCTACGGGACCCGGCGCGTGAACTCCGGAGCCGGAGAGAACCACCCCGCAGAAGGGTGAGGGGAGCTCGACAGGCCTACGGGGCCACCACGAGTGTGCCTATCAAGCCCAGAGCCGGTGGAGGGGGGAGAGGGGTCATCCTGGTCACCGACCACGCCCCCCTGAAGTGTATGGCCGGAGCCAAGGACACCAACGCACGAGTGACGCGGTGGTCCCTGGCCCTCCGAAACTTCAGGTATTATCTCCTAGGGAGGGAGGTCATCCTGGTCACCGACCACACCCCCCGAAGTGGATGGCCGGAGCCAAGAACGCCAACGCCGACGCCCTGTCACGCCGGGATGCCTGCCTGAGCGGGTTCACCGACGACCAGAGGCCTGAGTAAGCGGTGGAGGAGTGTGGCATCCCGCCGCTGAACCTCGGACCGGGCGGGTCCGAGGATACGCAGTAGACGGGGTATACCGTCGCAACCCTCCAGCCGGCGACAGAGAGCACCACGTCTCTCCCCACAATCAGCGTGATAGGGGACACCTGGCTGGAGGGAGGGAAAGGACCAGGAGCCGGCATAAGAGGAGCACGAGACCAGGCGAACAGGGCAAGTGACGCGGAGGGAGAACGCACCAGGGCGAAGCGACACGGAGGGATTCAGCACCGCGCCGGGCAAGTGACACGGAGGGAGTACGCATCAGGGCGAAGCGACACGGAGGGATTCCGCACCGCGCCGGGCAAGTGACACGGAGGGAGTACGCGCTAGACCGGGAGAAGGGCGAAGCGACACGGAGGGATTCCGCACCACGCCGGCGATCTAGAGGCTCACGGAGACCCTAGCACGAGGATACAGACTATTATTCTTGTGAAATAAACGCCGACTGCGGCTTAACCCTTGCTTTCTGTGTGATTCCTGCCGGGTACCTGACACTCTGGGAAACGGGTTGCCACAATATATATATATATATATATATATATATATATATATATATCTCATCCTCAGAAGATGAGTAGCCTACCACTATCACCACAAAACCTTTTAATTAACTTCTATTAAACTATATTGCATGTTTATATCATCTCTACCATATAGCAACAGTAATACCAGTACACTTGTAATGGAAAACGAGTAATCTCACCATGCTCACCTGTTTGCTGTAGTACCAGCCAACTGTACCATGTTTGTTATGTGAAGTCATTAGTGATGCCATTTTTTGTAAATAACAATCCCACTCGAATAGATATTGCTTCAGCAATACCAGTTATGAGAAATCTCACCTGTTCACTGTTGTCTCAGCCATGTATTTACTGTATAACAATCATTGTTATGTAGAACTAATCAGTGATCTAAAAAAATGTTCAATAAAAGGATGACTGGAAAACAGATGTTGCTTCCTGAATTTGTGTTGTCCTATGCAGTCATGTTGTACTCTGTGATGTCAAGGTCACTTTACACAGTAGTTATTTTGTCTTATTGTATTAATTAGGTACTAAGACGAATGAGCCAAGTGCCAGAATTAATAACCTGGATGACACAACATGCAGGCCTAGAGCCTGTGTGTCTAAACCAGGGGTTCTCAAAGTTTTGACAGCTGAGGGCCAATTTAGGAACCCAGAATTTGACTGAGGGCCGCCAAAGGAAAAAAAATAGGCGGGAAATGCCAGTTTTGAAAAAAGACACTGCACCATGGACCTCTGGGAGTGAGGTCAAGTGAGGTCTAAATCACGAAACTGAGTTTCATCTTCAAAGTAATGTACAGTCGGATTAAAAGTAACAAATGTAACAGGATTTAATTGAAAGCTAGAGTGAGTCGACTTTTCTCTTTATATTTATTTATTTTTGTTGAAATTGATATCGATATAATAAAAAAAATCGTTTTTTAACTTTTTTTTTTTACTTACGTATGTCATTGCGGACCGCCAGGAATGTTTCTGCGGGCCGCCATTGGCCTGCGGGCCGCACTTTGAGAACCAATGGTCTAAACACATACAGTCTACAAAATATCCACAATATTTACAAATATGATTATGGACCTGTGAGGCAGACAACAGATGAAGAGTAAGTAATTTTAATTTTTCCTACTAAATAAAACCAAAGCAATATTATACTATTAATATTATGTGATTTGAATCAATTTACCATTAAAAGAAAAACAGAAGAAAACTATTAGGCCGCGAGCTACAGGGCCTTACCGTGTACCCCCACCTCCCAATGAGGCCAACTATTTTTTTATGTTGAGCATGGTCAGACCATTCAAAAATAGTTGGTTTCGTTGCGAGGTGGGGGGTGCATAGTAAGGCCCAGTATAGGCCCAGCCTATAAGAGGTTATTGTTGAAAACAGTTTAACAGAAAGTTCTGCTCTTTGTCCCTTCAGTTTCAGGCATCTTGCCTATCACAGCTTTGTAAGCTGGTGTTGGGGATATTTAGGACATAGTTGTCGGGTCGTCATCCCGTCATGTGTGGTGCAGCGGATACGGCAGCAGTTCCCATCTGGTGACTACGTAGGCTTCAGACCACCTCTTGAATGAAGCGGGAGATGTGACGGGCAACCAGCTCAGCCTTTGGAGTGTGTGTGTACTCTGCTGAAAGGTCTGGAGCAGGGGTGCCCAACCTTTTTTGACCCAAAATCTACTTTTCAAGTAGCCAACCTCCCGAGATCTACCAGTCTAGTGTCAACATTGCAAACCCACACACATCGTTCCCAGCCTGCAGTAACTAACCTCACAACACTTTTTCTTGTTGTCACACAACCACTAGACATCACATCACAAACCATCCCTCTCTCAAACACACACACAGACAAATTCCTCTCACAGTTGCCAGTTTGGATAGTGTGCTGTAGCTCTCTCTCTCT
The DNA here is from genome assembly GCF_949987615.1 of Pollachius pollachius. Classification (NCBI taxonomy): domain Eukaryota; kingdom Metazoa; phylum Chordata; class Actinopteri; order Gadiformes; family Gadidae; genus Pollachius; species Pollachius pollachius. The sequence continues at coordinate 20,750,581 of NC_136937.1, read as the reverse complement.
CTCTCTCTCTATCTCTCTCTCGACACACACATGTCAATCTGCATGATGAGCAATAGCCATAACTGACCTTAATATGAACAGTATATGACAAAACAGAAAAATAACCAGATACAAAACAGGTAGATCTCTTGAGTTAGAAAAAAGGAAATCACTTCCTACCTTAATGGGAGACCTGGCATTGGGAGGAGGAGGCTAACTTCTCGTAGTCAGGAGTGTAGGAGCTGGTTGCAAGGCGTAGGCAGGCTGCAAGATGGTCATCTGTCATTGTTGATCTGTTCTTGGACATGATGATTTTCATGTGCGAGAAAGCAGACTCGCAAAAATAAGTTGATCCAAAAAGAGCTGTCAGGTTCAAGGCACATCTTCTGAGATTGGGATACTTCTCCTCCACCAGTAGTTTCCAGAACACTGCATGCTGTCCTGGTTGAGCGGATGTTGATCTGGCTTTGATCTCAATGTCATTTTGCAATTTCAGAATCTCATCCTCAAGAGCGGAGCTTTCAAAGTCGAAAAGTGATTTGACTTTGGCGGCAATGTCACCAACATCAATACTTGCAGAGAATGGATAACACAAATAGCTGGCTACAGGCTCCATGGATGCAAAGTCAGTAAAACGCCTCTCAAACTCTGACGAGATACTCTGAACACGCTCCTCATAACGTGCACGGTCAAGCTGTGTCACACCTTTACCCTGACGTTGTAGTTCTGCTTGCATGTGAGGGAAGTTGCGCAGGTTACCACGCTGCAGCCTGCTTGACATCAGCTGTAGCTTGCTTTTAAACGTGTTTACTGAACTCATCATGTTGATTACATCTTTACCCTTACCCTGCAGCTCTAAATTCAATTCATTGAGCTCGCAAGTGAGATCAGTGAGGAAAGATAAATCTAAAAGCCACTGGTGGTCCTCTAGCTTTGTATGGTAATCCACATGTGTTGAAAGCTTCAGGAAGTCCTTGATTTCAGGCAACAGCTCTGTGAATCTGGCCAAAAATGTTCCTCTACTTAACCACCTAACATCCATGTGGAGCAGCAGGTCTGTGTGCTCAGCACCATTCTCCTCCAAGTGAGCACGGAAAAGCCTTCTCTGCAGACTCCTGGCCCGAACTGAACACACAATTTTCATTGCAATATCCATCACTTCTTTCATATTTGAAATCTTTCCACACAACGCTTGCTGGTGAATTATACAGTGATAATTCAGGATATCTGGGAAAGATTCACTTTCTTTGCCGAGTGCAATGAGCCCACTGGTGCGGCCCATCATAGCAGGCGCCCCATCAGTTGTGATGGAGATCAGCTTGAAGAGCGTCAGTTTTTTCTCGTTAACGAATCCCATGAAAGCATTAAAGATATCCTCACCTCTGGTGTGTCCTTTTAATGGCAAAATGGTGAGTAGCTCTTCCTTGGTGCTCATGTCTTCAAAAACCATCCTGATGAAAACACACAATTGTTCCACATCCACCATATCAGTCGACTCGTCAAATTGGAGGGAAAAGCACTCACACAAGTCAATGTCCTTCCTTAGCTGCTCCGCTACATCCACCGCCATTCCCTCACATCGCCTTGTGGTAGTATTGCGGGAGAGTTGCACTTCTTTAATGGCCTTCACGATCTCTGCTTTATTTTTAAAGTCTTCAAAAAGGCTATCCGCTGCTTTGAGAAAGGCTTCCTTCACAATATCGCCGTCTTTGAATGGCTTCTTGTGTTTAGCAAGGACGTGACTGACGCGATAGGAAGCAACAGTTGCGGCCTTATTAGCCTGGGTCTTTGGTTTGGTGAAGATTGACTGCCGTGCTGCAAGCTATGCTTTCAAATCCGGCACTTTTGTGGCACGTAAAGGCGTTTCTGCAGGGAAATCCCTCTCGTACCTCCCGTGTACTGTTTTAAAATGCCGCTCCAGATTCCCTTTCTTTGCCAACGCCACCGTTGCATTGCAGATCAAACAAACAGGCTTTGAATGAGAATAAACAAAAAAATAATCTTCCTCCCACTCAGGGTGAAAATGGTAGGTTTTAGCTCGTTTCCCCTCGGCCATGTCAACGTTTGGGAGTGCGTAACTACTGCTGACAGCTTTCAACTGCTGTTGACAGCGCATGTCATGCGGGAACATAGGACCCTTTTTTTTCTTTTTTAAGTCCTATGTTCCCCGTTTTTCCCAAAAAGGGTCCTATGTTCCCCTGTATTGATACATACCTGGGAGCATAATACCCTTTTTCTGAAAAAGGGTCCTATGTTCCCGCAATCTATCAATCTTTAAAAAATATTTAAACTTTGACGCAACATTCGCGTGATGACAGCCAATCAGCGTTCAACAGCATGGCCACTGAGTGACATGTGTAACGTAACAGCCAATCAGCGTTCAACCGGCCAACTCAGTGCAGTGCAGTCCGAGGTGAACTGCAGCATGGAGGAGGAAGTGGTTGTTGCCGTTTGCGACTCCCGGAGCTCTATACATAACATAATATAATATAATTGTATATCACGGCCAAAAGCTCGGTGCGCCTCCGGATGGCCGTAGAGCGGGGAGCTCTCGTTTTTTTTTCTGCACCCCTCGCGGTCGACTTGGGATCTGTCGGCGGTCTACTGGTAGACCGCGATCGACTGGTTGGGCACTCCTGGTGTAGAAAGTCAATTGCGCTGGATGCAAGATAGAGCCCTGTATATCTTGCAACAAGCGAGAGGGATTTTTAAAACTACCAATGATTAAAGCAGAAGTAAGCAATATATTTGTCTCGGTTCACATAAGCACTTTCATTGGGTTTTATAAAATCAATTTGTCGTCAAGTTGAATGAAAGTAAATTTATTTTGAGAAATTAAAGAGTTGTTAAAAAGTGTTGCTGTTTTTATCTTTGGTACTTAATTAACACCACATAGGATATTAATTTAGTGGAAGAAATTTACATTTAAAAAAAAGAGTACGAACACCATTGAAACACTTTTTACAGTGTGTGTGTGTGTGTGTTCATTAAAGGCAACTCTCGTAGTTGTGCGGTGTAAGGGGCGCGAGAGTTGCATAACCGCTTAACCTTGGTTCCCATCTCGTCCTTCCCGCGCTGCTCGCCACATTATTTTCTGGTCCTAGTCTTTATATGCCCTGGATTACACATATGTTGTTATTTAAATGATCATTTTTCATGTCAAGAGTTTGACCGTTTATTGTGCAATTGTTCAGTTAAAGGCTGTAGAGAAAACACAATGAGAAAGACTACACGTCTCGTATGTGACGTCAAGCTCCCTGCAAGTGGCGTGGACAAGACCAACAATCTCCTCATCGGCATAAGTGAAACTCTCAACATGCCCAGACTTATAATGTTTTTCACCTCGTTCGATGCTGTTATCCTCCCCTTGGAAAAAAACTCGTCGAATTGGAGCAGAGAGATCGCCATGTGTGTACCAGATTGGCGGTGACGTATATCATTCACGTCGAGAGCAGCAAGGGGATGTAGTTCACAAAGCGACCTCACACAAAACCAACATTATCAAACTTCTTCATGAAAATGTTTCGTTTTCTTTGCGTGAAAAATTATCACTTAAATCCACAAACAACATATGTGTAGGGGGACCAGAAACTAATAACTCTCTCCATTGAAACCCATTCATATTTCTCGATCTCATAGGTCCCATGGGCTCTACCGGAAGGGGTGTGACTTCGCCACTCAATTGACAAAGGTTAACTCACTTGAAGGCGAGTGTCTGATGAAGTTTAAAACTATTGGATCCGCCCAGTGCCACTCTGGATCTGCCATAACCAATCGCTAACGTTTGGCCGGGAATCACGTTGCGCGCAGGCTGTACACAAACCAAACACCGTGCGTGAAGATGTCCATCAACGAGAGCTGACTTTAACGTCATTGTTCTCAGCCACTCCCTCTGTTCGCTGATTGGACGCAGAAAATCTAGACAGAGAAAACCCACTAACATACTGCAGACCCAGACGTAGTACTGAAGGGAGTACTGATTCAAATTGAGCGGAAGTACTTAGGCGGGGGGAGCCAGGCTAGCCGAATACCAAAGAGTAACTAAGAGTATTTAGTATCCCTCACACTACCAAATATGCCCGTCTTATTTGAAGCTTTTTCCCGGCATGGTCCGCGCATTTACACTGACCGAAGTATTATACCGTCTTGATTTCGTATCTCAATGTCGGTGAAAGACGATGCGAACTACGAGAAAGTAGCAGAGGAACTTTCCTTACGAGGCCTTCGTTGGGATAAAACTGGTCAGCAAAATAAAGTATATGTTGGCGTTTGTTCACTTGTAAATAATGAATCGTGTCTGTAGCCTACACTCAGATGTAGTCTACTCATTCTTGCATGGGAGTAGCTTGAATAATAATAGAAAAAAAACATTCAGTGTAGGCAAAGTATTCTAAAGAGGTCTTCGTGCGTAGTCCCACCTGCTCCAATAAACCAAGGAAGCCATCTCACCTTGACGAATATACCCCTCGGTTTCACACAGGCAAGAAAGTGAAATTGTAACATCTGCTATGCAGCAACTGTACCTGCTTGGTGGTGGAAAAATGACTACAGACTCAGAAATAAAATAAACAAACATAATTTAGTCTTTTTAGTTTAACCCTTACTTCTTCTCCAAACTTCTCGAATGCAAGCCCGCCCATTTCAAATAACTATTTGCTGTTTTACATTTATCCGTTTCATTATGTGACATGTCATTACCTTCCTGTCCTGCGAGGGCGCTGTGACCCGGCCCGTCGTCGGTATCCAGTGACGTACGGCCATGACGTCATCCGCAGCTCAGTAAACAGGACATAGTTGATCCGGTCTCAGGGTAAGAAGCAGAGAGATAACCAAAGGTACGAATAAACGCATAATATTCCTTTCTTTACTCAACACGTAACATTTGATTAACTTGTGTACTGTTTGTTTTGCATTTCTCTTTCACGCTGATTAATAATCAATCACTCGTATTCATTTGACTGTTGCCTTTGCCTGGAGAATACATTGGTTTTATTTTCTTTCACATTCAGATTACTTTATAGATCATGGGGAGAAATCGTTTCTGTTGTAACTTAACTGTTCAAGATAAAACTAAATATATGCAAGTAAATATATATAAATATAAAACAAACCTGAACGACAAGGCCATACAATTTTGAAAGATTTGAATTTATTTTTTGAAATTATGTAAAATGCACAATATATGTGCATATCTATACGTGTACATTTACATCAACGATGTGCATATATATTAAATAAACATAACTATAAAGTTCCTCATCAAAGTGTTGCTGTGAGAATTCCTTAAAAAGCAGGCTTAGGACTTTAAGGAATTCTGATATAGTATTTCTGAAAAACCAGACAGATTTTATGTCCTGTGGCTTTCTGCATTGGAAAATCTAGATGAATTCCTAGCAGAATGTGCAGAATCTTGTACTGTGCTTGCTTTTGCAATACTAGTACTGAGCCGGTTCGTAACGGTCAAATGGTTGCAGCTTAGAGCTGCTCATCCAAACCACCCAGGAACACACGCTAGTGCACAGTGTATTGAATCAACGGTTGTCGAGATAACATACATATGTTGAGAGACTCCTCTTATTATATTTAGAGTAATATAACAGTTGTATATCCAGCATCCAAGTACAGTTACTAAGTGAACTACAGACAGTATGTGTGGGCCCTTGGCTCCTGTAGTTGAAAACATTCTGGAGTCTGTCCCAGAGCCCGGACTGCTGCTGCACAGTACGCCGCTGCTTGTTTGTTTTGTTCAAAGTTTGTTAATATTGAACATGCCATGTGTCGAAATAGGTTGACCCTGCCCTTACTTGGGTCTCCAGTAATACACTTGCCAAGTATAAAGTTAAACGGTTCTTGAAATATTCATAGTACACTTGTTTATAAGTTGATATCTGTAAAAACAATACAATGACAATGCTTTTATTAATATGAAAATTCTTTGTTACATGTTCTAAAAAGTAAACACTGATTCAAATAAAAAGAGGAAATAACAATAACATTTAATTCACTGCGTGAATGTGTGCATGCACAAATTATTAACTGAAACCCTGGACACTGTTAATGGCATTGAAGCAAGATAAAATCCCCTGTGTCTAACTAAATAAAGTCTTTATCCAACATGTATCTCCACTATTGTTAATATACTTTCAGGAAAGCTTTGTCCTCTCGGACCCAGACAAGTGAAGGCCCCTGACATACTGCCTCCATCCTCTTCCCTTGACCCTCTCTCTGGCTCTGTGATGCCTTCTGTCTGCTGTACCTGTCAATCACAGTACACCTACCACCACCTGCTCGCATTTTTGCTCACCTTCTTCAGGTACGACCATTTGCTCCCATACCAGGTCTGTAAACAGTAAGTACTCAGTCGAGGAAGGAGGGCTTGTCTGTTATGTCAAGTGACAAAATATAGGCTATAACTGTTGCTGCAACTCCACTAGAGCAGTGTTATTCATAGAAACTCTAAGAGGTCTAGTTAGAGAACGGTTTGGATCATCTTAATGTCTACCATTTGTTATGATTCAGTGCCAATATATACTGAAGTAGCCTAGTAGTTCAATCAATTTCTCTATGCAGTCAACAGCTGAATGAAATCAAATGAGGAAAGTACAATTCAAATTATATTTCAACAATAATAATCGTGATGCTTTCACATTGAACAGGAGGCATTATAAATAATAATTAATCTAATAATGAATAAAGGTTATAAAAAACAAATGAATGCATAACAGCGTTTTTGAAAAGTGCATCTTAAAATTAAGAGCTTAATTTTAGATTTTTTATTTTTTTTCTAGTTTTACTTTTTCATATTTTTCTCACTACATCTTCAACAATAGGGTCTTATTTGTATCCGCAATCTTTCTATTCACATTTTTTACTACTTTCTTTCTCCCTTATATCCCAATTCCCCATTTTCTCTGGTTCAGTTAGAGAAGGTTGCTTTAGCTTGTCCTGCCAGGATCTAAAATCTGGTATCGGGGCCGATCTCAGACATATGTATAGGTGGCCATTGGTGATGCTGGAACACTATTGGGTTGTTCATAGTGTTGAACGCTGCCTCACAGCTGTATGTGGGGCAGACTATGTGGAGTCAACATGTACAATGTCCACGGTCTTGGTACATATGACATATACTGGTTTTGAACTACCCGTGTGAAGAATGAACTTACCATTGTGGATTAAAAGCTATTTTCGAATTCAACTTTTCTCAATTTTGAGGGAGCCATGTTAAATCACTGTCCTCTGACAGATCATGCATCGGAATGCACAGTTTTGATTGGCTGAGTAAGAGCACGTGAGATGACTTACAACGCATGCAATTGGTCTGGGATAATCCTGTTATACCAGTGCCGTAATGGCTAGAAAAGCTGCTCCAGTTAAACTATAATTATCCATTAAAGGTCTGGATCCAGATAAAACGGCATCTGAACCTGGGCATCTATTAGTGATCTCTGCACTATAGGGCAGGTTTAATAAGGCCTGTGACTGTTCAGGAGAGACAGAGTGTGGATCTCAGCAGCTTACTGATTAGTTTAAACAGCCACCGTCAGTTAATATTTAACCGGTGCAGGAAACTTTGATCCCTGCAGACACATTTATCTGCAAGTCATTTTGTTCAAACAATTTGGCTTTAACAAAAGCCAATGTCCCCATTTAACCCAGGATATTCCCTCCCTATCCCCTTCCTTTTTTCAGGTGTTGACATGAACAACTATATCAGGTTATTGTATGAGTTGTTGTATGCTGTTTGGTTACTGAGCCAATGTGTGTCATACCTGATGGACAACAATTTTGGATTCTGGTGACTGGAGGGCGTTCAGATCAATTTCTTACAAAATAGTTTCATACTAGCCTGCCACCTGTTAATCTTACGGTTTCATCTTAACATTCCAAAACGTTTGCCTAACTTTGAAACTACACTCCCACCCCACACCCCTCCCCCATTCCTCCCGTTATCTTTTGAGAACATAACGTTAACTTGCGAACCTACCGTTAAATCAGTCAACTACACAAACATCTGTTTATAATGTTACATGGCAGGCCTCGACATTAACGGTTGCCCGCTTGCCCGGGGCAACAAAAAGTAATATTTGGGCAAGTTGAGATTGATTTCTGGTTGCCCAAATGGGCAAGTGGATTTTGGGTGGATGTTAATATAAAGGCTATTTATTCAAGTGTTTTTAGAAACTGCAGAACAACCTTTTTTTCCGCAAAATCACACAAAATAGAAGTATTTGCAATTGATCAGCGCGCTGTCTTCTCTTCTCTCGGACAGCGAGTTAACAGACACGCATCGCTTCAGCGCGAATATAGCCCCGCCTTCTGTCACTCACTCGCAGTGCGGTCTCTGGCAGTGATTCGACGGTGTTAGCTAAAGGTTAACCAACAAAGCTAGCATCTCAAGTGCAGCACCTCCGCGGGTAAGTGCTTTTGAAACCTATTTTTTATGTGGGCCAAGCCTAAAGCAGACCCATAGGACCCTGATAGACCATTAAGAACCTGACCGGCCATTAAGACACTGACGCAGACCATGAAGAACCGGATAGACCATTAAGACCGTGATAAAGACCCTAAAGGCCCTGGCAAAGACCATTAAGACCAATTGAATATGGTTGACAACGCTGGAATAGCCTCAGCATTGATTTGGTAATGGGTGAACAATCTTTCATGACCGTGCATCAAAAGGCTGAGGAGTTATGAATCTTTAAAGTTTCCAATTGATCGCTTTAGTGCCCCCTATCGTCCTATTTTGATGAACTTTAGCCTGGTTAACCTTGACTTATGATGCTTTAAGTACACCAAGTTTGGTGATGATTGACTCAGGTTAACTCCGCCTTTAGTCACCTAACATTGATTGGGCTAATTTGGACATCCAGGCGCCATTTTGTTACAGGTTCTGGGTTTCCTAGGAATATTTGCTCAACATGAGGAGAGACAAATCTCTACAGGATTTCATGACTGTAGAAGAAAAAGGTCAGAAAACATGTCCGTCCAAAGTCTGCTTTTTCAGTTTATTGATATAGCTCCCCCTATCGCCCGATCTGGGTACAATTTGGAGAGGTTGCATTTTCGGTTAATTGTTTTACCGCTCCCTATTTCCCGATACGGATACAATTTGGAGGGGTTCATCTTGACCCATGTGCCTTTGACTACACCATGTTTGATGGTGATTGGTTTAAGTTAACCTTGCCTTTTGGCATTCAGTTGATTTTGGACGATTTTGAGCCTCTGGTGGCCATGTTGTTTTGTCAATCAACTTTGAGCAGTTGGAACTTTGCACTAAGTTGGTCCTGCTCAAATCAAATATTCCGTCTATGAACTGTGGTGATTTTAGTCACAGGCCATGCCCATTTCGATGCCACACTCTAATTGAAAATATGTGGAATTTATCTTGTTCAGAATTTGATTCTGAACAACTTTTGTATTGGACTCAAGATCAAAGGAATCCATTTTGATGTTGATATAAGCACGTTTTAAACCACACCCTTTTTAGAAGTCAATGGCTCCTGAGTGGTCCATAGATAATATGTGCTAAAGGATTTTGGTCTAAGTGAAATAACCTAGTATCCTTTGGGAATTTAGTGTTTTTAACAAAGTTCAAGATAGTCAGAAATCTATCCAAATAAAGTCATAGGTTCTTGTTCCAAGTTTGCCATTTTTGGACTATTGCTATAGCGCAACCTTTGGGCCAATCAGTGTAATATTTGTTCTCTGTTACTCTTGAGTCAGCCTCTACACCTGTGGAAAGTTAATCAAGAGTGTCCGAGTGGTTTAGGCTGTGTAAGTCAAACGTGGCAGAATAATAATAATAATAATAATAATAATAATAATAACAATTACAATAGGTAGCCTCACACTTCATGCTTTGCCCCTCATAACTTTGAGCATGTTTGATGTAACTTTAAAGTTTTACCGTACACATAACAGTGTTTCCCAATTCCCACATAACTAGATTATACTTCTTCTGGTAGCTGATGTGGGGGTGGAAAGTTTTTTTTTGTTAGAAATATATTGTATATTCACCCTCTGAGTAACAGAACTGTTCACCCGATTACCGGCATCATCTCTCAGCTCTACAATGAAATAAGATTTTACCCATTTTAAATAGTAAAAAATATGGTCAATGTAAGGGAAGTAGTACATTATGATAAAATAGATAGATGTTGAAATAACACATCAATAAATTATGTTTCCACTGGAAAGGGCTTGAGGTTTTTTGAAAATGACAATAAAACCAAAGACTTGGCATAGGTTAACCCCTTTCAGTCATTGGTTTAAGGCACAGACTCCGTGCCATATCCTCCCATAAGCACTCACTCACTCACTCACTCACTCACTCACTTCGTACCTTTGTGCTTCTTTAAAGCGCGATTTAAAAAAAATATTTTAGAAACTTTTTTTTTCATATTTTTGGTAATTCTCTTTACATCCCAAGAAGTATTCAATAGCTCTGACAAAAAAAAAGAAGTGGTATCTTTGGCTGTAATAAACAACTCCAATCATTTCAATCGGCCTGAATGAAATGTTCAAATGGTCTGCCTGTTTGTTAACCTACCGTTACCTGAAAAACTGCCTGTACTTAATCCGTGCACTTGATTTGCGCCTGACCGGAGTCTACCAAGATGGCAGACCTATTGCTAGCAAGCTGTTCATGTGTTTTGGGGGATTGGAGGATAGGTAGGAGGATAGGAGGGTAGTCTGAAAGGACGGGTGGGATTTTTTCAGTTGGATACTTTCAAAATCTAGCTTAGTCTGGCTGGTTTATGAATTTTGTGAATGTTGTTGTGAATGAAATAAAGCACATTTTCCCAACGATTAAGATAAAACATATACACCTGTTGGTTGCTACTGCAAAAGTTGAAATAATCGTATTTCCTTCATCAAATGAATCGATATTGTTGTGCTGTAATTAGTGATACACAGTGTTGCGCCTGAACGCGTTCATTGAACGACAGTGGTGGGTAGAGTACTGAAAATCAATTACTTCCTTCGAAATCTACTTGAGTAAAAGTAAATATTCCAATTTGAAAACCTACTTGAGTAAGAGTAATAAAGTACTTTGTTATAAAGTTACTCAAATTACAAATTACTTTACATTTTTGTATTGGAGTGCTTGGTGGATCAGTGAAAAAGACATAATGTGTGAGAGTGAGTGAGAGAAAGAGATGCACTCTTAAAACATTTCTTCACAAGTTGCTTCATTGTGTGTATTGTTCATTAAACATACATACAACAATACATACAACAAAAAATGTAATTTAATTTCAAACAAATGTACACTAAAAACGTGAATTAATTTCAGCTCTGTGCATATGACAAAAGGCACGAGTTTTGTAGGAGCACAACCAATGAAACAATAACCAGGCTGGCATGGTAAGCTGATTAGCCAATCAGATTTGTCTTCACGCGATTGCGATCCAGCCCACGCATAGCAAGCACGCACACTCACAGCCAGACACAACACCGACAAACAAATTCTAGAGTGGTCTGCAGAATACAGAGCCTGTGTAACATAGTATATTTAGAATTATATAAACTCTACGTGGACCGTAACCCGCACCCCCTGCTGAGAATATCTTCCTGCGCGTCTGCATCCATGGCGTTTCTAGTCCTCAGTCCCAAGTAAATTCCTCGGCTATGGAATCGCAACAATGTTGCAACCTAGGGAGGGCGCGTCGCTTACGTGTACGCTTGTATTACAGTCAACGAAGATAATGTGTTTATCAAAATACTCATTTTAACGAAGGCACAATGGAAAATATAATTGAGTAAAGATTAGAATTCTAAATCAAATATTTACTCGAGTAAGAGTAAAATTACAGACTTAAAAAAGGAACGTGAAAAGTACTCGTTGCCCGAAAAAAGTATCTTTTTACTAATTTGCGTTACTTGTAACAAGTTACTACCCACCACTGTTGAACTATAGGTCATGAGCTCGTTCATATTTTGGGCGAACGTGAACTGAATGTACTGTATTACTGCCTGATGAATGTTACTGTGAACTCATTCATTCTGGTGTCTGTGAACGACACAGGGACCGCCTTCCATTCCGACATACCCCTACTCCGACATTGACGTCTAATTGTCGGAGTGGTGGCACATCCATTGTTTTCAAACGTCCCACCACTCCGATCATTTCTGTTTCCATTGTCGGAGTGGCGTTATTTTATTTTTTTCAAACGTCATTCCAACCGCCATTCCAACATGTCATTAATATAAATTTCATTTCTATAATCGTTGTTCTTTCAATAATTAATGTGATTATTTCTTAGTTTCATGCACTTTAGTGTCCTACACTGACATTCGTCATTGGGGATAGTCGCCGACCCTCATTTGCTGTGGATCTGTGGCCCATGACATGAGGCCCTTCTCCAGTCTCTCCCAAAATCCCCACTGACCCAATTCACTCTGGCCTTTACGATTCTGTTCCTAAATGTTGGGACTGATGGACACTGAAGTCTGGGGGTTATTTGAACGAACAAAGTGGTTTATCAGTTTCACCTGACCGGCTGTTTTGATCATCTCTGAGGTTGGGGGTTATGTTTAACAGTCTATGTTTAACAGATTTGCCTTCTATGGGCAAAAGCTGTTGGTTTATTTTTTTAGCCTTTTAGTGAGATCAGAGAGTGTTGAGAAGGACAGTAATAAAATATATTTGGTAAGATGGATATAAGAAGAGAGACCCGCAGTGAATTCAACCCGGTCCACTTGACATCGGGTAGGTGCATGACAGTGATAGGCCTACGGTAAAACTTCAATAGCCAAGGCTTTTATTTGTTTCAATTACTGAACTTTCGAACAAAACTCTTGCTCAGCAAAGATGGGAAATACTATAACATTTATTATTTAAACCAGTATAAATATTCCTACCGTACGTAGGCCTATACACATTACCAGTCTATCGAATAACGCCTACACACACACACACACACACACACTCACACACACACACACACACACACACGGTAGCGGTAATCGGAAGAGTCTGAAGAATTCCCGGTGGGCCGTTAACGTTTCGGGGCTGTCAGGCTGATTACTGCGAGATAATAATATTGCGTTTATAATAGTTACTTGCAGCGCCGTCCAGCAGCCTGAGCTATGCGCATGCAACCTCTCACTCACTCAACAGACGCGACACTCACAAACTGTCAACGTCGCAACCAAGTCGATTTTGTCTAGAGGGGAGTAACTGACCGGCCCCTCCTGAAGTGTTACAGCCCAGGTGGGCCTTAAACTGTGATTGGTCAGAAACACGTAACAGCTAATGACAACATTGAACTCTTGTGCAGGCTCGAACAGAGTGACACACAAACACACCCACACTTTTAAGGAGTTTTTCACCCGCACCGTATCCTTGCTTGCCCCAACAAGTTTGTGCGGCGTGCTTGTTGTTTTGTTTCCGGTGTAGCTAGATCCGGTATGGTGTTGTAGTTTTTCTAACCTGACTAGTTGTTGCTAGACAGCAGGTGAAAAAACTATGTTTGCCAAGCCAAAAGAGCGTTAATCACGCGATAAAAAATCTGTTAATAACGCGTTAAACTGACAGCACTAGTTTATTTTTATTGCTCCCCTTCGAGAATTTGTGTGGAAAGGAGTGGCTATATTCTCACCTTTCTCCTTTGTAAAGCGCATTGTATTGCCTTTTGGCCGATATAAAGTTAACCCAGGTTAGCCCATTCCTTGATTCGTTCTGCCGCGTCACTCCAAACAATTCATTTTGTTCCACTGTTCTTCCAATCCACTCCAATAGTGGTCCTGCATTGAGTTTAAATCCAACTCTAACAAATAAATTGTCCAGTTTTAAGTTTCATAGAATATTTAAACATTCCCAGTCTTTGAAACCTTTCATACCGGGCATGTTAAATAAGTGCACCCCTCGCCACTTGTAAAATGCAGTCGTTAATTGATGGAAAATTATTATTGCACCTTAAGGATTACTGTCCTGTTTTTCTTATAATAATTCCTCATTAAAAAAGGCCATTCAAGCAGCAAGTTTTTCCTCATGTTTTTGAGAATATACTGTAAGGGTGAAAGATGCCTGCAGCTGCTACAAGTGTGGACTGAATGGACGGCAATAAAGCGTTAAAGCAACAATGGGGAAAGGCTGTCCCCTCAATGCTAATGTAAACCCTGTTTGGATAAGAATTCAAAATTGGATATGAAGATGAAATCTGATGCATAGTTTCAGTGTTAAAACTGATAAAACAATTGCTGTCTGTGGTTCTATATGGGCTGTGTCAATAATTTTGAAAAATAATAGTTTGCAGCAAAATTTTGAAAAAGACAACTATGAACTAGTTCATTTTTGGAACTGTGATCTTAGTTAAAAATGTGGAATTATTAACTATGAACTGAACTAGTTTAATCAAATCAATCAAATTTGTGAACTGAACTTTGAACTGGTTCATGTAGAAAGTGAACTTTCCCAACACTGGTGATACATCATTTTCATTGGGGATTATGATAAAAGAGGAAATCAGAGTGGAACTTTAGTTTCCAGGTTTAAAGGAATCGTAAATGACTGACCAAATGACCCACCAGGTTAAACAGCAAACTAACTGCTATTGCCTTGTTCCACAGCTATGTTCTCCTGCATGCATCCAGGAAGACCTTTAGCAACGTTAAGGTTAGCATCTCGGCTCAGTGGACTCCCTCCGTCCAGAACGACAGCCTCCCAGCCTTCTCACCCAGCCAGGTACCCCACACCTCTTCACCCTGAGAACTCTCACAGGAACACCTAGTTAATTTACTATTGAGTTATTTAGCGATGGTTGATTATGACGATAAATCGTTAGAGTAGATCCCTGCGATGACTTCATGTTGTCGTTTCTTTTCTCATGGGAGGTGTGGGAGGAGCATCGGTTGTTTGCTGATGAAGAGGAAGCCACGCTCTTTCTGGGAGCTCTGGACACCATCTTTCTCTTCTCCTATGCCATCGTGAGTAACCAGCTCCTAATATCTCTTTATTAATGTCAGAAGTATTTGGTATTGTTTACTTCATTGGTATCATCTTATTATCACACATTGATGTCAAAAATATTTCCTTGTGCCATCAGTATTATGTGGCTTTTATACTTTATGAAGCAACATTGTTCGAATAGCGGGGTCATTATACGCCCATTTGGGATCGGTGTGTCATCACTCTGGCATCCTTGGGCGGTCACTGTTTTACATGAGATAAATATGTAGGTTCTAAATCCGTTTTTTTCTTTTGATTGTAACTCAATTCAAAAACTCTTAGATTTGTCAGGAAAGTAAGCACAGCACAGTAATGTTTCAGATCCATTGTGCATATGACACCCTCTTTGCTTTTATATTGATTGCTGATTGAAGACGTATGAGCTTAGCTCGTGACTTGATGGCGCTTATGTGAGAGAGGGGTCTAGATGAAGACCTTTATCTCATGAGTCTAAAGTTAATGTAGCTTACGAAACCTCTGGAGGTTGTTCTAAACATGGTTGTCAACACCTCTCATACATTCCTGTCTGTTAAGGCCAAGAAGACGTGTCTTTGCTTTGTGATTTCACAAGATTTGATTGAATTTGAAGCAAGACTCTAAATGCTAAGACAACTAGTCATAATGGGCTCCGTATGACATCATGTGCATTTGTCATTCCTATTTGTTAGAGGGTCTGGACACTAGTGCTGCACGATTAATCGAATCGCAATCGCAATATCAGCCTTTGCGATTGTATAACTGCAGAAGGCTGCGATTTAATAAATAAAAAAAGAAAAAAAAAAATAATAATAATAATAATAATAATAATTTGTATTTTCTTACAGAACCCGTAAAGTGACATGGGGAAAAAAATGTAAACGTTTCTCGTGAGCACAAGAAAGTATCTGGTGCGCACAAGAAAGTATCTCGTTACTTTTAAAATGTAGTGTTTGCTAGTTACTCATTACTTCTCAAAAAAAAGTAATCCCTTACTTAACTTAGTTACCCTCTATGGAAAGTAACTTTTTACGTTACTCGTTACTTTTACGTTACTTTTATGGTGCTCGACTTTGGGCAGAATCCCATCTCATTTCCTAAATGTGTATTGGCCTACATAAAGTTCTACTATGGAGGACGTAACAGGTATTTCTTTTGTGCCCTTTATCATAAAAAATACCATAAAGAAGAAAACAACAATACAAACAATAATACCAAATAGCATAGCCTCGATGCATCTTATGGGCATGTAGGTGAACACAAAACACATTAATGCATAACTCTTACAACTCTTACATAACTCTGAAATTGATGCAAAGCTATAGTGCACATTGTATCAAATCAAGGCTAGGACAACATGATGAAAACCTCAAAATGGCTCATATGTCTCAAAACAAAACATGCCTCATCTAAATCGAACAGAAAAAGAGTAACTTCAAAATGGCTCAATGTTGATGGCTTTTGTAAATAAAATAAAATGTCTAAACAGCTTGGAGGCAAAGACATTTTAGCCAAAATAAAATCAAGCACAACTGAAAGCTCGACTAGCCTCAGAATTAACAGGCTATGTTCACTGAATATGCTGGCCCTTCTTCACAGTTTGATGGCAGATAGAAAAGAGGATATTAGGCATAGGCTAGAGCTATGTGTATAGCATAGTTGGCAGGTAACCTATTCCACATCAGCACAGAATGTGTGATTATACCTCATCAGGAGCAGTCTTTCAAAACGTTTATCTGAAAGTCTGTTTCTTCTGGGGGTTAGCACAAGACCTCCCAGGCTGAACAGCCTTTCCACAAGTGCACTGGATGGTGAGGCAGTGTTGTATTACATGAACACAGCTTTCACTCGGGCGAAACTGTGACTTCTAACTCTGAGCCTGATCTCATGTATTCAAGTACCTCTGAGTCTGCACTGAAGGGCATTGCGTCTTCCTCCTCCTCATCAAAAGAAAAAAAGTATTTCTCATTGACGTTGCTGTGCTCTCGGGTTTTCTTCTCAGCCTGCTCTGCAGCGTGGGGTATAGTGTGAGTGCGACACTCAGCAATGAGCAGCACACGCGCTGCTTCTTTCCTCGCCGCTCCCCCTAGCCATCAAGCTTTAAATTGCCTTGACGGCAACGTCAAGGCAACCAATAAAGCTTCCCTGCTCTCCAACACTGGTGCAAAACAAGTTACCGTTGGTTGCTCCGCCGCGCTTGCCATGATTACTGACAGCTCTCTGCAGGCTATTGCTAATACCAGCCTCAGTGTGGAATGAGCTCCCGCGACTATTGCGCAAGCGCGTAGCTGAGGCAGTGTCGCTGTCAAATCTGTCCCTGTGAAAAGTAAAGTTGTGCCCAACTGAAAAAGGAACTACGTTTCATTACCATATTTTCAGTAGTAACGCGTTACACTACTTTATACCCGAAAAAAGTAGTTATGTTACTGTAACGCGTTACACACAACACTGCTCGTAACGCGTTACACACAACACTGCTCGCGAGCATGATACTTTCTCGTGCGCACAAGATACTTTCTCGTGCGCATGAGAAATGTCATGTGTCTCATGTGTGCATGAGAAAGTATCTCGTGAACACGAGAAAGTATTGCACGTACATCACTGGCAGTGTGTGTGTGTGACGCCAGCGAGTGAGTGGACGAGCGAGGACAGTGAGCGATAGCGTGCGTGTCAGTTTAGTGAAGTAATGAACGAGTCCGGTTGTGTGTAAGAATACATTACCCAGCCTGTCAAGAATCGGTGGCCGCTTCATTCCAACCATATTCCGACCTATAAGCAGACCCACTGCCGGTCAAAGTAAAGGGTGTTGCCCCCGAGAGAGCATCGGCCCTGGAGGGAACGTCTCCCCTGTGCTCCTCTGTCTGGGAGCCGACAGCAGGAAAGGTGTTACACCATAACTAACCATATCTTCGTTGAAGGCAAGAGAAGTATACGTGCTCCAATAGTGCGAGATAAAATAAAGCACATTCATTTGAATGATTTTAGCTTGTGTGTGCCCGTGCCCGCGATAAATCACACCCAAGCTAAAATCATTCAAATTAATGTGCTTTATTTTTATCTCGCACTATTGGAGCACGTATACTCTCTTGCGCTCCGCCTCCAACTACGAGATGGTTAGTTACACATTTCCTGCTGTCGGCTCCCAGACCGAGGAGCACAGGGCCGACGCTCTCTCGGGGGCAACACCCTTCACTTTCACCGGCAGTGGGTCTGCTTATAGGTCGGAATATGGTCGGAATGAAGCTGCCACCGATTCTTGAAAGGCTGGGTTCTTTATTCCAAGTGCGTAAGTTTGGCCTCAGCTTTGGTAGGGACACTTCACAGACGTACCCAAAATCCCTAGACTGCATCATGCTGAATAATAAATACTTTATTAAAATAAAATCTAGATTCACATTTAAAGTAGCCTACTGCAAAAAAATCAGGTGAGTAGAAGTTAGGAACTTCTGAAGTGAATAACGTGGAGGCAGGTCAGAAGTGGGTGTGTGCTCCAGAGGTTCACGTAAATATTTAATCGGTGCTCGTCACGCGAGGTATACGAACCGAGGGGCTGCTCGCCGCGCGCTCCCCCCCCAAATCGGTGTGTCTTCACGGCAGTGGCCGCCAAGTTTGGCAAGAGTTTGCCAAAAAATATTATGTTAAATGCATTATGTAAAATATATTTCCGTTATATTAAATAATACATCTAAATATTGTTAGGGACAATCCTTTCTTTCCCAAAGTTGTTCGGGACATGTAGGCTACCTCCGTTCCTATGCAAAATAACGCCCTTGCTTTATTCTTACACACAACCGGACTCGTTTATTACTTCACTAAACTGACACACACGCTCGCTCGTCCACTCACTTGCTGACGTCACACACACACACACACACACACACACACACACACACACACACACACACACACACACACACACACATACTGCCAGTGATATGCGTACGATACTTTCTCGTGCTCACAAGATACTTTCTCCTGCGCACAACATATTTTCTCCTGTGCACAAGATACTTTCTCGTGCGCACCAGATACTTTCTCATGTGCACCAGATACTTTCTCGTGCGCACCAGATACTTTCTCGTGAGCACCAGATACTTTCTCGTGCTCACGAGAAACGTACATTTTTTGTGTCCCGTATTTTCTTATTCATTCTATTTATTTTATTTTATTGTACTATTGAGAAAACCTAACAAGTTTGCACTGCAAAAATGCCTTTATTTTGAAAAATATATATATTTTTATTTATTTAACTTTGTAAAATATTGTTATTTTGAAAACAGTACTGTACACATTTTTTAGTTTTTGTATTTGTAATGCTAGTTTAGGTTTGTATGTTTGAGTTGAGAAATAAACATTTTAAAATTATCAGTAATCTGTGTGCATTTTCCTTGATAACCAAGCAAGTAGACTCATGACACCATTTGTTTATTATATCGCAATCGCAATATTGTCCACAATAATCGCAATATGACTTTTTCACCAAATCGTGCCGCACTACTGGACACTCCAGACAGGCTCATACTGTAAACCTCGAATCAACACAGCCTTTCACTTTCTAATTGTAATAATGAGAAGTCTCACTCATTTCATGATGTGAGTGGAAAAACTGCAAAAAGGCCATTTCACTTATCTAACAGCGGGCGACCGTACAACACTGCAGTCTTTCATACCTAGCCCTTGTGTGGCTAGCTCTGTGATAACTGTTCACCTATAGCATACAGCAGTGATGTGCGGTGGGTTCAGTGGCTGGGTAGGCACTGAATAAACAAACATTTGTGGCATGAAACTAATTTAATAGCTTTTTCTCCACCTGAACCAATCAACCTTTCTAAACTACAATTACAATTAGGGCATTTAGCAGACGCCTTTATCCAAAGCGACTTACATCGGTTAATACACACATTGTCACACCGACGGCAGAGTCAACCATGCAAGGCGACAGCCAGCTTGTCAGGAGCAGTTAGGGTTAAGTGTCTTGCTCAGGGACACATCAACACTCAGCTAGGAGGAGCTGGGGATCGAACTAGCAATCTTTCGGTTACAAGACAACTGCTCTGACTCCTGAGCTAAGCCGACCCCAAACTAGAGGAATTGGCAGACTGGAAACAAAGATTTATACTTAATTGTACTGCTACAAAGCTAGAAGAGATGCAACAAATCCCATTGAGTGAATTATTCAAAGGGACCTGATGACAATGACAAGTCTATGGAGGCATTTTCTAGTAAAGGATTTTCAGTCACCAGTTAATTTTGATTTTGGTTAACAACAAACAAGAACACACAAGGTTAAAGTAGACGGGTACTCGTCAAGCTAACCACAATCTCTGAATTCATCAGCTATTGATTTACCTCAAAGATAAAGGATATCTGGGAAAAGATGTTCCCATGTGCCGGTCATTGTTTTTTTTGTTGGCGTGTGTTTAAGGCCCAGATAACATTTTGGCTAATTTCTATAAATATATTTCTAAATTGCTAAAAAGTCTTATGTCATCAGACGATAACATATGGATTTTTAGATTGTAGACCTGCATGCAGCCAATGTTAAACGTGATTGGTTGATATTAATCTGACAACAAAAAACAGAAACCATAGGGACTCCGATATCTTCTCTTGTTAACAGATTAATTCATATGCAGATATAAGAGAGATTGCACAAACCATGAACTATTACAAAAAACATGGAAACAAAAATATTTTTGTAAATACACATCGTATGATGCATCACATTGAAGCTGGTTATATAATGAACTAGGGCAAAAGTAAAGCTTTCGCCCCTGAAAAGCCATGCATTGTTGTTGAGCGACTTAAGTAGGTTTGTTTGCTGTCGATTAGTGGCTGGCGTATGGCTGGTATGTGAATTCGTCCTACGTTCGACAAGTCTTACAATAATGCCCGCCAGGAATGTACCAAAGACTTGAAAACTGATGGCAGCATGGCTCTGATGTGGTGCTGTAAATATATCAGAGTCCGAGAGGTTTCAGCATCTCGGTATAATACCACATTTCCATTGCAACATCGCTAATTATAACGCTCATACACACGGTACTCTTTAAGTATATTTTTATGTTATAATTCACAATTCTCCAAGCACCTTGTGTTGCCAGATATGAAAATAATTGGCACATAAACACAGTGTTCACTACCTTAAACCCTTGTCCTTTCCAAAAAAATGTATGGGTTCCAAACAATTAATTTATATATACGTATAAATAAGTGTAGCACTGGTCGCAATAAATAAGGTGCACTCTTTGCTTGTGTTCCTTCAGTGCCCTGAACCTGGCAACCCGGTCTGCTTCTAGTCTTGGGAGGAGAGGAGATAACTATCTCCAATGTTTTGAATTTGGACTGCAGTTCCTATTTGAAAATATCTGTGCCGATGTTGCAAATTGTTTCTTTAACCCATTTGTACCTGCTGCTGTGCGGCGCAACATTGTATCTAGTAGATACAATGATGCTCCGCGCAGCCGGTACAAATGGGTCAAGACCGGATTGCGCATCAATGCGTGTTTACCATTAAAGGTAAACACGCACAGATGCGTGATCCGGTCTGAATGGGTTAAACATTCTGTGTCAAACGCTTGATAATGTGACATAGTTGTGTTGTTGTTCTTCACTGCCTCCTGTACTCTCATTTCCCAGTGCTCTCATTTTCCACTTGTCCCCACATCACCTGGTCAGGTTCCTTTGTTACAGGCATTATTTATGTCCTGGTGATCTCTTTGTGATATCTAGAAACCCCTATTTTACCACCACTGTGAAATCAAGCTTTTTGAAAGAGTTTCCACCTGGATGAATGATGGAGCCACTCCAACCTCCTAGTTGCTACAGTCAACTGGGTATGCTGGTCAGCCTCTCTATCCACTGTGCAACTGGGTGATCACTGCCACTGAAGAAAATGCATGTGGTTGCATGAGCCAACTCAGAACTCGTGTGCGCAATATTCCGCATGCTAATATGCTAATCGTAGCAATTTGAAATTATCCCGGACGTAATGCTTTTAAATATCCAAACAAAACTTTCTACATTATCTAATGTCCTTCATGGGTCCACCGACCTCCATTATAGGTCGCTGGGGTTCTGTGAATCAGCCATGTGATTGTTTGACCAATGGTGGCTCGTTTGAATAATCATATTTGCGCATAAATTGGCCATAACAATTTTTTTACAGAATCTAAATAAAAATAATATCATTGGGTCGGCATTATTAGGGAGTATGTGGACCAACTGTTTTCCAAAACTTCAAGGTTACAGCGAAAATCTCTATTGACAGACCTTATTTGAGGCAAAAGGATTCGGCAGGTCAAAAGAGGCCCAAATTTACTTTTGGAGTCAGTGGAGTCGACCCCTCAAGGCAACACTCAGCCCGTCAGGAGCAGTTCGGTGTCTTGCTCAGGGACTCCTCGACACTCAGCTAGGAAGAACCGGAGATCAAACTAGCAACCTTCCGGTTACCAGTCAACCCACTCTACCTCCTAAGCTACCTGCTGTCCTAGATACCAAGTTTCTGAATTCTTTATAAAGGGGGGCCAGGGTGCTGGGCGTTTAGGTTTGTTATAGCTCCTCTTGTGGTCCCAGCGATTCCCGACTTTTTATTTTCAGATATAGTCTTCAAATTTAGCATGGGTATACTATTGAATCTCCTCTTAATAACCATATTCAAAAGCTGAGCCTACGTGTTTTGGATGCAATGTTAGAGCTGTTTAAACGTGTTGTAGAGCTGTTAAAGTATGGATGTATTTCACTTTAAAATGTATATCTCTGTCGTCTTTCGCCTTATTGCTATGATTTTACACCATATAGTCCCACAGTCACCTGGTACATGTGTGCCGAGTTTGCAGCTTTTACCATCTCCTGCAGCAAATATGAATGAATGAATGAATGAATTATCTTTACTTGTCAAAGTACAGGTACAGGTATGGGTACAGCGAAATTTGGGAGAGCTCCCCCCGGTGCTTAAAAAAGAGAGGACAAGGAACATACATTAACAATATATACAGTTTGTTAAAAAAAAATATATATATACACATCTTGTATAAATATAACTAAAACTGAGTTAAAAATATGTTCGAGTGTGGGTGTTTGGTCAAGTTATTCACTGCGCTATATCCGAATGGTCTGACTGTATGGGTTGAGGTTTGGAAGTTGTTCATCATAAGGAATTATTAGGGTTCGTAGGACCCCTAATAATAATAATAATAATAATAATAATAATACTAACGAAAACAATAGGGTTCTTACGGATTTCGTAGGACCCCTAAAAGTAATAACACACGATTAGTGTGATTGCTTTGCAACAGCACTAATAATAAGAAACATTGATGACAATATTGTGGCTTTCTTTGCAACCACACTAAACACTTAAATTCACTATAGCACCTGGTAGGAAAAAAGAGGCCCTTTAAATGACAACCAGTTGATGGTCTAGTGTTAGCCTAACCCTCCTGTTCTCCCCCGCTGGGTGCAGGGTCTGTACGTCAGTGGCGTGATCGGCGACCGCATGAACTTACGCTACGTCCTTTGCTTTGGCCTCTGCGGCTCGGCCACTGTGGTGAGTTACCTTGTAAACCCAAGTGTCGAATCTCAATCCTGATAAATCGACGATGTATGGCGGTGCCAGTGTGAGGGCTCTGATTGAAGATAATGGTTTAGAATGGGAAGAACATTGTGTGTGGGTGGATGGTGTGCCAAGTGTCCGACCTCCTCTGGTCTCTCACACGTTTTTAAATTGCTTAAATCATTAAGGAGTTGAAAAAATAAACCATTTTGTGTTGATGCATGTTTGTGTGTATGTAGCTCTGATCAGTTGTTTGTATCAATGGTTTTATGTATCTGTGTGTGTGCATGTATCTCTCATCGTGTGTATTTGTTAATGGACAGGAGTTTGTGTTTGGGACGTTAACTGAGTGGCTCCACCTGTACAACGTGTACCTGTACTGCGGGCTGTGGGTCCTGAACGGCCTGCTGCAGTCCGCCGTGTGGCCATGCGTGGTCGCTATCATGGGCAACTGGTTCGGGAAGTCCGGGTAAGTAACACACAAACCCACACAAAGTACAAATGTACAAGGAATTGATCGTGCTTGTTGGCCGAAACAAATATTATATACAACAAAAGTTGTATATATGTTCTGTACAAATAAAGCTGTGTGTATTAATGTGGTATATTAATGTATTTAAATCCCCTTTCTGCGTGTTTTCCAGGCGAGGTTTTGTGTTCGGCCTGTGGAGTGCGTGTGCTTCGGTAGGGAACATCTTGGGAGCCTTCCTTGCCTCCAGTGTCCTCAAGTATGGGTACGAGGTCAGTCACAACATTTACTTAGTATTTTTCCTAGCATACAGTAACAGATGTTAGTCTGCCTGAGCACCATGAAAAATAAAACCATGGACCAACAAATGGATGAATATTCCTTGATTGTAGATCTTTGAATGTAGTAATATACAAATATTAGATGTCTTGTGGAAAGCATTGTAAACATGGTGTGATTGCATCAAGTTCTTCCTGTTGGGTCTTATTGACTTCCTTTATTCTCATTATGCATAATGAGCTCTTCTGTTTATAACCTTTTGTTAATTTTTTATTTGTTGTATTATTCGTGTTTATTCGTGTTTTTCATTAAAGGTCCCATGACATGCCACCAGGTGTGAGTGTGATTAGCCGTCATAACAGCCAGATTTTCAAAACGGCTTGTAAAGGCTAATCATACACACACCTGATGGCATGTCATGGTACCTTTAATATAACTGTAACTATTACCTTCACCTATGATCCCAAAACATGTATTTAATGACATTTAAGTCAATATTAAATATATAAATAATTAGATAAATAATCAATTAAATCAAGATAGTTTGATAAATAAATGTGTTTCTTTTAAAGGGTGTTTTCCAAAAGGACTACTGATTGTATAATTACACATTTATTTATTTATTTGAGGGGAATTTGTGTTTCTTAATGCCACATTTATTTCATAATGCCGCGTTTATTTCCAATGTCTTTTTCATTTCAATTTGCTTTGGATTACAGCCTTTTTATTTATTTATTTAACAATATTGTGATTTATATATTTAACTTAACTTAAATGGCATTCCTTAAATTTCCAATTTGGAATTAATAAAGTACATCTTCTATTATCTTTAGTACGCCTTCTTGGTGACGTCTGTGGTGCAGTTTGCCGGTGGGGTTGTGGTGTTCTTCGGTCTTCTGACCTCCCCAAAAGAAGTTGGTAAGCACATGCTAAATGCTACCTATAGCTAATTACACTTGGCTTCTATAGTTCATAGGTACTGTAGCTTAATGAATATATACCTACTGTAGCTAAAAGCTACTGTAGATAATTACAGATATAGCTACTGTAGCAATACCAAGTTAAACATAACTACTGTAACTCGTAGCTCATAGCACTTATAGGTACTAAGCTACTGCAGCGCAAAGCTAATTAAACTTACAGCACCTAGCTATCACATACAACTAATATAGTTAATAGATGTGTGTGTGTGTGTGTGTGTGTGTGTGTGTGTGTGTTCAGGGCTATGTCAGGAGTCAGAGACAGGTCTGGGGCCTGCAGTGGAAAGTGATTCTGAGAGCCAGCGGCCCCTGATGAGTGATGAGGAAGAGGATGAAGGGTGTGATGGAGGCTACTACTCTGTGGAACAGTCGGAGGGGCCGCAGGAAGAGCTGCCCCAGCCAATCAGCTTCCTCCAGGCCTTCCTGCTTCCTGGCGTGCTGCCCGTAAGCTAGCACTCTATCCTACTGTTAGCATTAGCTAACTAGCTAGCTAGCGCTACCTTTTGGCCTGTGATGCAATACCCAGGCTTCTCTTAAGGTTAGCATTAGCTCAATTGTTGGTTGACTAGCTAGTTAGCTACAGATAGCTAATTGGTTAACTAGTTGTTGCTGTAGCTGTGTTGTTAGTATCTTGTTATATGTTGCAGTACTCTCTGGCCATGCCTCCTATCGGAATTAAGGTAATAGCTAACTTACTTGTTTATGTTTACCACTTGGCTAACTAGCTGTTGTTGACTTTGTGTCTCAGTACTCCTTGGCCTATGCCTGCCTGAAGCTGGTGAACTACTCCTTCTTCTTCTGGCTCCCTTTCTACCTCAGTAGTAACTACGGCTGGAAGGAGGCACAAGCCGACCGCCTGTCCATCTGGTACGACGTGGGAGGCATCGTCGGTGAGTCAGCGCTAGGAAGCACCTCCACTAGCATCTCTGTCAGCTCGCATCTATGTTGCATTCTACAGAGAAAGTTTAACTAAACTTGTGGGTTTAAATATGGACTGACAAACTGAGTTAATAAACGGGTATAACAGCTGATAGTGGACTGTTTCTGTCAGTCTTGCCTGTCTCTCAATCTCTCTCTCTCTGTCGTTCTATCAGGAGGCACAGTGCAGGGTCTTGTCTCAGACTTCCTAGGGAAGAGAGCTCCGGTGTTGGCTGTCAGTCTTCTGTTGGCCATGGGAGCCCTGGTCGGCTACAGCCGTGAGTACCTCTACCTCTGTACTAACCCTTGACCTACTAACCCTAACTCTGGACCTACTAACCCTGGACCTACTAAACCTCTACCTCTATAGCAGGGCTATTCAATTAATTTGGAATTGGGGCCAGTTCATGAAACTGAGGCAAAATAAGGGGCCGGAGAATATGAGTAATTATGGTAACAAAGAAATTACAACAACATACTGAAGGAGTCAATATAATCTATTTTGTAAATGCAGAACAACATATGAACATTGTGATGCAGTAAGACACATAGGCCCAAGGCAATGTTACATTCAAATGGCAATACAATGTTGAAAAATCCGAGACACAGACAATTAGAGAAATGCAATTAACTAACAGAAAACATCCACTTAATAGCACATAACTGTACCAACTTTACAGCTCGTTATCCTCAATTGACAATGAGGAGATAATTTTCAGTGTTACAAGTAAAGAGGGAAATAATTCTCAGAAAAATCAAACTGTCCCCCTTCTCCACTGGCTAAAAACAGAAATGCAGCTAAATGGTAACTGAATCCAACTCACACTTTTTTCCTTCTAAAAAAATAAAATAGACTGCCCCATAAATCCACGCATGGACTACTACTGTACTCACTTCTTTCCATTTTGAACATAAATCAGACACCTTAACAATCAGTCTAGTTCAGCCATATCACAGGTATTTAAGATTGCACTCATTTGAGTTACAGGCAACATCAAATGTATATCCACCAACAACAATAAAACCAAAGTGCATAGTATGGTACAGAATAGAACTATAACAACATAACAGTGCATGGCACTTTATCAAGGCAAAACATTTCAAACTGCATTCAACAATAATACCACATCAAGAAAAATATTAAGAGCATAATATGGGGTGAATAACATGTTAATTGCATCATACTGTTCAAAAATCAATCCTCATTTCTTGCTTGACTAACATGCCTGTTATCTTGCATGTAGTTTGCCAACATTTGCCATCTAATGAGAAAAATGGCATTTTTTTGACTTGGCAAGAGCAGTGAAGTCAGGTGTACATGTTGTCAGGGCAATGCGCAAGCACTGTTGCAGATGCTGGTCAGTGAGGGATATGCGATTGTGAGTTTTAATGGCATTCATGTGTGAGTGATGACTCACAAGTGTATGTTGAGCCAAACATTGTCAGAAGAAAAAGTGCAAGACCCCTTGAATGTGGAAATTTCTCTCGGCTGACCTCATGGGTCCAGAATTTTTCAAAACCTGCCTGCTGCAATGACTGTCGCAAGTCATCTGACGACTGAATGTCAATGAGTTCCAGTTGTAAAGACCCCTCATCCAATGACGATACCAGCTCCTTTCCTTTCAATGCGAAGTCTGCCTCAACATTCACACAGAAAGGGTCCTTCACAAATCTAATCACTTCACTGGAGATGCTGAAATCCTCAAACCTAGTGGCAAAATTGTTTTTCAATGAGTCAATAAACCCTGACATCACCTCGGTAATTTGCAGGCCAGATTTTTTCAATGTGGGGAAGTGGAGCATCTTGTCATGACAAAGATCAGCAGAGAAGAGTGAGAGCTTTCTTTGAAAAGCATGAAGTTTCTCCACAAGTTCTGCGACTGTTTTATCTCTGCCCTGCAACTCCATGTTGAGTTGGTTCAAATGATGGAAAACGTCGCTCAAAAAGCAAACAGCGGCATTAAACTCATCATTTTCCATCAGAGACAGAAACTTGCCAGCTTTTTTAAATTTTGAAGATCGGAGAAACACCAGAATCTCCTCTCTTAGTTCACAAAAACGTTTCAAAGCGTTTCCTTTGCTAAGCCATCTAATGTCATTGTGAATGAGCAAATCATTATATTCAGCAGACATGTCAGTCAACAGCTTGCGGAAAAGGCGGTGCTGTAAACTGGAGGTACAACGGATGAAGTTTATAATTCCCATGACGGAGTCCATATTCTCTTTTAACTGACCACTGAGCCTGGCACACAGGACGCTTTGGTGGATGAGGCAATGTAGCGATCTCACCTGCGGAGCCGCTGCTGCCATCCTCCCGGTGAGCCCCTGATCCCTGCCCACCATCGAGGGCGCACCATCCGTCACCAACATGTTGACGCAAGCCATATCCAAGTTATTCTCCTCAAAGAATGAAGCAATTTTGGTGAACAGAATCTCACCAGTAGTGTGCCCCTCCATGGGAATTAGTCCAAGCAGATCCTCACGAAAACATTCCCCATCAAAAAACCGCACATAGAGGCACAGCTGTGCAACATCACTGTTATCAGTCGACTCATCCACGGCCAAAGACATCACCTCTGCCCTCCTCAGCTTGTCCAAAAGCGTCTCGAAAACGTCCGATGCAAGGGACTCAACTCTCCTCATATTTGACGTGTCAGAAATTGGAATTTGTTTGATCGAATCGATAATGTTTTTTCGTGTGTTCTCATTAGTTACCACCTCCTCAATGGATGCCAGCATACACTCCTTGACCGTCTCTGAGTCTGTAAACAGCTTTTTCTTTTTGGCCAATATCCATGCCACTCGTAATGATGCCGCAGTTGCTCTCTCTTGATCCGTACAGGCCCGAAACAAAATGCGACGTCTTTGCTCATAACAAGATGTAAGGCCCGTTATCTTCTGCCTCCGAGCAGCAGAGCCCGGTGGGAAAATAGCATCAAAATTAGCATGGGTTGTCTTGAGATGCCTTCTCAAATTATATTCTTTGCACACGGCGAGGCACTCGTTACAGATTAAGCACACAGGATTCGCATCAATGGCAATAAACGCGTATTTCTCTGTCCATTCATTGTTGAACTGCCTGTTCTCTGAGTCAACTTTCTTTTTTTTTTAAGGTAGAGAGAGACATTTTTAAATCAAACTTCGTGCTTGGCTTGAAAGAAAGTCAGAGTGGTCAGAGCGCAGCAAAAGAGCGCAGCACTAGAGCGCGAATGGGCCTCTTTGATTGGTCATGTGTGGTCCCCCAAAATATATGTCCGGCCGAAACAGATATTCTACGTGTTTTGCCACCGGCTTAATTGGGTGCATACTGCCTCCTACTGCACGAAAGAATGCAAAATTAACCATAGTATATATTTTTTTTTTTCTGATATTTTTTTTCATTACCCATATGTAATAACTACCCTTCACTCCAAGGGCCGGTACAAAATCCCTCAGGGGCCGGACCCGGCCCTGGGGCCGCCAATTGAATAGCCCTGCTCTATAGCATCGACCTACTTAACCTCCACCTCTATACCAACCCTGGACCTACTAACCCTAACCCTGGACCTACTAACTCTGGACCTACTAACCCTAACCCTGGACCTATTAATCCTCTACCTCTTCTAACCCTGGACCTACTAACCCTAACCCTGGACCTACTAAACCTCTATCCATACCTGCAAACTTGTCGCTTTTCGGCGACAATTGACGTTTTCTTCGTCAATTGGGCCATTCACGTGAATCACGTAAAACCGGAGAGTTTTTTTAGGAGGGGGGGGGGAAGGCTGCCCTTCATATGCATGCCATGCAGGCTAGAATTGCCAAACATTATTGGATGATTCTTATAATTGACATTTCTCTGGGCCAATCGGAATCTCAGCGCTTGCTTTAGAATCTTGAAGCACACAGCACCAACCGAGCTCACCTTTGAATGAGACGCCTGGCTACCTCGCGAGTCTGATGGAAACTCTTAACGTCAATTTGAAGTAGGGGTGTATGGTATTAACTGTATAGAAAGTACACCAGTGTGAATTTGCGCTACGGTATGGATTTTGACGTTAACGTGAGACCGGTGTGACCGGTAGACAGTGTTGTGTGTAACGCGTAACAAAGTAAGTCACGCGTTAATATAGTAACCTAACTACTTTTTCATGTAAAAAGTAAAGTTACGCGCAACTACTGAAAATATGGTAACGCAAACTAGTTCCTTTTTCAATTCGGCGCAACGCTACTTTTCTCAGGGACAGATTTGACAGCGATACTGCCTTCTCAAGGTGCGTTCACACCAAACATGAAGGGGCAACACGACTCCATACAAAGTCAACGTAGAGATGCAAATCTTTCGCTAGAGAAAACCTGCGAAAAGTTTTGATTTGTCGCGCGACACTTTCGCCCTGCACGGGCGAGCGAGTTCACGAGGATTTGTAGCGTGACGAATTTGCTCGAGTTGGAATATTTCAACTTTGCTGCGACATTCGCGTGATGACAGACAATCAGCGTTCAACAGCGTGGCCACTGAGTGACATGTGTAACGTAACAGCCAATCAGCGTTCAACTGGCCAACCGTTCCCTGCAGTGCAGTCTGGGGTGAACCGCAGCAAATTCGCCTGCCAAAACTTGCACAGCAACAGTTTATGATTTGTCGCGTGACAAAACTTGGGCAACAACGCGAACGGGTGACAAGAGTGTCTTTTGGTGTGAACGCACCTTAAGGCAGTATGCTATTGCGCAAGCACGCAGGCGCGCAGCAAGGGCGCCTGCGTGCTTGCACAATAGTCCCTTCACAAGCTCTCATTCCACACCATACGAGACAGACGCTGGTAGCGTGAAGCTGTCTCTGCATATCAGACATTGCTTCCGCAGGCATTTTCCAAAGCCAGTCCTTACGACAAAATGCCAGCGGTGGAACGAGATAACAAACGCTGTCACTGTTTACCTGTGTAAGGACATGGTTCCCTTTCAAAATGTAAATAGAAAGGGCTTTAAAGAGATGGTCAAAACACTCGATCCCAGGTACGCGTTGCCTGCACGCGCACACTTCTGCCAAATTGAGATGACAAAACTATATGGCAAGGTCCACAAGCAAGTGGAGAAACAAATCCATACTATTAAACATTAGTGTTTTTCAGAGATGGAAGTAACTTGAGAAAAGGTTTTTAATTTTTTTATGCAGTTTTGCTGCCTAACCAGTATTTTACCCCTTCAGAAGTATTTATATTGAAATTAGAAGATAAAATTAACATACCGTGATATAATACCGTTACCGTCTATGCCAGCCCTAATTTGAAGGAACTATTTTATGTTAAATTCAAGGTAAGTCAAGCTTTTTGGAGCAAAAACAACAGCTATTTGTTTGCTTGATTAAATTAATGTTAGCTACCGCTTTTTTGATGTGAAATAATTTACAATAATATTGTATTTTTAGGACAGAGTCAACGTCGAGTACTGTACGAACATAGACCTTGCATAAAGTTAGTCATTTCTAACAACATAGGGCTATTTAGATAGATAATCTGGCAAGCATGTTGTCCTAGGCTAATACATCAACGGCAAATTTCTGTATAAATCTGTCATTTGAAAATTTTCCATTGTATTGTGTGCTACAACCTGTACCGTAATGAATATTCATATATTCACACTAAATCCTGCCCAGGGTAGCTCGGAATTCGAGTAGCCGTATATCTCGAAACAACGATCAGTCCTTGGACCGATGACCTGCTCACTGAGCACAATGTGGATCCTCCTGGGGATCACATGCTTTCTACCACCAAGATGTTGGCTACGGATGTCCTTTTCATGCACTGCGGCTAAATTATAACAGGTAGTCGCAAACTGTGCTAAATGATTGTATTAGGCTTAATACGTCAACTTGATTGCTAAATCCTGTGTGCAAATAATTCAGCTCATATCTCACAGTGTGTTGGAAAGGGGAGCAGGCCAGTGGAAGAAGTGCAGCAGTGTCACGAAATTATCTGCCGTATTAGTTATAATTATAATTGCAAGCAACCATGACGGGTTCCTACTGTATGACAGCTTTATGAATTCCTGATGGTGAACATTATTTGATGTAATGACACGTTTCACAGAATGGTTGGTTGAGCCCGCGACTCCATGGTCATGAGTCTGAGGCAATACCACTACACTACATGGATGTGTAGGCTTCCAAGGGCAGATCAGAATATATTCTTCCGTACGTGGAGGTATGGTCAGCTTGGGCCAGTATGGCAATATGACATTGGTATGCGTATGCCTTAAAAACTGGTTTACCGGAAGTTAACATATCGAAATAATCACCAACCATGTTTCTGAAGCATACTGTGTCAAAACCCACTGTCAAACAGACGTTTACAAAATGACGTTTGTACCACTTTAAGGCCTAGCCGGAATTGGAGCGAGGCCGTGATTCAGAAAGGCAACTTCAATCAAATGCTTTCAATTTTATTTTCAGATATAGACTTGAAATTTGGCATGGTTATACTATGGAGTCTCCTCTTAGTAGCCATATTTGATGGAACAAGTAAGATGCTAATATTTTGAGTGGCAACAAACGGAATTTGATTAAGAATAAAATAATAATAACAATTTGATAAATTCAGGTCCTCCCTCCATTGGGATTATCATTTTTAAAACAAAAGTTAATTCACAGCCTTTCAGTCCAGTGCCTGCGTCACACTGCTCTCGGATGGGGGTCAGTCCCATGCACCTTTCTCCTCTCACTTGTGAACATACCAAGATACTTGAACTACTCCACTATGGAAAGTCCCTTCCCCCTAACCTGACGAGTTCATCCTTTTATGAGAGAACTCGGCCTCAGACTTTAAGGTGCCAATCCGCATACCGACTGCTTCCCGCTCTGCGTAATTCCACTTCAGAGAGGGCTGAAGGCCTCATGCCACAAAACCAAAATGACAAAACCCTTTCAGCAATTCTGGGCAAATCTTCTCCAACTTTGTGCCATTACCCTACATGGATTGCAGCTACACATTGATTAGCCTAACACCTAACCTCGGCAAACTAGACAATGGGAACTCAATTGTGTGTATTTGTATGAAAATCAAAGCATATCTTATGCTGTAGGTATTCCATTAATGTCTGAAATTGAAGAGACAGATTTAGTCACTTTTCTATTTAATGGGTTCTGGTGACGAAGTGATCATCATCGCTATCTGTACATTGCTAGCATTATATATATCAAGCCATAACAATCACTCATAATAATAATAATCAATAGTCTGTACACACTTTCATTCATTCAGCGTTCCCCTGCCCTGGGGAAGGCTCTGTCCCCAAAACTGAGAGGGGGTGGAGAGAAGGCGGGCTGAAGTGGATGTGAGGGTCCAGGGGGTTGGAGGGGGAAGGAGGTCAGTGAGACATTGGGGAGCCAGCTGGGGAAGGGCTGTGTAGGTGAGGACCAGGATCTTGAAGTTGATTCTGTGAGGAACAGGAGCCAGTTGAGGTCCTTTAGGACAGGGGTGGATGGGCGGAGGCATTCTGGACCAGTTGGGAGTGATTAAATTGGCACTGATGCCATAGAGGAGTGAGTTTATACGCTTCTACGCATTCACTTCCTCTATTTATGTCAGAGGATTGTGCCAGGGTCGACCATCTCATTTAATGGAGGTTTTTTTTTAACTTGTTCTTAAAATACCTATTATATGTGCCTAAAATACTTTAATGGTAATTATGTTCTAGGATTATAATACACCCAATTTATGTATTTTGGCTGGTTAAACTCAGGATGTGGCGGAATTGACTGAATTATGCTTATTATGATTATGCTGCTTATTTCCCGATAATGCCCACGTTCTATACATTATCCCACTAATTACACGGCTACTTCCAAAACAAAAAAAATAACTTCAAACAGTGTCGATCTCTTTCAATTTGTCAACGTCTCCATCATCCAAAACCTTCTGTTAATCGGAAACTCATCCATAGTGGTCTGGTAGTACATTTTTTTCCAGTAGGCTTCAGCTGACGACGCTCAGAAACCAAATATGCTGGGGTTGAAATTTACCTGACTACTTGTGGAGTGCTACAAAAGATGTGAATCAGAGGCAAGAAATTCACTTTCCTTGACAGCTGTCAATTATGCTTAGCAATGGTCAATTATGCAAAAATAATTGACCGCCGAACGTTGGGAAGGCCCATTCAAGTGGATGGAGCTTTCTACAGCATTAAGAAGAGCCGTGTAATAATTGATGTATAATTACTTGGTTTAGCTTCAAGGTGGAGCTAGCCAAATCGGTATCTCTATTTAAACCTTCATTGGGTTGGGTTAGGGAACTGATTGTTGGTGATGGTTAAATCACATTTGACTCGAGTCAAGGGTCAGGGCAGTTATGCCAATGTTGGCATATGAGCTTATTAGCTAGGTCATCCTTGACATCTATTCTTAATATGTTAGTTTTTGTCATCGTTCTTGATGCCAGAGCTGCTGCTTTTGTAAACAAATCTCTAAATACAACTTCAATGCCTGGCTTGAACCACACTTGGATCAAAAGACCCTTATAAGTACCCTTTTTTGTTATTTATTGTTGGGTGAAAAGTTGCAAATATTCAGAACTAATTTTTTCCGTGTGTCACTTCGGTCACTCATGTTTTATTGATAAAATGTAGGACTGAAATTAGTCAATATGTGAATAAAAAATACATTGCCATCCTATTTTTCAGCCTAAACACCCAAGGCTCTAGCCTATGTGCTCACACACACGTTCCAAGAATATCTGATACAGTTGAAAACAGTTCAAGCTTTCCACCTGTGTGTTACGCACATAGAGATGCATGTAGTAAGAGTGCACTGTGGTATCCTTACCCCAATAATGCAGCTTTTCAAGGTAAAATCTGATAATACTTCACATTTACCCTTCTTCTGTCCTCCTCCTCCTCCTACCGCCATCCTCCTCCCAGACTCCCCGGCTGACCAAGTGGTGAATGCTGCGCTGCTCGCTCTGACCGGCTTCTTCATCGGCGGTCCGTCCAACATGATCAGCTCGGCCATCTCTGCTGACCTCGGCCGTCAGGATGCCCTACGGGGGAGCCAGGAGGCACTGGCCACTGTGACCGGGATTGTGGACGGTACCGGGAGCATCGGCGCCGCCGGGGGGCAGGTGACTAACAAGCAAAGGGCTAGTAACCACTGTTTAGAGAGAGGAAGGGAGTCACCTCTAGGAGCAAGGAGAATGTTAACAAAGGCCTTCTTAATGGATTAATGTTAATGTACACAAGGTTTATATCATTTATATATACTTTTATATTATCATTATGATGATTATTTCCACGACAAGGCTTGTAACCACTTGTAACCGCCAGAAACTAACTGGTAACACCACTAGCAACAGGCTAGTAACCACTAGCAATGGTCCCACCGTTATTCCCTTTCTTTCAGTACCTCGTTTCCATGATCGAGAGCAGACTGGGCTGGATGTATGTCTTCTACTTTTTCATCGTCATGGTAACTAATATAAAGTCAACCTTTTTTTGAATGTAAAATAAATAATTTATACATATGCATGCTAGATATATACAATGACAATTTTAATAGCTTGGTTATGTATGGTACTCCGTTTCCAACCCTTAATAATAGCCTTTGTGTGTGGTGTGTTCCCCACAGACAGGAGGCAGCATCCTGTTCATTGCGCCGCTGATCTACAGGGAGACGCGGTCTATGTGGACAGATAGGCAGGGTCTCAACCAGCAGCTCTGAGCAGTGCACTGCTGACTAATGGCCTTACACCTTTAAGTCTGTTGAGTTTTTTTAGGGACTG
Organism: Pollachius pollachius; assembly: GCF_949987615.1. NCBI lineage: Eukaryota > Metazoa > Chordata > Actinopteri > Gadiformes > Gadidae > Pollachius > Pollachius pollachius. Next base: position 20,714,727 of record NC_136937.1, on the reverse strand, counting down.
TAGATCCAGAATGTGCTATGTGAATATTTTAAGTAAGTAGGGAATGTAAATATTCAATTATTTTCAAATTCTATTGTTACTATTTTTGAAATTCGATTTTTCTTGAGTGATGTTGAATGGCCTTTTGGTGTAACTCCTCGGTGTGGAGGTGACGGCGACCTGAATATTGTACATTGTATTTATTAATTGGATTTAATCACAATAGCATCCACATGGCATTATTCACATGAGATGTGTATGTATTTCAACTTTATATATTTGCATAGTAAATTAAGAGCACGTATCGTCAGGTTCCTCACTGAAAAAATATAAATCACAGAACACGCACATATCTTTGCCTTACCTGCAGAGATCTTGGCACACACAGACAGAGAACTGGTGATCTGCTGGATCAGCTGTAAAGGATCTCTCAGATGGACACATTGCTGTAACTCCGTCAGGAGGGAAAAGGATTACAGGGGAACTGTTTTTATGTTCTGTGTAAATGATGTAGAAAGGAAAGGTGTGGCTTGTTATACATGAATTGCATCAGCAAATCAAGAGCACTTCTTCCCAGTCGGAGTAATATAGAATGTTCTAGAGTTTCTATCCACGGTGAAATGATATTCCATTACAAACTGATGACACCCGTCTCTTGTGATGTGATTGACCATTTTATACTTCATGGGTTTTTTTTGGATATATGTCCAAGTTGAATTGTGTAAATATTTTGATTTTGCATTTACATTTGTTTACATTTTTTTTGATATATACAATTGCAGTTTAAATAAATGCGATTCCTGTGCAGAATTTAAGCAAAATAATGTCCTTTACATTATTGGCATAAATGTAGACACAGATTATATTGGTCTGTTAACACACGTAAAATGGCCGTAGTACTGGGTACTTAACCCCATAAAAACATTCCAGGGTGCAGTACTTGGAAAGCTGAGTTTTGCTGTATTACACCACTAGGGCGTGGACTAGAGAAAACAATGCCTTCAAAGGCTTTATGAGAACCCCTGGTTAATTTACTAATAAAGAGATTTAAAGAACTTCGGGAAGGAGAATGAACATTGGCATAGCAGTATATACAGGGTGCGATTTGCCGGTGGGGATGGTGGGGATTATCCCCCCCTCTGGTTTACACGTCCTACCCTCTGCTGAATTATTTTTATCCTCGGTGGGGATAAAAATTATCCCCCCCACCCAAAGTATTTTCACCATTAGATCGTAATAATTAACAACCAAAATACACAGGGTCCGTCTTCATTTTGAAACATTTTAAAATGTTTCTCAAAATTATCCCCCCCTCTGGTTTTTTCACAAATCGCACCCTGAATATATATATATATATATATATATATATATATATATATATATATATAAAAAGACTCCCAAATCATATTTGTCCCATATTTATGAAGGAAGCTATTGAAACGTGGAGATTGTATTTATTTGCCTACTTTGTTGACAGTTTATGGCAATGGGGGTTAGGTCATAGCTCACAGGAAGCAGCACAGTTTTGGGGAAAAATGAACCAATGCTGAAGAACAGTTATTGTTAGACAGAGTCAGACAGCTCGGTCTAGTTATTGTAGTTTTAGTTGTAAAGCAAACCAGACTTTTGTAATGTTTCATATTAGTGTGGTTGCAAAGCAAGCCAAATTATTGTTATGTTTATCTTCATTAGTGTGGTTGCAAAGCAAGCCATACTAATGTTATTATGTTTCTTAATTTGTACTATTCTTCTGCATAATTGTGTGTATTTTTCTCCTCTAGTTTTTGAGGGATCACCACCTAACCCCTACCAAAAAAGTCGGGCATATATCAGTGCATTGCGTGTCCAATTTATTATACCAAACATATACTTTTTTTTAATTTAATCTATTATAAAGTGTGTATACTATTATTAAATTTTGAAAGTGATAAAAACGCTAGAATCAACCACTTCAGACGTAAATTCCTGAGATTTGCCATATTGAATGCACAAATGTTAACAGGAAGAAAAGAGGTTGTTAAGAGTTCCACTCTGACCACAGGGGGCGCTAGAACTCTGACCACAGTGGGTGCTATAACCCGTGGCCAAACCTAAGCGGCCACGCCCCCCGTACTGAAACATTATTCTGAAACTTGTATCTGGGCCTTGATTGACATGCTGAACCTCTTTGCCTCATGGACACATGAGATTCATCAGGATGGATATAGCTGTACCTGGAAAGTGTTCAATAAAATAATAAATTTATAATAAAAAAAAAAAAAATGCTTATCTAACAGGCAATAGCTATAAATATAGCTATGTAAGGGATAATGTATAGAACGCCGGTCATTATCAGGAAAATAAGCCCCGACCTGTTGCTTCGTTATTTTCAATAATGACCGGCAACGTTCTATACATTATCCCGCTTATTACACGGCTACTTGCCAAAACAAAAAAATAAGCATTCGTAGTGTTGAATAGCAGAGAAATAGTTCACCAAAGACGTTGACGTAGCTTAGCAACCGAGTACGCTGGGGTTGATAAGTTACTGGACTACTTGCGGAGTGTTACGAAAGACGGCAGAAATTCCACTTTCCTTGACAGCGGTCAATTATACTTAGCAACGGTGAATTATCAAATATAATTCACCGCCGGAAGTTGTGAAGGGCCCATGCAAGTGAGCAGAGCATTCCACGTCATTGAGAAGAGCCGTGTAATAAATATATATATTTTAGATAGCTATAGCTATATATATCCGTGAGGCCCCTAACCCTCCGTTAGACCTCTCCCCAGGCCCCTTACCCTCCGTTAGATCTCTCCCCTGGCACCTAACCCTCCGTGATGCACCACCCCTAAACCTGACCCTAATGTTCCTAGACAGCCTAACCGGCATTAGTCCTCGAAAAGCCATCCTTTACCAGAACCTTTCCAGCATCTGAAGAGAGAATAAGAATGTCAGTCCCGCTACTCGCCTTGTCCTCTGCCACTGTCAGTCAGACAAGAGGACATTAATAGCTTTTCTTTATAATAGATGAATGTGAATACAACATATTTCTTTGATCTCTACCAAGACACACAACTCAAGAATAAAACAAGACCTGGATGTGAATCCCTCTTACCTCTCCTTTCCCTCTCAATTGTTTAAACTTAACAGTGTTCCAAACTATAAATATATTGTTTATTTATACAAATAGAGATACTCCTTTCCTAGAAGATAAATAATACTAACCTTTACTGAAGGTTTCCTGAATTCCTAAAGAAATTGTACTACTCCATTACATGCTTTTTTGTGTGTATATTCGTATGCTTGTTTATATATGGTTACGTGTTTTTACATGTGCACCTATGTTTGTATGAATACGTACGCATGAATGAGTATGCATACGTATGTTTAGCTATGGGTACGTGTGTATACGTACTGTACATATGGGTATGTATGTTTGCTATGTATGTGTACGTATTTAAATGTATGCGTATGTTTATGTATACAAGTATTTATAATTATGTACGAGTATGTATGCATATCTATGTCTTTGTATTTATATGCATGTGTACATATGTTTATGTATGTTTGAGTATGTATATATATTGAACATCTCCCCCGGATGATACACCAACCTACCCTCCCCCTCCATCCTTGAGAGGCCTTTGATGCTGCCTTGACTGCTGAAGGGCCCGCCAAGTCCGTCGGCTGACATGGTGGTGGCAGGGCTATCTGGATGGGCTGGGTGGAAGGCCAATCATTTGGCCACAGTGCTTTTCGATAAAGCTGTATAGTTTAAGCCGTACATAAATGTGGAATGGCTTAAATCAAGTGAAAAGATGTGAACAGAGTTTAAATGGAGTAAACAATTAAACATGCACATCGTTAAATTATGTGAAATGGTTGGAAACAAATAAAGTGAAGAGTTAAACAAATAGCTAAAGAATACATTTAAGTGGCAAATGTATAATATATGTATGTATGTTTTAAATGTATGTATGTTTTATGTAGAACCAGCTATTCTACATAAAATGTAGAATAGCTCAGCTGTTCTGATAATGTTTGAATGTGTGTGTGTATGGTAGTTACTTGGAAAAGTGTGTATTTGACGTTATTCGTTGACATCTAGTTAATCGAGATAAGCTCAAAATTATGAAGCTTATACTTTTGTGCTTTGTGGAGTCACAGTTTTCATATGACATTATTTGTGCACAAATAATGACTTAAAAAATATCCTTTTTAAGAATTGTTCTTAGCATTTAGCTTCTACCGGAAGTATATCAGATATGTAAGAAGCAGCTAGCCTTTAGCCATAAAAACGGGGTCCACACACACGGCCGATATATATCCATCATATTTCCAATCGATAAATAATTTTGGCGCCAGTGAAACAAGAATTACCGTAACTGTTTAAGCTTAACATTGTTTCTAGTTTAAATATTGAAGTTGTTAGGCTCTGCAACGTCTGAAACCTAGTAATTTGCATAAAGTTCAGCCATCTTCCACTTTATTTGGTCACTCTGGTCGCTCACCTTTTGCCGCTGGTGGTGTTTGGCGCTTGTGACGCTTTGGTCACTCTTGCCCATAGAAAGTGAATGACTTCCGGTGATTTGGCAGCTCAATTCGCTTTTGGTGTGAACGCACAGTAACGCTCATGGCACAGTCCTCTGTCGCTTCGGCCTGCCCTGCAGCGGTATACTCTGCCTGCAGATGAGTAATTCCATCACTCCGCTCCTCTCGTTGGGAGCGGACATTAGAGGGGCAGTGTTGCTCGCCGCAGTTGGCGGCTTGGGTTTTTCCTAGACCTAGGAGAAGCTTTGTTGCTCTGCATCACCCTTTTTTCATAGATTCTATGAAATGGGGTTGAGTCAGAAGTTACAGAGTCGCTCATTCTCCTGATCATCGCTTTGCGTGTTCTTCTGAGAATTTAGGGTTATTTACAGAGCCGTTGTGTTTTGCACATCCTCGGCCTATTGAGCTAGGTTGGCGGACCCCGCTGCAGAGCCGGCTTGTCTCTTGAGACAAGCCCATTCTGGATCTTGCAACTTCAACAAATCAGTTGTTACCAGGAGTGTCGCTAGCAATTGAAAACATCCGGGTCTGTAGCCCAGAAGTTAGAATCCTTTTTAAACGGGGGTTTGGTGGTTTCTCTCCCGAGAAAAAAATTGAAAATCGGGCTGATGAACATGCAATTGTCACGTAGTTTGAGAAGTAAAGAAAAGACGAATCGTCATGTCTGACTCACGTCGGGGCAGGCCTACTGAGTAGGTTAATGTTTATGTTAAGGATAGGAATGTGCACCACATACACCAGCTGCCAAAATGAGACATTAGAAAAGCCTGTAGCCAAATAAACACTGTAATGCGCCTACCCGATGTCAAGTGGACCGGGTTGAATTCACTGCGGGTCTCCTGAATCTGTGAAAACTAGAGCAGCACTAAACAGCAATATCGACGTGATGGGCTTTGCATAGAGAATCAAATTTGCATACATTTTGCAACAAATGATTCTAAATTTGCCCATAAATGTACAAGTCAGAATTTTACGGTTTTCACTGGCTACAATATTGCATCTGTCAGTTGTCAAATTTGCTGAACAAAATGTTAAACTTCAATAATTGTTCATAGTCAACTTATATAGTTCATTTATTTAAGCTCTCAACCATACAGCTTTGCCACATCGGTGGGAAAACACGGCACACGAAAAGTACATCCATGGAATCAGCCGTTCAAAACCAGTCTGCATGAATCGCATAACAACTGGATGGCAGGGGATGCGGACAAGCAATACACCGCAGGGGGGAAACCGAGAGCCCCAGCTCGCCACATACGCCTGGGTGCTTTAAGCGTGGAACAAGCTGGATACGGAGCAGGTGAAAAACTCCTTAAATGTTTGTGTGTCACTGTTCGAGCCTGTATGAGAGTTCAATGATGTCATTAGCTGTTACGTCTTTCTTACCAATCGTAGTTCAAGGCCGAACTGGGCTGTTCCACTTCGGGAGGGGGCGCTCAGTTACTCCCCTCTAGACAAAATCGAATTGGTTGCGACGTTGACCCGGCGTCCCCCGAGACGTGAACGGCCCCCGGGGAATTCTCCCAACTCTCCCGATTACCACTCTGCGCGTGCGTGCTTGTGTGCAGGCGTTATTCGATTTCCTGGTAAACATGTACGGTAATATTCATACTTGTTTAAATAATGCATTTGATAGTATCTCCCATCGTTACTGAGCAAGAGTTTTGTTCGAAAGTTCAGTGATAGAAACAAATAAAATCCCGGGCTATTGACGTTTTACGGTACCACTGTCATGCACCTACCCAATGTCAAGTGGACCGGGTTGAATTCACTGCGGGTCTCTCTTATATCCATCTTACCAAAGATATTTTATTACTGTCCTTCTCAACACTCTCTGATCTCACTAAAAGGCTAGCAGCACGAAACAGCAATATCGACGAGATGCTCTATGCATAGAGAAGAAAGAATACCGACGTTGAATTTGCAACATTTTGCAACAAATTATTCTAAAGCTGCCCATATATGGATAGTCAGAATTTTGCGGTTTTCCCTCGCTACAATGTTGCATCTGTGGCTGCTGGTAATGCAACCACAAAGAAGTAAACTCTACGGGGCTATTTTCATCATTATGTTTTTTTTTTTTTTTTTTGACGGCATAACGATCCGGGGCTATTCCCAAAAGATCCGGGGCTATAGCCTCGAATGCCCAGGTCAAACAACTCGCCTGGTTGTTATGCAGAAAAATGCTCATCACCAGAGCGTTGCTCCGAAAGAGTGAGAGCTGTGTGAGAGGGGGCGCTTCGTTCACATCCCTGGATCTCAAGGATGTTTTTCTTCCCCGTTCCTATTCACAAGGCTCACTGAGATTTCAGTGATTTCCCTGTGTCGCCTTCATGAGCACAGCGTATGTCTGACAGCAACTGCAATCATCTGCTTACTCTCTGACCCCGCGCACCTCCTCATAGTGTGTGGAGGTTGTGCTGGTGCCACTCAGGTGTCAAGAGAAAAAATATTATTTTGTATCTCGACGACCTGCTTGTCCTGAGCCACTCAGAAGAAGCTGCCAGACGTGACACCATGGCTGTGATAACCATCGCTCTTCCTTGGGTTTAGCCTTCAACTGGGAACTGCTCATCGCGCCCCAGCGAGATGCAGTCCTTTGGCACTCTCACGCTTTCGCAGGAGCCGGACTGCACTGTCTATCATGCCTGTTGGGGCTGATGGCATATGCCCGCCCTGTGGTTCCCCTGTGTCTGCCACTTTTTGTGTAAACTACTAGAGTGGCTACCCAGAGGTTGGATCCCCAGGCGACATAAGCTCATGGTGCTCTCCGTACCGGCTGTGTTGCCAGACCAGGAATATTGGGGAAGCCCCCTTGCACGTCTCAAGGGGATTCCCTTTGAGTAACGTCTTACGGGGTGGTCTTAAGGGACACCTCTTCGTGCATTGGGGAGGGACGTACCTCCCCCACTTGGTCAGAGGCGAGTGGCTGACACTCCCCATGGTGAATAAATGTGTTATTTTCCTTTTCCTCACCTGAGGGGTATTCTACGAATCTCTATCAGAGGGTTAGCGAGGTGTGTTTCACTCAAAGCCTGGGTTAGCTGTGACACAATATTCGCTGTCTTTTAGCGTCACTGTATCACCATGGTGACTTATGCTGTCAACCAAACCTGGTCGGTTATCAGCTAAATCTATCGGGTTAGATCGGCGTGCGCAGCTTCCTAGCCCCTCCTTTTATTATGTCGTCACCATTTGTGGGTGTTCCCGTGGACAGGGACGTCCCTAGGAATTCTGGGCCCCCTGACATAATTCAGTTATGGAGCCCCCCCCCCGCCCAACATATATACATTTTAAATGTTATATAGTCATTCACATTTATAATTCATTAAATATTGGGTAATACTGGGTCAAAATTGGTTAGTCATTATCATCATCAAGGATGCAGGTATGCAGAAAAGTGCATTGAAACTCTTGCTATGGACTAACCAGTCCCTCTTTACCTTTACCCTGCCATTTGGTGTCTTGGAATATTTAAGGTAATCAGGGAAAGGCTTTCCCTCTCCATCGTTGGGCATCTCCTCATCTTCCCTAACAGCAATCTTTCTGAAAATACTTGCCCTGTCATTGTCAGTCAATCTTGCTGGCCACAAACCTAGGTCAACAGAAAGCAGCTGATCTGGGTCTGAGAGCAGTACATGTAGCTCATCTGCCTGTGGCTCACATCTGTCTGACATGTCCCTCATTTCAGCCTCACTTGGTTCCTCATCAGTGCTGCTTCTACTTAGACTGTCCTTCTCCCATTCTTCTATTTCAACCTCACTGGTTTCTTCTGTGGGTTCATCATGGCTTGAAGAGGGCCCTGACTCTAAGATACATCATATAATTCAGAATATGTCTCAACTAGAATTTCTGCGTGCAGGGTTCGTCGCCCAAATAATGCGCATTATGTGTAGCTTACAAAGTCCCAATTCTTATGTCATATGGCATACTTATTCACTAAATGTTATGGAATTATATTTTTGTGCTTATTTCAAGCTTAAACCCTGTTCTCAAGTCCGGGCTGGCACTGTCACACCAAAATTGTACCGGGGGCGAAAATTGTACCGCCTACGTAATCTGCCTTCGAAAATTCCAAACCTGCCTGGCAACAGACGATCGCGTCAAACGTTGCCTGACAACGGACGATAGCGTCGAACATGGCCTGGCAACGGATGATCGCGTCGAACAATGACGTAGGAAGGTTCATGAACATTCGCACTCATTCATTGAGCGTCACAAGACGAAATAACATTAAACAGATAACACATATTTTACAAATTACATTTATTAGCGTTGCTAACTTTATATTTGTATTGTATTTAATTGTTTAATCGTATTTAGCTAGTAAACTGAGTGTATTAACACAAGCTAGCTAGACTATGATACACTTTAAACACTCAGTTTACTAGCTAAATTCAATAAAATAGAGATATAAAGTTTAAAAAAAAAAGTGTTATCTGTATTATGTTATTTCATCTTTGGCAACATGAGCGCGAATGTTTTTTTAAACTGACAATCGCGTCGAACGATGACTGTAGCAGCCCTTGCAACTTTTTATTGCTGCATTCTTTTGTCGATATAGCACCGTGAAACTAGAAAAAGTAACACAAAATGGTTGCACTATTACACAAATATATTAACATCAGTGCAGTACAATTTCCAAGTTCACAAATTAAAGAAAGTTACACTAGTCTCTTAATATTAAGATAACATTCATGTGTGTGCAAACTGCATAAACATCTGTAAGACCTTTACAATATTGACTTGAATTCAAATATTATTCCAATACAGAAAATAAAAGAATGACAGAAAACATATTTCCGCACAACAAAGACAACTTAAACGTGTGCATTATTTGCTTCACGTACATAAAGACACCAAACTTATACATAATCACACTAAAAGCTTACAATAAACCATACCTCGCTCCGCTTGCCAAGAGTGAAAGACGAGGGAAAATCAATACAGTTTGCGTTCATGGGAAATTCATGGGTTAGCTTGCTTTACACACTATTCACGGAAATAAAACGGCATAGAAATACGACCGTGTAAGACACAACTATATAACTTACATACAAAATGTTTCAATATGAACCCAACATTTATATAACCAAAGTATAGGCTTTAAGACATATTAAACTTACGCTTTCGACGCGACCACGTGCGAGACACGCACCGCCGTGATTCCTGCTGTGCGCTTCTAAAAGGGTACCAGGCGAAACGTAAACAAAAGGTTCCGGGGCGCAATACAGGTAAACACACAATAGGTCCGTTACAATAACTTTATGTTTCGAACACGGTACAATTTTCGCCCCCGGTACAATTTTGGTGTGACAGCACCACATCTATGGGGGTAAAAGGAATGATGATGTACAGGCGAGATTTGAACTCTGGTTGCTGGCGTTCGGGACTTAAAGTAATCCACTACGCCGCTTTTCAGGTTGAAAACATATGCTATACATTTCTTACATAGGGTGTATTTAAAGTGAATTCCCTAAATTATAGAATAAAGCAGGTTGGACGTTGCTTTTGCATTTTGAAATCCTCATCACTCTATTGGGATTAATGGCGAACAATTCGGCATTTGGCATTATTTTTATTATTTTTTATTATTATTATTATTATTATTTTTTTTTATTTTTATTATGCATATTTGACAATATGCAGAATCTTCTCACTTACGAATTTACAGTATCGGCAGTTTTTTGCCAGCATGTGCAATACAATGTAAAGTTGTGTTGTTTGTTTTCAAGCTAGTTTGCTAAAGAGGCTTATGAAGCTAACAATAAGCAACAACCAGCCATTTTCATGACACAATCACAAAGACCAACGTGCAACTAGGAAGGCTGGTGTCCGAGGCATCTGGATCACACCATAAAAGTGACCGATTATTCTGGCTTTGGTCACAGTTCGTAACCAGCGTCTTTAATATACTGTCCTCTAACAATTTATAATTGATCCGCTACCCCTATCACTTATACACTTTGTGTTTATTTAGAAGGTTTTGTGTGCTTGTGTAGATTTTTATTCCACCGTCGCACACGGTCATGTTGCACACTTCGTGTGTTCTCAGGCAAGTAGAGCTTCTTCGCTTTGTTAATAGACCGAATTAGCTGCTCTTTGTTGCTGTTTATTTCATGTAGGCTACGTCGTCTTGTCTTCGCCTCATGGTGGGGTCCCTGCGTTACGCTGGTATCAAGAATTACCGGATATTCTTTCTTTGGAAACAGTTCGTAACCGGCATCTTTAATATCCTGTCCTCTTACCATTTTTAATGAATCTTATGCTTGTCTCTTTTACACTTTGGGTTTAATGAGAAAGTTATGATTGCTTGCGTGGACCTTTATTCCATTGTCGCATACATTTGTTCGAGTTTTACACATTCTGTGTGTTCACCGGCACCCAGAGCTTCTTCGTTGCTTAGTGAATCCAATTAGATACTCTGTTCATTGACACGCCTGCCAGCTGTTTCTCTTACCTACTCTCGTTGGGAGAGGACTTAAGAGGGGCCTTGCTGCTCGCTGCAGTTGGTGGCTTGTTTTTCTTTTTTTTTCTAGCTCCGCCCCAGTGGCAGCGGACGTTGGAGAAGCCTTGTTGCTCTGCATTGCCCGGTTTTCATAGATTATATGAAATACAGGTTGAGTCAGAAGTTACAGACTCACTTTATTCTCTTGATCATCGCTTTGCGTGCTCTTAGGAGAATTTCGGGTTCTTTTCGAGCCGTTGGGTTTTGCACATCCTCGGGCACATCAGGGTCTGATGTGCCCTGTGACTGCGGTCCAGCAGGAGTACATTGATGGGGCTCCGCCGGCAGCTTCACCTTAGCCCATAAGGTGAAGCCTAGACGGCGTAGCCTACACAGTGGCGTTTCTACATTAGGGGCAGGTGGGGCAGTGCCCCACCAGACCCACGAGATGACGCTGTTGAGCAGAAGGCTCAATCCATTCCTACTTCGTGGCAAACTATATATATATTTATATGCAAAGTAGCGTACATATTTGTGTGAATAAACTTGACTCACAAGCATTATTGCCTTGTTTTGGAGTAATTTGATTCGTGTGTTCTACTGCCTGTGTGCTTGCTTGAATGAACGTTATGTCTATATTTCCGTTTCCTGTTTCCGGAGGGGCAAAGACCCACGCTGCCCCACCGTTACCATAGAAACACCAATGAGCGCGAACCACACCGGCCAAAGTTAACATTGAGGCTAGGGGCAATTTCAAATTTGCCTCTAGACATTAACTGCGTAATCTACGTATTCTACGTAATGTAGACTGGGATAATGCGAAACCCGCGAGAACTCTACCCCGAGACTAAGCAAAAAAAACATACAGTGAGAGTGAGATCAGGAGTTACAGGAGACTTACAGAAGAGTTCGCTATCGGTAGATTTTACACAACTTTGAAAGAGTTTTTTAATTAATGAATAACAATGAATAACGTAGATTATTTGCTGAGGGTGCAATTCAGCACATTGCCACAGGAAGAAAAATTAGAAACAAAACGTTTGGGACCGCACAGACCAGACGACTTCATTCTGAACCAGCCTGGTGAGAAAACAAACCAAAATTTCAAGATGGAGTGGTTTGAAAGAAAGACATGGCTAACTGCGAGCACAACAAAAAGAGCACTGTTTTGCTTTCCATGCCTTCTTTTTGGAAATACCACTAACGCAGACTCAGTTTGGACCACTGATGGCTTTAAAGACCTGAAGCATCTGGCGGAAAGAACGGTAAAGCATGAAAGTAGCAAAGCTCATATCAATTGCGCCATGAAATTGGGACTATTGGGACGGGTCAACATCATGGCACAGCTGGACAGTGCTTATCAGCGGAGCATTTTAGAGCACAACAAGCAGGCGGAGGAAAACCGATATGTACTGGGGAGACTGATATCGTGCCTAAAGCTGTGTGGGAAGTGTGAACTGGGTCTGCGTGGTCACGATGAGTCAGCCGACTCTGTAAACCCAGGCATTTTTAGGTGCATTTTTGAAACGATGTGCGAGGGCGACACCAGGCTGAGACGTCACTACGATTCGGAGCCTACGTTCAAGGGGACATGAAGCACCATTCAGAACGAACTCCTGGATTGCATGTTTGAGGTCTACAGGTGTGAGGTGGCCAAGCAATTGCGGGACACCCAGTTTGTAGCTGTCCAGGCGGATGAGACCACTGATGCCTCATGCAAATCGCAAATGGTCATAGTCCTGAGATACATGGTGGACAGCAGCGTCACAGAGCGGTTTCTTGAGTTCATTGAAGTGAAGGACAAAACTGCCATTGGCCTTTCTACCTCTATGAAACATGTCCTCGACCCACTGGGACTGACTGACAAGCTCATAGCCCAAAGCTATGACGGGGCAGCGGTTATGCGTGGCAGTGTAGGCGGCGTGCAAGTACTTATTAAGGAAAGCTACAAAAACGCAATATTTGTACATTGCTACGCACACCAGCTGAACCTAACTCTGCAGCAAGTATGTGCATCCAGGATCAGTGAGCTGAAGGTGTTCTTTGCTGATCTGTCTGGATTTGCCACGTTCTTCTCCACCTCACCGAAAAGAACGGCTGCTCTGGCAGACATCGGACAGGCGGATCCCGCGGCCACCCGGCACCCGATGGAATTTTAAAAGCAGGACCGTGAATGTGGTATGGGAAACTCGCGAAGATATACTGGAGTGTCTGGATAACATTCGCACTAAACCAGGATGGGACAAGGTGTCCATCAGCGAGGCATTCGGCCTCTCCATTCACCTGCGGGACCGTACGTTTCTCCAGCTGCTGGAGTTCTTTGCCAGAGTTATGCCAGAAGAGGATGTTTTGTATGGCATACTACAGAAAAGAGAGATTGACGCATCTGGGGTGAATCGTGCAGTGGAGAATTTCAAAGTGCACGTGAAAGAAATCAGAGAGAAAGCAGATGAGATTGGTAACCAAGCCAGTGAGGAGCCGGGCACATCAAAGCGCAGGAAAACAAATACGCCTGCCATGATGAAGGAGGCCTGTGATACGATGATTGCGCAAGTGGAGGACCGGTTCTCACAGAGTGACCATCTTATTGCCGCACAACTGGTGGACTGCACACTGTTCCCAAAGTTTGTTAAGTCATTCCCGGAGGCCCATTGAACGAGGGGAAGCTGCAAACTGAGCTGACTCTTTTTTACGGACACACTGAGCTGCACACAGGGAAATCTGCACTGTTGCTGTTCAAGGCCATTCACGACGACAACAACCTGCAAGAGGCCTTGTCTGAAACCTGCACTCTACTCAGCATCATCATCACAACCCCCATGACGTCTGCGGAGTCTGAGAGGAACTTTTCAACGTTGAAAAGGATAAAGACTTTCACTAGGAACACGATGGGACAGAAGAGACTGAACGCCCTCTCCATGCTTTCTATTGCAAACACCTTCATTAATGGACTGCTGGATTTTAACGACAAAGTAATCGAGAGGTTTGCTCAAGCAAAGAACTGTCGAGCCAACTTCCTTTTTAAGTGATCGGCATTGGTGAGTCAAAACCTTGTTGGCGCTCTGAGATTCTTTGGAACGAATAGTGCGTTTAAAATATAATGCAATATTATTATTATTATTATAGGCAACATCTTTGTGTCGTACTGAGCGCTAAAGCATGTGAAATGTATTTGAAATAGGATGTCTGCTCCCTGCTTGCACTCAAAATGCAGCCCATAGTATACCTGACTGGTCTATATACAGTGGGGCAAAAAAGTATTTAGTCAGCCACCAATTGTGAAAGTTCTCCCACTTAAAAAGACGAGAGAGGCCTGTAATTTTCATCATAGGTAAACCTCAGCTATGAGAGACAAAATGAAAAAAAATAATCCAGAAAATCACTGTCTGATTTTTTAAGAATTTATTTGCAAATTATGGTGGAAAATAAGTATTTGGTCACCTACAAACCAGCAAGATTTCTGGCTGTCACAGACCTGTAACTTCTTCTTTAAGAGGCTCCTCTGTCCTCCACTTGTTACCTGTATTAATGGCACCTGTTTGAACTCCTTATCAGTATAAAAGACACCTGTCCACAACCTCAAACAGTCACACTCCAAACTCCACTATGGCCAAGACCAAAGAGCTGTCAAAGGACACCAGAAGCACAATTGTAGACCTGCACCAGGCTGGGAAGTCTGAATCTGCAATAGGTAAGCAGCTTGGTGTGAAGAAATCAACTGTGGGAGCAATTATTAGGAAATGGAATACATACAAGTCCACTGATAATCTCCCTCGATCTGGGGCTCCACGCAAGATCTCACCCTGTGGGGTCAAAATGATCACAAGAACGGTGAACAAAAATCCCAGAATCACACGGGGGGACCTAGTGAATGACCTCCAGAGAGCTGGGACCAAAGTAACAAAGGCTACCATCGCTAACACACTACGCCGCCAGGGACTCAAATCCTGCAGTGCCAGACGTGTCCCCCTGCTAAAGCCAGTGCATGTCCGGGCCCGTTTGAAGTTTGCTAGAGAGCATTTGGATGATCCAGAACAGGATTGGGAGAATGTCATATGGTCAGATGAAACCAAAATAGAACTTTTTGGTAAAAACTCAACTCGTTGTGTTTGGAGGAGAAAGAATGCTGAGTTGCATCCAAAGAACACCATACCTACAGTGAAGCATGGGGGTGGAAACATCATGCTTTGGGGCTGTTTTTCTGCCAAGGGACCAGGACGTCTGATCCATGTGACGGAAAGAATGAATGGGGCCATGTATCGTGAGATTTTGAGTGAAAACCTCCTTCCATCAGCAAGGGCACTGAAGATGAAACGTGGCTGGGTCTTTCAGCATGACAATGACCCCAAACACACCGCCCGGGCAACGAAGGAGTGGCTTCGTAAGAAGCATTTCAAGGTCCTGGAGTGGCCTAGCCAGTCTCCAGATCTCAACCCCATAGAAAATCTTTGGAGGGAGTTGAAAGTCTGTGTTGCCCAGCGAAGGCCCAAAAACATCACTGCTCTAGAGGAGATCTGCATGGAGGAATGGGCCAAAATACCATCAGCAGTGTGTGAAAACCTTGTAAAGACTTACAGAAAACGTTTGACCTCTGTCATTGCCAACAAAGGGCATGTAACAAAGTATTGAGATGACCTTTTGTTATTGACCAAATACTTATTTTCCACCATAATTTGCAAATATATTCTTTAAAAATCAGACAATGTGATTTTCTAGATTTTTTTTTTTCATTTTGTCTCACATAGCTGAGGTATACCTATGATGAAAATTACAGGCCTCTCTCATCTTTTTAAGTGGGAAAACTTGCACAATTGGTGGCTGACTAAATACTTTTTTGCCCCACTGTACGTAGGCCTACTGTTATAATAATCAGCTACCTCTATTTTTGTGACGTAATATGACGTCATATAAATTTGCCCCACCAGAAATTTCAGGCTAAAATCGCCACTGAGCCTACATGAAATAAAATGATAGTTATGTTATTATAACACTAGTTATATGATTATAGGCGTAGCCGTCTAGTTTACGTCTACCAAGCCCATAAGGCGAAGCCTAGACAGCTACGCCTACAATCATAGAACTAGAGTAAAAATAACTTAACTATCGTTTTCTCGAGTGTCATGTAAACGCAATACTGCGTTTTCTGATAGTCACTAATTGATATTGACTGTATGATTGGATTTTTAAGATGCATGTATACACTTTAGTCTGACTAAAATTGGACCGAATCGGGTTTCTCATAGTCCGATTTTTCCCGGGCCCGTGAGCTGGAAGTAGGAGACGATATTCGTGTTGTTGTTGAATGCTACCCTCCTGTAGGCAGCCTGTCAGTCAGACTCGCACGAGGACTCCTAACCCTAGCCCTAACCCTAACCTTAACCCAATCAGAGAAATGCCTTTGACTAACGTTAGTTAAATATACATTACAATTTAAGTTACCTTACCTTTTGGAGTGGATCAGGAATTTAAACCAACGTGATTGAATAATCTCCGGCTATCACCTCGTTATTATTCATGATTTTCCTGGATTCCGCCTACGAAAAACACATTTGCCTCCTGTAGCATTCGGCGGCGGCGTCTTTCTTCCGAAATCACCAAAGGCAAGAGCGCCATTATGCGTCTATTTTGTGTAATTATTATGGTAGAAAATAATGAAGGTTTAAAGGATATTTGCCAAATGTTGGAATATATTAGTGGAGAGAAATGTACCAGCAGGGGGGGGAGGGGCAGGCTCCAGACCTTGTTCCATTGTTATTCAACACAGAGGGTCACACACTCAGACAGACATACCTCTGTAGTCAATGACATCAGTCTATCTCTCAGTTCACTTAGATACAAGTATAAGTAAGGTTAACTTTAAGTATAAATTATACAAGAATATAAGGTAAATATATTTACAATGGCGCCAAATGTTTAACACCATTGATATTGCCTGGCCTTCCTGTGTCAAACAAATGCCTGCATTCCGATGAACCCCTGACCCCTTTTGTATTATGACTGTTTATGCCCCAGACAAATAAAGTGGCATTGCTAACTATTAAAAATACATATTTTACTGTTTAAATTAATATTGCTTTCACAGGGCTCATCTCTTAAACACATGAGTCATGGTGATTTAAGATCAGGTTAATAAACAAGGTGATGAATGGGTTTTAATCAAAGACCTCACTTCATATAACTGTAATGCATAATATGTAAACTTCATGTAACTATGTTTAATATCCAACCCTTTTGTACGTAATGCTTGAATTACTGTATGGAATGTATTTTGGACATCGTGGGCGTGAACGTCAAGGGCCCGTAGTTTAGAGCATTGTAATTGGCCAAGGACATAGGGGAGGCCACACAATTAGGATATAACGCGGAGCTCAGAGACTGTTCGCGAGTTCTTTGCAAAGCAACTCAGGTGATGTTGTAACTCTCTTCGGTGACAATAAAGCCTTGATCATTCAACACTAGTCCTTCTTGACCTTTCGTAATTGGTTGAGTATGAGACTCCACGTATTTATCCACGTATTTATATCACATACAAAATGTAGAAGGAAGTAGCTTCGTCTTGCTCTTCTTACGGCATCTTTCTCGAATGCCGCCTGAGTTTGTTGTTGCTGGTGAGGCAAAGAGGTCAGCCGGTGGCTCTATTACTACTAGTTGAAATGGGTGCAGCGCCACCTATTGTACCGGGCTATGACATGCTTCAGCCAATGAATAGATTTTCTCACCACAATGTATACTCGGACAATTGCAGTTGTCCAATTGAGGAGCAGTCGAACTATGGCTGTAATCGGATTAAGCGAATAAACAATTAAAACCACAGTACTTTGAGAATAACCCTTTGCTGTTTTAAAAAACTATTCAGACATTAGCTGGTCCGTTCTGTTTATAATGATGGCCTTTACATTGTTGCTATGACGCATTTTGGGTGTCAAACATATTTGATCAAGAGCTTCCCTATTCTATTACCAGGGCCCAGTTTTTCTAAAGTAATCCAGTGGGATTTCAAGTATTGGATCAAATCTTGGAATTGGGATTTTCAAAGCAAAAGAGGGATTGCGAACTAAGATCAGATCATGTATCTTACTTTTGATCTGGATCAAACCTGCCCTTTGGGTTTTTCCAAACTTTGAACTCGGTTTGGGGTCTATTTGATCCAAAAAAACCAGGATACCCCTCATCCAATCGGAAGGGTGGATTCAGTAGATTATCCTGAAATTTGGTATTTGGATCAGAGTGATCCAATCCAGTTTTTTTTATAAAAACCTGGGCCCTGGTGTGATGTTCATAAGCCATTATAAGCCATTTGAAAATCTACTTTAATGTGACATCACCAATGGGAGTGTGGTCCAAACAAATTATGGATAGATAGGCTGGTAGATAGTTAGTTAGTTATCTAGTTAGATAGATAGTAGGTCTTTCTTCTGCTTGGATTGTTAAAAAAGGGCCCTTTTACTGTTCCTAAATTCCGTTCCAGAAATTAGGAACGGAATTCCTAAATTCCGTTCTCAAAGCTTTTATGGTTAAGGCAGCCTTCTTCTGATAGTTGACATGCCATTGTGTTGCATTCCCAGGTAACACTGCCGTAGCCTGTGAACAGCAATGTCATCAATGTCCATGACGAGCTGGCTGCTGTGCGAATGTTTGTATGAATGACTAAGTCACTTTGGCCCAAAGCATCTGCTAAATGCCCTGAATATAATATAATATAATATATCAAACCTGTGCAGATGATTGCCACTGCTTTTTACATGATCAGCACAGAGCACATAACGATAGTATAGTGATTTTTGTGTGAACCTTCCATAAGAGTAGATTAGAGTAGACTTGTATAATTCTTTATATTGCCATGCCAAATAATGCATGATAGTAACTGCATTTCCAAAAGTAAATCATTATTTCCTCTTTAAACAAACTAAAGCCTGAGTTATCAACTCACATTGATAGAATGAATTGTATAAATGAACACCATTAAACAGAAATTACGAAAGGTTCAGTCCAATTTTGTTTATTTCTTTAGTTACAAATAAAATAACAATCAAAAAGCAGCATTGCAGGTACATAGATTTGCTAAAGCCCAAGTTAAATTTAACTTGGCAATTCATGAATATACATGTGCCGTGTTCCAATATCCATACTATCCGTACTTACTAGCCTTAGTTTGAGTACGTAGGGCGTTCCAATTCAGATCGGGCGAAAATAAGTGTACTGAAAGGACCCGGATGGTGTACTCAAAACTGTCAAAGTGTCAACTGAAAAGTGTGGATCGATGTACACTTTTCGTACTCAACGGCAGCCATCTTAGCTACGTACCGGAAGAGGGCGGAGCCAGGCTGAGCCAAAGTCAGCGCATTTTCCACATAGCCTGCATTAATAGTCATTTTGTAGTTTTTATAGCTTTTCTAGCTTTTCATAGCTGCTAGGCGTAAAGAGTTCACCGTACAAAGCGGGATGTTTATTGCGGGGGAGGAGCCGCGGCGGCAGTCGTGATCGTAATTTCCGGTTAGTGCACCACGGAGTATTCGATTTGGAACAATACTGACATCTGAAAATTTGCGCACTAAGTGAGTACGTATAGTGTACTACGTTTAAGTGTACTCATGGAAGTATGGATGTTGGACCACGGCAATGGCCATTTTTATATACAAAAAACATTTTCAATGCTATTCCATCACATCTCCATACAAAGTCTTTTTCGGGGCAGCTGGTTCCTCCAAGTTAACTAAAATTAAAACAAGTTTGAGAATGACTTCAATGATAGGCATTCATTAACACGGACGGATGGACGGGAATTCACAAAGGACATATTTCAGCACTGACAACATCCTTTTATACTAACTGAAGACAGATCTAAGGCAAACTTTAACTTTAAATTTCAAAAAATATTAAAGAAGCTGTTCAAAAAACAGGTTTGTAACCATGTACTCACCTTTTGGTGGAGTTGGATCTGGAATTTCTCCTTTTTCCAACAGCAACCACAGCTCAGTGCATTTCCTGGTCTCCCAGCGCGTCACTGCGTAGCTCCCGACAGACGAGGCCACTTGGGGCAGAAGGTGATGGTCGGTGTGTTTTCATTACAGTGATTTAAAGATACCATATAATGCCTTTTTAGGGTTAATAATTGGATCTTGGGATATTTCTAGATCAGGGTTTCATGCCTGTATGTTAAAAATACCCCTTATTATTCTTACACTGTACATTTACGTTTCAAAAACGGTCTGTTTTGTATCATGTCGCTTAAAGGCCCCCCTCCCGAGTAGCCCAGTGCTGTGATTGGTCAGCATGACCACTCTGTTGCGACCGGTCCAACGCTTTGCGCGTGTCAGCAAAAGACCTCTGAAAAACAAGTCCCGCTTCCGAGGTGCCGGTGTGGGTACCGGTGTGGGTACCAGATTGACTCGGCTGCCTGATCGACTAGGGGTCCTGCTCTTACAGATGACGTATCGACACTTGATGCATTCATCACATGATGAATGCATATGTAACCCAGTTCCTGTTAGGGACTCTTATTCTGAAGGAGGAGAACGGAAGTGTCTGCGTGTGGGTCGCTGTTTTGACTCTGTGTTGGAAGCGCTGGAAATAAAGTGGATCGCCCCATTCAGTGAATTGGGTTAACCAATTCTTCTTTTATTTATTACCCAAGTGTAGGCAACAATAATTTGTACATTAGATTATTATTCATAGATTAGAAAACAAAAGGAGATTGTTAATACTTGGGAATAACATCAGAATGAATGAAACGCGCATGCGCATTTAAAAGACAGCGTTTACAGGAAGTGCGTTATTTTTGCGCATCTAGGACCCCGAGTCGATCTGGCAGCCGAGTCAATCCGGTACCCACACCGGATTGATGTACTAATGTACAAAGATTGAACAGATAATATTTGTGGCTTTAGATTGATGGCTAACGTGAGCTAAGGGGGGGGGGGGGGGGGGGGGGTAATTACTTTAACATAGGTGAAAACAAAAATATATGTGTAACCAAGCGTTTTATTGTTGCCTTTACTTGAGTAATATATAAAAGAAGAATCGGTTAACTCCAGAGTCAAAACAGCGACCCAACTGGGTTACATATGCATTCGTCAGTGCTTTCAGACGTGTTTCCAATGGCTTTGTTTGTGCGAAAGAACGGGCTGCGTTCAATGAAATCAAAACCAAAATGGATTGAGCCTTCTTTTTATGTCCATGAGCCCCGTTTCTAAACAACCATTCCGGGTTTTGTCCATTGGCTTGAGTCGATACGTCAAGTGCCAATACGTCATCTGTAAGAGCAGGACCCCGAGTCGATCTAGCAGCCAAGTCAATCTGGTACCCACACCGGTTCCCTCGGTCACAAATGTCTATGGGAAATAACATGGGTTTTTTGAATGATCGTACATAACAAATACTGTAGGTGGCGAAATAGTAAAAGCTGTGTCACATTTTGAACTACACACTTTTACCATCTAGTTTCGACTGGGTTTTTGGATTGTCTGCCAAAAACCCAGTCGAAACTAGATGGAAAAAGCGTGTAGTTCACCTACAGAAGCTGGGTTTGAAATCGTTCCCTATTCACTCACTCACTATTCCCTATATAGTGTTTATGATATATGCACTATAGGCTATAGGGAACGAACAAACAAGAATTCTGACACTACGCTGAACATTTCTAAACGTCATTTGCGTCAATAAATGCGCCGGGTATTTGTGTGACGAAGACTGATGCGCCCACATCATGTAAACAAACCGGGCACTCACGAGGAAAGCTGGAGTTTGTATTGATGTTGAATGTTACATTTCCTTGATCAAGGTTTTCTTTTATTAATTTTGAATGTTACATTTTCTTTGTTAAATCCCAAATAAATTGTTGACATTTCGATGGTGTGAAAGTGTGGTTTTGTTAACTATGGTTATGTGTTCAGATTGTAAGCTGTAATAGCCCACAATGTATTTTGTTTAGTTAACGAGCCAAACGAGCGAGCTAAGTATGTATTCGTTTTCCTGGTTATTCGGCTTATTCTTCTCCTCCAGAAAAACACGACCGCATTGCATTGTGGTATACGGGAGTAACATGTAGGGAACATCGTATGTTCACTCAAATTTTGGGCATTTGAAGTCCACTATATAGTGCATGAAATTAACCACTGGGAATTCGAACACCACTACAAAATGGCGAGCACCCTATATAGTGTACTATATCCGTGACAGGGAACGATGTCGAGTTTGTTATTGACGATCATACAACAACCCTATGTTATTTCCCATAGAAATTTGATCGAGGGAACCGGCGGGGCTTAGTCTTAGTCTCCCCCCCCCCCCCCGAGAAGTTATAAACATTGCGGGTATCCGGGAGGCGCTAAAAAAATATATGAAATCAATC
This sequence comes from Pollachius pollachius, assembly GCF_949987615.1. Taxonomy (NCBI): domain Eukaryota; kingdom Metazoa; phylum Chordata; class Actinopteri; order Gadiformes; family Gadidae; genus Pollachius; species Pollachius pollachius. The sequence goes on along the minus strand of NC_136937.1, from coordinate 20,692,416 downwards.
CCTGATCGGACGTTTTTCATGCATTTCTTACCAAATGAAACGAGCAGGTTCCACTGAAGTGCATAAGGAAGCCTCTTTTGCAAAGCTTTTTGAAGAACAAAAAATCCAGCAGTACCTAGAATTATACATGACAGGTCAGACGTCATAGTCCTCTAATTATTTTTTAAAAATGCAAAAATGCCAATGTGCAATGACGATAGCCATACGTCTGTGGTCAATAGTCACATTCGAGGCTACCATGGCTTATTATGGTGTCATCAGAGTGGTTACCTAAGAGAAACGTCCCAGTGCCCTTCATGAAGGCTGATGACTGACAAGCAGCATATTGTTGTAGACCCTGATAATTACAAAAAGCAACATGTCAACATCATCTCCTTACTGATGTAATTATTAAGGCTGTACAGTTGCTGAAAAGCATGATTGTGCAGTAATAACTGATCAGTTGTTCACTCATTTGTTGTCTAACATTACATCCCTGTCCTGGAGTAAAAGTAAACTAATCAGAACCAATATACCCACAGGGTGTTTAGCAGCCAGGGCATCGTCTACTCTCCTCAGTCCGATATTAACCATTTAGCCTGTCGTTGCAAAGTCTCTGAAAATATATGCGGCTCGAGCAAACCATAGGTTAAACAAAAGTGATGTTATGAAAGGTTCCCCTTCCGAATGACGCCAACAACGAACATAAACACAAGAAGACATAAAGAGGGTGAGACGGCAGCAGGGACATGGAGCGACGCTCAGTGGACTGGAGGCAGTCTGGGATTTTAGATAAAGTCACAAAAGATTGAGAAAATAGTCATATTGAAACACTGCAATTGCATTGGGAAGCTTAATGTTGGATTTATTAAAATGAACTGGGAAATGCATTATATGAAATCACAGAAATATTTAGGATTCAGATTTAGATATAACGATTTAGTTATACATACGATCTAGCTTCAGATTCATCATTTCGATTCAGGATTCGATTAGATATAAGATTTAGATTAAGATATAAAATGTAGATTTCGATTGAACATACAATTCTAATTTTCTGAAAAAGTGACCAGAGGATTTCAGTGCACTTTGGAAGGCCATATCCTTATATATATTTGCCATATCCGGGAAAAATGGTGCAGAGCTCGAGCTAAATCTGGAACAAGTGACACGTTTTTCAGCAGCAAAAGTTTACAAACGGCACCCATAATAAATTATAAATATTCCTCCATCTAAACCTTCAGACTCTTCACCAGGTAGATCCCTCGCTACTTGTTTCTCTCTGTGGATCACCAGGGCCGTAGCCTACCACTGGGCTCTGTATCAGGGTCCTGTTGCCCTATCTAAGTAACAATATTATAACGTGCCTTATATTTGATATAATGGAAGGTACGAATTCAACTAGGCTTAACTGGCAGTAGTTGGTAGATGCTGTGAAGGTAAAATCACATGCCATCTGTTGTTCATGCTACCAGGACCATTCAGTCACATTTAATTAATTGCGGAATTAACGAATTGTAATTGGATTAATAAATAAATAGCATTTTTTTCACAATTTATAAATCGCAGAGCCACACTTCCTTCCCTTTGCATGTACTTCAAATCCAACCCACCCTTTAACAAAGGTTTAATCCTGGGATGAACACAGGTGTCATCTAAATGCTTATGATGGTTCCTCTTTATATACCAGGGCCGGGGGCAGGAGACTAAACTAGAAAGGCTTTAAAGGGGAACTATGCAACTTTTTTGGCTTCATTTACATTAACATGAGTTATGTTTGTAATAACGCCATTTAAAAGAATGGCGTTAGGTAACGCCGTTATTTTTTCAGTAACGGGGTAAAAGTGAAAAGTTGGCATTTTCTGTAGTATTCGGCAGATGTTCCACAGCCTTTGCAACCAAGCAAATTGAAATTCAGGCCCCAACCACACTATCGTTTTCGGAATGTTTTGCATCCACGTTCCACACTGAAATTATTTTGATAAACAGTTGTTGTCATGGTTACGTAACTCCACCACGCCTCTCTGTTTAGATTACAGGCGCGCGATCAGCTGATATTTACAGTTGATCAGCTGGTTAATCATTTTCGACCCGTCACTGAAGAACATCAAGTACAGCGCTCGCCTCCGGCGTTGGAGCAACAAACATGTTTGAGGCAATATGTCGAGTTGTTTCTGGAGATAAATTAGTACATTGTACAGAGAGATCATCGTTTGCATTTCACCTGCCATTTTATTGATGAGCGTCTCGGTCTCGACCGCAAGCTTGTGGCAGTGTCATGGCAACCGAACGTCATAGTTTCTGAAGTTTCTTTTTTCCACTCTGGAGGGTGGTTTCAGATTTTTGCGTTTTTAAGCCCCAAAAACGCCCACTTTTTGGGGGCTTAAAACAAAAGGCACTTCCGATAAAATATTTTGTCGTTTTTACCCGCAAGCGTCCTCGTGTAAACGGGGTCTAAACGGATAAATATTTCTGCGTTTGTAGATTTACCCGGGTTTCACTGCCGAAGGTTAAAAAGAAATCGGCTGGACAGAGAGCGTTTGCCTATCGAGCCCCCTTCCTCTAGAATAGGCTGCCACAAGTGATCAGGGAAGCTGACTCTGTGGAGCTATTCAAAGGAAAGCTCAAAACTCACCTCTACGATCTTGCATTTGGAACATAGGAGTGTGAAAACGACAGATGCGATGTGAAGACCACTCTGTTTGTTTGTGCTTTGTTAACACAGTATACATTCCCACTATGTACTGTTCCGTTCTAATTCACTATTCTGTCTGTTCTAGCGTGTTGCGGTGACTGGACTGGATGCCTGGACTCTCCTCATGGTCAACCGGCCAGCACCACATCACCATTTTAACATGATGTGCATGTATTTACCTGTATGTCAATTATGGCACCCATTACACTCCTGACCATCCCTGGAAGAAGGGATCCCCCACTATGCGTTTCTTCTCAAGATTTCTTCCTTGCTAATTTCAAGGGAGTTTTTTCTTGCCCTTGTGGGGGCTTGGGTAAAGGGGGGTGTCATAGATATTTGACCTGTTAAGCCCTTTGAGACTGTAATGGTGATTAAGGGCTATACAAATAAAATTGAATTGAATTGAATTAGTGTGGACGGGGCCTCAGTTGGAAGCATATCAGGGCCTTGAATGGGCAGCTGAACCATTTAACACATTAAGGCCAAGTGAAAACTGCTCAGAAAAATACAAATTCTTTGACATATAGCAACTTTCTTCTTTTTTTCACAGTAACGCAAATAGTTACTTTCCCTGGTAACTAGTTACTTTTATTATAGAGTAATTCAGTTACTAACTCAGTTACTTTTTGGAACAAGTAGTGAGTAACTATAACTAATTACTTTTTTAAAGTGATGTTCCCAACACTGGTCATTGTGATAGTTCTATAACACTTTATGGGTCGATTGGTCACTGTTTCGACTCCCCCTAGCGCAATGACAGAAACCCAATGTCGGAGAGAAAAGGGAGACTGACCGACAGTAAGCCCAGACACGAGTAAACGTTGGGCGAGCTTCTCAGGAATAGCGTGAACTGAAAGAAAAATAAGATTGCAAATCGGATGCCGACTTGCCATGGCCGTGTTGCTCTTGAAATTGTAAGTACCCTTGGCTGAACTTTGCCCTCTTTGTATTGTGGTTCCTTGATGTTGATAGTCTCTGTAAAATGTGTTTGCTCGACTGTTTTGTTTTGAGCCCTGTATGTTTCTAGCTTGCTTGCTTGCTGGGGTGCTAGCGTACTCGCTACCAAACACGTTTGTTTTCATAGTTGTTTTCCTGTTCGTCTGTCTCGTCCCCCAGATACAGGCTAAATCCCCGAATCCAGGTTCTTGTTTATTTAGATCACTAGACCGCTATTCGAATGCCTCCGATTTTTCTAAGAGCCTATATCAGGGGTCAGCAACCTTTTCAACATGCAGTGCCAGTTTGACATTTTCTCGTTAATGAGTGTGCCTTAAGCAACAATATATTAAAAATTAAGCTGAATTATGACACAGCGACCAAAAACATTTCCAGAAGACCTGGAATTGTACTATTTCCATATAGTCCACAGTCATGCATCAACATTTTAAATGTTTTTTGGGCTGTTATATTTGCAACATGAGGTTACAAATTATAACTACATATCAGAAACATTCAGAAACTCATTCAAAAAACATATTTGCACTGTGAGAAATGTAAAAAATGAGAATATAGGAGAATGTTGGAACCATCCACATCAATATCTTTAAGACATGTACAGCTTTGCAAAACCATGTGAAGGCAATGCATACAGGCCACTTGCAACAATATTTTAAATATTTTCTTCTCTATTACTCACAACATAGGTTTAAAAACTATTAATTGATCTCATTTCAGAACACTGCTTTCTGTAACTAATTTAAACATATTTGCACTGAGAGGAAATGCCCAAAACAGAATAAAGTGCAAAAAAAAATGGTAGCAATGATTATGCTGCCGCATTGTGCTGTGAATTTTTAAAATAATAATAATATTAATAATAATAATAATAATAATAATAATAAACATTAAAAAAAAATGTTTTCCAAGTGTGCCAATGATTATGCTGCCCCGTGCCAGTGGTGGCACGCGTGCCTAGGGTTGCCGACCACTGGCCTATATCATGTGATGTCGGGCTGGTCATATAATGCAGTAGCATACCCTGCACGAGAGCTGCTAGTTAGCACATATTCGTCGGTAACAGAACTGTTACTCAATGGAACAGCGTGCGTTTATTTGTTTTGCTAGACATAGTTAGAAGTTTCAATTAGCCTGTTAGCGTTAGCACCGCGCGGCGAAGATGGCTTCAAACATTCCGCCACCGGAGCCCATGAAGATGACTGGGGATCTTCACTGCCACTGGGCTAGCTTTTCAGAGTTTGAGGATTATCTGCTTGCGACCGGGATCGACAAGGCAGAGAAGCCGGTGCAGGCAGCAACGCTCAGGAGGCTAATGGGGAAGGATTGCTACCATGTTTACAAGCACAACCTGGGACTCACAGAGGAAGAGCAGAAAGACGCGGGTGCGATACTCGACAAACTGGGGCAATACTTCAAACCCAGCAAGAATGTGATCTTTGAGAGGTATGTTTTTGGAAACCTTAAACAAGAGGATGGAGAGTCAGTGGATGCTTTTGTCACAAGAATGAGAGAGAAAGCTGCCACATGTGAATATGGAGCTTTAAGGGATGAGCTCATATGGGACAGGCTTGTTCTGGGAATAACTGATGAGGGCGCCAGACGACGCATGCTAAGAGAAAAGGACCTTAAGTTGGAGGGGGCTATTGACATTGGCCGTGCAGTGGAGGTGTTGGACAATAAGTTAAAATCCATGTCACTTAGCAGCTCTGTGCCTGGGGAGAGCATCAATGTAGCATATGGACAGCGACCAGGACGGAGGCCTACCGGCAGGCCATCCGAGTCCGCCAGCACATCTGCACAGCCACAGAGAGGCACAGGTGGATGCAAGTACTGTGGCACACCACACAGACGGGGGCGAGACCTGTGCCCCGCATTTGGAAAGACATGTTGCTTGTGCGGCACTGCTAAACACTTTGCCAAAGTATGCATGAAAGGAGGCCAGCAAGGACGTCAGTTGAACGCTGTGGATGACCCGCCGCTGGGGGACCCGGAAGACCGCGACCGCGATAAGAGAGATGTATACACAGCGGAGAGCTTGGGGGCTGTGAACACTCAAAGGAAAAAGTGGTTTGTTAACCTGCCACTCCATAGAGGGGTCCAGAGGTGCCAGCTTGACTCTGGAGCCACCTGCAATGTGATGAGCATGAAAGACAAGATGAGACTGGCACCTAGAGCTCCTCTTCAGAAAAGTCTCACCAGACTGAGGCTTTACAACAGTGAGTGGATGAGCTCAATGGGCGTGTACAGCACACGGTGTGTCATCAGGGGCAAGACACACAGACTGGATTTTGAGGTTGTGTGCACCAGCCAGAAGCCCTTGCTTTCAGGGGAGACATGCGAGAGACTTGGCCTGATGCGTTTCACCATTCCCGGAGAGCTGAACAAAGTGGAGCACTGCAAGGCAGGTGAGCTGACCAGAGACTGTCTTATTAAAGCTTACGTGTTCGTGTGCTTGACGTGTTCACCAGCCCAGTCGAGTCACTGCCGGGTGATATTCACTTCGTGTTGGACAGCACTGTTGTGCCCGTACAGTGCGCACCAAGGAATGTCCCAGTGGCCCTCAAGGCGGCTGTTAAGGCGCAGCTGGACCAGTATGAAAAGGATGGACACTTGACCACAGTCACTCAGCCCACCGACTGGATAAGCAATCTAGTCATAGTGAAGAAGCCAGACAAATTGAGGCTTTGCATCGACCCTAAGCCCCTTAACCAAGCCCTGAAGAGGTCCCATTACCTCATGCCCACTTTAGATGACGTGCTATACAAGCTGCCAAAGGCACGCGTCTTCACCCTGGTGGATGCGCGCGACGCATTCCTGCAGTGTTGCCTGGATGAGGAGAGCAGCCTGATGACAACGTTCTGGACGCCGTGGGGTAGAAAGCGATGGCTGAAGCTCCCTTTCGGTGTGTCAGTCGCACCGGAGCTATACCAGAGGAAACAACATGAGCTGCTGGCCGGTTTGATAGGGATTGAGCCTATAGCGGATGACATCCTTGTGGTCGGCTGTGGAGACACAGAGGAGGAGGCTGTACAAGACCACGACACAAACCTCATTGCTCTCATGGACAGATGCAGGGAAGTGAAGCTGAGGCTGAGCATAAAGAAGCTGCAGTTTCGTTTGAGGGAGGTCCGCTTCCACGGCCACGTACTGTCGGCGGACGGCCTCAAAGCTGACCCCGAGAAGGTCAGGGCGGTCCTCGACATGCCAAACCCCACGGATGCAAAAGGCGTTCAGCGGTGTGTCGGCTTCGTTAACTATTTATCAAGGTTCATGCCCCGCTTGTCAGAGGTGTGTGAACCGCTGAGAAGGCTGCTGGACAAAGAGGTGCTGTGGCACTGGTTGCCCAAACATGATGCTGCTATGAAGGAGATCAAGACGCTGGTCACGGCGGTGCAAGTACTACGTTATTATGATGTCAGCAAGCCAGTCACCATACAGAGTGACTCCAGTCAGACCGGGTTGGGCTGCTGCCTGCTTCAGGGGGGGCAGCCGGTTGCGTTCGCCTCCCGAGCGCTAAGCCAGACGGAGCAAAACTATGCACAGATCGAGAAGGAGTGCCTGAGCATCGTATTCGCTTGTCAACACTTCCACTACTACCTATATGGGAGGGGCGATGTGACTGCAGAGACCGACCACCTCCCGCTAGTGTCAATCTTCTCTAAGCCCCTTCTCAGTGCACCAAAGCGCCTGCAGAGCATGCTCCTTACACTGCAGAACTACTGCCTCACAGTGGTGTACAAGCCAGGCCCTGAAATGTACATAAGTGACACGCTCAGCAGGGCCCTTACCCCGCCACAGAGAATGGACATTCAGTACAGACGTGAAATGGTCTGCAGCATGCAGCAGGAGCAGTGTGACACAGCAGCCATTCAGCAAGCAGACTACCTCAACGTCACTTGCCAACGCCTCACACAGATACGGAAACGCACAGAGGAGGATGTGTGTCTTCAAACACTCAAGTCGGTCGTGCTGGGCGGATGGCCAGAACACAAAGAGGAGAGCCCCATGGCCATCAGAGATTACTGGGCCATCAGAGATGAAATAAGCGCACAGGACGGCGTGCTTTTTAGGAGCCAGCGAGTCATCATTCCGAAATCTATGCGCCCCAAGATGCTGAGACGGATCCACTACAACCACGTGGGGGGTGAGGCTTGTTTCAGACAGGCCCGCGATACTCTCTACTGGCCAAACATGCAGGGAGAAATCAAAGACTATGTGCAACAGTGTTCAGTGTGTAATGAGTATGCACACGTGCAACAGAAGGAGACTATGATGTCACACCCGCTCCCCACACGTCCCTGGCAGCTGGTGAGCATGGACCTTTTCAGCTACGCAAGGCAGGATTTCCTGTTCATGGTGGATCATTATTCTGACTTCTGGGAGATTGATCTACTTCCAGACCTGTCAGCTGGTACGGCCATCAGAAGGTGCAAGGCGCAGTTTGCAAGGTACCGCATCCCTGACCGGGTCATTTCAGACTGTGGAGGTCAGTTTGACTGTGGAGAGTTTCGGGCGTTTGCGAGGGAGTGGGGCTTCAAACATGTCATGTCCTCCCCGAGACACCCAAAGGCTAATGGCAAGGCAGAGTCAGCAGTGAAGATTGCGAAGAGCCTATGCAGAAAAGCAGACCGTGCCGACGAGGACCCCTGGAAGGCTTTTCTGCACTGGAGGAACACGCCCACTGAGGGCATGCATTGCAGCCCAGCACAGCGACTGATGTCACGGAGGCTGAGAACTCTTCTCCCTGTGGCCGACCAGCTGCTAGAGCCTCAGGTCACCACTGGGGTTATAGACAAGCTGAGAGTGAAGCGTCAGGCAGCGAAGCTGACTTACGACAGATCTGCGAGGGATCTGCCGGAGCTGAACGTCGGCCAGCCCATCAGGATGAAACCACTCCCGGGTGACAGGACGGGCCGATGGAGGAGAGGTGTATGCTTGCCGCAGGTGGGACCGCGGTCCTATCTCGTCAACGTGGAGGGAACCGCGTATCGTCGCAACAGGATCGATCTCCGACCAGCAGAGGTTTCCCCTCCACAGCCAGCAGCTCACGAAGAACGGCCACCTGAGCAGCCTGTGGACGCGGGTGCAGCTGACGGGGGCCATGCAGGCGGGGGCAATGCAGAGGAAGTCGTCAGCAGCCCTGCGACGTCTCCAAGGTTAACAGCCCCGAGGTCACCGCCATCTCCCTCACGGGCTGTGTCCACATCATGCGGTGCGTTACAGGGCCGGGCCTTCTCCTGGAGCGGGAGGCATATTAAGCCTCCGGACAGACTTGACCTTTAGGTCATACACTGAGCTGTGACTGACACGCGCTCGCACACGCACACACGCAGGCACACACATGCGGGACAGTGGATTATTGTTGCAAAAAATAATCCACTCGAATGTTCTTGGACTTACTGTCTCGTCTTGATACACTTTCTATTGCACTATGTTGATATGTGGATATGAGCACTAATGTTCTAAAGACTGATACTATCCATGTTATTGTTTGGTATTGTGTTATACTAAAGGAAGGGAGATGTTGTAGGGTAGCCGACATCTCCCTCTAGTGGGCTTTGTGTGTGCGTGGACTCGGGCAGTCGTCACGCGTCAGTCCTGTTTTACGCTAACTCGTTCAATACATGTTACTATGAGACACAGCCCGACTCCGTGTATTCTTCTATGCACCTTCACCTGCAACAGCATCTGCCTATGACAACTCTCCTGCGGGGATTAGCAGCAGCATACCGTCTCGATCTCTGAATCCATTTCCCTGTAATTCCGTACACAAGGGACGCCCTTGAGCAGATACATAAATGTACGATTGCTGCGCAAATTATTCATGCTATCGTGTATGTATTATGTTGGCCAACACTCTTACACTGATCACTGTTCAACAACCAAAGAAAACAATTCTAATCTAGGATGCAATATCTCCGTCAACTATAAAAAAGGATGGGTTTATTGTAACACATACACCCTTTCAAAATGTATAACCTTGTCTACTCTTCATGAAAATCTACCTCGGACATGGCTCCACGCATTCGCCAGCGTCTTAGAAAACAAATGCACATTGGTAGCGTAGAAGTGGATGGGGAAGGGTCGTCAACGAGTTGTTACGGCAGTGTTGTAAAATATCTCCTCCGAAGCTGTAGGGGGAGCTCAATGCGAGCGCAAACCAAAAAAACAGCGAAGAGGTGGCCAAAGTTGCATAGTTCCCCTTTAAGCCCCCTGGAAAATAGAACGTGCAGACCCATAGATAGTGGGACGCGTGTCCTTCGACGCCTCTGTGGAATAAGTCTATTAACATCGGGTTCAATTTAGTGACAGCACTTAACACAAATCAAACTTTACTTTTTTATTTGAGCATTTTACAGTGAACAAATGATGCGCTATTCCCCACCATAATTCCTTTCACGTACTGTTACTCTTCTGATTAGTGCTTAGTTAAAACAATAAAGATTCTCTAATCAACCAATTACCCCTCATCCACACCAAGAACAATTCTTTAACATTAAGCAGTGTTCACATATGACAACCAAAACATAATGGTACATGGTTGTATGCAAGTATCAGACACAACCCAAGACACGTAATAGGACAAATGAAAAGGTTCTGCATAACGTCAAATGCAGTGTAAACAGAATCTGGGACCAGGCTGGGAAGCATAAAAAAAAAGAAAAAAAAGGCCCATTAACACTTGGGAGTCGATTCAGCACTTGAAGATGAGTTTGTGATCTTGGAATGATCCTACCTGACCATTTGTGATGTCAAAAAGGGCTAAATATGAAACTGGACTGTAGGATCACTTCAGTTCTCATACATTCTTATAAAGGAAATGATAACAAAACATTGACTTTCTCACCCATTGTTACAATACGAGTGGAAGTTCAAGTGACCTTTCGTGCAATATGGGATTTTTTTTCATGATAAAACTGAAAGCATGGATTGTAGAAATTAGCACACCCTGCGAAACATAAATTAGGGTTTCAAAGTGTTTCTTCTGCACAGATATCATATGTTGAATTTAGTGACCGCAAAGTGAAGGTATGAGCTGCTTCAATGAATGCACCTCCAAGAGCCACTGGATCACAACAAAGACCCTGGATGTCAATTCAAGTCAAGCAAACCCATTCAAGAAACCTCATACAAACCTGTACAATTTCAGACTATTTTGTAGTTGATGCAGTTCAACCATGAAGGAGTGCCAATGAAGATCAGGACCAGCTGTAAACATGAATCTCCCAATAGCAAGTCAATGAACTAGCAGGGGGCATGGAGTTGGCTCTCGTCTATTCAACAGTACAGTACGACATCACATTTCTCCTTTGAGCCTTTTAAAAACCAAACCCAGAGGCCACATCTCTTGAAGATGAAGTGTAAAGCCTTTATTTGGCGGCTGGTTCAACAAAGAACACATTAAATGAACTTCCCCCAAGCCCTCCCTCCCCAACTAAAACATCCACCCACAATATTTATGATTAGGAATAGGACCAAATAGTTAACTTATGAAACTGAAAATCCATAATATGGCCCCTTTTGCAAAAAGAACAAACCATACATAAACACCCAGCCCACTTCTTCAAATATCCTTCAGTCCATAATGGCATTACACACGCATACGTACACCTACTCAATACTGGTAGTGTTATATTCAATCAGTGGAGTCCATCTGTGGCATGTGGTGGCAGCTGGTTTTAGAGAAGCATGACAGCCATATTGGATGTGGTCAGGAGGATTGATCTGGGGTTGGATGGTGGCCATGTGAAAGAGACCTGTCCGTAACCAGCACTTGTAGCCTTCTGAGCCTGCTCCTCAGAGTTTCTTTGGAAATCTGTAGTCGACTGTGGTCCAAGGAGGCACACACACACCCACACACACACAAACACACACACACACACACAGACACACACACACACACACACACACACTTAATTCTTCTCCATTTCCTTTCCAGTCGCAAGCAGACACCAACATTGTCCTCGTCCTAAGTCTCCCGTCAGCAGATATTTATCCGTTTTGCACTTTGTGTCCCCAACCCATCCACCCCCACTCGCCTGCTGTCGGCTTCTCCACAATGTCTTAACACCGCCCCCCCCCCTGCGTCTCCAGTGCAGAGGAGGGAGGGGAGGGGCATCACCGCTCCGGCTCCGACTCCAGCGCCAGCGCACGCTTGCGCTCGCGGCACTGCTTCTTGTGGGCCGGCCAGTCTCGCTGCTGGCACTGGGAGCCGCAGTACCGCGCCACCTGGCAGCGGCCACAGATGTTGAACTCCCGCAGCTGTGGGGACACAACACACAGGGTGATCAGAGAGGGACAGGTGGGAGGAATTCACATGCTTAGACGTTGCTATTGCTAATACATATCTATCAATCCCATGATGTGTGATCCTAGGTGAACATTGAGGATATCCAATACTCAGGGTTCTAATGGAGATCTAGGGCCCTATGTTTTTCGCGATGCGGAAATCAGACGGAATCACGGTATCTGGTAATAAAAGTGGGATCGACTGTAAAACGTGGAATATCGCAGAATTTGCTATATCTTTCATAATTTGGCAGAAATTTATAAAGAAAAAATATCAAAAGTTGGCCTGATTATTTTAGTAACCTTAATAATTTTATAATTGTGCAATTACATGTACAATTACATGACAAGTAGGCATAAATACATGATGCAGTTTTCGATCGCGGTGTTTTGAGAGGGGGGTCGTCAACTCACAACTACTTTGAGAAACATGTCAAAGATGCCATCTGAGATGGCCAAGTCCTCAAAACAAACGTTACAAACGTTGCACGAAAATGAGAGCTGCCTCCAAAAAAACTCACTGGCCCGAGTGTTTGAACAGACAACTACTGAAGAGCATTCTGAACAGTCAATTCTGAGCTGTCCGCATAAATATTATTCCAAAACTGCGAGCTATTATCGTGAAATTTCACGATGCTGTCGGCAACTGTCTGCCTCATTCTCGTTCATTATCGTCCCAATTATTGCAATGTTGTGTGCATCAATAAAAATGTACCGTTATATATCTTTATTGACGTTTTATTCACTAAAGTATCTCTGATGATAAAATTAGCACAAATCGCAAAAAACTGAATTCTGAAAACTCAGTGTTTCCCATGCATAGACCAATGTGTGGCGCAGCGCCACAGAATCAACACCGAGTGCCACAAATTGATTCTGCAATTATTTATTTATTACGCTATTTTGAAACATAAATATCGTTCTGTTCATTCATCTCCGCATAGCACTCTTTCTCCCTGTCATTCACGTACGCACACGCACACAGAGACAACCACGCATACATGCCAATGGTGCACGGGTACACTACCACTTATTGGATCAACCCGCGTATCACTGATACATGCACACACACTGACAGCGGAGTCGCCCGCTCCTACAAAGGAAAACCCGAAGCAGCGGGATATTTGGCACAGTGAAGACGGTCGGCGACATCTGGAGTTTACCAATGTCTAGTATGATATACTGTGCTCAACATACCTGCACAAAATTATTGTTGACTCAGAAAAGATAATGTTAGCCTTATGAACTCAACCTTATTGATAATGAACATCCCGCTAAGTCAGCATAGACAACGTTGCTAACGCAGCAAACGATGCGATTAATGTGAAATGCGGTTATAGTTTAGATAGATTACGGTGTTAGACTGGGTACCCCCAGCCCGTTCTACCGGCGATTTGAATTCGCTCTACAGCAGGGGCTGGAGATCGGGAATATATGGAGGTTTCCTGGTGGGCTGGTCCACTTTGAAATGAGCAAACGCGAAATGCCCCCCTAATAAGTGTATGTCAAGCTACTGCAAATAAAAAGCTTTCCACAGCTCAGTTGATTTAAATTATGTGAAGCTGGTAACAATTTTAGCAGCCCAATCAACACCAAATGTGACAATCCAAAACAAATCCTAAAACAATGGATTTGTTCTTTCTGGAAGAAGCCAGTGGGAGAGAGCAGAAGTACCCTCCTCTCGATGAGTGAGCAGGGCGGGTAGTGACACTCGTAGTAGGTACAGGAGCACTCCTCCTCCTCCACCAGCTCCCCGTTGGCGTTGTAGTAGCGGGTCCGGCTCAGCTCCAGGTACTGCTCCTCGACCGGGTCCGCAGGCACCTGCTGGATGGCCAGCCAGTACAGAGACTGCTCCCTGACACCACAGAACAAGAGGACCGAATCACCCAAGAGACTTTAAAAATATATTTGGCCACAGGTGATACATACGTCACATTATTCATCATTAGGTCAGCGCTTACGCCAAGACCCGTGGGGAGCAGAAACTAATACACTTATCCCAGCATATCGATATTCCAAGAAATAAGAGCTCCATTGAAAAGGGCCATCTCAACTTTACATAAATAAATGATGCAGTCTAGCCGTTTGACCTGGCTATATGACTATTGATGAGTAACATTGAAGACTTTTCTTTATCCTTCTTTTAACCACCGCGTGTAAAGCCAAAACTGGTGTGCTCAAGGCCTGCATATAAAGCATTGAATAAAGTACCCTTAAGGACCTCAGTACATATAGAAGCATACAGAATGAGACCAATCTGAGACATGGCATGTGTAGCCAGTAACAGAAGAGGCCTAGAACACCAGACTGTGAGAGAATACCTTTGCTTGCTGGAGAGCTCCTCTGGCTTAGGGCTCCATCCCGCCGGCACCAGGCGCAGGTTGTCAAGGCGATTGTCCACAGTGACCGAATTGATGTGGACCACTTGGAAACTGGGGGCGATGCCTCCTCTGTGTTTCTCCCTGTGGACACGTCCAATATAGATAAGATCAAACTGATGTTGAGACTGCAACATCATGTTATGGTGGTGGATGTTTATTTTAAACAGAATTGTGCTCCCACAACTATTAGTGTGTGCGGCCCCATCCTTTATTACACGTCAGGTGCTCAGTACCATGAAAACTATTGTGACATATTTCCCCCTCCTGCCTTTCAGTATAAATCGGTGCTCCTCCTTTGGGCTAACGAGTGGTCTAAAAGGGTACCAACAAATTCGAGCTACACACGCCGTCCGTTGATTGGTAGACAGAGTCGTCACTTCCGTGCGACAGGCAGATAATAACAAACAAACACAGTAACCGCATGGTATTTCTGGACAACGGCGAAGGCTTCGTTTATGTAAGAAAATGTCGCACAAAAGTTTGCCGTCCTTCTGGGACGTCCTACATTTATTCTCTTTGTTTAATGTGTTGCTTTCTTCTTTTTCATTGGATTTATTAGCAGGCTTCACTGTGTCAGGCTGCTATGAGGTCACAATGCTTACGTAGCTGCCGTAACTGAGCTGCGCCTAACCGCACCTGCCAGTGGAAACGTGCCATATGTGCCTTGTTTCCTGCAGTATGGTTTCAAAATACACTTCTAGAATAATCTGTATGATATGGATTGTGCTAACACGATCACGTATAACCCAATTAGTCACAAGATAGCACAAGATAACAATGCAACTATTCATTAAGGGTCGGCTTAGCTCAGGAGGTAGACCAGTTGCCTTGTAGCCGAAAGGTTGTTAGTTCAATTCCCAGCTCCTCCTGAGCTGAGTGTTGACGTGTCCCTGAGCAAGACACTTAACCCTAACTGGTCCTGATGAGCTGGCTGCCTTGCATGGTTGAATATGCCGTCGGTGTGTCAATGTGTGTATTAACAGATGTAAGTCGCTTTGGATAAACGTCTGCTAAATGCCCTAATTGTAATTGTAATTCATTAGGCAATGTAAACAGCAAGGAACAAAAACTGCAAAAAACAACCCAAAAAAGGCTTTTTTTTGCCTAAACTTTCTAATTAATTCATCACATAGGGCTGGGAGATTAATTGAATTTCGATTACGATTTTGGCTTCCCTCGATCATTAAAACAAGATAATCGTAACAAAATGATTATTTTGCCCGCCGTGTCTTGTCTGGTAAATCGAGCGAACCCTTTTTTCCTCCACGTGCATTCCGCTGCGCCCCGCCCCCGCCTGAAAACTTGCGCTTGCAAAACATTTAGAAGAAGACGGTGAAGATGGCATAAATGCAGCCTTTGGTCGGGAAGAAAGGTAAAACAAATTCTGTGGTGTCGAAACACTTCGGTTTTGAGCAGTCTGACTCTGAACAAATGAAGATATTGTGCAAGATATGTCACGCGACCGTGTCTGCTCCTCAAGCGAATACGACCTCTATCTGGATCTATTTGGATCTATCTGGATCTATTTAACCACTTAAAAGTCCGCACACAGTAATACATGACCAAGCAATGAAGGGAAAAATGAAAAGGTCCTCGACTCCTGCTACCGCAACACAGTCCTCAATTAAGGAGACGCTCTACAATGCCACCCCATATCCACCCAGCTCCCGCAGGCCTAATAACGGAAATAACGGATGCAATCGCATACATGATTGCCAAAGACATGTGCCCTATCAACACCATTAGCGACCCGGGGTTCAATAAACTGATAAATACATTGGACAAGCAGTATGTTTTACCATCACGTCACCATTTCAGCAGAATTTATGACAAATGTCGCGGAAAAGTTGCAAGAGAAGTGTCAACAGCATTATATTTTACCACCACAACGGACCTATGGTCGAGTCGCACCATGGCGCCATATAAAAGCCCCACGCTACATTACATTGACGCTAATTTCACCATGAAGACGAATTGTCTCCAAACTGCATTTTTTCCCGAAGACCACACAGGGCTAAATATAGCCGAGGGCCTGAGGCAAGCGATGGCTGCATGGGACTCGACCGAGGAAAGACAAGTCTGTATCACAACAGACAATGCCTCAAACATAAAGCTGGCAGCTGAACTAAATGGCTGGATGAGGCTGCAGTGCTTTGGGCAGAGACTCCACTTGGCCATAGGTGAGTAGTAGGTTTACTTCTCCTGATTTTGCGATGCAATTTGTTAAATAACAAATAATGCAGAATATATCATGTGAATTACTCTATTATCTATCGATCCATCACACACACGATAATGTATTTAATTCCTAATAATAATTCCTATTTCCCAGCCTATTGATACACTGATGGAAGATTATGATGCTGATAATGATACATTTTTATATTTATTGTAATTTTAGAGAATGCAATGAAGGACAACAGGATTGGCCGTGCGATGGGGGTCTGCAAAAAAGTGGTCAGCTCCTTCTCCTACAGTTGGAAGAAAAAGAGGGAGCTGGCATTTTTACATATTATTTAATTCATTTTATTAATATATTTTTCTCTTATTTATTTGCATTTTCCTTGTTTTTCAGTTCAAACTTATGGTGTAAAAATAAATACCAGTGTTAAAAGTTCAATAAATGCTTGTTCACAATAAAAAAATAATAATAATAATCGTCTTTAATAATCGTGATTACGATATCGATCAAAATAATCGGGATTATCATTTTTACCATAATTGAGCAGCCCTATCAAATAGTGATGTTTCTGTGTCTATCAGTTATTTTCACAGCTGTTTAATCCAAAACAAAATGCTTGTCGTGCACAAGGCTCTCATATTGGGATTGGATATTCTAAATAAACATGCCAGAGGCCAGATGAAAAATGATTACATGCGTTTGTTTATGGCGATTGATCTCATTAAAACATGCACCTGGCTGAATAGAGGACACACACACGCACACATTTATCTTTCTACATTATGGGAGATGGCCCCAGTCTTTAGTCAAGTTCTGTGTCTAGCTGTTTAGAGTAGGTTTTAGTATCCATTAGGGATGAAACAGTTCACAGAATTCACGGTTCGCACCACTGTTTTAGGTTCTGTACTATTCAAGAGCATGCAAAGAAATGCACAATTGAAGATGGCGGAAACCATGATAACAAAAAACTGGAGTATATTACTGTGGGAGCCCGTTTTAAGTGTATAGAGCTTTTTGATATAGGAGGGGGGGCCTGAATAGTTTGTTCAGTTTGTTCTTGAGGAAAAAGTAGTAGGGTCGAAAAAATAAATAATTGTACAATTTATTTAAAGGTCCCATGGCATGCTACTTTATGGATGCCTTTATAGGTGATAGTGGGCCCCTAATACAGTACTTGAAAACGTTCAAGAAATTCAGCCTTGATGCAGAATTACAGCCACTACGAGCCAGTCCCACAATGAGCTTTCCAAAAACGTGCCATTTTTTAGAGGCGGGTCAAGGTGGAGGGTGGGGGTGTGGCCCTGAGCAGCTTGCGGCCACAGTACCATGCGCTCTTGTTTACAGTGGATGGCGAGGCGCACACAGCTTTTGGCCGTGTTGTGTAAATATTCTAGAACACTCCGGGTTAATTTTAAAAGATTCAAAGGCTTCTGGTTTGAGAGTAAGTTGGAGTAGATGCAAGTGAGATCTCCAGTAAATTACATTTTTACAACATTCCACCATCCAACTTTAACGGCTGCAGTTTTTTCGTATTCGTCTTATATCTTTAGAGAAGTTCAGCCGTCCCTAAATGGCTTCAAAAAGGTAATAACTCAAACAAAAAGGAGGATACTAAAGTCAGCTTGGAGGCTATAACCACGCTACTCGAGCAGCACTGAGAGACACTTACTGCCGAGTTTAGTCATTTGGTCAGCTCGACTCAAAGTCTGACCAAATGAAACTGACAGTGGATGACCATGATCAACGCGTCTAGTCGCTGGAGCCTTCTGTGGAGGATCTGACTCAGCTTGTCGGTGACCTTGAGAAAATGTCCACCCATCTGCAGGGTGACAACACGAAGCTAATAGCTAAAGTGGTCGACTTGGAGGGCCGAATCTGGTGACAAAACATACGTGTTTATACGGTTTGCCTGAATCCACTGAAACGGGAGCCCAACTGTTTATTTTCCGTGTTTGGTGTGGGAGGTTTTTGGGACCGAGACATTGCCATCTCCCCCAGTAGTCGACAGATCTCATGGCTCCCATAATGCTAAACCGGCATCCGGCCAGAGACCGCGGCCAGTCATTCTCCGCCTGCCTCGGTACCAGACGAAGGGTCTTCTCATCAGAGAGGCACGACGGAGAGGGCAGCTTGAGTTTTGCGGCAAGCCGATTCGGATTGTGGAGGATTAGAGACCTGCTAGTTCAGAGCCAGCAAGTAGAGTACTGGGACGTCATGGCAGAGCTTTTGAGACGGGGACTGAAACCTCCGCTGCTATACCCAGTGCAACTCTGTCTACTGCTGTCCGGTGGAGCCAGAAAGTGGATAAACCCAAACCCCAATAAAGACTGTTTTAGGGTTCCTATTCCACTGGATGAGAGGTAACGCTCAGTATGTTTACATAATGCACAGCTTAAAGCGGACATATCATACCACCAGGTGTGAGTGTGATTAGCCATTACAAGCAGGTTTGAAAATGTGCAGCATTGTGACATCACAGGTAGGCGTGTCCACCTAGATGTGTGCTGGATGGATCTGTCAACCAGCCTACCCAGTGGACTGTAGCAAACGTTGCTCATCTATCCGTCACACATCTAGGTGGACACGCCCACCTGTGATGTCTCAATTGTGCACATTTTGAAAACTGCTTGTAATGGCTAATAACACTCACACCTGTTGGCATGATATGTCCCCTTTAAATCTGATTAAAGCCATAGTTTGACTATACTCAATTGGACCACTGCAATTGTCCGATTATACATAGCATTGGGAACATCGATTCATTGGCCGAAGCATGTCATACCCTGGTACGACAGGTGGCGCTGTACCCATTTCAACTAGGGGTAATAGAGCCACCGGCTGACCTCTTTATGTCACCTGCAACAACAAACTCATGCAGCATTTGAGAAAGAAGTTTTCAGTAGACAGCTGTCAGTTTTGGTGAGATGTACTTATACTTATGAATGCGTGCAAATATAAGCACGGCTATGCCCTGGCATATGGAACGAATCTAGTGGTAGAATAGCGATATTACAAGCAAAAAGCAAAGCATTTAAAAGTGTCAGACAAATTGGTGTCAAACTATATACATATAAAAGACAGCTATGAAAAAGGTTTTAAATGTAGTGCAATGGCTTATCTTGCGTTATTGGAAGACTTGGCAAACTGTTCTCCGCAGGGAGTGCGTTTTCAAAGATCGCGCAGATCTGCTTGGCGAGTTGCAGACGACTCAGGTCTGTGGGCTGTGAGTCCCGACCCAACTGAATTAACTGCATCAGTCACTTTTTCCCATGCAGCAAGCTTTCTTTTATTTGTAATGCCTCCTGGACCAAGTTAGCCAAAAGTAACTTTTGGTTTAATTCAACCTCTTTTATGAGCGTTTCCGTTTTTGTGTTGAAAAGTTAATTTTCTTCGCTCTCTTTGCCATAATAGTGGTGAGGGGAAAAACACATTCACATGGTTAATAAAGGGATGCTTTGTGACCTCATCCTCCTCTTCAAACTGCTTATCCGGGTGCGTATTTCTGGGTTACCATATATGGTTAATTTGAGGTGTTTCTGAATGCAAATGGTCTGAGCATGAACGTGCATGGTACTTAACAGGTGGGATTTATCAAGATTCATTACTTACTAATGTGCGTACGATTGCCTTACGCACGTTTGATAAATACAGATTTATTTTACCTAAGCACATCCAAATTTTCAATATTAAGAGAATTTAGATCCTTTTCTACGCACGGTTGATAAATGAGGCCCCAGGTATTTGTATGATGACCAAACTAATTATACTGGCCTGACCTGTAATGTATGGAGTTGGCGCAAGGAGTGCATGAAGGGTTCTTTTATGAATGAATAGATGTTTAGTTTTCTTCTCTTAAAATAACTTACTTTAAAGAATTAAGATTGAGCTGAATAATTTCAAATGCTTTTTGTAACTTTAAAAATCGTCTCAGCAGGTGACAATAGATGAGCATATACAGTGGGGCAAAAAAGTATTTAGTCAACCACCAATTGTGCAAGTTCTCCCACTTAAAAAGATGAGAGAGGCCTGTAATTTTCATCATAGGTAAACCTCAGCTATGAGAGACATCAAAAAAAAATATCCAGAAAATCAAATTGTCTGATTTTTCAAGAATTTATTTGCAAATTATGGTGGAAAATAAGTATTTGGTCACCTACAAACCAGCAACATTTCTGGCTGTCACAGACCTGTAACTTCTTCTTTAAGAGGCTCCTCTGTCCTCCACTTGTAACCTGTATTAATGGCACCTGTTTGAACTCCTTATCAGTATAAAAGACACCTGTCCACAACCTCAAACAGTCACACTCCAAACTCCACTATGGCCAAGACCAAAGAGCTGTCAAAGGACACCAGAAACACAATTGTAGACCTGCACCAGGCCAGGAAGTCTGAATCTGCAATAGGTAAGCAGCTTGGTGTGAAGAAATCAACTGTGGGAGCAATTATTAGGAAATGGAATACATACAAGACCACTGATAATCTCCCTCGATCTGGGGCTCCACGCAAGATCTCACCCTGTGGGGTCAAAATGATCACAAGAACGGTGAACAAAAATCCCAGAACCACACGGGGGGACCTATTGAATGACCTCCAGAGAGCTGGGACCAAAGTAACAAAGGCTACCATCACTAACACACTACGCCGCCAGGGACTCAAATCCTGCAGTGCCAGACGTGTCCCCCTGCTAAAGCCAGTGCATGTCCGGGCCCATTTGAAGTTTGCTAGAGAGCATTTGGATGATCCAGAACAGGATTGGGAGAATGTCATATGGTCAGATGAAACCAAAATAGAACTTTTTGGTAAAAACTCAACTCGTCGTGTTTGGAGGAGAAAGAATGCTGAGTTGCATCCAAAGAACACCATACCTACAGTGAAGCATGGGGGTGGAAACATCATGCTTTGGGGCTGTTTTTCTGCCAAGGGACCAGGACGTCTGATCAGTGTGACGGAAAGAATGAATGGGGCCATGTATCGTGAGATTTTGAGTGAAAACCTCCTTCCATCAGCAAGGGCACTGAAGATGAAACGTGGCTGGGTCTTTCAGCATGACAATGACCCCAAACACACCGCCCGGGCAACGAAGGAGTGGCTTCGTAAGAAGCATTTCAAGGTCCTGGAGTGGCCTAGCCATTCTCCAGATCTCAACCCCATAGAAAATCTTTAGAGGGAGTTGAAAGTCCGTGTTGCCCAGCGAAGGCCCAAAAACATCACTGCTCTAGAGGAGATCTGCATGGAGGAATGGGCCAAAATACCAGTAGCAGTGTGTGAAAACCTTTTAAAGACTTACAGAAAACGTTTGACCTCTGTCATTGCCAACAAAGGTCATGTAACAAAGTATTGAGATGACCTTTTGTTATTGTCCAAATACTTATTTTCCACCATAATTTGCAAATAAATTCTTTAAAAATCAGACAATGTGATTTTCTAGATTTTTTTTTTTTCATTTTGTCCCTCATAGCTGAGGTATACCTATGATGAAAATTACAGGCCTCTCTCATCTTTTTAAGTGGGAGAACTTGCACAATTGGTGGCTGACTAAATACTTTTTTGCCCCACTGTAGGTGTATATTTATCATCGCAGCGTCAGAAAGTGTTCAGCGCCACACGCTTCACACACTCGTGCATACACCCCGATGACCGACTCCATCGAATGGCACGGCACCTTGACACTCGATTGCCCCACCGGCGCCAGGGGGAAACCACACATTGCTACCTGGTCAGTGGGAAACACTGTATACCCCTAATGTAGATGATGTGTTTTTTTTCGAGAGGTTATTTTCATTACTTCCAGACCTGAACACATACTCTGTAATACTTGGTGATTTCAATTGTTGGTTGGACCCTTTTTTAGGACAGATCCTCTACAAACTCCAGTACAGTTAGTTAATCAGCTTATTTTATTTAAGCCTTTTTCTCAAATTACGGTGTATGTGATGTGTGGTGCTCTTTACACCCACAAGATAATGAATTCTAAAGGTTCTTTTATGTCCATCATACATATCCTGGAATTGACTATTTCTTTCTTGATAATCAACTTGTAATCCTGGTTAATTCCTGTGACTTTTAGAGTATTGTCATTTCTGACCATGCCCCTATTTCTCTGGCGTTGTCCCTTCCAGAACTCCCTCAAAAGAGCAAGCAGTGGTGATTAAACTAAACTTTGCTCTCAGATGATACATTTTTGGGGTTTATCAAAGGTGAGATAAAAAAAACAACTTTCTACTAATATATCCCCTGAAACATCTGGCTTGATATTGTGGGATGCCCTTAAGGCTTACCTTAGAGGCAGATCATATCTTGCACTACAAAAATTAAGTTGCAAGATAGCTAACACTTCCGAATCTCAACCGGATCCTAAGGTAATGCTTGACCTTTTGAGCAGTCTCAATATTCCCAAACTTGTATTTTAAGGAAAGAATGGAAGAACCTATATCACAGGCAGAAATGGCTTCAGCCAATGCATTCAGGCAAATGTCCGGGCCCTGACGGCTTCCCTGCAGTTTAAAAATACAAAAATCTGCACTTCATTCCTCAAAGTGGTGTTCCGTTTTATCTGAATCCTACAGACAAGGCTCTCGCCCTCCATCCTTTGCCGAAGCCTATATCACTCATATTGTCAAAAAAGGTGAAGATTCAACCGAATGGGCTTCCTACAGATCCATCTCCCTCCTTAACACAGATGCTAAAATCTTAACTAAGGTTCTAATGCTGAGAATAAAGACTGCCCTCCCTACCGTTTTATCTGAAGACCAAACTGGCTTTGTTAAGAGCAGACATTTTTTTATTGATTGTTAGATATAATTTACTCTGCTTCTGAGGACGTACCCGAGTGTGTCTTGTCAATTGATGCAGAAAAAGCATTTAAATGCGTTGAGTGGGTCTATCTATGGGCGGCTCTTGACCAATTTGTTTTTGGAACAAACTTTATTTCATGCATCAGGTTAGTATACTCTCATCCCTTAGCCTCAGTTCGGACAAATACCCAGATGTCCAAGCAATTTGACTTGCAACGTGGAATAGTAATGCGCGATATAAACGATATACGATATAAACGATAAAAAAATGTCCTACGATAGAGATTTTAATTCCAGCGCTCTATCGCGATAATGCATGTTGATGACGAAAAATACAATGTTTAATTTTTGGTTTGGTGCAATTCCTTTTCACATTGCAATTTTCGCAACAGTGCCAGAATTCGTCAACAAACCTGCATGTGTGCAAAGAACGTTAACCCATTTGTACCGGCTGCTGTGCTGCGCAACATTGTATCTAGTAGATACAATGTTGCTCCGCGCAGCCGGTACAAATGGGTTAATGGTAAACACGCATTGATGCGCAATCCGGTCTTAAAGGTAAACACGCACAGATGCGTGATCCGGTCTGAATGGGTTAAATCATTGGACAAAAAGGTCTGGGGCATTGTAAAGCGTTAAAGAAAAAGGGGGGGGGGGGGGGGGGAGCACCGGTGAAAGTAAACAATCATGGATATCCAGCATCAGGCCCGCCGCTCCCTATACGCAGAGTACGCAGAGTGCGTAGGGCACCAAGTACCTGGGGGGGGCACCAAAAATTATGGTTTGTAAAAAAAATAAAAATAATTATTACATTATTGAATTAAAAAAATATATAAATTAGTTATGAGGAGGCCCACCGTTGTTTTTTCTTAATTGCATAACCTATCACTCGATTTCGGCAATTATATGTTTTTACCTAATATATAAAAAGAGGCTCCCCCACCCCCGCCCCCGCTCACGTAGGGCACCGAAACGGCCAGCAGCGGCCCTGTCCAGCGTGATATACATTGATCTGCGGACTGGTCCAACTTCGTCTCCCTCATCCTGACTTGGAATGTGTTAAATGCATCGGCATTTTTAAGTTATGTTTTCCAGCATACTTTTTACTTGCTTTTGTCGGACCGTCGGGTGGTGGCTCAACATGGAGCAAAGAGGAGACGGAATGTCTTTTGGATATCGGACCTAAATATCCAAAAGACGTTCCGTCTCCTCTTTGCTCCATGTTGAGCAACGTCTCCGAGACCACCTCTCCGGCTGGGTCAACCTCCTTTTGATGGTTAAAAATATCACATAATTGACAAAAAATCTTAACAATCAATGATCGATCATCAATTAATCATGCCCATCCCTAATTGTCAGTACAGTGTCTGTTCCTTATCTAGAAAGACACCCGTTTTTCCTGTTCTCTGCATCTTGGGTGGCATTTAAGAACCAAGGACTTAAACTAAGTGTAGTGCCTTTTAGAATGGTTTGAACTAAATGAAAGAAACCCAATACTAATTTTATTTATCTGCAACATTATGTTGTATGATTACAGTGTTTCACAATAAATGTTCTCGAAATGACATACTATATTTCTCTTTTTTTAAATACATTTAGCAGTTTGGCTTTCCTTAGGGTCTATGTAACCTGTTCTGAAACGGTTATTTTATGATTTTATATCGTGATATATATCGTTATCGCAAGAGGCTGCAATGTATATCGCAATATGGATTTTAGGCCATATCGCCCATCTCTAACGTGGAACCTGCCAGGGTGTTCGGATGAACTCAATCAAAATGACCTACCAACATTTTTGTTCCCGTTTGAGGCCTTGCCGTTTTTTATCCCCATGTCATTCTTTTACCAGCTTGATTCAATTCTTTCCTCCTATATATTGAGAGGTAAGCAACCTTGTCTCAATAAGACACACCTTCAAAAACCGAAAGCTGCTGGGGGCCTGGCTCTACCAAACTTTAGCTTTTACTATTGGGCTGCTAACCTGTGCTGCCTTGCATTTTGGTCTTTCACATTCAGCTGAATTGCCCTGACTGGGTAGCCATGGAAAAACATACAGTTGATAAAATGTCCATACCTGCATTACTTGGAACCCGACTTCCACTCCCCTTGATTAAATCTTTAAAAAATCTGGGGGTTAAACACTCTTTAAGGATATGGGCTCAGTTAAGGAAATATTTTGGGTTGCATAATTTCTCCCTACTGAGCCCTATTGCATCAAACCACCTTTTAAAACCATCAACCCAAGATCCTGTCTTTAAAGAGTGGCATAGGAAGGGTATTGTGCGCTTCAAGGTCTTGTTTATTGGTAAAACTTTAGCATCATTTGAACAACTACAAATTTAGGCTCAGTCTCAATCCTTTGCTCCAACCAAAATCTCAACCCTATGCCTCGCTGCGAGTCATATCCCGAAAGCCATTTTAAGGTAGGGTAAGGGGGAGGGCTAACATCCCCTTGAAGTTAAGATTTTCGATGGGCACCCTTGCAACGCTACAGTTGTGACTTGCTGCCGCAATACCTTGTGAGAAAATGGAAAATCAAGAAAAATCATAGTCAAGATGGTGATTTAACCTGGTTTCATACATTATGTTGTTCTTGTATTATGTTTGAACCAAAATTAAATATGTTGTATCAAAAGATCAATTTGTTTTTACAAAAATAAAGATCAAAACCCTGTTAACCAGTACTAATGACATACTGTAACTGGGTCTTGAAGGTTTGTTGCCCCATTTCGTAGGGGTAGGGTTAAGGGTTTGGGCGAAGACATGTGCTTTTCAAGCTGTCCAGCTATTCAATACCAGAAGACAACCCTTGGATATTTCTCTCTTTAAACCCATCTCAAAAGAGAATTATCTCTGCCTTGTATGGCAGGATGTTGGATCTAAGACACACCCCTATAGACAAAATCAAAGCAGCATTGGAACAGGACCTGGGCTTCTCTTTAGCAGAAGACACATGGAGTTCTATTCTTAAACGTATTAATTCCACCTTATCCAATTCATAGTGGTTTATAGTGCTCATACCTCAAAAGCCAAATTATCCACAATTGACCCTGATATTAGTCCATTGTGCATTAGATGTTTTGATATGTGACATAAGTTGTTTTTTATTTATTATTTTAATATAACACGTCTAATAACAAATTAACATTGCACTTTTTAATACTTAAAACTAAAAAGATTTGGATTTAGAAAAGATTCACCAAATGTCATGGATGGTACATGAAATGATTTGCTGTCCCCGAATGAAAAATATAGTACAAATGTTAGTCTTGAGCCCTGCCGGGACATCGACTACACATCATCCCAGACTGAAGTACTGGGAACTAGTGTTGAAAAAATATTGATTATTCAATAAATATTAATACAGAATTTTTTTAACTGTTTCAATAATCATTCTCTGCAGTATCATTACTCAAATACCAGCTGCGCTTTCTCGTATTTTTTTCTTCACTCGCAGTAAACAGACACACATTGCTACAGTGCTTACATAACCCCGCCTCCTCTCACTCACATGCAGTAGTTCGGCTCTAGTCTCAATGCTCTCTGTGACGTGTTAGCTACAAGTTAGCCAACAAAGCTAGCATGTCTTTTGCAGCGCCTTCGCAACCGGGATTAGAAGAGAAAGAAAGCGGCGGGAGTGCTGTTAAGAAATACTTTGGATTTGATGCAAATTACCATAGTCAAAAGACGCATGTACACCCATATGCAAGAACAAGGTTTTGGGTTTCATAACTGTGCACATGCACAGCAAAAGCAAACTTTTTCACGAAATTGTATGGAAGCTGAGCCTCCACTGATTCCAGTGGTCCTAACCATATCACTATGAGACTAAAACTCGCAAATAACTTAAAGGCTGTGTTGCAGGTTAACCGGAAGTTTTGATTAATGGGTACATAAAGTACTCAAAATATGTATATAATTCATACAATTTCTCCAAAATAGTGTTCAAGTCCAGTTGTCGATTTTGGCAGTAATGAGTGTTTTCTAACGCCATTCGTCGATGACGTCACATTGGGGAGACGTGGTGGAAGGCAGCCTCAGCCTAGTACTAGTACTATGGCGTCTTAGAGGTGGCAAGAACCACAAGTAACATGTATGATGGCCCACAGCCGTATAGTTTCGAACTTGTCAAGACGTGAGAGGGCGAATGAGGAATTGCCGAGAACTGATGGCGGTCAACGCCAATTAAATGCATGGTCAGAGGAGAATGAGTGGAGAGTTGCTATCAATTAGCAACGCAGCAACGAGTGCTGGAGCTAGTCAATGAACAGCAGTGCATACAATAACGACACTTAGTAGTGACAGCGATTATGTTGTTCAGATAAGTACCGGTAAACTTAGTCAGAAGATCTAGAAATAGAACGCAATTTGCTAACTTGCCAGTCCCACCTGTGAAATCTACCCCCAGATAATCCCTAATTAAATCTTTCCCCTGACGTTGTAAACAGATTTCCGATTAGTTATCCCACGTTTTGATGGTAGCCTACTAGCTCCAGTAACAACATCTTTTCCCAGTGTTTATTTCTAAGCTTTATTTTACCCAGTGTGCGAAATACCCGTCAATATTCAGGGGTCCCCATCTCCTGATTGTTGCGCAATACCAATATATATTTTGCAGTAGGCCTACAATATTCCATGGATGCAAGCCAAGACAATCAGTATTTAGCCTACATGACGCTTAACAATTTTGATAATCCGATCTTTGGCTAAAGTTGTTTGGATGCACGTTGATTTATAACAAGGAGAGGCAAAGTTGTGCATTACAATGCAAATACGACGATAATTGGCACCAATCTGGCGCACTTAGAAGAGCAATCAACTGTATAAATGGCAGGTATAGCCTATACGACACGCAATCAGTGCACTTGCAAATGAGTGCCTGCAAGTATGACCGATCGGGGTGTGACATTATTTAAACATCTATCTACCGCAAATACGACCAGACAGATGTACATTGAACACATACACAAAGCACATTCGTCCAACCCGGTGGATGCTGACAAGACAGCCCACAACAAGCCAAACATCACCACGGTGGGTGTGCTCTCTCTTTCGCACGCACGTACACAATCACTCCAACTTATCCAACTCCAAGGCTAGGCTGCTTCACTAAGACCACAATTAACTACAAGTCCTTCATAACCATGCAGTATGCCGAAGCCGGAAAGGACACACGCACAGTCGCACACACTCATCTTATGCAAAACAATCCATTTTATCAACATTCAGTCACTGCAAAGAATTAAAGAATAGCCTCTTACCATAAGTTAGAATGGACCCAAAGTGTGTGATTGATACAGTCTGGTAGCCTTCGCTTAATTCTATTCTAAGTCGCTCACACTAAACCTCGCTGTGGGCGTGCATGAACCATGAACCAACCTCTCAGCGGCTGGCTGTAAACAGTGCCGCGCCTACGAGTGACGTATTAATCGCGCGACTCAACGAATCGATGACCAAATTCGTTTGCTTTTAGTAATCAATTTTTATCAATTCGTTGTTGCAGCCCTAGTGCACAGGACTGGCTGGCTCCGCAAGGCAAATAATAGAACATATTTAATTATCTTTCTATCCATCTATCAATGCATGTGTCTAGTTTTAATGTGATGTATTTTGTGCATGTCCAGTCAGACTTGTTGTCTTCCTTGTTCTGTGTGGTCTTGTAAGCTATACTGTCCTGTGTGAGCCAAAGCACCTAAATGAATTCCCGACGCAGGGCTCCAGAGAGCGACCAAAATATTTAAGGGTGCGACTAATGTTTTTTATAGGTCGCACTGGTGCACCTGACACTGCCAGGGTGAAAAAAAATAATTTCCTTCGCAATCGCATCATCTCTCTGTGTTCTCCTGTAATCAAACTCACTCATGGTAGGATCATATCATGGTCTAAACCAATAAAAGAAAGAGCTCGGTCGGTTCTTTGCCTCTGGTCCTGTTCAATGCTTGTGTTTTTTTTAAAAATTGCCAGCAACCTGAGCGCCAGAGTAACTGAAACGGATAAAGAAAATAAACGCGACAAAAGAGGGGGAAAATTAAGCGAGGTAAAAACATAGAATGTTTTTTCATTCAAAAAAACTAAGCCTACTGTTCCAACCTGCCCGACTACTGAGAGTAGTTATTCAGAGTCTGAATTACCCGCAAAAGCCCTTTTATTTGGAAATGTTTAATTTTGCTTAATTTTCCATTTCAGCTCAGTAAAAAACTTGAAACATTTTTTTTATATATAATTGTGCTTCAAATAAAGATAAGCATTTCTCTACACCTCATGCTGCGTTCCAGGGACACTCTTTAGCCCGTAAGTTACGAGCTGGAACTAGGATTGAATTGGTCTGGTACGAGTTCACGGGTAGTGAGTTGCGGGCTTGTCTGCCGTTCCAGGGCATTTTCACGGGTAGAAGGTTGTGAAAACACGGGTTACGGGTTGCCTGGAACACATCACTTTTCTTGTTCAAAAATCATTCACATTATATGAAAGTTATGGAAAGCGATAAAAAGGTGACCTTATGGCGTTAAAGGCGACGCAATGAAAAATTTGGTGCACCTAAAGTACACCATTGTATAGTATTGTTCCTGAGCTAAACTTGCAGCATAAAAGTAATAATCATAACATGGACAAATGTAAAACGGGATGTACATTTGGGCATACTCGCTTCTAGATTACAATGAGTGAGTATGCTTTTTTTTTTTCTAATGGAAATAATCGA
This sequence comes from Pollachius pollachius, assembly GCF_949987615.1. NCBI lineage: Eukaryota > Metazoa > Chordata > Actinopteri > Gadiformes > Gadidae > Pollachius > Pollachius pollachius. Next base: position 20,662,439 of record NC_136937.1, on the reverse strand, counting down.
TTTCAAAAAATTCTGAATCGAAATTGAATCGAGAATAAATAAATTGCAGTGCATTGATGAATCGATATTTTTACCCAGCCCTACTATTAACAATTATTCGCCAAAGGCGAAGCGAAGAGCGGGCTATTCCCCACTATTCACGGAGCCTGAGGTGAATAATTGTTAATTAAATGTTTTAGTATATACACTACACGTGAACACTCCAAAAATAAACAAGATAATACTTTTTGCCGGGATTTAGTAGTTTTTATTAGCGGACATTTTGTGATGAAAACAATATCGAGTTTGAGATGTTAATCATGGGATATTGCCCAATATCCCGAGATAGCGAACCAATCAAAATGCGCCATTTTAGGAGGTTCACGTGTAGCATATACTAACTATATATAATATCTATGTATTTATCTATGCATCTGTATAATCTGTAACACTCTATTACTAGTCTCTACTCTCAAGGGTCTCAATGCGGCTTTGGTCCGTGTCTCCCCAACGTGACATCATGCAATGCATTCAGGGGGAAATGAGATAGCAAACCGCTAAAATAGTACCTACTTTTCCTATTACATTCTGTTTTGTGAAACCTAACAACATTAAATATAATGGATAACAGTTTAAATCTATATTACCAACAAGCAAATTGCACAAATTCGTTGGAAAATGAACCCTGCAACACGGCCTTTAAGAGAAAACCTCCCCTTTTCTTTTTACAACCAAAGATTATGTCTGACCTTTGTTGTTTTTGATCACTTAAAACACACCATAAACAGATAATCCAGTGTCTGGGCCCATTTTTGCAACTAAAGGTAGGGCCACACCAAACGCGTTACGCGCATACGCTTACGCGCATAACGCGCCTAACCTGCCGCTTGATCATTGTGTGTCACAAAATTAGTTCAACGCTCATTACGCGCCTACGCAGCTAGATGAGCCCGCCCAAAACTTATTTCCCCCTGCTATTTTTCTTTTGCTCCACAAACATGGCTGAGATCACCACCATTGCTGCGCTGTATTTTTTGTGGGAGCCCGAGGAACGTAGGAAACACACTGAAACGATGACTTGGTCGTCCATGTTCTTTCTGCTTCTGTGCGTCCTCCGTCTCTCTGCCAGTGACGACAGGTCAAGCTCAACGCTGATTGGCTATTGCGGCTAAGTGTCATGCATAGGAGGGTAAAAAGTTCAATTGCTTTAGCGCGTGTAATGCATCTACGCGCCTAAACCAATGGTTCCCTATGCAAAAATGCTGATTTTCTACGCCTCTTACGCGCGTAACGCGTAGCTTAAACATGGTGAACAATCAATGACAGAAGGTTTCTGAGGAAATAGGTAAATTCCGTTTAATCAGAACACATGTCATTCAGCGCCATCTAGTGGCCATATGTGTATTTGCGAGTGTTTGGTTTGGTGTCAGTCAATTATAATTGCCCTGAACTTTCATTAGAGGGGACAAGTGTCAGAATTGTACAATGGGTTCTCAAAATATCTACCTGTTTGTGTCTCATAGTGCTACAGGTCTACCAACTGATAATTATGTCAGGTGGAAATGTTATCTTCCAATTACGCTGTGTTACAGCTTTATTCACTCTAACAAAGTAGTATCAACATTGAATATTTCACTTGCACACCAATCTTTCTTTTGACATCAAGATTACATTTATCTAAGCATGTTTTTGCTTAACGTTTTTAAAATACATTTGAACATCTTAATCTGCAAACTGCCAGTTTAGTCTCCTTTTTAGCTCACCTCAACTTTAGTGGGAGCAATGAGTTTGCGTAGCTGTGTTCGAAATCGTTCCCCATCACCGATATAGTGCACTATATAGGGTGCTCGCCATTTTTTAAGTGGTGTTCGAATTCTCTGTGGTAAATTTCATGCAATAAAGTGGACTTATATATAGTGGACTTAAAATACCCCAAATTTGAGTGAACATACGATGTTCCGTACATGTTACTCCCGTATACCACAATACAATGCAGACGTGTTTTCCGGAGGAGAAGAAGAAGCTGAATAACCGCGAAAACGAATAGAAATGTCAACAATTTATTTGAGATTTAACATAGAAAATGTAATATTCAAAATTAATAAAAAAAAAAACCTTGATCAAGGAAATGTAACATTCAACATCAATACAACCTCCAGTTTTCCTCGTGGGTGTCCGGTTTGTTTACATGATGTGGGCGCAGCTGTCTGCGTCACACAAATACCCGGCGCATTTACTGACGCAAATGACGTTTAGAAATGTTCAGCGGATTGTCCGAATTCTCATTTGTTCGTTCCCTATATAGTGAACTATATCATAAACACTATATAGGGAATAGTGAGTGAGTGAATAGGGAACGATTTCGAACACAGCGCGACTTCGTCTCTGCGTTTTTTTTTAGTTACTTTTTCTGGTATATTTTTTTCTCACGTCGCGCCCCCCCCCCTGAAGAACTCTGGTGCCCCCCAGGGGAGGCGCGCCTCACAGTTTGAAACCCACTGGTTTATACCATACACCCCTAAGTCTCACCCACAGACACTGATCTGTAATGGGTCTGTAGCGTCAGTGGGTCCCACCCCCTATAGGCAGGTTTGAAAATAAGGAACTAGTGCTTGTCGTTTTTTGGAGCGTTCACGTCGCTGGGAATTATGGGGAAAACATTTTTGTGACGTCGGAATGTTTTCGTGAACGACACTTCATGACGCTCTTATGATTCTACTTCCGTTTGGTAACTGGGGCCAGATTTTGATAACAGAGTTGCCCAGTTGGTGACGTATGGTTTACTATACTTCACCAATGAACATGGCGGAAAATAACTTTTCTTTCCCCAAAATAAAACCGGCTGTGAAGAACTTTTAGATTCCCAAAGCAGTGCACATGAACGGTCGCTGTCGGGAACACGCGTAAGCGTGAGCGTCATCACTGACGAGGCATCTCATTATCACCAGGACCATAAATGCCCCTTTACTCCTGCTGCTGTCTCCTGTTTAAGTTGTCACGTCATTGTTTGCGCTGTGCAGTTCCGATTCCGTATTCATTTTTTTCATTGCATAGCCTAATTTTTTGATATGCAGTGGCACTGGCACTTAATATTGATCAAGTTGATAACCTGTTTCAAACAACGATTTCTTTCAGAAAGGATATGGCCTAAGTCCTGTTTATGTCTCCTCTTATCAAGTAATAAATGTGATTGAATCTCCGTTAGTGTTTTTTTCGTAGATATTAAAATTCATCGCTTGATATTCGATATCCGTTCAAACTTAATTTCTCAAAAATGAGAGCCCTACTCTAGGATACTTAAGTGAGATCAATTATTACAGAAGAAGTACTTCCATGGGCTACCACTTAATCAGAGCACTTGGACAACCAATAGGAGGTCTTCCACTTCATCTGAGCCCTTAGACAACCAATAGGGGGCCTTCTCCTTCATCAGAGCACTTGGAAAACCAACAGGAATGCTCACTCAACAGAGCAGATGGACAACCAATCGGAAGCCTCACTCACCAGAGCAGCTCGTGCAGGGGTCTTCCTGCCCAGCGCCCTTTACCGATGTCGAAAGCATAGGCAAAGATCTTGGCTCCATTGCCGTCTGCATCTACCTCCATGCGTGCCTAGGAGTCGATGGATGAAAATCATGTCATTAGAATATGTAATTAACTTCTAAGGGTGTTATTAAGGGATATTATTCAGGACCACGCATCAGAAAATGATGTTCCTTGAAAGCCATTGCAACCTCACATAATATCAGTCCATCACTTTTCTTCACAAAGATTTAATGGGTGGGGTCCCTTTTCCCTTACGGCCATGTCGCGGCTGGCTGACCAAATCCTGTACACTCACAAAGACAAGCCCTCTTAAAACTACGGTGAGTACCTATTGACTCTGTTTTGGTATATTATATTAATATATGTTTGCAGCATCTTAATGAACCCCTATTTTTTACCGTATAAATTGGGACCATATCTTTATGATGGAATATATACACATTTGTGATGAACTGCCGGGGCTGGGCCCCTTGTCATTAAGGAATGACTTGAAAAAGCTGCTTCCAAGGTAACCTGCTTTTTTGCAGGCACTTTGTGGCTTGAACTGGCAACTGCATCTTTGTGTGCAGCAAACACCTGCCCTCAACAGCATGACTGTTGCAGGAGCTGGAAAGAGTTGGTTGTGTTTCCCGTAAACGTTGTTATATGTCTTACATGATCACCAACCTGGTAATCTGTCATTTTACCATTGTTACTGAAATAACACCTACATTTTGCGACACAGTCAATTGATGTGCTGACATGGGGAGCGCTTTCTAGAAAGCCGTTGATTTTGATAATTGCATCCGAAACAGAGGGGCTTTCCGGAAAACAATTTTAACGCTACGGGGTGTGCAACTCCGTCTGAGCAGCAATTTATTATTGCTGCACAGATGGAAATATTTAAAACTAAAGACGAGATGCTGCTAATGGAAGTCATTGTAGCATGGATGACATCATCTAGCCTACAATGTGTGTCTTCTATGCATTTTGCCAACTTTGACAAGGCCTGCATGGTTATATGGCCTACAGAATAATGAATAAGGATATGAGCCCCCTTTCATAGATTCAGTCCAAATCTCAACAAGTAGGACCTACTTTTTTTTTTTTTTTAAATCAGCGATAGTTTCCACCAGTGTACACTTATGGAAAGTAGGTTTTTAGGTTCGTTCAGGGCTCCAGACCAAATGGTCGTATTTTGCGGCCAGAATTTGAGAGTGTGGGACTGAATTTTACATCTGGTCGGAAGTCTCTTTCTTCCGACCTGCGGCTAGTGTGCCAGTGCCAGAGTCCTGTACAGGTCTTATTTTGCAAACCCGTACCCGCAATACTAAAATTGTATCTGACCCGTGTTCCGACGCCCGATCCACGCCCGAAGGAAAATTAGACACATTTAGATGGACAGCCGGTAAATTACACTGAGGTTTGGCGTGGTGCTTTAGATCGCTTTGCAAAAGTAGCACACCATCCACTGTTGATGGTTTTCGTTGACTCCTCTGCTCCTTAATATCATATCCAGCACCGGAGAAGTCTCGCTCACTTGCTTCGCTGGACGCACTGGGCAGGGATAGCGAGGATAAATCTGGCAATCTGAGCAATATTGGGAAATTAACGATCGTGCTCTCCCCACCACGATAACACATCAAGAGTCATCTTTAGGTAGCTGCTACACGGGAGGCTTTGTCACCTGCTATTGCATTCTCAATGGAGAGGCAAGCGGGCAGAGAGGAAGCGCAGCGTTCTATCAAGCGGGACGACAAGCGGGAGAACTCCAGTGAAACTGTCGCTTCCGTGCTCGTCGAACGCATGCACGCACACGTGGAAACTGTTGGGATAGATGAGAACTGTTGATCTGTTTTTAACTAACCCTTTTTTCTAACCCTTTTTTTCTTATGTTTACATACATTTGTTAAATTGTTTTTAACTGTGAAATGACCAAAAGATTACCAAGCACTTTATTACTAAGAGCAAAAAAATAAATAAATAACGTGACACTGAATTTGAAACAGCACATTGTAACTTTCTGCATCTATTATATCAAAATAAGTATTAGTAATAGTGAAATTAGTAGAAATGTGAATATTTGTTGATTTACAGTGTGTTCCCCTAAAAATTTCTGGTTGCGCCCCAAAAATATTTAGTTAGGGGCCACATTGTTTCTAGTGAAAAAAGTTAGTCTGGAGTAGGGCTGGGCGATATGACCAAAATATTATATCCCGATATAGGTCATTCATATCCCGATAATGATATATATCACGATATAGCACATTTTCTGTAAATTCAATGAAAAATAAATAGTTTAGATAAAATGACAACATGGAAAGGCCTATTTCGTATTCCATTTTGAATTATATACTCTACAAATAAAGATTACTTACTCATGATTATTTTTCTCCTTTTATTTAGAAACTTTGTGCAAATTATGCATGCAACAACATAAAATATGAATGTATAAATATAAAAAGGTAAATAGAAAACACTTTTTTGGTTGGTTTTCAAAAATATTAAAACCAACCTTACCAATAGTCTTTAACAGTTGAACTTTGTATTGTAGCGGCAAACAAAAATGAATACAGGCCTAACATAAATATTGGTATATAAAATACGAAATGTAAACATGGAACACTTTCAAGTTTAAACTAAAGCAGCAAAATAAGGCTCACAATATAAATATATAGAATATAACAAGTAAACAAAACACTCCTTCATATTTAAATTAGCAGCATTCTATGAAAACAACCAAAGTGCAACAATGCTTCAAAATGCCAAATCTCAGGGAGTTAGTTTTACAGGTTGAGAGCCAGGAATACAAGCTGGTCAACTCTTTCTGGTTTAAGTGATGACCTCTGACATGTCACAATCTTCCCACTTGTACTGAACGCCCGCTCTGATGGGGCACTTGTGGCAGGGATGCACAAGTATTTATTTGCTAGCTTGGCCACTAGTGGGAAATGTGCCTCATGCTGCCTCCACCATTCCAGTGGGTTTGTCTCTGGACCAGCCTCCAGTTGGAGATAGAGGTTGAGCTCCTTTTCAATGGACTCTCTGCTTGACTGAGGGGCCGTTTGGCTTTGCTTTGCTGCTTTTTTAAAGCAGCTGCTCAAACTCTTCTTTTGCCTCTTAGCAGGAACCTCTGGCTCATCTCTAGCAGCTGCAGCTGATGGAAGGGAGGCTGCCTCTTCAGCCACCAGGCTCTCCAGTTCTGCAGCAGCTTTTGCCTTCATGTAGTCCACCCTCTCTTCTTTAATGTATGTGGTTTTGAACCAAGGGTCAACAAGAGAAGCCATGTCAAGCAGCTCCTCGGTGGTCTGGTCATCATACTTCTCATTTAAGTATTTTAGAATGCCCTCTTTGATGGTCGTGGTGAGATGAGTGTCGTCATCCTGAGGCTTGAGTATCTGGTTATTAAAAAGATTGAGGACTGGTTTCAAGTAGGAAACACTTGTGTACAGGTCCCCAGACAAGGCATCCGTAAACTCCATGAGAGGACTCAATGCCTTGTTCATGGACTCCAGAACATCCAAGTCCTGCCAAGTTAGGACCAGATGTCGCGTTTTCTTGTCGGCACGGAGGACCTGTGAGAGAGCTTTCTCCTGCTCTATGACCCTCTCAATCATTTGTTGCAGAGAGCCCCACCTGGTAGGGGTGTCTGTGATCAGCTGATGAGCAGGCAAGCCCAGTTCTGCTTGAGCCTTGGCCAGTTCACGTCTTCTCTTCCATGAATTAGAGAAGGCACTCACCACCTTCTTGCAGACGCCAACTGCTCGTTCCACTTGGGGTAGTTTCACACTTTGTTCTGTGTAAATTTAGGAGAAATATATCGATTTATACAATACACTTTACAGGACAGGTAACACATATTATATTTTCTATCATTTTTAATTTATAAATTATATTTTATTGTTACTGTATTTTATAGAGGTGCGCACTAGGGGGTGGGAGTCAGGGGGTGTATTCTGGATTTTAAGCTTTTAAATGCTCAGAAACTCAATTGCAGACATATTTTACCATGTATGGCTGTTACTATAAAAATTCTTATTCTTGCTGAAATATATTTTTACATTGTTTTAGACACTCACCAATGGCTAGATGAAGACGGTGACCAAAACATTGTAAGCGTGTCCAGTCATTCAGCCGAAGTGCAAGGATGTTGTTTGTGGCGTTATCCGTGGTGACACAGACTAGGTGATCCTCACGCAGTCCCCACGACTCAAGAGCTTCCCTGAGACCTCTGGCTATAATTTCTCCCGTGTGGTCATCTGGGAAATAGCTTGTCTGTAAACACCGACTGCAGAGTGTCCAGTCTCGAATAAAGTGTATCGTCAGACTCATATAGGGATGTGTCGTTCGGCTCGACCACGTATCTGTTGTTATAGCGTAGTACAACACCTTGTGGATTTCCTCCTCTACTTTGGCCCGACACTCTTGATATAAATGAGGCAACTGGACTCGAGTGAAGTATTTTCGGCTTGGCATTGTGTACCTTGGGTCAAGTGTTCGCACCAACTCACGAAACCCCTGTTTCTCAACCGTGTAAATTGGGGCCATGTCTTTGCAGATGTAAATTGCAATGGCAGCCGTTATCTCCTTCCATCGTCAGGAATCTTTGTCATATGGTGTGCCGCGGGCAAAAGCTTCTTGCACGGTCTGGGGTTTGTTTTGAGCACTCGACGACTGTATTTTTTTGGATTTCATCCGTAGACTCTCTCCGTACTGTTTGTCGTGATTCTTTCGTAGGTGGTAAAATAGGTTGGTGGTGTTTGAGTCTGGTGAGGGGACCGGTTTGCGGCATACTTTACAAAGTACGTTTTTCTGGTCTGTGTCCGACTTTTCAAACCCAAACCACGTCCATGCGATAGAAGTAGCTCCTCTTTTAGGTACAAGCTCACTTTGTCTCTGCTGGTCGTCGGAGTCCTTCTCCTGTTCAGAATTGTCACGTTCACTCTCCATGTTTGTTTGCGTTGCCTTCATGTGCCGTGTGGAAGAATGTAAAGCGTCGTCCAAATGACGAAAAATATTACCGTAAAGAGTGTGATTTGCAACAAGACGATATAAACGATAGAGCATCATATGAAACGATAGACATTTTTATATCGTCACACGATATATATCGTCATATCGCCCAGCCCTAGTCTGGAGTCCTGGCCTTACGACCACACCACAGTGCCACTGGGCCCTCTGTTGCTGCGGCCCAACCGTCACCTGGGCAGATATCTTTACTTCCCCACTTCAGATCGCTGCGGCGCCTCAATATTAGTGCTGCCCCGATTAGTCAAAGGCAATTTTTTTGGTCGACGAGTTATTTTTAATATTGACCGCCTTTGATTTTTGTTATCTCGTCTCAAACGGCTCACTGTAATTCACCTCCACACAAATCTGTGCGCTGTGTGCGCCCTGCTGGTGAATCTGCTATCCTTTTTCTTCCCCCTCCCCCCGCCTCACTGCTTTGATATGAAAAATTGCTGAGGCAGCTGAGTCCTCCGAATCAAGTCGAGAATTTCAGGCCAATTGGTAAAAGAGTGTGTCACGGCATTCAAACATATAAACCAGAAAGCCTATGGACGCCTCGGGACGGACTTGTCAACGCGCTGCAGCATCACATTGTTTTGATTGGAGATCGGCAGGTTGTAGCACGTGCGGGCGTGAGTGAATGTGTGTGTGTGTGTTGCGAGCGTATGCAATTTCAAAATAACAAACAAATAAACTCAAAGCCAATGTATGCATCCAAAACCATTTGTTCAAAACCAAATAAACAAATCAAAAATGGCTTCGCTTATTCGCTTCAAATACTTTTTCTTTTCAAAGCTTGGGAATTAATACGGCACGATACCGAGCGGTTGAAAACAATGTGTTGCCGTCTGTGTGTACCTTGCGCACCTGCATTTGATTACTTAATAGGGCTTTGGCAGTAATGTTTTAAACCCCACCATGCACGCAAGTGGAAACGAGAGCAGCATAGCTGCGTGCCTGCCTGCTTTTCAGCTCGTCATTTTATATTTGGTTATATTAAAGTTATTTATATTGTTTACATTTGTTATTTTTGATTTGGTAACATTTAAGTTATTTGTATTGTTCATGGCTCGGGTGACATTTTATGTTTTGGCTCTTCAATTGAGTTCAAAATAAAATAGACAATGAAATAAAAACTTCATTTTTTTTAATTGGTTGTTTAGATTAGTCGACTAATCTAAAATTTGTCGAAAGATTAGTCGTTAGTGGCAGCACTAGTCCATATCTTGAATACCCAACATCTTTCTACTTAAAGGTCCAATGACATGCCACCAGGTGTGGTGTGATTAGCCGTTACAAGCCGTTTTGGAAATCTGCCCCTTATGACATCGCAGGTGGGCGTGTCCACCTAGATGTGTGACTGATAGATGAGCAACGTTTGCTACAGTCCACTGGGTAGGCTGATAGACTGATCTATCCAGCACACATCTAGGTGGACACACCCACCTGTGATGTCATAAGGGGCAAATTTCCAAAATGGCTTGTAATGGCTAATCACACCACAGCTGGTGGCATGTCATGGGACCATTAAAAAAGTATATATTCTTTCAAACTTGAGATGTGTGATTTTTTAATACACCACCACAACAACAGTATATAGTTATTAATGTACATTTCAGTTTTGATGTCAGGACGTTCCGGAGAATCGTCATTATTGAAAACCTTGTCAAACCCGGGGGAACTCTGCCTAACCGTTTCACTGATCATTAGCCAACGAACGTATCTCAGTCTCAACAACAATCCGATGCAATACTCTTTTTTTGACTAAATATATTTCGTGCTTCAAAAGTTGAAGCAGGAGCAAAAGTTGAATAGAAAAGGATGTTTGTATTTTTAATGGTATTTAATATCATACCTTCGTATTTCTAAATACCCTAGTATACTTTAATACTGTCCAAGCCTATTGTCCTTAGACAGGGGATGACACTAACGGTTGCCCAATTGCCCGGGGCAACTAAAATAATTGTTGAGATGGAGTTCTGGTTGCCCGAACGGGCAGGCAGATTTTTTAGGGTTTTTAAAAACTGTAAAACAACCCTTTTTTTTCACCAAAATCACACAAAATAGATATATTTGCAATTGATCAATGCGCTGTCTTTTCTTCTCTCGGACAGCGAGTTAACAGCAATGCATCGCTTCAGCTCCAACATAGCCCCGCCTCCTGTCACTCACTCACAGTGCAGTCTTTGGCAGTTTCGGCACTAGTCTCAATGCTCTGTGTGACAGTGTTAGCTTAAGGTTAGCCAACAGAGCTAGCATCAAGTGCAGTGCCTCAGCGACCGGTTTAGGTAGAGAAGCTAAACAGAGTAGGAGGAGTGCGGTTGAGAAGTACTTTGGATTGAGGCAAATGACCAAGGAAGGTCACAAGACTCATGTAAAATCAAACACATAACTGTGCACAAGCACAGCAATAGCAATCTTTTTCACGAAATTGGACCTGCACAAACTATTATATAAAAGCTGAGCCTCCACTGATTCCAGCAGTCAAACCATATCATTATGTGACTAAAAGTTTAACCTTTGTGATTTTTGTCCACAAAGTTGAATTTGATGGCATAAAACCATCATAAACAAATAATCCAGTGTCTGGCCCAAATTTTGCAACTGAACATGGTGTTAATAATCAATGCCTAATAGAAGGTTTCTGAGGAAAAAGGTAAATTGCCTTCAATCAGAACACATGTTCTTCAGTGCAATCTAGTGGCCATGTGTACTTGCGAGTGTTTGGCATGGTGTCATTCTATTATATTTGCCCTGCACTTTAAATAGAGGCGCTGTCAAGTGTCAAAATTGTAAGATATCTACCTGTTTGTGTCTCAAAGTACGACAGTGCTACCAACTGATAATTACCAACTGATAATTATTTAGGGTGGAAATGTAATCTTCCACTTATGCTGTGTTCCAGCTTTATTCACGCTAACCAAGTAGTATCCACATTGAATATTTCACTTGCACAACAATCTTTCTATTGGCACCAAGATGACATATTATAGCCCTTGCAGTTGTCGAGATACTCCATTTACTTTGGGTAAGTTATTTTCTGAAAAAAAATGTTTTCCCCTGGTATCGAAAATGGAACAGAATATCGAAATTTGTCCAGGTATAGTATCGAAGTTAAAAAATCCAGTATCGTGACAACACTACTGTAAACATGATAGTGGTTATTCAGTTAGACCTACAAGAAACGTGAAAGTTAAAAAATACATATTTGCTTCTACCTTGGACATTTTGTTATGTGCATTTGCATAAAATCCAGATAAAAGCATGCAGGTCTACATATAACAGGGCGAGGCTTTAAAAGGTTGCAATGGTGGACTGAAATTACTTCATGGTGCGATGTGACCATTAGGTCAATAAGTAAATGAAGAAGTTTGTTATTTTTTAAACACGTACATGTGTGGAAGCTAACTATCAGCTTCAGTCTGAGCTAGGATGAGTTTTCTGAGCCCCCCAAAACCAGAACAGGTGCCTGGCGAAGAGGCCCGCTCACGATTCTGATTTTAATTTGGGCAAGTGACCATGACATTCGGGCAAGTCGAACATGACCTGTACTTTTAAAAGTGCTTTTGAAACCTTAGTGTCCACCCCTGTTAGAGCTATAATATTTCAACTTTGACCTAAAAATTAATTGTTCACCTGGTCAGTTGAATCAGGTGGTGATTTACACAGATCCAGTCCCGTTCTTGCATTTGTTTAGTTTACATTTAATGCCTACAGCCAGTGTTGAATACAGATCATATATACTCAGTACTGCAGCTTACCTCAAAGGCATAGTTTTCCACCAGAGGTATGTCCTGCTCATCAATCAGTGTGTATTTTGTCTGGAAAAGGAAAACAACAAAACAGGGTCATGATAACAAAGCCTGTTGTACAAAAATAAAAATAGCATTCTTACCTAGAGAAGAGGAACAGTTATACAATAACACTATTTTTAAACGCAAGTACATGGAAATCACACAAGAAAAAAAAAGCCCCCCTTCGTGGCGGCAGAGCTGCATAAGTCCCGGCCCTGGGCCAGCCCTCCACCCAACACATTGTTTGGATATTAACTGACACCTTCCAGGGAACACACGTGCATCGACCCTACGGGAACCGGTAGCAAATGGGAGGGAGGAAGATAATGTTCCTGTGAAAACCTGGGGAGTTCTATTCATCAATTTATTGTTAAAACTATAGACTAGTGATATTTAAAGGTTCCTTGACATGCCACCAGGTGTGAGTGTGATGTTACGAACAGTTTTGAAAATCTGACTCATGACATCACAAGTGGGCGTGTCCAACTGTTTGCTGGATAGATCAGTCCACCCAGTTGACCGTAGCAACTATCCATCACACATCTAGATGGACAAGCCCACTTGTGATGTCAAAAAGCTTATCACACTCACACCTGGGCTGTTTCCCAATGTGAAGGAAGCATGCTCAATGGTCACCTTTTTAAGGACGCTAAGTCATAGAACGCAGACAAGCACTGTTCCAATGTTGAGGACAACTGGAAATTCGCGCCCTTTTCGCGTCCTTTGTTTTTGAGAATTCCGAGGTTTTTCAAGGATGCATCGCTGGATCCTTGATGAGCATAAAATACCCACAATCCTCTGCGTTCACACGCTGCACGGGATATCAAAAATGGCAGAGGGAAAGCAGTACACGTTCAAATGTAAGTGAAGTTATATTAAAGTTTTCAGAAATATTTTGTGCCGTATTGCTTTTTATAGATTCATCATGTTAATGCAAATAATCAAGCTTAAAGACCTGTGCCACTTCTCAAATGTTTTTGCAACTTAATGATACGTTGTTATATTTTGCATGGACGTAGCTGGTGTTAAACACCACTGTTACCAAAAACAATGTCAATTTACTCGCTCACAAGATTACAATATTTATGTATAGCTATTTATGTTAGTGTTTTATCTTTTTTATTTTAGGGTCAGCCCAGCAAACTGAGACTTTTTTGCGCCTGAGGGTGGCGCACAAACATTTGTTAACCGATGGAAGGGATACGGTGAGAAGCTCTTGCGGGATCCAATGTTGTTAAATAAATGCACCACCGATCATTTGCAATGTTTGTAATTTGTAATGAACGTATATAATTGTAAATTATATAATGTACTTATGTGTTCATAGCACTGGTAGATGGTAGGTATGTATGAATGAATGAATCAGATCCGTTAAATACTATATCCAAATAAATACATGTTTATCAACACTTTCTTTGTCTTTTTCCCCCTGCATTATAGTAATCAACCATACTGTAAATGTGATGCATAAATTAAGTTCTCAGACAATCTTACTTAGTTTTATAAAAAATGAATCAATTTTTTTTTAATAAAGACGATATATAAAGATTTTTTAATAAAGACTTCCTCAAAGAGGCTCCATGCGAAGGAGACATGACCGCATTCATAACAGACAAAAGTCAAATAAATATCGATCAGCTTGATTGCTTCCATGTTTTATTCATAAGCGCACATGTGTTTACAAGCGGAAAGCGAAGGCGGAAGCGCTTCCACACTAGCAAGTCGTTCGAACATTACAAACGCTAGGCAGCACTCGAGCCAGCGCTCTAGTCTCATCTCCATAGGACGCGACTAGCAAGGAAGTGTTCTAGCAAGGCTGCAGCCTTCACTTTGGGAAACAGCCCCGGTGGCATGCCATGGGACCTTTAAACAGTTTCAATGTCCACGCGATCCCTGCTACGAAACGCATTGTAATACGTGATTACTTTATATACATTTGTCAATTCACGCTTTGAAACAGTTTGGCCCAACAATGACAATTAATACTCTTGAACACTATTGTGCTCTTTTGCCTCAATATTTGGCCATCTTTCAAAAGTAGTAGGTGTTACTAAACTGTTTATATGCCGCCATTGTGTTATGGTTATGTCTCATCATTATCATGGAAGAAATGATGGTCTGTCAGACCAATTATTAGTTCACTGTCTAGATTACAGCAGAATCGCTGTAGTTTGCAAGTCAATAATGGTTATAGTCTGCATAAAGTTAAATCGAGGAAAGGTTCAGAGATATTAGCAATGAAATTAGACATGTACAATAAACCAGCCTCAGACATCCCAGATAGTCATTGTTGCTCGGTGGTTGAATTTAACCCATGTTGTTAGCGAAAAGATAATGTGCATACAAATGCAACAAAGAAGTGCATGTCAAGATTATTATGCAACTTCAATAAAAAGCAAGTCGCTGGGGACCAAACTCGTTGCCCCTGCCATGGAGTCGATATAAAGAATTGCTTTAAAGCAAAGAGTGGAGTCGTCATTCCCACTAGTGGTCCACACATATTTATAGTGGTCCACACGTAGTGGTAGTGGTCCACAGAGGAGAGCGTTTAAAGCATCACAGGTAGCTAGCTAGCCACAGCTAACATCAACTTTAAGTAGACTGCCAACCCGATGCAAATTCTCCATAACAAAGCAGTGGCATATTATACCTGTTTTTAAAACTATAACATGAACTCGACTGAAAAGAGTGGAGCTTGTATCCATGGGTTATGGTTCCCATGTACAGCATTCGTTATTGTCAGGGTTAATTATCCGCTAACGTAAGTTGCTATTTAGCTAGCCAACGCTAGCTTTGCAATGCTGTGCCTGGCGGAGGGAAAGCCGACATAGTGCGGGGTGTTAACAGCTCCTCACACGGTGTAAAGATTATGAACCGCATGTCACAACCGTTAATGTAAGCCGTCTTCATATTAGCCGTTGTTAGACTTTAACCACTTGAGGAGGTCTGGTACCGCCGGGCCCTCCCTTGTCGCACATGGCAGCCTGGTCAAGCTCACCTTCCCGGCCACACGGCCCAGCCGAACGATCCCGAGCTTGAAGTCCGACATCGGGAGATCAGGCGGTCAGTGGACGAAGCGGATGTTCAGCTTCACCGTTTTCCCGTTTCCAACTCGTCAGGGCGACCCCTCAGCCCCGATAAACAACCTGTCTAGATGGTGTGGTGGTTGTGACTCCAGAAAGAACCGGCCGACACACCGCTGGCGGAGGAGAGCCGAACAACGTTTAATGGGCGGGACAAAACGCCTAAATATCACCAACCAATAATACCCTAACCCTAACAAATGGTTTTACATGTGTGCAGTTTGACGTCAGCCCTTCATCTCCGCAGACCAATAGGATACAGAGACCTTTTCTAAGGCCCTGCCCATTAAAGCAGAAGCCAATCACATGCTGATGACGGGATCCTCTCAACGTTAACAATCGTCAGAGGTTTTGGCGCTTAAGGCGCGTTCATGGTGCTGGTGGTGATAACCATTAACATCCAATAACGGAGCATCGAACGCTACTGCTTACTGGCGCTGACGAGACGCGGAGTTGGAGTGGTGATCCGCTCAAATCAGTGCAATCCGTTTGGCAGGAGCAATGAACTGTCAGCGCATTTAATTAATCATTCCTCACTGAATTTCACGCGTTTTTTTGTCAGACGTGTAGCTATGATAAAGGACACATGGTTTGGCGTGTTTTATCATTCATAGTTGGCTTAACAGTGATATAATATTCTTATATGCTATAAGTGTCCAGACGTCCGAGATCAAAACTGGGAACATAATCCCCGAGAAGGGGAAAAAAAACGGTCAGCCATTTTTAAGTTGAAGAAGCAATATATGATTAGGCTATATATACATATATATCCTACATAAACAATGTATGAATACATTAGATATCTATTGTCTTACCTTATAGACTGTATCTCTGACTGTTGCTGCAGCAGCAGAGTTTATTCTGTCTTGACACTTTGTATTGATATTTTGTATTTACATTTATTAACAGCATTCTTTCCTTTAATTATTATAATGTTTACAGTGATTGTTTTATATGTATTTTTATTTATGTCGCTTTGGAATAAAGCGTCTGCCAAATGCTTAACCAACATGAACGTTTTTATATCAGCTAAAACCACCAATCTGCTTCACTGGATTCAGATAAAACTAAATTCTGTCTTACCCAACAATGTTAGTATTTGAATATTGTTACTTGAATGACTCAATTTATATGGTTACAATTATACTGTTAAGAAAGTATTGTCTTATACTTTGCCTAAAATGGGAATGCGTCATGATACAAATCTGCTGATGGAATGTTTATTTGTGGATGGATGGATGGAATGGACTGGAGTTTGCAGATGGGAATTGATACAGGAAAATTATCAGACCAGAACGAGTGAAATTCAAATTACCATAAAAAGCAGCCAGGGTAAATGCAGACTGACCATTTACAGTGTTTCAAAAATAAGAGAATAAAATACAAAAGAAATATCATGGAAAATAAATCTATCGCATTAGGCCTGATTATCATGAATTAGGAGTGAAATTCAAAATATAATAAAAAGCAGTCAGGGTAAATGCAGACTGACCAATGTAGTGTATGCAAGGCAATGTGAAGGTAAAAAATATCAATATCTGTGTGGGATTAAAACCCAGTTTGGCAATGTGGTGCTGCCTTATCTTAAGAAACACAGACACTGCCAATGATAACAAGTCCGAATGGTGGTTGTCGATGCCAAACTGTGTTCCCCAAGCAGAAAAACATCCTCTGTTCCAATCTCCCCTCGGACTTTATGCTGCTCCCTGGCTCCCCATCCCCACTTCAAGATGGCCGCATTTCTCGCGTCCCAGTAGCCAATGCTGCGTCTATGTATAGGATGTCTATGGTGATAACGAGACGGCTCGGCAGTGATGACGTTCACGCTTACGCGTGTTCTCGACAGCGACCGTACATGTGCACTGCGTTGGGAATTTAAAAGTTCTTCACAGCAGGTTTTTTTATCCGATAAAAAAAAGTCTGAACTAAACAGAACTTAGTAGGATCAGTTTCAAGTTCGAACGCCTTCATTTCCTTGTAGCCTATCACCTATCCTTTTGCTTTTATTTATGAGAAGCACATTGCATTGCCACTGTATGGAAGGCTACACTTGCCCTTATCTAGAGCTGGTTTACCAGTACAAAACGTTTAAAACTGAGCAAAGTCGATGCCAACAGATGGTTAAAACGTCAATCAATAGTCAAGTATGTGATATGATGGTTGATTATTTTATATTAAATGAAACGTTCATGTTCCGCCATGTCCATGTTCGTCACTAGTAAACCATGTCACCGACTGGGCAACTCTGTTATCAAAATCTGGCCCCAGTTGCCGAACGGAAGTAGCATCATAAGAGGTCATGAGGTGTCATTCACGAGAACTTTCCGAAGTCGCAAAAATGTTTTCCCCATAATTTCCAGCGATGTGAACGCACCATAAATCCCTGTCCTGCTGTAGTGTTGTCTTGGGCCCAATCCTGTTACACCCCTTGGTCCAAACCCTTAACCCTACCCCTCAACCCTACCCCTACGAAATGGGACAACAACCCTTCAAGATCCAGTTACACTACATCATTAGCAGTCATTGACAAGGTTTTGATCTTTATTTTAATTTTATTTTTTTGATCTTTTCATATATATGTCTCTTGAATTTTACTGTATAGGTTGAATGTCTTAGGAATGCAACCTTACCCACATGGAAAAACACGGTATGATTAGATAAGAATATTATTCATGCTCACAATCTTTTAGAAACTGCAATATTGCACTTTATTTTGGATCAAACATTATACAAGATCAACATAATATATAAAACCAGAATAATCATAGAACTTGAGGTAGTATGCCATACATGTTAAACACAAATATACAAACAAGAAGCAGTGATATAATGGAACTAATATTGCACATTACAAAAAGAAATCAACCATCACATTTTATCAATAACTCTTTCAAAGGGGCCCAACAAACGGTCGGTTTTAAACCATCAGTGGATGGTTAATATTTCTATGTTCCTGGGGGTTGGGGGATTAAGGGCTGGTTATGGTCCCCCGTTCACACAACACATGAGGATTACGGACCCGTTACGTCCTTGTGGACCGTCTTTGCGTCCACCGCAAGGGCCTGACGTGCGCCTCCCAAAATTTTAAACCTTCCGTCGAGGCGATGCAGCAACAAGGGCTGTGATTGGTCCGCTCACTAAAACCCGACGCAGAACCACAACAGGTTCACGACTGCGTTGAAGCATCTGCATGGTCCTTTTGTAAACGTGGGTCCATATAAGCCCTTTAGGGCTACCAATGCAGAAGAGGTGCTTGAGGTGGAGGGATGGGCTCTGTGATGGCAGTGGCCTCAGTGATCTCCTGAAAGAAAACATAACAAATAAAAATATATTATATGGCAGAACTGGGTTATAAGGCCACATTTTATGTACAATATAATAACTGATAGATAGATAGATAGATAGATAGATAGATAGATAGATAGATAGATAGATAGATAGATAGATAGATAGATAGATAGATAGATAGATAGATAGATAGATAGATAGATAGATAGATAGATAGATAGATAGATAGATAGATAGATAATTTGCCTTGCGGAGCCAGCTAGTCCTGTGCTCGTATGCAAATTAGCCATGTGCGCCAATGTCAATTTGTTTCAGTGAGCAACGAATTAGTGCAGATCATGATTTGCAGATCAGTAAAACATATTTTAACTAGCCTACTACAGCACGCAACGTTTTTTTGTTCTCGGTTATAATTACATTTCAGGAGTTTTTTTTAATATATATATATTGGAGGGAATCACTGCCCTACTTGCTGTCGAAGCACTTT
Organism: Pollachius pollachius; assembly: GCF_949987615.1. NCBI lineage: Eukaryota > Metazoa > Chordata > Actinopteri > Gadiformes > Gadidae > Pollachius > Pollachius pollachius. Next base: position 20,643,274 of record NC_136937.1, on the reverse strand, counting down.
ATATACCAAGCAAAACCGTCTCTGCAATATCGCCGAAGTGTATGGTGTAAGATAATCTGGTCAACAGATACGCTTTAGTCTTGGAGTTAACGGTAGGTTTTTATTGAACTGCGCATGCGTACAAGCGGCACTACGGGTAATCCAGGCGGGACAGAACAGACCGTAGTCATGGGAGTAAATCAAACAATACATTACATCTCCCTTCTTATCAAAGAAAAGGCATACAACCTAGGAACAACTCAGAAACATGTTAGCAGCTTAAATGTCCTGACTTCATGTCAAATTAACCTTGACATCCATTTGACTTAAGTAAACAAAGTAACAAACACTTTAACTTTAACTCTGATCACACTAACTTGGAAGTTAATACTTTAAACTTTTGATCAGGCTAACTGGGAAGGAGAGGTTACCAGCACTTCACTTCCATAGGTGTCTTTACCACACCTTGTCCCTAACTAACTTCATGCACACAACTCTGAGGAATACTGTGGGCCATTGTCGGTCATCATGGTTGCAGGGATGCCGTGCCTGCCAAACTGCGCCTTAAGTGTGTCTATGACAGTGCGACTGCGCGTGTCTCTCAATCCGTCCACTTCAATGAATTTTGAGTAGTAGTCCACAAGCAGTATGTACTGTTTCCCTTCGAATTCGAAGAGGTCTGACGCTACTTTCTCAAAGGGAAGGTTGGGCGTTTCCGTTGGTTTGAGCGGTTGTCTGGGCAGTTTATTTTGAAAATCTGCACACAAACTGCAGTTTCTGACTACTTCTTCAATTTGTGCACTCATACCTGGCCAGTAGAGGGCTTCATGAGCTCGCTGTTTGCTTTTCACTATTCCCAGGTGTGATTGGTGTATGAGCCTCAGCATGTGTTCACGCATGGTGGGGGGTACTACTATTCGGAGTCCCTTGAAGATGAGTCCATCGGACAACGCGAGTTGGCTTCTCGAGTCCCAATATGGCTGAATCTGAACAGGCACCTCACGCCTGTGCTCTGGCCAGCCACACTGAATAATCTGTTGGAGACAGCTGAGCTCTTCTTTTGTGCGTACTTGTAGTTCTGTATATTTCTGATTACTGACAGAGAAAAAGTTCAGCATGGAGATGCACTCTAAGCCATCCATCTCTGGTGTGTTCTCCGATAGCTGTGCTCTGGACAGTGTGTCCGGGAGCTCCATGTCTTTTCCTCTTCTATACTGTACAGTGAGATCATACCACTGCAAGCGAAGACGCATTCTCTGAATCCGCATGGGTGTAGACAACAGGAATTTCTTGATGATGTCTTCGAGAGGTTTGTGATCATTGTACACTGTGACATATGTTCCAAATATGTAATTGTGGAACTTAGTGCAGGCATGGACAATGGAGAGTGTCTCTTTTTTAATTTGCGCATAGCGCGTCTCTGCGTCAGTGAGTGACCTTGAGGAGAAAGCGATGGGCTGATCCTCTTGCAGCAGGACCGCTCCTAGTCCGCTGCTGCTGGCATCACAGAATATCACAACAGGCTTTGCAGGATCAAAATACTTCAGCACTGGGGGATGTGTGCACAGCTCTTTTAGTTTGTCAAACGCCTGTTGCTGAGCTGGCTGCCATGCAAACTCCACATCTCTCTTTAGGAGCTGGCGCAGCGGCGCATCCACTTCACTGAGGTTAGGGATGAACTTCGACAGGTAAGTAACAAAGCCCAAGAAGCGGTGGACACCTTCTTTATCCAACGGTGGCGACATGCCCTGAACAGCTTCCACTTTCGCTGGGTCAGGCTTCAGACCATCAACTGTTATCAGGTGTCCCACGTATGGCACAGAAGGCTGGCGTATGTGGCATTTATTGAATTTAAGCTTCAGGTTGTAGCTCGTAGCTTTCTCAACCACTCTGTGCAGAATTGCATCGTGTTCCTGCACTGTGGGGGCAGCTATAAGGATGTTGTCCATCACGCTTACAGCTCCTTCAATGCCCTCGAGCATCTGGTCCATGATGCGCTGGTAGATTTCAGGCGCGCATTTTATACCAAAGGGGAGTCTAAGCCATCTAAACCGACCTATTGGTGTATTGAAGGTTGTGAGGAAGGATGATGATTCATCCAACTCTATCTGCAGAAATCCTGATTTCGCATCTAGGACTGAGAAGACTTTAGCACCTGGTATCATTGAGACAACCTCCTCTACGGTTCGCATGGGGTGATGTTCTCTCTTTATGACTTTATTTAGGTCACTTGGGTCTATGCAGATTCTCACCTTGCCATTTTTTACTACGGCGACCATGGAACTCACCCACTCAGTAGGCTGCTCAACTTTGGTAATGTAGCCATCTTCTTCCATTTCATACAGTTTCTCCAGTATCTTGCCTCTGCCAAGGGCAGCTGGTTGCCTCCATACAGGATGAACTACACCTTTAGCACCTGGTTCGAGCTTTATGGTGTATTTACCTGGCATGGTTCCAGTAGTGCACGTCAGCTCTGGGAACTCAAGAAGTCCAGCAGGAACATGCTGTGTTTCAGTATTGTCAGGGTTTCGTGTGTAGCGCCTCTCTGCATCACTCTCCAGTAAGTCAAGGCGCACAATCAGCCCCAACGCTTCAGCTGAAGCGCCACTGAGCACATTCTCTTGAGCAATGTCCACAATTTCAAACACTGTGGTCTCTTTACACTTTTTTGACTTGACTTGTAGATTAACAGCAGCTACAGGCTTCAGCCGGTGATTGGAGTATGAGCGAAGCACTGTCTCAGAGCGCTGCAGCTCACCTGTGTGGGCAAGCAACTGGTAGCTATTTAGAGTCAATGTGTTACACTTTGCGCCTGTATCAATTCTGAATTTCATTACTTTAGACAGAATTTCCAATTTGACCACCCATTTATCAACAGTGGGGTCTTCGGGCTGCATCATATTTATGCTCAGCATTCCCTCATCATCTGGTGAGTCTTGGTCCGAGTCAATGCTCACAGTGTTTACGGCACGCTTGTGGCACACTGCCACCCAGTGGTTCGGTTTGTGGCAGTAGGAACAAACAGCCTTTTGCTGGACACTTTCCTTGGTTCCACTTGTGATGTGGGTCTTTTCCACACTTGGTGCAGTTTTTTTGACGAGCTGACCGATGCTTGTTGTCGATAAGTAGAATTTCCTTTGTAGGGCATTGCTTTACTTGACACGAATTGCTTCGGTTTAACAGACACCGCTGACATCTGTGAATCCTCTTCTCTAACTATTTTCATTTGTTTTTGTGATAATTCGAATTGCTGAGGAAGTTCTATGGCTTTGTCTAACGTGAGGCTCTCGCCTCTTTCGAGCAGCCGCTCTTGGACCCGCTTCTCTCTCACTCCCGAGATTATGGCGTCAATTAGCATATCGTCAGGCTGAGGATACTCGCAGTCCATCAGAATTAGCCTTACATCCTTCAGGAAGTTATCAAAACTTTCCGTCGGCCCTTGTTTTCTCTGCTTGAAATGGCTGGGCTATCCTCTTATTTTTCCGAGGTCTGATAAAATTGGCAAATTTGTCCAGTACCTTAGACGGATCTTGCTTTTCTCCGTCTTCCCGGGGCAGCGTCTTATAAACCTCCCTGCCTTGCTCCCCGATCCACGTGCCCAGCCAGCCTGGCTGTTGTTTAGGCGCCAAGTCGGAGAGGGGACCCTCAAAGACGAACGTTACGTGACTCCGGAATCTTGAAAACTCTTGATACAAATCCGAGGCGTCCCAATCTATTTTGGGATGTTCGAACTGCGACGAAGCCATTTTCCCACAGTTCCTGTTATTGAAAAACTTCTGACACCATGTAAGGTACTCTGGTCAACAGTTACGCTTTAGTCTTGGAGTTAACGGTAGGTTTTTATTGAACTGCGCATGCGTACAAGCGGCACTACGGGTAATCCAGGCGGGACAGAACAGACCGTAGTCATGGGAGTAAATCAAACAATACATTACATATGGGAGTTCACTCTTTGATATGGCTGTCTGTACTAAAAGCATACGGTTCCTTTAAATGCGTCTGCAAAATTGAATTGTACGTCATGAGCGACTTGAGCAACAAAAGCGAACGGAAATATTCGCAGCGATACTTTATGAGCGGCCAACGCGTCTTTGCAGCGCAATTCGCTTCTGGTGTGAACATACAGTTACATGCAGCGCCGCCATCTCCATACGGCAACCCAACTGTAGAGGGAGGAAACTGGGAATGCCAAGGTCTAGGGTACTGGTACACACGGCCGTACAAACGGCGTCAGGCGACGAGTCCCAGTCCGCTCATGAAGCACACGGGAACGCCACACAGAGGTGGGAGAACCCTGGCTGTACTACGCTGTCATACATCCGCAAGGGAGGGAGTCTTCACTTCACTTTGTGTGTGATGGAGTTTCTTGTCTGCAAGCTGAAAAAACGTTATCCATGTTGAGAAATAACGTCGCTCTCGCCAACAGGCAAAGCGCACAGGGAGAGGGCGAGTAGACAGCTGATAAAAGCTGTCTGGCCCCTCCCACCTTCACATTAGGGTTGGATTTAGTGATTCGTTTCCGCGATTCAGACCCCGTCCACACGGAGCCGATATTTTGGTGAAACCGCATAAGTCTTGTGCGTTTCGGCCGACTGTCCAGACGGAGCCGGCGAATCCGGTGCAAGAAACCGCACATTTCTGAAACCACCCTCGGAGGTGGTTTCAAATCTATCCGGACCTATGCGGTTGTGTTAGGATTCGTGTGTACGCCTGAAACGCAAACGATGACGTCATTAGCCCCCCACCAGCTGGGGGACGTCAGAGTTGCATTGAATTTTTTATTTATTATTTTATTTGTATTCTTTTTGTAGCTTTAAATAAAGCCCCTTGATGAATTTAATTACTAACTGTACATTAAAAAGCATTTCTGCTCAATTTAAAAGGCTGAATCTCCTCGTGACTGAATGTTTGTATACAGAGCGCAGGCTTGATGCGCTCAACTTTTTTCTGTGGAGAACCAGTGCCTTGAATATTTTCTACAGCGTTTCTACAGCTCGACGCGGTTTCGCAATGACTTCGTCTTTACGGAGATATTCCTGAACCGCATGAAACGATCCGGATCCTTTTCGCCCGTTTTGGCTCCGTGTGGATGGGGCCTTAGTTCAGGCCCCATCGGGCCTTAGTTCTTAGTCATTCAGTTCGCCAAGAGGAGTCGTTTGCGAATCGTTCGTTCGTTCGTTCAGTCGAGTTTCCGGTAGCGGTGAATCGAGCGCCTTAAACTGTAATCGGAAAACGCGGTTATATGCTATAGACCCTATCAGGGGCGTAGGAATGAGTTTAACATTGGGGGGGACACATATCGGAAACCTGACAGATCCGGTATAATTTTTAGGTGGGACAAATGCGCCTGTCTCCGATATTGGAGGGGACACGTCCCCTCCGTCCCCCCCGGTTCCTACGCCCTTGGACCCTATAGTATCTGTGGTATAAAGGCTGGTACGAATTTCTAATTATAAATATGTACTTATAGACCGTTGTGATTCCCATTGAAACGAATGGCTGTATATGCTATAGTTATATATGGTTATATGCTATATACCCCAGAGTATATGTGGTATAAAGGCTGGGACGAATTTCAAATGATAAATATGTACACCTAATGTTGAAAGTATACCGTCGCGATTCCCATTGAAACGAATGGCGCGGTGACTAGTCTTCAAAACGAGAGCTGGTAGCTGGTAGTATTAAAAAATGAATTAAGCTATAATCAGACAACGTGGTTATATGCTATTGTAATGACCTCACCGGTGACATAACGATGTACAGTCATAAGTACTTCAAGGAACTTTAATGTAACAAACCAGGTCACTGAAACCCGTAACCAACGGCAAAAATCCACACTAACAACAACCGGTTACCCGGGCAACCCCCCAACCCGGTCCCTTCAACGTGCAAGCCCCCACCCTCCTGTTCAATGGAGCCAGTATCCTGTCATAATTCAAACCTGAAAAAAAAGTTTCAAAGGCTTGTAAATCTGGGTTTGAAAACTCAACACCTTGTAAAAACAGGTTTTGCAACACTGAAAAAAGAGATTATAGCCTGAAAAAAAATCAAAACATCTGCAAACATGATTTTGTGTTCTATTTTATCTTCTTCATCATTTTCACCAACACATTTTCAAAGTTCAATTTTTTTCACAAACACATTTTCAAAGTTTAAAAAATGTCACCAGCGCATTTGCAGAGTTTCAAATCTGGAACTGTTCTAACAGTGTATTTAATTGTTTCCCGGTTTTGAAACCTTGTAAATGGGATTCTGCAAACAGGTGTTCATACATTGAGAAATAAGTTTTGAAAGGTTGAATATTTATTTTTAAAAACTTGTAAAGGTGTAAATTTACACCATTGCAATGTATTTTTTCAGAACTGGCTTTTCAGCACTGACTTTTCAGAGATTTGACCACACAGGCGCAAGCTTTGAGTCACGTGATTATTGGCATTGTTCTGTCGCGCATTCGTTTTGAAACTCCTGACAGTCAAAGGTCTGAAATCGTTGATCTGGCTGAACGAACGATGCGCGAACAACTCCTCTTGGCGAACTGAATGACGCGAACTGTTTCGCGGAAACAAATCAATAAATCCAACCCTAGTTCTGCGCATGCTTGAGATTTTTTCCCGGGGCCATGAACCAGAAGTAGACGGAGACAAGAATCGTTTTGTTGTGCATCTATTTTGTGTAATTATCATGTACGTCACATACAAAATGTAGAAGGATGTAGCTTTACCTTGCTCTTCGTAAGCCATCTTTCTCGAATGCAGTCTGAGTTTGTTGTTGCTGGTGAGGTAAAGAGGTCAGCCGGTGGCTTTATTACCACTATTTGAAATTGGTAGAGCGCCACCTATTGTACCGGGGTATGACATGCTTCGGCCAATGAATCGATTTTCGGACCTTCGTGTATGCTCAGATAATTGCAGTTGTCGAATTGAGGAGCATAGTCGAACTATGGCTGTAATCCGATTAAGCGGTGCATGTAAACCTACTGGGTTAGTTATGTCATTAGTTGCAGATTAGCTGTGAATAAAGTAAACTGGACGGTTGGAACAATATAACCTTTCAAGCCTTTCACGAGGCCTTAAAGGAAACTAAATTACCAAAGTCCATTATTTGAACACTTAGTAAGCCTTAGAATGACTCCACACAACCTGTCGCTAGAGCCAGCTTTCTCGCTCTTTTCATTTCAGTTTAAACATTTTACAGATTTTCATTTTTTTTCATTTTCATTTTTTTGGTGTTCAGCATCAGCATCAGCAACACTGCCATAATTGGGGACATGGACCTTATTAAACCAGGGCTTCATTATGAACAAAATATCTATCTCTTTGGTAAAACAATCCATACGAACAGAGCTAAAATGTCCCATTCGTGTTCTTCCTAATGGAGTTTCACTATCATTGATTAAACAAAAAATATTCTACTAGGCTTAAACCCTAACCTCAATTGAAGTAGCCTGTCCAATGGCTTCTGCCTGTCATTTCTTTCCATATTTAATGTCATTAATACTCAATTGTCATTGTCTAAGAATGGCCGCGATTCTGATCGAATAAGAGATGGCAATAACAATAACACTGGTGTTTGTGTGTGTTTGCATGTTTGTTTGAGAGAGTGTGTGTATGCATGTGTGTGTGTGCATTTGTGTGTGTGAGTGAGAAAGAGATGGAGAGTGTGTTTGTGTTTTGTGTTTTTCCATGCTTCTGCGTGTGGGTACACATGGATATGTGTGTGTGTGTGTGTGTGTGTTTGAGAGAGAGACACCAAACATGTGTGTGTGTGTGTGTGTGTGTGTGTGTGTACATGGGAACATATTGTGTGTGTTTGGTAGCTTTGTGTGTCAGCAGAATGCAGAGTTGGATGAGAGAGGGTTGTCTGACCCTCTCTGTTTAATAATCGAAAGGGACACGATGAGGCCATGGGACCAAGAGTTTGCCTTTCTCTACCTCTTCATCTTCCTTCCTCTCCCAAACACAGAACTCTTTCTACGGTCAATGCAATTATTTAAAAACAATGCCACCAACTCCTTCTCTCTACATTTGATTGGGTATTGCCCCTGAGCAAGGGCTGAAAGATAGCAACAATAGTTGACCATATTAACATGTGTGCGTAATTGAGTGGTAAAGGTTGTATGTGAAGGATCTTCGTAAGCTATTACTCATGTTTATAATTGTATTATTATACCATACCACGATTGGTTGTTCATTCAATAAAGCACATTGATAACACACATTCGATAATCAGTAGAAAACCTTACGCGCCCTGATGCGATAATCACTAACAGACTTGTATAATCATGACACTTAATAAGCACTATGTGATGTGCTTTAAAGCCTAATGAAGGAGCTGTGAAGACTAGTCAAAATACTATCAAACCAATCCCAAAATAAAGTAGGGTTATAATAGAATACTGATAATATGTATAATGATTGTATTTGAAGTTGTGAAATACAAGAAATCGGATATGAATCAGAAATCAGACATGAATCACAAACGTCCCGTTTGCAATAATAAAAGCGCAACTCAAACTTCTTGGACCAATCGGAGCGAGTCTCTTCCTCACAGTGACCAATAGGAGCGCGTCTCTCCCTCACTCGACCAATAGGCGGACGCCTTGGCAGACAGGCACAGACGTTTGAAGGGCGGTGATGCAAAAGGTATTGCGAGCGACATAAGAGGTTTAGTTCTCAAGGAAACATTTATTTTTATTGTTTACAACTCTGGCATAAATTTAACGGGAAGACCTCGATTTCATTGGAAAAGCAAGTTACCTTATCAGATTATAACAAGCGAACACGGCGCCTCGGACCTGAATCCATGCTATAGGTTTAATGTCACTCGGTGAAAGTAACCTATACACATTAATGGCTCTGATAGCTACCGATGGCTGTAAACTGAACAATCAATCTACAACTAATGGGAGAATCGGCGCAAGAAAATCAGGTTTTCAGGGCCGGTCCGGCAGTTTTAAAAGTGTCAGAATGCAACCTAAAGATAGTGACTATTCAACCGACGGCTTACCGAAAGCCTTCCTCCTCAGCCTGAGGACACTCTTTGATATTCTAGATGACGGAAGGAGAGGTTTTGTCCATATATCAGAGATAGAGGGCCGATGGCAGGGCGCAGACACACAGGACCTGCCCGGCGGGGTGCTGGAGTGCTTGCGGCGGGCGGCTCCACCACATGGCTGCCTCACCTTCCAGAGGTTCGTAGCAGGCCTGCGCTATTCAATGCTCAACCCCGACAATAATAATGATCACTTTAAGGCACAGGCGGCTCTCCAGACCGCAAAGCCGTATCCAAACCATAATTTGCCTCCTCCACTGACAAAACCCGCCTCGCATTCTACGTGCAATGTCGGCACGCGAATTGATAACAAGCTTCGGCCTCTGGGGTCGAGCAATGTGGCAAACACGCAACAGAACCACCGAGCGACCCCGCTGCACGACCGGGTCCGGCCGGAGGACGGGAGGAGGTACCGTTCCTGCGGGATGACGAGGTACGACGCGGGGTGCGAAAGGTCCGGAAGGTGTCTGGAGCTTCACAGTTCCTCTGTTGCACCCGTGCAATATATCGGGAAGCAAGGTCTTCAGCCAGGTCGTGTCCGGGCCATTGATTTGCTTGCGCTGGAATCTTCACAGTTCCTAAGATCTACGACGTGTGAGTATCTCATAAAAGTCTTCTCAGATGATATGTGTTAGTGTGTGTGTGTGTGTGTGTGTGTGTGTGTGTGTGTGTGTGTGTGTGTTGTAGGCCTACCTATGCACTCATTCAATGCATGCATCAATACAGATCTGCAGCAAACAAAAAAAACATATGGTTAAATAATGCAATAGAACATCAATGTGAACATGCAATTGTATTCTGTTTGAGCTACAGTGGGATGTACAGTGGAAGAGGTAGATCTCAGTTAGTCTCTGATGAGGAGTGATTCCTGGATTTATGGCTGACCCTGACCCAACACATGAGGTGTAGACCAGCTGAAGGCTCTTGTAGGAAAGTCAGAGAGATGAAGGTAGAGTTCACCTGGGTTCTCTTGTTCGACGTAGATTTAAATAACACTTTTTATACAGCAGAAGAGGGAGGGAGCAGAATAGGGCACTTTTGTCTCTCTCTCTTGTTCTTCCAGTCCCTTTTTCTGGCACTCTCTCCCACTTTCGCTGTTTCTCCCTATTTCGTGGTCGCTTTCTGTCTCTGTCTCTCTACGACTCTCTCTCTCTTTTGCCTGTATCCCTCCCTCTCTCTCTCCCTCTCTTTTGCTCGCTCTTTCAAATGCCCTACAAGCCTTGGATACTTGCATCTATTGGACTCAGGAAAAGGTTAGACAGAGAGATAAAGACAGGCCAAGAGAAAGAGAGTCCTCACAGACAGAAACACACAGACAGACAGTGCTTTCATCGTCGTCATGAACCCTGACCATTGGATAGGGCCAGATGACAGCATTCAGGCCCAGACTCCCTGAAGCAGAGAGGTGAAACCTTGCCAATCCTTCCCCAGAGTCTCCCTCTCCTGGCCATAATCGGCCAGTTTCCCCCCTATGCCATGCTCCGATCCCCTTCTCTCCCCTCTTCTTTTTGCGCTATGAAATTCCAATGTAGGGTGAAAGGTCAGTTGTAAAACTGGTTCTGGGCTGGATTGTTGTGGATGTCGTGTGGGTTAGGGGGAGGGTTTGCTAATAAAATAACGATTTGGGTTGATCGGGTTGGGCATCATTTTTGCTGATGTATTAATACAACAACCTTTTTTTTAATGATGACTTTCTAATAATCCATGGATCATTCAAACCTTTGCTGCATTGTATAACATGCAAAAATAACGCAGCAAAATTCTCAAGTCAAAGTCAATATCCTTTCTTGAAGGATTGAACATATGTATAACTACATAATGAATGACCCTCCTTGGGGTTCACATTAACAGTTGAGGTGTTAGGTTGAAAACATCCACAAGAATGTTAGCTATATAATACTAAGTTGGGTATTTGATATAGTTATGGCCTATATCTGCTCTGTTCCAGTATTTCTCTACTTGCTCTATAACATGGCTCTCTCTAGTGGATGATAATACCCATAACATGCTGAAGTTAAAACAATATAACAACAACAAAAACATCCTGCTCCTAACTGGTAACTTCTCTTTTGACGTTCAAATGAAGCTCTAAAAAATATGATTAATATTGTACGAATGTAGATTCTAGTTGACACACAAATACTTAGTTCGGAGGTTCGTAGTACAGGGCACAGCTCAGCAAAGACATGTATCCAACCCTCTTTTGTTGAAATGAAATGATAGAAGCAGTTGTGATTGCTGATGTCTTGTTATGCGATTGCAGTTGTTTGACACAGCATACATTCCTTGCAACTAAGCCCAACCTTGATGGCAAAGAAGGTTGGCTGTGTCCATAAAGATGAGTTAAAGTCAAGCCCCTGTTCTGGTCCATGCAGGTGCTGTTGAGGCAGGGCTCCAGAGATCTCGGAGCGAATCAGCGAAAGGATTTAGGGCCGGCTCAATGCAACATCAGCGGAGCCGAGAAGAGCAGCGGCGCCACACCATCACCAATGGAGTCGATTACGGAATGGTCGATGCACACACACGCACATGCACACACACACAGACACACACACACACTGGTTTAACCATGGCCACTTACATACCATGCTACTTTTTGGTCCTTTTCTTCCCTCCAAAATAATGGTGTATTGTGTTGAATACCAGGTATGTATTCATGACGGATATAGTGAGAACTAGACATTAAGGTATGTGATAGAGAGAGAGAGAGGATGATATGCAGCAAACGGCTACAGACGCAACTCAAACCCGAGTGTCTGAGCCTTGATGGCTCTATCCAGTGCCCCCTACTCATGGTCTTTAACCAGACTTGCTGTCAAGTCTGCCGAGGCTGAAGTTGATGATTCATTTGTTCATACCTCATACTCTTAAAGTTAACTTCATGGACTGAGCAGAGCTGGCCATGCAGTGTGGAAATGGTCATGAAGTTCCAATGTAGCTAAACCAAATATAAATAGGAGAATAAGAGAATGCAAGCAGAATTCAACGGCCTTAGCCTTTAGTGCAGGGCTCCCCTATTCCTATTGGTCACCACCACACAAATACACTAATCTCCACCCCAACCTCACATGGCCCCTCCTACCATTCCTGCCCCCCTCCTCCCTTGGCTCTCATGCCACTCAGCCCTCTCTCTTTGTCCCACTCTTCCTCTCTGTCCCTGCCTAGTTCCCTCATTTCCCTCAAACCCGCTATCTTATGTGTTCCCTTCCTTGTTTTATTATATTTTTTTCTCTAAACTCCCCCCGTCACCCCCCCCCCCCCCCCCCCCCCTCCCCCCCATCTGTTCCCTTTCCCTTCTCTCCTGTCTTATCCGGAGAGAGAGAGAAAGAGAGAGAGAGAGAGAGAGAGAGAGAGAGAGAGAGAGAGAGAGAGAGAGGGAGAGAGGGAGGGAGGGAGGGGGAGAGAGAGAGAGAGAGATTGATTCCTTTGGTTCTCATCGTCCCGAGCTCCTGTTCTGTTTCTGGGCTCCCTGCTGCCTCCCAGTCGTCCAACCGGGCCCCTTTGGCCCGTCACTGGATTGATGGTGGCCAGCCGGGTCGGGCCCAGCGGCCTGGTAGAAGCAGGGGACTCGCTTGGCCAGCCCGGCCAAGCCTGGACAGCTGTCTGGGCAGCCTACACCACCGTGTTCATTCCCCTGAGCAGTAGCCTCTACAGCAGCAAGGCCCTGCACTTTTTCCTTTGGGTGAGTAAGTATAGAATATTTTGAGTGTGAGATAGAGAGAGAGAGAGAGAGAGAGAGAGAGAGAGAGAGAGAGATTGACCCATGACCCATGGTTGTTGGGGCTGAACTGATGATCTTTCAATATTTGTTCATGAGATTGAGAGAGGGAAATGAGCGATAAAGGGAGGTCAATCTCTGCACTGAGGTCGAGTACTGACTGACTTTTTATTTCAGACTCTTGTTTTATTTGTCTGGCAGCCGGAAGAGTATCTTATTTCAGAATATTGTCTTTGTAGTCCAACATCTTGGTAAGCACCCGTAATGTTGGCCAACTCTTGACAGTTGCTCTTAAGAGTAACATTTATTGTTGATTTCACACACACACACACACACACACACACACACACACACACACACACACACACACACACACACACTCGTGTCTCTCTTTCTCACTCTCTCTCTGAATCTCAAATATCTATGTCCTTAAAAGTACCGAAGAAGCTTTTTTCTCTCATACAGTTTGTGTTACGTAACATCAGCCCCACCGATCAAACCATCGTTGCCTTATATGCTACTTGACTGCTTCTGCGTCTGTAAAATCACTGGTGTTTTGGACGAGGGGGCGAGTGAGGAGTCAGCCATCAACTGTATGGACATGAGAGAATGGTTGGAGAGATGAGTGGAGGGACAGATGACACACAAGGTGGCTGATGGCCAGTTGGCCTGTGTGTGTGTGTGTTTGTGTGTGTTTTTGTGTGTTTGTTTGTGTGAGAGTGAGAGATAGATAGACAGAGTGTGAGAGAGAGATGCCCAGTCAGCACAATTCTGGTCAATGCCAGAGAGAGTGTGCACACACACACACACACACACACACACACACACACACACACACACACACACACACACACACACACACACACACACACACACACACACACGCACACACACACACATCCCACACTTGGGGCGGCCATAGTTGAAGCGGCCTCGCTGTGTTTATCTCATTCCTGGGTTGCTGTGCGGTTGCCATGGCGGCAGTGGAGCGATGGCTTCCTGGGACATTGTGTGTGTTTGGGACGGGTTGAGAGGCAGGAATTATCCGTCTGCGCGAACCGCTATTGCCCCCCCCCCCCCCCCCCCCCCCCCCCCCCAGGCAACAATAGACACCGGCCGCACACTGTGAAAAGAGAATGGAGCATTCATTCACTGCAGGCCAGATTCATAGTACTTACTTATACTTATTCAGTACTTTTAACAAAAATAACAGCAATTAACTAAGCAGACTTCACAGACATTTGTATTTGTGTTATCTAATGCTGATCATCAGTATATTGAACCATGGATCAAATAGAAATAGACCAGAGGGCTGGTTGTTATTACTTTGTGGTAGTTTGTGTAGGAATCATTAATTCCTTCTCAATACTGACCCCTGTGGTGCTCGACACTAAGGGCAATGTTTTTTTTTCCATGGGTGAAAGGGCTCAATTGGAGCTAACTACTGATAATCACTGGAGCTAACTTCACAATAATACGAACTGGAACTCTCTATCTCCACCTCTCTCTCTCCAACTCTCTCTCTCTCCACCTCTCTTTCTCTACCCCACTCTCTCTCTACCCCTTTATCTCTCCACCTCTCTCTCTCCACCTCTCCTTCTCCAGCTCTCTCTCTCCACCCCTCTCTGTCCCGGTCTTTCTCTCCACTACTTTCTATCCAACCCTCTCTCTCTCCACCTCTCTCTCCAATCCTCTCTCGCTCCACCTTTCTCTCTTCTAACCTCTTCCTCTCCACCTCTCCACCCCTCTCTCCCCCAACCCTCTCTCTATACATGCTGTTCTCGCTCTCTCTCTCTCCCTCCCCCACCCCTCTTACTATACCTGCTGTTCTCTCTCTCTCTCTCTCTACGACACCAACTTCCCGCCGAAAAGCGAGCTGAGAAAGAGAAAGGTGAAGGAACTAAAATGCCAGTTGTCCGGACAGCAGTCATTTTTCTCACAGCTAACTTCAAAAGCCAAAGCCGCCACCGAAGCAGCATTCCGGGTGAGCCACTTAATCTTTAAGAACAAGAAGTCTTTCCAAGACGGAGAGATGGTAAAAGAGGCATCGTTGAAGCAGCTGACTCATTGTTCCGAGACTTTAAAAAGAAGGCAGAAATATTATCTTCGAAATATAATATGCTGTCCGGACATTTTTGATGCGAGTGAATCAACCTCAGCATCTTCCCGAAAAGGATAACAGATGAATGTAGCGACTGGCTCGAGCAAAGAAAAGTATTGAAAGCGTTTGTCAAACTCTGACAGACATTTGTCAATCTGCTCTGTGAAGCGTGCACTGTGAAGTTGCACACAGGCCTTCCCTTGCATCTCCAGCTCTGACGCCAGGTTCTGGACGTTTGCCAAATCATGGCGCCGCAGCTTTGAGGAGAGATATTGCATCTTTCGTTTGAATGCATTAACTGATGCTGATCATATTAATCACTGTTTTGTCTATTCCCTGCAGCTCTAGATTAAGGTCATTCAATAGGTTTGTCAGATAAGTTAAAATGCCAAGTCCAACAGCCACTGACCGTCATTTAGTTGCTTTTATTCTGCATGTCCAGCTACACAGAAGAACTCCTTAATCTCCGGACATAGCTCTCGAAATCTTTGCAGGAATTTCCCTCGACTAAGCCATCTCACATCAGTGTGTAGCAACAACTCAGAGTGGTCGCAGTCAGCCTGCTCCAGATGTGCACGGAATAGCCGTCTTTGAAGAGATCTGGCGCGAATAGGACAGGCGATCTTCATTGCCACATCCATGCATTATGCAGTGGTAATTCAGGAAGTCCGGGAAAGCATCGTCCTCCCTGCACTTGGCAATAAATCCATTCACGCGGCCAACCATTGCGGGTGCTCCATCCGTGGTGATGGACACCAATTTGTGCACTGGGAGCTGGGTTTTTGTGATAAAGTTATTGAAAGACTGAAATATATCCTCTCCTTGCATGTGTTCTTTCATGGGCAGTAGTGTTAACAGCTCCTCTTTTGCAGTCATGTCAGTAAACACCATTCGAATAAAAATGCACAACTGGGCACTGTGTCACTCACGTCCGTAGATTTGTCCAACTGCAGTGAGAAGCACTCGCAATCTGCGATGTCCTTCCAAGGTTGCTGCGTCAAATCCTCGGCCATGGCTTCACTGCGCCGTGTAACTGTACTTCTCGACAGCTGGAGAGCTTTGATCGAAGGTAATATTTCTGCCTTGTTTTTAAAGTCTTGGAACAATGAGTCAGCTGCTTCAACGAATGCCTCTTTTACCATCTCTCCGTCTTGGAAGGACTTCTTGTTCTTAACGATTAAGTGGCTTACCCGGAACGATGCTTCGGTGGCGGCTTTGGCTTTTGAAGTTAGCTGTGAGAAAAATGACTGCGGTCCGGACAACTGGCATTTTAGTTCCTTCACCTTTCTCTTTCTCAGCTCGCTTTTCGGTGGGAAGTTGGTGTCGTAGTTTTTATGATTATTCCGAAAATGCCGCTCCACATTTCCCTTCTTCGGTATTGCGATGGTAGACTGGCAGATGAGGCAAACGCACTTCGAAAATGACATAGTGAAAAAAAACTCCTCCTCCCATTCCGTATGAAAGTGATAAGTTTTTGGCTTCTTACTCGGTCCAGCTCCCCCACTCATTTTTATACCCTTTCTTAATATTAAGAGAAAAAACTGAGGGCTAAAAATTGGAGGCTAACTAGGCAACTCGCAAGCTTTTTTAAAATTTTCCCGCACTTAGCGCCGTTGTTTGCGCATGCGCAAATTTCATAGGGGGGATGGATGATAGGCTGACGTCTATTTTTTTAAGGATTTTTTTTTTTTCCTTCAATGCCATGCGATCTACCCACGCTACCTTCGTGATCGACCGGTTGATCGCGATCGACGTATTGGGCACCCCTGACCTAACCCATAGCTGTTCCCCTCCTCCCCAGCTGAAGCAGATGAAAGAGCTGGAGCAGGAGAAGGACTCCCTGCTGGCTGGCCTGGAGCAGGTGGAGCGCGCCCGGGACTGGTACCAGACCCAGATCCACAGTGTCACCGAGAGACAGCAACTGGTTGGCCAGAGCGACCACTGCATGGTGGGAACGCACACGCTGCTGAGTCACAGATTATTATGTCAACTGCATTAGTTCCACTGCATTAAAACAAAAATACACAACAGGAAACAACTGTTTTGTTTGTTTACTGTACGCACGTCGTATCTGTCGTTTGCTTAATTTATTTACATCCTTCGTTAGTGTATTACATGACATTTTTTATTTAGTGAGTTTAGGGTATTTGTTTGATTTTATTATTAGATATAAAAACATATGTTTTATATATATTGGTTATGTCATTCAATTATGTTATATGATATATGTTGTAATGCAATCTTACTTTTTTAGGATTAAATGTACAAATATAACACCTAATTTTCTGCAAACAATTCAGACTGGGAATTTACCAAAGATGTAGTTTTATAGAGTTTAATTTTCTTTCTCTCTTTGCAGGAAGGGAGTCCGAGTCATATCAACATTTTGATTCCTAAACTGCAAGAAGTCAATCGCTGCCTTAATGACCTCATTGCCTGTACTGAGGGGGTAAGAATCTAGAGCAAAACTTTCATTGATCTAAATAATAAACCAGGGTTAGGAGAACCTCTGGTCCAGCAGTCCTACTATGTATAGCAGAACCTCTGGTTCAGCAGCCCTACTGTGTTATAGCAGAACCTCTGATCCAGCAGCGTTTTGTTTTTTTTTCAATTTTATTTTCCCTGTTCATAGCCAATTACATGCTTAAAGATCCCGCCTCCAGCAACATCATTGGTCGAAACAAATATGAAGCAAAAGAAAGTGGGAGGCTCATCTGCCATCAGACTTTAAATTATGAATTAAAAATCTGATATGTGAGATTTAAGTAATTACTTAATAAGCCATTTATTTTCTCCTCCTCTGTCAGAATCAATTTCCTCCTCCTGGTGTTCAGAACAGCACCTACCCCCCCAGCCCCAATTCTCCCTGCAACCATCCTTCCATTACCCAAGCTCCTCCTCAGGCCATCCAGAGGCTAAAAGAGCAGAACCGTCTGCTAACACAGGTACACCATATATATATATATATATATATATATATCAGTGGCGGCTGGTGGTTTTTAAAGTGAGGGAGGAAGGACTGCGCGCTTGGTTGCCATTGGCCTGCTTGCACTGATAGTTGCCTATTGTGGCATAAGTATGTGACACTTGTTGTTTCAGGGTGTTTTGGTGAACTACAAAATAGCAGGATGGGATAATTATGTGAATTGATACAAATCCACCAGTGGCAGCATTGGACTTTGAAAGCTGGTGGGCAGCATGTCTTGGACTACAAAGGCAGAAGGAAAGGATGCAAAGCCAATTAGTCAAATCAAGGCCTAATCTGGGCCTATCAATGGGCCTATTTTTGCCCTCAATGACTGAAGCTATTGGTCGTAATTTGGCCATGTTTATTTTCAGCTACAATTGTTTTAAGAAAAATAAAGAAACAATAGCCTACCAAAAGTGATGCCATTTAAAATGCATCATGCTCTGAATCATTCACTAACAACCTTTCCACAATATCAAACAGAACGGTCAGAGTAACAAACAATTAAAAGAACAACAAGAACATTATTTCACAACTATTAACATGGGCTGTAAGCCTTACATTGTTTGAGGCAAATGTAGATGTTAATGGATGTTTCAGAATGTTGGTCATGGTGTTAAGCCAATTATGTTTGAGGGACGTTATTCGTAGATCAAGTCAACCCTCCTCGCGGGCTCCGCAGCTCGGCCACGAGCAGCCCGCCCGCAGGCTCCGCAGCCTGCGGGCGGGCATGCCCCAAGTGTATGGGGCATGCGATCAGTTCACTAGATCAGTTTCCATGGCCCTCCACTCGGCGCCTGGATACAATAATGTCTATGGGCAGAGGTCCTTCATTCTTACTTTCACCAAAGTCTGGAATGGCATCCCTCAACAAATCAGCATTACACAGTTCAAAAAGGCATAAAAACTGTTACTCCTCAATACCTACACTTGCAAACACTGACTGTTTATAGACCACTGTCTGTGTTCAGTTCGTTGTCTATGGGGTTGTCCTATTGATGTCTTACGTACTATGTTCCTGTTATGTGCTGTATGTAAATGTAACATGCAATGTGCCTTGTTCCTGTTATATGTCATATGTACTGCAGAACAGGAACTCAGCTTCATACTGAGTCAGGCCCGTTTTAAATTGTAACTTTGTTACCTTTAATACTTTCCTGTAAAATAAAAATAAAACAAAATAAAAAGTTTGAGAACCACTGAACTAATGAATTACACAGTGGCCAGTCTACATTGCATTGATTTGAACCTTGAGAGTGATTTGTCCTTGTGCTGTCTCATGTCCAGGAGGTGACTGAGAAGAGCGACCACATCACCAAGCTGGAGCAAGAGAAGTCTGCACTGATCAAACAGCTGTTTGAGGCCCGCGCACACAGGGCACATGATACCAGCACTATGGATTCAACCTTCATCTAGAATCACACTTCTAAGTCAATGCACACTATGATCAAGCAAACTCCCAAAGCAGATATCATATTTACTACAAAGAATACGCTATTCTATCCATGAAATGAACTTGGTGTTGGTGTTCTGATCTGGACTGGTGTTGGAAAATCTGAAGCATTACTACCTAAAGGAGTTCTCAACACCGACTGATTGGTCGACAGCAAAGCAGATGTTGCTTTCCACTCCAGCACCGACCCCCTCTCCAACCCCTCCATCCAACGTCGCAAGAAACCCCAGATTGAACTAAACTAAGTAGAATTAAGAACTAAGTACCGATTTCCCCAACCACCCGTCTTATTCTCCAAAAAACATCAAAGAACAGGTCTTTGTCATAATAAAATATGGCGGACACCGAACGTAACTATGGCCGTAATCATGGGGTTAGTCAGGGTGAGGGCTAGTACTGTGATTGTAGTCATTTGGTTAATCGGGGTTATAGCTAGTACTATGGCTGTAGTCATGACTGTAGTACCTTTGCGATTGATCCCCATCTACTTCCACCTGCCCCACCACCTGCACCTCCCCCATCACCTCAACCCCTCTGTAGTGCTGTGGTGGACTAACTAACTGGGACTTGTTGAGATCCCTCTTTTGATTCCCACTTCTGAATCTATTATTGCTAGTCCAATAATACCATTGAAAAAAGCAAAATGGTTGATTTAATTGGAATGGTGTACGTTACCAGATTTTTATTGCTGAATATTTACATTTGCTTGCTGTGAAATATTGACGTTTATTTAAAAAAAAAGAAATCTTCATTCCAGGTACTTTTGCGAATGTATTTTTCATTATTAATTAAGTCTATTTGTATAGTTAAGTGGCTCCCATATTCCAGACAGTCCTTTTAGTTGATTCCTTTACTTTATGAAAGAGGCCTTATGCTGGAATGTAATCTGTGTACAAAAGGTTTGGTCAATATAGCAGCAGGTTTAGTTGAATGGAGAGATGGTCTCTCGACATTAAATAGATATCAGGACGCATGTTTTACCAAGGAGGTGTAGTCGTGAAGAAGGTAGAAAAGAAGTTTGCACGTAGAATGGACTTAAAAGAGAATACTAATGACATAGTATTCATTGAATGTGTGGGAGCCTTTCCCACTTTTCAAAGGTGACCATTTTGGCCGCAGGATGTGAGTGGGAAGCTCAGATTAGAGGGCTGTAGAGGGTGGGCTAAACCAGAAGGACTCCTTGGTCTCTAGGCTTTTAATGACGTGTGACATCAATGGTGGCTTTTCTGTATTGGTCTAGGTTTTTTAAACATAATATGAGGTTGTGGGACAAGAGGCATATGATGTGATCGGCTCCTCCTGGAGTTGAATGGCCGAGTGCGAATGCTCAGGGGAGGAACTGGGGCCTCATCTAGGGATGCACCAATTACACTTTGTCTCAGACAAAGGTCAAGTACTTACATTGGGGACTCAACGATACCGAGTACCGATGAGTACTTAAAAACTATTAGTTGGAAAAATGCGCCCCCGTCTTTCCTAGAGGGGGGCTTGTTATCCCCATGGTTACAGCCCACGGCAACTTTGTGAAACTTTTTTAGTACCGTTGTATATGAGCGTTATAATGAGTGGTGTTGTATATGAAATGTGCCACACGCTGTAGCAATGTACTAAAGGAGTCTGGGAATCCTAAACCTCAGATAAGATTAAATAAATCGATGCTAAGATGGAGCGCCACCATCCACACACCCTAGCGGCATAAAATAAGTGTCTGAAAAGCTAAACTTTCTCTCTGACGCCGCAGTCCACCGCTGGTCGAACAGAGCTCCACGCGTCTACCCAAACTGCCCTTTTCTCTAAATTATTTCAGTAACAGTGATAAAATGGCATAGATTACATTAGAGTACATGAGCACAGCATGGGGCCCAAGTCCAAGTACTGGTATCAGTATCAGTGCATCCTAGTCTCATCAATTTGATTTGTGGCTAGAATGTGAAGCCCTCTGAGACTCTGTGATCCAATCACACAGAAAAGGTTTTAGAGAAACTAAATTAACAAGGAAAAAAGTGCTTTTTCACTTCATGAGGAAGGGACAAAAGTGACAAATGTCACAAAAGTGACAAATGTCACTTTTGTCAAGTTACATCCTTTGTGATGCTTTCTGAAAGCCTTTTGTGTAGCCCATGTTTAGGTCCAAAATATTTAAAATTGTGAAGAAATTCATGCATTAAACCTTTATCAAAAGGTTCCCTATAACAATTAATGCTCCAATAAATAAATGAGTTAGGGAAAGAGATAGGCTACAAAACATTTAGGGTAGGAGTTAGTGATAGGCTACAAAACATTAAGTTATACATACAACACACAAGTTGAAATCTTTTTAAATTTTAGAAGTAGGAATGATGTTCACATTTTTGCATGGAACTTAATGGTATGGTAGGGATGTGTACAGCACGTGAAAAGCTGAGTACCATCCTGTGTTTACTTTTCCGATTGTTTGATTGTATGACTGATTGTCTTGCTAGGTTACCTGACTTGTGAATGCAACCCTATCCTCCCTACGCGCTACATTCAAATGTGTATTTCAGTTTCCAACAAACTACAATAATGAGACAAAATGGCGCTCCGATGTCAGTTTTTATAATCAAATGTCATAACATATATTATAATACATATATAAAATATATATTATAATGTGTGTATATTCCTTTACTTTTCATTTGCATAGTACCAACAGTTATTGCACAGGATTTCCTTAAGCTATGAGTATTAGTTGGACTGCTGTTAGTAAAAATACAGTATGTAAAAAAATTAATCCTGCCTATATATTAAAGCATATGGAACATTCTGTCCAAAGTTCCTTGTTTGTGTGAGCAGCTTGTTAGAGGAACTAATAACTATAGATGCTTTTTCTGTTCTTCAAGAGTGATAGGGAGAGAGAGGGAAAGACAGCAGAATCAATACGACAAAAAACTAATAGTAATATAAAATAGAGATGATAATATGTTATAGTACAATGTGGGATGAAATTCTAAAAATATTCTGACGTTATCATAGATTAATCTGAAAAAGCATTCTGTGATGTTTAATATTCCCATTTATGGCCACGGCATCCTTTGAACCTGACCCAACATCTTCTGCACCCCAAGCCCTTAGATAAATCAAACCATGTTTCAGCTAAACACAAACCTACTGTAACATATACCTGCATATATATAGGAAATCAGAGATAACCAAATCAAATATCGAAACACATACTGTTTTTTGAGAAATATATAGGGACTATTTTTTTAATTATATACCTTTAAGAGAAACCCAAAATACTCAAATAAATGTACACTCACTTATTTAAATACTGGAGCGAGAAGCATTCAGTGCATTGGACAATTTTAAAAATAGATTACAAATTATACATTTAGACTACCAAATACAAATAGATTTAAAACAATGACAGCCAGCCACTTCAAGTTCACCAAAGTGTAGATTGGGGTCTCTACCATATTTACCACCTGTTATTACATCACCCCCGACCAGATGCTATATCTCAAAATCAAGGGCGTCTTGTGTAACAGGTAACAGTTTGTTACATAGACATTTCAGATGTGGATCAACTGATTGCATCAGTTGTTTACAACCAAATTTCCATTAGGCTCTGATGCTTTGTTGCATCACTGCCAATCGGAGTGAATGGATAATGGTGTGCCATAACATGTCCTATAAAACCTGCAACCACATTTTACTTAATTTAAGTCAGTTGTCCTGTGCTCTAACTTTCAGTCCAAATCCATTTCAACACAGTAAATCTTCAATATTGATGATATATCAATATATGAGTTGTTGTCATTCAATTAACTTCATTCATCTCTAATGTGTTGCCTGTTGGACATGGGGGGCCAGGCAGGGGCGGGGCTGCTCCCCGCTCCACGGAGTGTTGTGATTGGCCGAGCCGGATGAGTGGTGTGTTGGATCATCCATCAGTGGAGGGTCCCTGATATCTGATGGTGTAGGTGGAGGTAACAAGCTTCTTAGACCATCACAGAGTTATCAGTGGAGCCACAGACACAGTGAAACCAATAGTGGACCAGACAATAGTGGACTCACCTCAACAGGCAAGTGTCAAATCCCTTTTTTGCATGGCATAATACCTCGGCTTTCATACACCTAGAATTATTAGTATTTATTATATATGTAAACAAATTAGTCTACATTGACAAAACGAGAGAGAAACAATTTATAGTATGTGTATTATATATATATATATATATATATATATATATATATATATATATATAAAAAAAACATTCTCCTGATATGACACTTGCATAGATAGGATATGAAACAATGTGAGTCTTGTCTTTCTTATGCAGAGCTAAGCTGTATTCTGCAGGGAACTTTTCATCGATGAACAGTGGAAATAGGAAGTCATACAGAATTGGTTCAGAGATCTGAAACTACTGACCACAGTTCTAGTTCCTTTTGGTTAACTTCTCTCCTTTGTGCTTTCATAATCTTGTCCATTTCATAGCGGAAAGCCCCAGTTTAGTATGTAGAGAAGCACAGGATATTAAGACAGATGTAGATATGTCTCGATCTCCGGAAGTGTAGCTGATCGAGGCATGAAGATTTTCTCTTCCAAGGAAGACAGTTCATTTAGAGGACATTAGCCGAGGCTGCTCGTTGGTTTCCCTCTGTGAGCGTAACCCTTCTCCTCTCACAGACGGAGCCTGCTGTTGAGGCAGCCACCAGGTCATCATGTCTCCTACCTTCATAGACTTGGTCCACATCAACTCCACGATGATCTCCATCTCCCAAAGACCCGTCAACGACAGCGATGTGGAGAGAACGGTGTACGAGATCTGCCGACAGATGCCCGCTGTCATCATCTGGTACCTTGGCCTTCAGTTCATCAACATGTTCCTTGGCATCCCGGCCAACCTAACGGTGCTCTGGCTCATCCACAAGAACAAGGGGGACTCTTCCACCTCTGACATCTTCATCCAACAGCTCGCTGTGCTGGACGTGTTCTTTTGCTTGACGCCGCCTTTGGAGCTGGTCAACATCGTGTACCTCACATCCAGCGTGCCCTGGTATGTGCTTCGCTTCTTCTACGGCATCAAGGACACCTCTCCGCTGTTCCTGGCCTGCATCTGCCTGGACCGCTACATGGCAGTGCTGCACCCTATTACCTTCACCAAGCTGAAGGATCGGCACCACCGGGCCATCCTGGCAACGGGGGTGTGGCTGGTGGTGCTGGCGTACGCCGCTGCCAAGTGCAAGGGGGACATCCCAAACTTTGATAAGGTGTTCACTGTCATTATCCTGGCCACCTTCACCTTCATGGTGTTCTGCAACATGGCCATCCTCTGGGCCCTGAGGCAGTCGGGGCCGGGCCGAGACGAGATGCACCCGGTGAAGAAGCGGGCCTTCAAGATGGTTCTGATAATTTTGGCCATTATCGTCTTCAACTATTTCCCGCCCGTGGCGCTCTTTCCTTTCCGGGCGTACTATACGAAAGACGTGTTCGATTGCTATATTCATTATCTGGCATTCGGCTTGATGGACTTCAGCAGCAGCATTCAGCCAGTGCTCTACTTGTCCAAAGATAAGCTAGTGCTGAGCCTGGCCCTGTGCTGCCAGAAGAAGAAAAGCCAGATATTTACCAGCAACACCACTCAAACTGTGAGCGGAGTGTGAGTAGAGTCTGTACATTGTGAGGGTGTTGGTTACTCAATGTGTGACTGTCTTCTTGTGTGTGGGGTAATGTTACGTGGTGTGAGAAGTTGAGGAAATCGAGGAAACTCGTTTAATTTACAAGAAGACTTGTCAATAAATGACATTATGTGGTAATATTCTGAAAGCACGTAGTAAAATGTAATAAAATTATTTGCACTTTTGTGTCGATTTAATACAAATAAATGCTATGCAAATGTTATTTGGGCACCTTCTTTTCTTCTGAAATAAAAAGTATGAACCGAAAATCAGGAAAACTTTTTATTTGATAGTTTTGTATTAATACTTTTAACCTCTTAAACTCGAGGTTCCCCAGATTTGGGAAGACCGTGATCATTCTCGCAGCAAAAGGCATACAACACTGCCCTTATTATGTAGAAATAGTCATATCAAATTAAACATGAGAAACCCCGCTACAAGCACATATAAGTCATTTTTACGCAAACCAAACACAACTCAAACAGTAAGCATATTAATTAGACAAATTAGACAATTAAAAATAGGCTGGAGCTTAAGAGGTTAATCAGGCTTTGGAACACAAAAAAGCTAATCAACAATAATCCTTAGTAACAGAAGAATATTTTAAATACACATTTAGGCACATTAACCATTTGGCACACCTATAATCATAATTTTTTTCCTCATCAGTGCTTTAGTGGAACCCATGAAATACAACGTACATTATAAAACCAACCCGAAGCCAGACATTCAGCAGTATCAGTATGGCTTGCAAAACAGTTACGGAAAATGAACAAGGGCTGTTTTATCGAATTACGATATATTGCGACGAATACAACTTGAATAAATCTTGGTTCAAGCATGACCGTGAAAAATACATTCTTCCTTAGTCAGTTTAACAGCTGACGGCGGTACAGTCAAAGCATTGTACGGCTACGTATCGGTCAAATCAAGAGAACATCTTTTCAAACCTTATATTTTTGTAAGGTTTTAATTCTAAATATTCCCGTAAAACAATCTGTTTGACGAAAACTATATCAAAGACATATATAATATATTACAATTCTTTCATTTCCATTTGTAATGGAATATCTGCAAACTATTTGGATGATAAGCTAATAATCAAATGTGCTGAAAGCGAACAAAACATTTGAACCACAAAGAGTAGAATAACAATAATTGCATTGATAAATATTGCGAAACATTTGAGTCACAGCAAGGATCTGACGACAGTGTATTGCACAGCACCGGAGATCCCCCCCCCCACCAGCCACCACTACCACCAGAAGCATTCCTCTTTTTCCTCAGGCACTGGAGAAGACAAACCATATCTGATAGTAACGGTCCCCTCTCACTGATCTCCAGCGACCCCCTCCCCCCCGGCCTGGCTTATGTCCCCCCCAGCCGGCCCGCTGTGCGTTCGCAGGTGTTTCTTGAGTGAGGATTGGTCCGTGTAGGTCTTACCGCAGGTGCTGCACAGGAACACCTTGTCCTTGTTGTGCACCAGCTCGTGTCTCTTCAGGTGCCCCGAGCGGCTGAAGCTCTTGCTGCAGTATGAGCAGCTGTACTCCTTCTCCCCGGTGTGTGTCCTCAGGTGCAGCTTGAGGCTGCTTGCCACTGTGAACTTCTTGCCACACTCTCCGCAGCTGTAGGGCCGCTCCCCCGTGTGCATGCGGGTGTGTATGGTGAGATGTCCGGCCTGGCTGAAGGTCTTCTTGCACAGTGGGCAGCTGTACGGCCGTTCCCCCGTGTGCACGCGGTAGTGGGTCTTGAGATCGCCGAGGCCGTTGAAGCGCTTGCCGCACTGGGCACAGCAGTATGGCTTCTCCCCGGTGTGGATGCGCTCATGGATGCGCAGGTTGCCCGCGTTGCTGAACATCTTGCCACAGGCGCCGCAGCCGTACGGCCGTTCGCCTGTGTGCGTTCTCAGATGCACCTTCAGCTGGTTGTGCTCATTGAAGCATTTGCCGCAGTACGCGCACGAGTATGGCCGCTCGCCTGTGTGCACGCGCTTGTGTATACGCAACTGGCTGGGGTGGGCGTAGGTCTTGGTGCACAGGGTGCAGCCGTATGGACGCTCACCTGTGTGTGTGTGCCTGTGCGACTTGAGCAAGTCGGCCCGACCGAAGTGTTTGCCACATAAGCAGCACACGTGGTTCTTGTTTTCGCCACTATGCTTGAGGTGCACGTTGAGGGTGGTGGCGCGGTTGAGTGTCTTAGGACGCACAAGGCAGTGTAGGAAGTTGTCGCGGCTCTCCAGGAAGTCCGAAGCGGAGGAGACGGCGTCAGCAGGGACGTGGTTATCCCTGGCGCCTGGTGCCACATCCTCCTCCTGGCCCAGCCTGCGGGGGTTAATCCCAGCATCCATCAGGCGTTCCGCTGTGTCTGGATAACAGTCTTTGCCCTTGCCGCTGCTTAACGGCACGTTCCCGTTGACTTCTGTCTTGATAAGATGTCCGTCGTTGATCTCACTCATTCCCTCTGTGTCGACCCCAGCAACTAGGACCTCGCTTTCACTACCGTTGGAGTCCTGGTCCCGGTCAGAATACAGAGATGTGTATTCGTCATGACTACCGTGATAAACGTGAGGTACGCCGAGGGCGTTAGGCTTAATGTGTCTTATGGTCAAGTTGACTGGGGATGGGGGCTTGGACAGATCAATTGCGCTACTGTTCTCTAGGTCGGGTTCTGTCTTGATGGACAACGTGGCATCAGGCACGTTGGGTTCCACTGTCATTTCTTCAGACTGCATTGGATAATGGTTTGGTCCTTTACTTTCTCTCATCTTGTCTTTATGTTTCCTCCTCGAGCTCTTCTTGTCACTGCTGCGTATCGACATTTTGAAGATCTCCTTATGGGTCGTCACTGCGACGGCATTCCTGTTTGATGCCGAGCACGACCCGACAAACTCTTCATCACTTGGGTCTGTGGAAATACATATTCAAAAATTATTTGAAGAAAAACACCTGTCTATAACGGTCTATTATAAATTAATATAAAATATTTCGGAGAAAACAATGAACAGAAATGATTAGAAAGCAGCAGACAGGGTATCCAGTAAAGGTCAGAGAGAGACTCTGATGAGCTAGTAAACTAAAACAATTACAGTATTGAGACTTTTACAATATTCCAACACTACCTGCTAGCGGACACTCTGTATTGCTTTTTGTAAACAACATCCTCCTCAGGTCTTCGTTTTCATATTCAATTTGTTGTATTTTGCCCTGATACTCCGACAAGTTCATGTCGACCGAGTTCAGAATGTCGTTCACCGTGGCCTTGAAAATCTCATTTAACGACGATTCCAAAAACATTTTGAGATCTTTAAATGTGGTCATGATGGACCAATCGTTTTTCATACAAAATAAACAACTGTGCGTTTTAAATACACCGGTAGGATCTGTAAAAGGGGGTGTGTGCAGTGCTGCCTCCGTGGACGGAACAAACAAAGCGAACACGGTCGCTTGACAGTGACGTCAGGGGACGCCCGGTGTAGCATTGGCTGCTGGGACGCGAGAAATGCGGCCGCCATCTTGAAGTGGGGATGGGGAGCAGCATAAAATCCGAGGGGAGATTGGAACAGAGGATGTATTTCTGCTTGGGAAACACAGTTTGGCATCGTCAACCTCCATTCGGACTTGTTATCATTGGTTGTGTCTGTGTTTCATAAGATAAGGCTGCACCACATTGCAAAACTCGCCTCTATTGAACTTCAGAAAGGAAGCACGAGAAAAAAGCTATGCAAAGCAGTCCTCTTTCAGGGTTTTAATCCCACACAGATATTGAGACAGTCTGCATTTACCCTGACTGCTTTTTGTTGTATTTTGAATTTCACTCCTAATTCATGATAATCAGGCCTAATGCGATAGATTTATTTTCCATGATATTTCTTTTGTATTTTATTCTCTTATTTTTGAAACACTGTAAATGGTCAGTCTGCATTTATCCTGGCTGCTTTTTATGGTATTTTGAATTGAGCTCGTTCTGGTATGATCATTTTCCTCTTATCAATTCCCACCTGCAAACTCCAGTCCATTCCATCCATCCATCCACAAATAAACATTCCATCAGCAGATTTGTATCATGACACATTCTCATTTTAGGCCAAGTACAAGACAATACTTTCTTAACAGTATAATTGTAACCATGATATAAATGGAATCATTCAAGTAACAATATTCAAATACTAACATTGTTGGGTAAGACAGAATTTGGTTTTATCTGAATCCAGTGAAACAGATTTTAGCTGATATAAAAAAATTCCAGGTGTTTGTTGTTTAAGCATTTGGCAGACGCTTTATTCCAAAGCGACATACATAAAAAATACATACAAACAATCACTGTAAACATTATAATAATTTAAGGAAAGAATGTTGTTAATAAAAGTAAATACAAAATATCAATACAAAGTGTTAAGACAGAATAAACTCTGCTGCTGCAGCAACAGTCAGAGATACAGTCTATAAGGTAAGATATATAGATATCTAATGTATTCATACATTGTTTACGTAGGATATATATGTATGGCGGCCCCGCGTCTCGTCAGCGCCAGTATATGGCAAGCCCAGTGCGCCACAATTCGCCGGCGTTTTGAACAACTCTACGTCGTATTGAACGCGTTTCAGCACGCGTTCTGAAACCACTTCAGCGCGCGTTCCAGCACGCGTTCAGAAAACTTCAGAACGCGTTCCAATTATATGCTAATTAGCTTCACCCCTGAATTTTTCAGCCAATAGCTTTGCACTTTTTTCACCCAATCATATGCATGGCTAAACACACAGACAACATCAGTCGAGTCCAGAAATCTTCTTTCGCAAATCTTTCCTGTTGCAAAGTTCCTGTTGCAGAATTATAACAGACCAAGGATGGGAATTTGTGAATGAGGTACAGTTATGTTTATAGGCAAGCTGGATGGAATATATAAGATGGATGGAATATATTCCGAGACCACGGGGGGTACTGTGATAACATCTGCCGTCCAAGAGCATAGGTACATTTAAGTTTTAAATATGGAGACAAATCCCTGACAAGACTAATTGTATGAAGTTGAAGGTCTGAAGATAAATACATCTGCACACCTCTGCTTCTTTCAGATGGCATCCCCCACCCCCCCCCCCCCCCCCCCCCTTCCCGTCCAGAGGAGTGGACACTGGGCATCAGTGCCCCTC
Source organism: Pollachius pollachius (assembly GCF_949987615.1). NCBI lineage: Eukaryota > Metazoa > Chordata > Actinopteri > Gadiformes > Gadidae > Pollachius > Pollachius pollachius. The sequence goes on along the minus strand of NC_136937.1, from coordinate 20,613,208 downwards.
TCCCCCCCACTCCCCTTCCCGTTGAGAGGAGTGGACACTGGGCATCGGTGCCCCTCTCCCCTAGCTATTAATTCTGTTTTGTATGAGCAAAATGAATCTCAATCAACTGACTGTTCAAGTTCTTAATTTTCAGTTAATAGAAAATACTGTCTTAATATCTAACTTGTAACAATGCCAATCCTTACTTACGTAAAAAAAGAAAGTGACGCCAGCACCGGATTGTGTTCTGGGGCAAATTCATACTTTGCACGTGACGTCACAACGACTGGCTGGCGGACAAGAACAACGTTCTCTAGCGATTTAGTTACCTAATCAAGGATCTGCCAGTACCCCGCCAGTTTTACCATATGAACGAAACTTGGTATTTTGAGGTGAAAACGATATGCCAGATAGTTTCTGTGCGATTGGATGTATTAACTGCCGAGGAGTGAAGCCGGGTTATGTTTTTACCGGATCTCATCCGAAAAGGAGAAAAACTGTATTATTGTCTATAAGATTAGAATTTGCCATAAGTAATATATATTGTTTAATTACACATTATAATTAAGATTATTTCAAAATAAAAATTAACCCTCCCTCTGCCGTCATGGGGATAGCCCGTGTTGCCAGATTGGGCGGAAATCTGCCCAATCTGGCAACACTGCCGGAGGCGTCACTAAACGATCTAAAGCAGTTTTATTTCTTTTGAGTGCAGCAAAAAGTTCCGCTGCGCTGGAACTTCAGAAATGCTTGAGAAAATATACCTTGGGTGGACGCTACCGCATTACTTGGTCAATAAAAGAGCTACTTAAAAGTTATTTGATTCAGAAAAAAAGCTATTTGTTGATCGTTTTGCGGGTAGCTAGATAGTACTCACTCAACTTTACTTTGATTATGAAGATATTCCTGTTTTTTACCTCCCATACGACAACGTTGTTAATCCACCCACCCCATTTTTTTGTGCGGTATAAGGTGACGGATTCTCTATAAGATAAATGTAAATATTTCCAAACTCAACGTCTGGTGGAGTCGAGACTTTGCCAACTTCAAAGCAATTAACACAACAGCGGGTGCTGTGTATGGATCACAAGTTTGTTTGTTTATGTTTATCTTTTTCTTGATATCTAATTTGAACATTTATGGTCTAAATCAGGGGTCTTCAATTAAAATTGAACAAGGTCCAGTTACTAAAAATTCCTTCCAAGAAAGGTCCGAACCTCTAACCTACCACGTCCTAATAGCCTACTTTTGTCAAATACCATCAACACGGCATATTTCCTTATAATTTCAGCTGTATTTATTTTCAATTTCCAAATAGCTTACTTTTAACCATGAAAAACAAGTAAGACAAAGTATTAACATTTCAAGTAAACAAAACAGGTACATTAGGCCTGCATTTCAAGTAAACATAAAAAGTGCATAAGGCCTACATGTCAAGTAAGCAGAACAGGGACACTAGGCCTACACTTCAAGTAAACACAAAGTGCATTAGACCTAAATTTCAAGTAAGCAAAAAAGGTACACCAGGCCTACATTACAAATAAACGCAAATGAGCATTAGTCCTACATTTCAAGTAAGCAAAACAGGTACACCAGGCCTACATTTCAAATAAACACAAAAAGAGCATTAGGCCTTCATTTCAAGTAAGCAAAACAGGTAGACTAGGCCTACATTTCAAGAAAGCAAAACAGGTAGACTAGGCCTACATTTCAAGTAAGCAAAACAGGTACCCGATCTGTAGTGACTGAGACAACCTTTGTTAGATCAATCCCCCTCTTCTACAGCATCTCCTTAATAGCCTCATAAATATCTTCTCGTCTTGTGTGTGTCTCAAGTGGTGTTAAACCTAACAGGTCCTCACAGATCTCTTTCTTGTCTTGATGAAAAAATCGCACATAAACCAAAAGCTGGGCATTATCTGTTACATCTGAAGACTCATCAATGGCTAAGGATGGGGCACTCTGAACAGCCGCATCAAGCTGTGCCAGTGCGTCATCTGATAACATTTAGGATTTTCTGTTTGTCGTTGCAGCTGACATTGGTATTTGCTTTATTTTTTCACACAATTCATCCCTTAGTTTACCTTCAAGTAACGTCTCGGCAGCGGCGTTCAAGCACTCCTTCACAACAGTCGGTCACTGAAGGTTTTTTATGTTGCCCCAAAATCCATGCAATCTTAAGTGAGCATTCATTTGCACGTTGCTGGCCTGTAAAATGAGTGTGTGGAGACTCGTGTAGACCTCTCATACTGAGCTCTCAGCTCGGATATTTTCCATGCTCTTACTTCTGACTTCTGGGGATACTTTTCCTTGAAGGATCTGTGTTTGGATTCGTAATGCCGCTTAATAATAATATACCCGCTTTTTATCAGCGCCACGGTTTCAACACATAAAAGACACAACAAATGTTTAGTACTGCCTTGCGGGAGAATGAACATGTACTGGTCAGTCCATTCATCTTTAAAATGTCTGTTTTCGTGGTCAACTTTCCTAATTTTCGAGCAAGCCATTTTCTCATTCCAAATCGCTCTTCCGGTAAACAAACGATTTGAATGGCTATTCTTTGAGTGACGTTATTACGCACATGCCGTGACAGACGGAGGGAGGGGGGGAGTTCGGTGAGTGCATGATCTTTGCTCTGTGAAGACCATTACTTTTTGCTGTTTTTATGCTGTACTACGGACTATTCTGCCTTTCAATTTGTATTTCAGTGAGAAATATCTTTATTAACATAATCATGCTTTGTATAGTATATATATTTTTTTTTTAAAAAATCGCATTATTTTAAATTGGTGATGGGTCCGGATAGGACCGTCGCTTGGTCCGGACCCGGACTGCGGCCCGCCGTTTGGAGATGCCTGGTCTAAATAGTTGATTGATTGTAGTATTGGAAATCTGCAAGGCTGCAATTCCCCTGGCTGGCCGCTATTCGTCGCCATTTTGTTGGTGTCTGTTGCGATCCAGGTAGCCATGTTAGTCACGTGACTGCAAAGTATGATACCCTGTTGGTCACGTGGTCACTAGCGCCCCCTGTGGTCTGGATGGTCCATCTGCGTGTGAGACTACGACAAGTGAAAACCGGGGTCCGTGGAGGGAAAACCAAAACAATGATGCTAACGCTCACCCGAGCCTTGTAGTCCTGGCTAATTGGAGGTAATTTCGTTAAATTACTAACGTCATTTCAAAGATTTACAAAATTCGCTTCATTTTTTCCATGGAAACACGCAGTAAAGAAACACTCGCTGAATGTTTGTTTATTTATTATGTGCGTTTCAAAATCGCCAATCTGCATGCATTTGAGCATGAAGGTCTGCCTTCTATGCAATGCCCGAAAAGATTCCGCGCTTCCTTTGAGATGGAATAAGATATTATTGAGCCCAGTGCTTGGATAGGAGTCGAACTAGGATGATATTTGGTTTTACTACGTCATCCTTGGTGTCAATTTCAGGAATGAGGTAGAGCCACTGCTCTGGCATTCTCTTCAGGACAGGGGGTTCGGCCTACTGTGCTCTCAGGTGTCTCCTCACGAACACCCCAATCACAACCAGCCTTTTCTTGCATTTTTTTGTTGCCATTTCCAGCACTCTTCTCCCTTTTGCCCCTCCCTTCCCTTCTGTTTTCTCCTCAGGCGGATCAGAGTAACAGTGAAACCGAAGGAAGCAGATGTCTTATTGCGATGTTTCCTAACCAGATAGCAAAAGTGGACCAGACACACACATACACATACGTACATTCACTCAGCTAGTCACCCTCCATGCATCAGTGATAGAACACTAAAGACCAAGGGCTGTCCAAACTAGGAAACAGCAACAGCTGTGCGACTTGCTGTTGTGAAAGTAGGGTTGTGTGTGTATTTGTGTGTGTAGCAGTAGAAGGAAGGCATTAATATCTCTACACACCTAGCTTAGTGGTGGAATGTGTACCGCAAGACCAACAGACTGAACCCATGATGATGATGCTGCTGTCTGGAGCCTAGAGGGTAAGTCCACAGGAATCAAAAACGGTGAGGATTGTAAGGATATTCTAAATGTCTCTGAGTAGGTTTAGCTTTGGGACATCACAATGAATTTAATAGTTATAACATTCATTCTCCATGTGGCTTTACTAGTTGCAAACCTTACCGACCTCTAGTATTTATTGATATATTTATTGCTTCATGCAGGTTCTAGATCTGAATATTAACAATCTGAATGATGGTTTAATGTCACTCCTTCCCTCAGGCCTAAAATGTGTCGTGTCCTCCATGCAAATACTGGTGGCACACTCCTCTGAAAGGGAAGAAGTAAAGTATTAAGGTATTTAAAGTGACCATAGATCTGCTTTGCAAGGCTCCAAGGTTTTATCTTTTAAATAGTCTAGCAAAAAGTGTGTTGAAATATGTAATGCACTCATTGCATAACTGTTGATGCTAATGACAAAATTGAGATGCAATGTTGTATATATTGAACAATCCATAAATAAAATACCTTAATATAGACACGAAACCCACTATGCTCATTACTAAATTGTTGTGAAAGTGTTCTGTGTTCAGTAGATTCTGAGGAACGCATAGGAAATAAAGTTAATTGATTCATTTTGTTCCCCATTCTTTCCCCAACACAGCAGTAGTACCGTTTTCAGAGCAGGGTCTAGAATGAAAACGTTCCACCAGCCAATGGCCGATGATGGAACAAAATCAGGGTTTCATATCAAAACACAACTGAGTCTTTTTACTCTGGCAGGTTTGAATCACAAATTGTAAAACTCAATTTTGGATCCTCTTTTCAGACATGTTTGTCTCATGGCAAACTGTTCTTTTCCTTTTGCATGAATAATTACCTAGTGAGAAGTGAGCACCCACACAGGAAATGTGGTCAAGACCGTTTAGAATGGTAGCTATGAAACATGACTAGAATAACAAATGTACACAATGAACGTAGAAACAGGTATCCAACGAGGAAATGGTTAAACTTTATAATAGGAAGAAATGGTTAGGGTTAGAAGGGAAGTACTCAACACATGCTAAATTATGTTTCTTGAGACATGAGGGTGGATACTGTCCTTTGGACGTTTATGTGTGTGGTCATATTTCCTCCGCTTAGTTACTGTGCCCTTGGAGCATGAAGACCACAAGAAAGTCAGTTTAACTGTTCAGCAACAAAACCTCTCGAAACCCCACCCTCTCAGACTATCTCTCAATAACCGGCTCTTTCTAGTGTTCCTTCTTGCCATCTCACGCACACATCGCTTGAGTGTTTTTTCGTTCATGTCAGGAAGTACGCATGGCGCTTTAAAAAAAACTTAAGTGCACATCATATCCGCAATGCCACTGCAAACAGTGGGACGCTAGTCAAAGATTCTGCTAAAGATTGGATACATTTGATTTGCCATTGGTAAGTTAAATCTACAAGGGATGGTTGTTTATTTGTGCATAATGCTACATTTCAGAGTTGTGATGTTTTTTTTTAACTTGTGTTAGCTAGCTTTTTCATGCTACTATTAACTAGCATTTCTTTACATTCACATTTGTAGGACCCTAAGCAATGAGGTAATGTTGTTTTCCCCTTTCTGTGTTGTGCGTGTCTTCACATTTTATCTGTATTCTTGTGTGAGCATTAGTGTTTTCACCATCCTATGTCTTTGAGGTTACTCAAAAAGACACTAAAATAAGACAAAAGGTCTTTAGAATGGTGTCACCTACAGATCCCCATTATTTGTGTTTGGGTCACATGGCTTCACTTTTATCTTAATGTCCTTTGGTCTTCAATGGGATATGTTACTTCTGGTCATAGTATACTTGTAGAGGTTCTATACATGATATATTCCTGACGGCAGTAGATGACCGGGACAGCTCATTTCTATTTAATTCCCACAGCTCTCCGCCGAGAGACCCTGGACGTCAAGCCCCAGCCCAGCGCCCACGCCCATGGAGCAGGCCAGCTGCCCCTCCTCTCTGCCAGATGACGGAGAACCCCACCTCCAGAAGGAACCGGAGCCTGTGGATCCCCCTTTGCAGGTCAACGGAGCGGGGCCAAAAGAGGAGGCGGGGATCGGGGGATTGGTGCACAGCAAGGACCGCCCCCATGGCGGTCATCTGGGGAAAGCTCAAGAGGAGGCGGATCCATGGGAGACGATGGCCTGCCCTGTGTACACCATGACCCGCACCTCGGCCGCCCTCTCCTTCGCCACCGTGCTGTGGGACATGCCCGGGGACCGCCCGGACGCCTGCCACCCGGACCCAATGGACGAAGAGGAGGAAGAGGAGGTGATGGCCGGTCTGGAGGACAGTCCCACGCTTCGGCCTTCCAAAGGCGTATGCTCCGAGCGGCGAGGGCCACTGGACATCGCTTGGGAGTGGGACGGGTTGGACAAGTCCGTGGAGAACGGAGCAGATATTTCCGGGGTATGTTTGTCAGACGACACTTGACTCCCTGGGCCTTACTTTGCTTTCAATAGCCATGAATAGTGGGTGTAAACATCAGTTCTGTGTGTAGCGACATATGTATAGGGTGTGCATATACATTGGTGTCCCCTCCAATATCGGAGACAGGCGCATTTGTCCCACCTAAAAATTATACCGGATCTGTCAGGTTTCCGATATGTGTCCCCCCCAATGTTAAACTCATTCCTACGCCCCTGGTCATGACTAGTGGTCCTATATTACTTAGAAATCACAAACCCCTAAGTTTGAAGTAGTTGTCTCTAGGGTTATGTAGTTGTCTCTTGGGCTAGGTAGTTGTCTCTAGGGTTAGATAGTTGTCTCTAGGGTTAGGTAGTTGTCTCTAGGGCTAGGTAGTTGTCGCTAGGGTAAGGTAATTGTCTCTAGGGTTGGGTAGTTGTCTCTAGAGCTAGGTAGTTGTGTCTAGGGTTAGGTAGTTGTCTCTAGGGATAGGTAGTTGTCTATATGGCTAGGTAGTTTTCTCTAGGGCTAGGTAGTTTTCTCTAGGGCTAGGTAGTTGTCTTTAGGGCTAGGTAGTTGTCTCTAGGGCTAAGCTTTATTACTTGTGTTGCAATCTGCAGTTATATGGCGTGGCTGGCGAGGAACAAGAGATGCAGGAAGTGAAACATCCGGTGCTGCGGTCTTCAGAGTGTGTTAGCGGTGAGTGTATGTAGCAGAATCTGTGTATATGTATATGTTTGTGTAGATATATATATATATATTGTAAAAACCTTGGAGGTTAACACACACCCCCCACCATCTACTCATTGTCTGGAGATTTAGTTTGAATTGATCTGTGTTCAAATTGATCCCCAAGACATTCACTTCTCTAATTGTTTACCTCTCTCTCCAGAAGCCATAAAGAGTCCAGATTTAGCGAATGAGGAGAAGGAGGTAGTGCTAGGAAGACTGGCTGCTGCAACTCCTCCTGCTTATGCCCTGCCTTTCCCTGAGGAGGTGTTCTGCTCCGGCCCTGAGGAACCAGAGCCATCATTCGTCTACATGACCTCACTGGCTCCGTGCTCCCAGGTCGCGCCCCAGGAGCCCCCCATGAGCTCTGCGGAGGGAGAGGGAGATGGGGATCAATGTGATGAAGAGCGCAACCATCCCCAGACCGCCTGTTCTGTGTGCACTAGTCGGGGCGGCGTGTGAGTAGAGTTTAGTTCCTTTCCTGAGAAATTGGGAACTCTCTCTGCCTTTGTTTGTCTGAATAAAACACTGATTACTAGAAGTAGTGCAGTTTCTGTGTTCTACAAACCTAATTAATCCATTAATAATTATATTTCCCATCTCTCTATAACATTGAAATGACATTCACAATACCTTGTGTGTTTCTCTGTGTTTGTATTTTACTGTAGGGAAGCGCGTGGGGAGCCGATGCTAACAGACAGGGCAGGGCAAGGCAGGCAGACGCATCCAGAAGTTATGAGTTCAGAAGCTTTTTTTTCAAGTGTGACGCAGTGCTTGAAACGACAAGTCATGGACGCAAAGGAGGAACTACAAGAACGGCCAGAGATAACACTCCCCAATGACGCCACAGAAACAAAACCATGGAACCAGCTGTCAGAAGGGTTCTACTTACAGGGGAGCGATTTAGGAGCGGGAACGTCTGCCTCTCTTCAGAGGGTCTTGGAGAACAATCAATATCTGTTAGACCAGTCAGCTGAGCATCTGACATCTGACAGATCACGGCTGTTGAAAGCCCGACCCTCGAAGTTACCCCAACACAGAAGGGGTGATCAGCTGGAGCACATGGGACAACCGGCTGAGCTCGACCCGTTGGGTGAACCACAACAAGAGGAGGCATCGCCTGAGGTCACGACGGATGATGAGATGGAACGTTCCAAACAACATCAAGAGGGAGCTGTGTTAGTAGAGTTAGGACTTGGAGTTGGAGGAGGAGGAACTGAAACTAGAGAGGGTGGAGTTATGGAGATGGAAATGACCAGAGTTTTGTCAAATCCTCCGTGTCTAGAATCTGATTCAGTAGGTGACCAGGCCTCTGAGCCGGTCCCGAAGCCAAAGAGACCGGAAGACTGTGCCGCTGAATCACAGGTGTCGCCCCTGAGGATGGCCGTGGGGACTGAGTTTGTTTCAGTGGAGCAACCCATGGACCAACCACAGCAGACCCACCAGGATGCAGAATGTTCTTTGAGCTCCGGTGCCCCGCCCGCCAACATCGATCCACTGGAGCTGCACATGAATGGGGGAGGTGTGGACCGGCAGAAGGCCCGGCGGCTGGCCCAGAGGCTGTACCAGCTGGAGGAGGTCCAGCGTGTGGACGTCGTCGGACACATGGACAAAGAGTAAGGCCATCTGCCAGGGTTCAGGTCCCAGCGGTCTCTGGCTGCAGGTTCTAGTTCTACATGCAGAACCAGGCCATGGTTATACGTCTCTGCTCTAGTCCATAGTCTGGATTCAAGCTTGATATACTAATATTTATGAAGCTTAAAAGTATATTGGTACATGTATGTAGCAAGCCTGAACAATACATGATATGAGGCCTATGTAATGAACATTATACATTTTAACTCTCATTAGTTGTGACATTGTCAAAGTGTACTACTTTTCACCTGCGGGAGGAAACATCTGCCAACCAAGCTATGTTTTATATGAAACCCTTTCTGCCTGCCCAGTGGTTCAACCCTCCAGCGGCTGATGGAAGGGGTTCATTTTGGATACTGGCTGTAAACATTTTTTAGAGGTCTTTTTTACAAGCAAGAGTGTAAACAAGTATATTGGGAAAAATAGGTAGGCCAACGCTGTTTGATGTAACCTTCACCATGCCATTGTCAGCTTGCTTCAGGTTTGACATAAAATTATATTATGAGATAACTTAATCCTGGGAGGGAGTTTATGTATGTATTTAACTATTTAACAAAATGCTTCTTCCCATGATCCAGCGATGACTTCAGCAGGGCAGTAGGAGAAGAGTTTCTGTGCTTCTTTGACTTCAGCAGACAGACGTTGGACAACGCCCTGAGGTGAGAACCTTACACGGCTGCTTCTTTGTTAACCCGGCTTCCGATGTCCACCATGTTTACATACTTACTGTCCAGACTGTTAGCGTTCCTCCTAGCCTTGTTTTTATTCTGCAGGTCTTTTCTGAAGGAGGTGGTTCTTGTAGGGGAGAGCCAAGAGAGAGAGAGAGTTCTGCAGCATTTCTCCACTCGCTTCCATCAATGCAACCCTGAGGTCTCTTCCTCCCCAGGTCAGTGAATATCCGGCCAATATTAATATTATTATTATTAATTCTCATCAATCAAGATATCAGAAGCCATTTGATTGGAGGCAAGCGCATGCGTCTTCTCTTAATCCTAATCATGTGTTCATCTGTAGGGTCAGTGCTAACCCTCACCTGCGCTATGATGCTCCTCAACACTGATTTGCATGGACAGGTGGGCTCTAGATATAACTAACAGGCTTCTTAACCTAAATACTTCAATATTCAGATTTATTTTAGTTTACTTATTATTAGAAATTGTAATAACCACAATTAATTATATCTGTAATTATTTTACTATCTTGACGGTTATTAAGCAATTCTGTATGACATGTCCGTGGCCGTGTTCACAGAACGTAGGAAAAGCCATGTCCACCTCCAGTTTTGTTTCCAACATGGAGGGAATGAACGATGGCCAGAACTTCAACAAGGACCTGCTTAAAGTACAACACCTCCCATCCCTTTATTGCTTTTCAGTAAATAGTTCAATGAAAGTGATCAAGGGTGATCAAAGTCTGTGTTTATACCCATACATTATCTTTCAGAGCTTCTACAACTCCATCAAGGGCGAACCACTGCAGTGGGCTCTGTAAGTAGCTGGAAAGTACAGATCTAAGATTTGTGGTGAAAATAGAACATTGCAGAGATCGTTACAGCGGTGTGAGTTGGTTTGATTCTGATGGCTGAAGGCCTGTCAATGGATTAACCAATCCCAGAGTGTGATTTTAGAAGATATTGACGAACCTGCCCCAGTATTAGAAACGTTGACAACACACTGACTTATTTGCAGCATACCAAAAGCCAAAAATAGTATTTGTACAGTGGAAATATCACTGCGTTGATCTTTGGGTTCTCACCAGTTTCCAAGAAGAGCAGGGGTTATCATTTGTTCCTCCCATTCTGAAATACAGTCCCTGAAGTTTGTGAATCTGCCATTATGAAACGGCCCCGTTTCTGAACTTTATTTTTGGATTCTCATTTTACTGCAAGCATTTTCATCGCAAATCTTTCATTAGATTGTAACCAAACGGTCCCTATTATTTTATGCTTGATTTTTAAAGAAGTTTCATATAATATTTTGATTTTGTTGAGTTAATTATTTTGAATATGATTTTTATTAGTCGTAGTAGCATTAACAGTTGTTATTTCTGTTGATAGTAGTTTTCATTTTGTTAGAAGTGATTGTTTTGCGTTAGTATTATTATTATTTTTAGGAATATTGTTGGTCTTATAGTGATATTAGTGGTGGTAACATTAGTGGCAGTAAGTGACAGCTTGCATCATATTACTCTTATACACCTCTCAGACGTATCACTCTTGTAATCCTCTCAAACATTGTATCACTCTTATTGTACACCTCTCACAAGTGGTATCACTCTTGTAGTCCTCTCACATGCCGTATCACTCTTATTGTACACCTCTCACATGCTGTATGACACTTATTGTAAACCTCACACGTATCACTCTTGTAATCCTCTCACACATTGTATCATTCTTATTGTACACCTTTCACATGTTGTATCCCTCTTGTACTCCTCTCACACATAGTATCACACTTATTGTACACCTCTCACATGCTGTATGATTCTAATTGTACACCTCACACATCTTGTTCTTCACTCTTATTGTATATATCACACGTAGTATCACTCTTATTGTAAATCTTACATTCATCATATCACTCTTTTTGTCAACCGTTCACATGGTGTATTACTCATTGTGCACCTCTCACACTGTGTATCACTCTTGTTGTACACCTCTGACATATTGTATCACTCTTATTGTACACCTCTCCCACTGCGTCTCACTCTCGAGGTTCATCTCTGTCCTTGCTTCCTGAAGGGATGAAGAGGAGCTGAAGATGCTGTCCATGCATCAGGGTGAGGACCTGAATGAGGGGGGGCTGCGCTCCAAGAGCAACCCCTTCCAGGACGTCCCCCACGACAAGACGGCCCGTGTGTTCAAGCAGGGCTTCCTGCAGCGCAAGGCCCACGCCGACATCGACGGAAAGCGCAGTGAGTACCGCTGGAGCACTGTCCTTCCTTCCTAACCCTGACCCTTTCCATGGTTATTAAGCGTATATATATAGGAATATACACTTAATTAAGACACTTTAGTTAAGACAATGTACACATCATTCTCAAGCATGATTTCCCATGTTAGCAAACAGACCAAAATGGTTGTTACCTTTCCTAAATAGGAGCTATACATCTTGATATTAAAACAAGGGCAGTGCAACTATTGAAGGTGTGTTATGGGATAATGTTCTCCTTTAAAGGAACAACATACTTTGTGAAATAAGGTTAATTTCCACTTCCCGTCATCAAAAGAGAGGCCCCATACTATTTCTTCTCAAGTAGCCCATCGCTTGATTCTATCAAGTATACATTTCACTGAGGTTAACCAAAATCAATAGAGGCTAATGGGATTGACTAACTCCATCAATGAAGCGAGGTTATATTACACCAACAGCAGGCCCAAAATAAAGATATCTAAGTGATTTCACTTGCCATTGTGAATAATAAATGAAAAAGACCTTGCTTGTTTTGGAGCGATATTTTGTGGTTTGTTGATCGACCATGTCTGTGCGAACATCATTGTGTAACGTCACAAGCAGTTTGCACCTGAGAATAGTTTGAGGTAATAAAAATAAACATAAAATCAAACCCTTCATTCTGTTCACCAAGAGAAGATTCACTGTTCACCAAGAGAGACGGTTCACTGTTCACCAAGAGAGACGTTTCGCTGTTCACCAATAGAGACGTTTCACTGTTCACCAAGAGAGACGGTTCACTGTTCACCAAGAGAGGTGGTTCACTGTTCACCAAGAGAGACGGTTCACTGTTCACCAAGAGAGACGGTTCACTGTTCACCAAGAGAGGTGGTTCACTGTTCACCAAGAGAGACGGTTCACTGTTCACCAAGAGAGACGGTTCACTGTTCACCAAGAGAGACGGTTCACTGTTCACCAAGAGAGACGGTTCACTGTTCACCAAGAGAGACAGTTTACTGTTCACCAAGAGAGACGGTTCACTGTTCAATAAGAGAGACGATTCACTGTTCACCAAGAGAGGCGGTTCACTGTTTACCAAGAGAGACGATTCAGTGTTCACCAAGAGAGGATTCACAATGAGACAGTGAAAGATGGAGGGTGTTATCTACCCTCATCCACTGATGGAGCAGCTTTAATTGATTTGGGCTAACTCGGTCATATCCAAATCCGGTCGCATCGAGCGATGGGCTGATTTAGACGAAAGATTTTACGGTGCATCTCGTGGAAAATAACCATTTGCTAAAAGCCAGAATATTCCTTTAAAGCACATTTGAATGTTTATTATGAGGGTATAATTAACATTTATTTGTCGAAGGTGAGGTGAATAATTGTTTTAGAATATACTACACGTGAATACTCCAAAAATAAACAAGATAACACTTTTTGCCGGGATTTATTTGTTTTTATTAGCGTTTTATTTGTTTTTATTAGCGTGACGAGACGACCGTCACGTTTACGTTACATACGTTACTTGCTGTTTTATAAATAATAAGCTAATTTTGCCTTGAAAAACGTGAAGACCATATCGAGTTGCTCTTTTTTTGTTTTTAGCGATAGCATTTTGTTGAATTTCTTGTATTTTTTCCTCTGAAACACTTGCAAAGCGGGATGTTTTGCGATGAAAACAATATCCCGAGTTTGAGATCTTAATCATGGGATATTGCCCAACATCCCGAGATAGCGAACCAATCAAATTGCGCCATCTTAGGAGGTTCACGTCTAGCATATACTAAACACAATTATCCGGAATTGAAGAGGAGTGAAATTAGCAACGTGGAAACAGAGTCAAAGAGCAAAGATTCCTCCGCCCTGAGCCGCAAATAGAGGACCTATCAGTACCTGAGGAACGTCAATAACGTATTCATATATAATATATAGACCATGCTCATTAAAAAAATGTATATACATATATTTGTTATACTTTTTTCAAGTCTTATTCAATTAAGGTATTTTTCCTCTTCCTGGAAGTGGGGGGTTGTGAGGCCCTCTATTGGGGCCCCCCGCCGTTCCTATATCTTCTGTATGCAGTTTATTAACATCAACCGACTTCAACAGCATTCACTATCAGTGCATACATTTCTGACCCACAATGTGCCTGTGTTTCAGCTCCGTGGGGTAAGAGGAGCTGGAAGACGTTCTACGGCGTGCTCAAGGGACTGGTCCTCTACTTCCAGAAGGTGGGTGCCTCTGGGGGAAGGGTTTCCCCCTCGGGACTTCTGTTGTAATTCTGTGGAAATACTGAACTTGTATTTGTTTTTGTGTGTGTGTGTGTGTGCCTGTGCGAGCGTCAGGATGACTACAGGAAGGGGATGCAGGGGGAGGAGGAAGTGGTCAGTGTGCACCACGCGCTGGCTGAGGAGGCCGCTGACTACACCAAGAAGCCTCACGTTTTCCGCCTGCAGACGGCCGACTGGAGGGTATTCCTGTTCCAGGCCTCGTAAGTGTTATCTATTGATATAGATAAAGATATAGATCTATATCTCCTGGTTGTTCACCACCTCTCTCTCAAGGTCGAAGGCGGAGATGAGCTCGTGGATCTGCCGCATCAACCTGGTGGCTGCGCTCCACTCCTCCCCTCCCTTCCCGGCCGCCGTGGGGTCCCAGAAGAGGTTCACCAGACCCATCCTGCCTGCCTCGCAGTCTGCTCAGACCCTGGTGAGAGAGACACTTTACCACACACTTTAAGGTACAACCATGTCAAGCCATGAGTAAGTGCAGCCGATGAAAAGATAAGTTGATATTTAGGGTACAGCAGCGCTGGTCAGCTAGGGGCTCGACCCTTGTATGGTAAACACTCTCTGACCTAGACCTTACTATGGTATCTGTGATGGTAGTAACATTTAATATGGTTAGGGGGTTACACACCTTAAAGGTACTAGGTTTGAACACCAAGGTCAGAGGCATCCTTTGAGCAAGATGTCCTTCCCCCTACCTGATTCTTAACAACATGTTTCTGAACTCACTAGGTTCCTGTGGATATGAGCGTCTGCAGCTAAATGACTAAGCAATAGTCTCCCAAGCCTGACTTAAATATCTAAAGTCTGATGAAAGACAAGCTCATATGAGTGTCGACCGATCATGTTGCTGGAGGATGTCCTCCGTAAGCCCGTCATTGGCTAACAAAAACTCGGCCAGCAGCAGTCAACTGAAAAAAAAAAAAAAAAGTTTCTGTAAAGGTTTAAAGTGGACACTGATCGATGTCTGATCCTCTGTGTGTAAGGCTTTGGGTGGTTCTGATCCTCTGCGTGTCAGGGTTTGGGTGGTTCTGATTGTCTGTGTCAGGGTTTGGGTGGTTCTGATTCTCTGTGTGCTAGCATTTTGGTTTGGGTGGTTCTAATCTTCTATGTGTCAGGGTTAGGGTGGTTTTGATCCTCTGTGTGCTAGCGTTTGGGTTTGGGTGGTTCTAATCTTCTATGTGTCAGGGTTTGGGTGGTTTTGATCCTCTGTGTGTCAGGGTTTGGGCGGTTCTGATTATCTGTGTCAGGGTTTGGGTTTAGGTGGTTCTGATTCTCTGTGTGTCAGGGTTTGGGTGTTTCTGATTCTCTGTGTTCTGATCCGGTCCCAGGAGCGTCAGCTGCACTCCCATGCCGGCATGCTGGAGTCGTTTGATAAGGACCTGAGCTTCCTGCAGGAGAGCGCCTCGGACGGCCGCAAGGCCCGGGCTCGGGACCTGGAGGAGCAGCGCCTCCGGGAGGAGTACCTGCTGCATGAGGTGGGGGGCAGTCTGAGTCTGGGTATGGATCTTGGTCTTGGTCTTGGTCTGGATCTGGGTCTGGGTCTGTTTTGGTGTAAAAACAGGGTGTGTGTGTGTGTGTGTGTGTATAAATACAATAGGTGTGTATAGGGGTTCTTCTGGTCGCAATGAGCATCTGAACATTTTCACAACAATCTTTGAATTAAACTTAAGATTCTTTCTAGAGTCTTTCCCAAAGACTGGGTCGCGACCCACATGTGGGTGGTGGGAGATTTGAATTGGGTCGCCAGATAAATGTAAATAAAATATATATATAATTTTTTTTTACACATTATGATAGTACTGAATGTTAGGATAGTATGATAGTACTGAATGTTTGTATTGTTCTGATAATATCACTTATAACATTGAATCTTGTTGAAAGGTTAACGTACATTGTGTTTTTGTTACTGATGATATTTGGTCTCATTTATAAAGTATTTAATATGTGTATTATGTTTTCAATAACAAGTGCCAAAAACGGAGTTGTGATTTATCTCTTCGAAATGGCTGTTTTAAGTTAATATATAAGGGGATGCGAAATTGGCAGTAAAAACATTCAGTAATGTTCATTTATGCACAAATTTGTTCTTCTCACGATTTTATAGATAAGGCCTATTGTGAATTGGGTCGCGATGGTTGGTTATTTTAAAAAAATGGGTCCCCAGAAAAAAAGTGTTGGAAACACTGCTCTATACTTTACTCTATATATACTATGTCTATTTAATCATTGTGAACTAATCAGATGTTAATGGGGACATTGAATTGACCCGGGTCGCCGTTTCTCTGAACCCAGAAATGTCGGTACGAGGGCTACATGGCCGTGCTGGAGGCGTGGAGGAGCTTGGACCTCCTGGACGGCTCTACTGTGGGGGACACAGAACTCAGACTTCTGGACCGAGCCATGTTTAGAAACTTTCTAGAAGACATCGAAGAGGAGAGTGAGGGGCTTGGAATGAAGAAGTCTGTCTCCAGCCCCTCTCTGGAGTTTGAGATGGTGCCCCCGGTGGTCAAAGTAAGGCGCAACGTCTCAGAAAGACGGCCTTACCGCAGGAATATCATTGCTCGGGGAAACAAAGAGCTCTGAGTGACTTTAAACTAAAAGTGTTGACCGTCTTTAGTAAACTGTGTACAAGAGCCATAGGGATTAGGTGTTGTTGCTTTGTAGCAATGCATTTAGGGTACTGTAGTCTTTAGTGATTTAGTTAGGAACTAGTCTGATTGAGGCATATGGGATTCATCTGTCCACCGTTGTAAGTTTGACTTTGAAATGCAAGTATTTTATACATTTCTTCTTGGTTTGCACTTTTACAAAAAGAACCTCAAAAACTAGTTTTTTATTTTATTTTGAATATCTCAGAAAATTGAAATGGACCTAAATAGTTCAGTTGTGTTTACGTGGTTTCATAATGGTTAGTAACTAGTAACGTGTTTGACCACTAGAGGGGGCCGTATCATAGGAAATATCTTGTAATGAAGTTGACGGTACAAGGTTTGGTTGGAAAGATATTTACCTTTATTTTGTTACATTTTAAATGGTCTTAATTGATTGTTGCGTTTTGAAGAGCTTATATATTTTTATATTTTTTGAGCATCTGTTATAAACCAGTTCCTGTTACAACTGTGTTGTTCATATTGAAGGCTTCATAACCTTAAACCCCTCATGTCCAATCATAGAAAATAAAAAAAAATATTACAAATATATTTTTTAGATTTATCATTTTAAGTAGGAAAATGGAATGAAATTTAGTTAACCATAAAATAATCAGTAAATATATTTATGATCTATTTATAGCATATACATTTGTGATCATATGGTTCAGTATGACATTCATTTAACTATAACCTCTACATATGTAGGACCTCCGTTTTCATCATGATTGTGTTTGTGTGTGATCTCTGTAGTGGCACAGTCCCCATTTTGTTCTCTTGTCAGCATGATGAGCATTGGTCAGCCAGGGGTGACTGACAATAAGAACAGGATGTCTACCACCCCTGTAGAGAGAGAGAGAGAGAGAGACACACACACACACACACACACAGATTCCATGTTAATGTCCCTGTCCAGCATTAAACGCAGGAATGTGGTTGGACAATAGGAAACACAAGGCAGAGCATACACAATACAGACGCACCGTCCTGCTGTAAGCTCCATAGTGCCCTAGTGCCCGGAGCAACACATCGAAACAAGCCCTCCTTCAGAGTAGGTACTGTCAGACTACTCCTCCTCATAAATTTATCCTAAATATACTATTTACAAAAGCAGTGGTAGCCTATAGGGCTTGTTCATCAGAATGCATTGTGGGATTTTTGGTTGGGCGATACTCCACCATTTTGAGAGGACTCAAGAGAGTTGTGTAGGACTGTAAAATATTAAATCAAGGTAAATATACCAAAACCTAGGCTAATGAAAACGTTGTTTTGCCACGTCTCACATGAGAAACACCGGAAGTTTCACACATAACATATCTCCCAATAATGACAAATAATTGTACGATTAATTTCTAAACAATGAGCAATAAAACATGACTTTCCAATGCTCTTATGTTTTCAAAATGGAGGCCGATCACTGTGATGTGAGGTCATGATATACCCCCCTCCCATGAATGGAATGCATCGAAATCCGCCCTCCCATGAATCCCCAAGGATTCGCGGGATTGAACACCTATCACAATTTGCTTCGATTGATTCATGAATCAAAATAATGCAATGCAACCTACTCCATTTCAATATATTTTTGACAAATTATGTTTCCTGTGTGATCTCTATGAGCCTGTAGCCACATAGGATCCTTATTTAGGATACTTAGGATACTAATTGAACTGTTTACAGTCTGCTCTATGTGAAACTTTGCAACATGGATCATTATCCCCACAACTTTAAACAGTTGTGTCTTGGATAGGTGGTTGGATCATTGTTGTTTTGTCACTCACAACCTTGGATATGCTGCCATCTGACTTTTAACAAGGTGTATTGCTTTTTACAAACACCTGTTCTAGAGGCAAAACAAAGAATGCCAAATCCATGTCTGGAGGAACAATAGACAGGGGGCTGAACGTCGTCGGTTGGGAAGGTTTAATGAGGATGGGCCCACGCTCTATATTCACCACTATGGAGGAATGTTTCATTAAGGCCATGTCCACTCCTCATAGTACGATCAGAATACCCCCTCTCATTGTAAAAACGCATCTAGCTGTAGAAACGCTGTAGTACATATTCCAGGCCTATATACTACACGACTCCACCTAAAAAAAAAGACGAGGCGGAGCATGCGCATGAAGCCTGCGTGCTGTATACAAGCACAGTCGAGGAGGGGAAACCGAAACCTTTTAGATTGAGCTGAAAATATTTTTTAATGTACAGTTAGTAATTATATTTAGCATAGGGCTGTATTTAAATCAAACAAAAACAAATTAGACAGAAATCTAAAAGTCACATTATCTGGACAGTTTGATGGAGGGGGGCGTCACTGAACCTGCGGGGCTGCGCTGCACCTTGTTGGGTGAGGCCGTGGGTGTCTGTATGTGAGAATAAAAAGAGACAGCTTAACCCAAATGAAATGTTATTTGGTGACTGACTTGTTGTGTAGGAGCCACTTAAGATCGGATTCAGGATTCGTCCGATGAAGGTAACGAATGTTTTTTACAAAGGTTCCTATTTTCCTTTTGCGTCATAACGGCACACGTGTCTGTGAGGGATATTTAATGTATTGTTGTTAAGCTCAGAGAGAATCACTGGGCGGTCCCACCAGGACATGGACAGTGACGCATTGCTACTCAAGAAGAGCCAACTGTCGGACCCCCCCTCCAGACACTATAAGTGGTCGTAGCAGCAGGGGGGCGGGCGTCACTAGAGAGGACCACCACACTCTCTGGGGAGAGTGTTGTTTTTTTGGGAGTTTTTTTTTCTTTTCCCTCTCTCGTTCCACCCCTTGGCCCGCCAGTCTGTGGTCTTCTCTGGGGAGATTTTCTGTGCTCAGTCAGGCTTGATTGAGTAATTAAAAGGGCAAGAATCCAAGTTTGGGTCGTTAGGGAAGCTTGTCCAGCGTCCTTTTTATGCTGGCCTCGCCCGAGCTGTACAAAAGCCTCTAAATGCCGATAAATAAAACAAAAAGTAATTCCTGATCCCCATTCTTTTTATTTGCCTCCTTCCTCTTCTGTTTTGACAATTCCGACAAAACACCTGCGTCGTTTCGGCCACTGCTCGACCGGCGCTCGCTATAAAAATCCCAGAAATAATCGTTATCGAATACGGCCCCGCAACGTTTACTATCGTAATGATATGTTGCTAAATGTTTTTTACAAGCAGAACGACGGTTGCAGCGAGTGTCCAATCAGCGTCCATCTGACGTCGCTCCTCGAGCCGAGCTCTCCCTCTTGGCGCGTATTGTCCTTCTGCCGCTGCGCTGCACGCTCTACTTGTCTGGTGTTTATCTCCTGTCCCGCATCAGCCAACCCATTCACCCCCTCCCTGTCTAGGGTTTCTCTGTTCTTTACTGTGTTTCTTACCCTACTAGTATTCAGCAGTGGCACACCGCCTCTACTGGAACTTTAGGTCCTTTGTGGTTTCATAGTTTTGTGTGTCACATGAAACCGTCATCATCCACGATACCGTCATCAGACAAATTAGAGACAACCTAACGGTATTATATGTGTTGGGTACTTTCATGATCCCAAATTTGTCCAAACATGACACATTTGTTATATATGGTAACGGGCCGGGCAATTTTGGTCGAGCGTTAACGGTGTCATCTTCCCTTTAACCCTAACTTCCGTGAAATACAGGAAACAGAGTGTAACGGTCGGGATTATTGCCGCCGCCTTGTAGCACAATTCTTGGTCTTGAGAGGACTGAGTGGGAAAGGATCTAGGTCCCCCACACTCAATGCCTATGGCTTCAATGTCCAGGTGAGTGGACACGTTGTGCGCTGTTTAGCCGTCTAGTTCCACGGTAGCTTTCTAGACAGGGGAGAAGTAGGATTCAGGATGTCCTGAGGGATCGCCTACAGTGTGTGTGCAGTGTTTGCGACCTGACACCTCCCCCCCTACTTTACTAAGGTTTGGCTAAACAGGTGAAGCGCCCCTACCCCCAGATAAGTAGCCCAATACAAAGTGAATAAAATAGAAAATGTCTGTCCTTTACCTCTGATGTTTACTTAACATGAAACACAGCTTACTTCAGAGAAATGGTTCAAAAGACACTTGTTCAACACAGTATACATACATTGGTTCCAATCAACAATAACATTTACACCAGGAAAACATTAATCACATTTCAATGTTAAATCACCCGACGTGCATTTAACGTTTGAATCACCATCACAATCCAATTATAACACTTTATATATACAATAACAATTATAATACTCGGGCAAGAAAGACACTTGTTCTTCAGTCCTGAACAGGGGTATGTGCACGGAATGCACAGCGGTGCAATGTTCCTTCCAGCGCAGTGCGTGTGAATGTGTGTGTGGGTGCGCGCGTGTGTGTTAGTTTGTTCAGTCACAGTTCTGTTCGGGCTGCGCACGGTGTGTGTGTCTTCTGTTTCAGTGTAAATGGTTAGGAGGGGGGCAGGGGTTACGATACCGCAGCAGAGATCGCACTTCGTGATGTGCGATGGCTGGCAGGGCAAACTTCTCCTGAAACGTCCCTAGATCTCGGGCAGCTCTAGGCAACCACGTAGGACATCACACGGAGGGTCTCTTTTCCCCGTCGCTTTCACCGACGTCCAGGCTCACCAACGAAACACCCAAAACCTCCGCACCACTCTCAGCAACCGAGCCGACGCAAAACCTAACCCTTAACTTGGTACTAGACCCAACAAAAAAACAAAACGGAAAAACCAGCATACAACCGCACCACCTCGCCGTGCACACCGCCGGGCTTCCTCACTCTCTTCCCGCCTGTTTTCCTCTCCGGTGCACGTGATGCGTCTTAAAGGGGCAGTCTATATTTGTACCCGTTACATTCCCCCCTGCGAAACCCTGCCATGCCATCGAACATCCAAATGACGATGCGATCTCCGAAAAAGAACAAAGGAAGGTACAGCGCATTGATCCATATGAAAGTACCCACCGGTAATTTCTCAATACAGCTAACATCTCGAAAATTACATAAGGAAGCCTCAAAATAGTTGATAAAAAAAAAACACGGCATCATAACACTTCAGTACTCAGCACCGAAATACATGGACATACATAAAGGTAAGTACAGCACATTTGAGGTTGCACAAATTATTTCAAAACATAATCACTCCTTAATCTGGAGGGAAGTGTACCCCTGGTCTGTCTTTGAGACAGTCTAAGTTCGCACACACTTTCACTCTCACTCCCTGCGTCTGACCCACCCGTAGTTCCCAGCTCTTCACAGATGGGCATAACAGTTTCATCTATGGCCTCACCCCCAACCTGACCATCACCACTCGAGTGCCCCTCCACTACGTCTCTATCCCCTGTGTTTGCGTGGGGCGTGTGTGCAGTGGCAGGGATGCAAATGAGGTCGGGACAGCCTGTGTCAATGTCAGGGCCAGTGTCTTTCCGGGGCTGGTGCCTGCCTTCAGGACGTGCCGGGGGTGACCGGAAAGTACAGATTCTGAGTTGGTCATGATGTACCACTTTTGAGGGGCCTCCCTTCTCAGGGCGGATGGTGTAAACAGGGATGTCACCGTGATTTTGTGCGACAACGATGTAAGGAAATGGTTCCCACTTGTCTCCTATCTTGTTTCTACCCCGATGGGAGTGATTGCGTAGCAGAACACGATCCCCCGCTCTCATGAGGGCCCCGGCAGCTCTGCGGTCATAGGCTCTTTTCCTTTTTCTGGATGCGTCCTGCGCCGCAGCGTTAGCAACTTCTACTGCGGTTTTGAACTTCTCATGGTGGTTCTTAACCCAGTCATCTAGATTATCCACTTCTTCGTCCTCCAGGTCCTTTCCCCCTAAGATGTCCATCGGCAGCCTGGGATCCCTGGCGAACATCAGGTAAAAAGGTGCGTAACCCGTAGAAGAATGGATCCGACTGTTGTAAGCCATGACGAGCTCAGAAAGGTGTTTGTCCCATCTCCTTTTCTTCTCAGCAGGCAGAGTGCAAAGCATCTCGTGTATGGTTCGATTGAACCTTTCAGATTGGGCATTGCCCTGAGGGTGGTAGGGGGTAGTGCGGCTCTTCCCTATTCTGTATATCTGGCACAACTCTTTTATAACATTAGCCTCAAAACAGCGCCCTTGGTCTGAATGCAATCGTGCCGGGCATCCATAATGGACAAACCAGTGCTTTATGAGGTTCTTGGCCGTGGTGTATGCAGTTTGGTTCTTGGTAGGCACGGCAACTGTAAACCGAGTGAACATGTCGGTCAGGATGAGCACGTTTTCGTACCCCCCATTGGATCTCTCAAGCATGGTGTAGTCCATTGCCACTACCTCAAGGGGTGCCGTAATGTTGGTGCATGTCATCGGGGCTTTAATTTTGGGAAATACGTTTTTTGCCAGAGTGCACCGTTTGCATTCCTTAATCCAAGTCTGTACATCTTTGGTCATTGTCGGCCAGTAATAGCTCTGCCTCATGAGGTCAAGGGTGCTCTGTTCCGCGACGTGACCACCATGTTCATGCTGACTTTCAAACACTCGACACTGCAGACTCCCTGGGACGATTAATTGCCGTATTTCTTCCCCGTCTCTTGGATTGCTGACAGAGCGAAACGACTCGCTTTTGAAGGCTCAGTCGCTCAAACTGTTGGGAGAGTCGCTTTAGCTTTGGATCCATGTCTCTAGTCTCTGACAGAGTAGGCTTTATGTGGTTCCACACAGCTGAATGGACAGGCCAGACACTGGGGTCCCGTTTTTGCTCCTGTTCTATCTCAGGCCAGCTGAAGCCACTCACGGTCCCCTTTATGGCATTCTGTGCCACCTTTTCCACCCTGAGTGCATCTGTTTTGCCCTTAGGCCCTGGCCAGAGACAAGCACGCACCTCGTCTGATCCCATGCGTATGAAGTCTTTTCCTGAATCTTCCTCATCCGGCTCTGTGGTCGCTCGGATTCTTGACAAGACATCAGCCTTCGCATTTTGTCGCCCGGGCTTATAACAGACTTCAAAATTGTACTCTGCAAGC
This sequence comes from Pollachius pollachius, assembly GCF_949987615.1. Classification (NCBI taxonomy): domain Eukaryota; kingdom Metazoa; phylum Chordata; class Actinopteri; order Gadiformes; family Gadidae; genus Pollachius; species Pollachius pollachius. The sequence goes on along the minus strand of NC_136937.1, from coordinate 20,589,699 downwards.
TGGGCTACCCAGCGCTGCTCCACCGCTCCTAGGTTGCCAGAACCCAGGTAGCGCAGTGGGTTGTGATCGGATACAACTGTAAATTTGGAGTACATTAGATATTCTTTAAATTTTTCTGTCATCGCCCATTTTAGAGCAAGCAACTCTAATTTGAAAGCACTATAGTTTTTGTCATTCTTTTCAGCTCCACGCAGACCTCGGCTGGCGAAGGCAATGACGTACTCGACTTCCCCCTGCTTCTGGCTTAATACGGCCCCCAGGCCCTGTAGACTCCCATCAGTGGTAAGTATGAAGGGTAAGCTAAAGTCAGGGTATGCAAGAACTGGCGGGTTCATCAGGCTATGCTTCAGTTCTTCAAAGGCATGTTGGCAGTCATCACTCCATCTGAACGGCTCTGCAAACCTGGCTTTACCTCCCTTGCCAACCAGAGCATGGAGAGGCCGGGCTAGGTGGGCAAACCTGGGGACAAATCTTCTATAATAACTCATTAACCCCAGGACTTGCCTCACCTCTCTCACTGACTTAGGGGCTGCCCATGTCTCCAGGGCTCGCACTTTCTCCTGATCCACCTGGATACCTCGAGCGGATATTATGTGGCCGAGAAACTTCACTTCGTCCCTCAGGAGGTGGCACTTACTGGGCTTCAGTTTTAAACCGTGCTGCCTGAGTCTATTGAAGACGACCTCCAATCTCTCACAATGGGTGTCAAAGTCATTGGAAACGATTATGATGTCGTCTAAATAGATGAGCAGCGTCTCAAACGTCAGATCGCCGAGCACCACGCCCATGAGAAGCTGGAATGTGGCTGGGGCGTTGCATAGCCCGAATGGCATCCTTGACCACTCAAACAGGCCGAACGGGGTGGTGACTGCCGTCTTCGCTCGGTCTGCATCATCCATGGCTACTTGGAAATAGCCTGAGGTTAGGTCCAGGGTTGAAAACAGCTGTGCCTTCCCTAAAGCGTCAAGCGACTCATCAACGCGTGGCAGTGGGTAGGCATCTTTGCACGTCACTTCGTTTAGCCTCCGATAATCGCAACAAAACCTCACACTACCATCTTTCTTCAGCACGATTACAGCAGGTGAGGCCCAGGGGCCACAACTCTCTTTGAGAACTCCTTGGGAGACGAGATCTTGGACGTGTTTCTTAAACTGCTGGAAAACCTGAGGGGGGACCCGGCGATGCCGCTGCTTAATGGGCGGGGCCTCTGTTGGAATACTGTGGGAGACAGAAGTGGTGTGCCCAAAATCTGAATCACTTTTTGAGAACACATCTTGATGCTTAGCTAATAAACCCCTGAGCTTATGGCACTGGGTGGGAGAGAGCCCTTCGAGGTTAACTTGGACAGGGACAGGTAGCTGCTCGGTTTCACCCCCCTCTGCCTTGATCCGGTTGGTTTCAATGGCCTTCACATGCAGCACCCCTTCTTTCTCTTCAAACTCTACAAGTTCCTTTTGCAGCACGTCCTGTGGCTTACAGATTATGGCGATCCGTGATCTTGGCTCCAGCATCACTGGCTTTTCACTGGAATTCAACACCCAGATAGGCACATGCCCACCTGTGGTTGTAGCAAGCACATTAGCCACCAGGAGGCTCTTCGGCAGGCTCACTCCAGAAGTGGCCTCCACTAACACTTGACAGCTTGCTTTTGAAGGCATGCTGCAATGACCTTCAAGGATGCGTTCGCTGAGTGGGGGAATGATGACTGTCTCCCTGCCTGCCACCTTCACATAGCCTATTCGGTCGCTCTGTCCGAGGGACCCCGCCTCCTTTCTGATGTTCGCCCGCTGCATCATTAGCTTTGTCGTCCATCATATACTTCACCGTGAGTTTAGCTTCACCTTTAAGGTACTGTTTAATGAACTCCACTTGGTTGTCTATGGGGACCTTCATGACTTTGAGGGCAGATTCCATTGATGAGATCCATTCTTCAATATCCACATCACCTTGCTTGCCATTGAAATCCAAAATTTTGCGGTCTCTGGGGATATACACCGTAGCTGCAGGCGGCTTCTCATTCTGCTGATCTATGACTGCCTTAGCTAACACTAGAGCCTCTCTTTGCTCACTTCTAGCTTGTAGCAGGGCCTCAGCCTGGTCGTCGAATCTCGCCTTCATCTGCTCAAACTGTTCCCTCAGTTTCTCTAAATCGGCCATGGTTTCCACTAAAAATGATTGCTTAATCTATCCTGTTCGTAACGCCAATTGTGACGGTCGGGATTATTGCCGCCGCCTTGTAGGGGTAACACAATTCTTGGTCTGGAGAGGACTGAGTGGGACAGGATCTAGGTCCCCCACACTCAATGCCTATGGCTTCAATGTCCAGGTGAGTGGACACGTTGTGCGCTGTTTAGCCGTCTAGTTCCACGGTAGCTTACTAGACAGGGGAGAAGTAGGATTCAGGATGTCCTGAGGGATCGCCTACAGTGTGTGTGCAGTGTTTGCGAACTGACACTTCCCCCCCCTACTTTACTAAGGTTTGGCTAAACAGGTGAAGCGCCCGTACCCCCAGATAAGTAGCCCAATACAAAGTGAATAAAATAGAAAATGTCTGTCCTTTACCTCTGATGTTTACTTAACATGAAACACAGCTTACTTCAGAGAAATGGTTCAAAAGACACTTGTTAAACACAGTATACATACATTGGTTCCAATCAACAATAACATTTAAACCAGGAAAACATTAATCGCATTTTAATGTTAAATCACCCGACGTGCATTTAAAGTTTGAATCACCATCACAATCCAATTATAACACTTTATATATACAAAAACAATTATAATACTCGGGCAAGAAAGACACTTGTTCTTCAGTCCTGAACAGGGGTATGTGCACGGAATGCACAGCGGTGCAATGTTCCTTCCAGCGCAGTGCATGTGGATGTGTGTGTGGGTGCGTGCGTGTGTGTTAGTTCGTTCAGTCACAGTTCTGTTCGGGCTGCGCACGGTGTGTGTGTCTTCTGTTTCAGTGTAAATGGTTAGGTGGGGGGCAGGGGTTACGATACCGCAGCAGAGATCGCACTTCGTGATGTGCGATGGCTGGCAGGGCAAACTTCTCCTGAAACGTCCCTAGCTCTCGGGCAGCTCTAGGCAACCACGTAGGACATCACACGGAGGGTCTCTTTTCCCTGTCGCTTTCACCGACGTCCAGGCTCACCAACGAAACACCCAAAACCGCCGCACCACTCTCAGCAACCGAGCCAACGCAAAACCTAACCCTTAACTTGGTACTAGACCCAACAAAAAAACAAAACGGAAAAACCAGCATACAACCGCACCACCTCGCCGTGCACACCGCCGGGCTTCCTCACTCTCTTCCCGCCTGTTTTCCTCTCCGGTGCACGTGATGCATCTTAAAGGCGCAGTCTATATTTGTACCCGTTACAAGAGTGAGGAAGGAAGTTGGTCAACTAGATAGCTATCCACTCTATCCATACTGCTGTTTTTATTGCTCACCCGTGATGGATCATGATTATTCAGTCCAGTTTGTTGCGACTTCTGTTGCCAAAGCTTTCCATGTAAAGCGCAAACGTACGGGTGAATCAAACGAGCCAAGAAGATTATCTGTAAGGAGGAGAGGTACGAGGGTAAATATTGCTGTGGCATTTCCAAGATGGAGAGCTTTGTGTCGAGCTAAGACTACAGAGATACGCCAATCTCACATGTGTTCTACTAGACAGGTAAGCACCCATTTGGCTAACGTTATCGGAATAATCATACTAACAGTATTCATAGCATGAACTACATTATTTTGTTGATACTATTGGAAAACTATAGCTATCCTAAATGTCGATAGTGTAACAATAGTATATGGTGATAGCACAATGAAGTTATATTTCAAGATCCTCATGTTTTTATCAATTTGAATGAGTAACGTATTTGTATTATACTTCAGACACCACCATTGTGTCAATTGTTTCACCAAGTGAGCTCTGGCTCACTGAGTTTTCGCAGAGGCATGTTATGAACTGTTAGTCTGGTAGCAAAAATTAAGGCAAGGGATAATTAAGAACTAACAATGTTTTGTCAGTTCGTGGCACATGCTAAATATATATATTCTTTCTTCACATTGTACAGTTGCCAAACAGGGGGAGCATCCACGTCAACTCCTATTAAGAGGTCTCGAAAGCCTGTTCAGGTCCTCCACCGTAGCATCCTCCAGTGACTTAACATCAGATAGGTAAAGAATACTGAATTATAAGAATATCACCTCTCCACTTTTTTCTGGAGCCTAAACCTTGTAGACCATGTCAGAAATCGAATCACTCACCTGGATGAAAGGTGACTTTAAACTGTTGTATTATTTGAAGGGAATATGATGTTTGTTGCTTTAAATAAACCATAGGCTAGGCTACACACTTAAGTCCTTCAGCATCCAACAGATGGTAAGATATTCTGATGTGTACTATATACTGTATCTCAGCAGACTGTTATAGATTGATATGCTAGTGTTCTGTCTGATTGAAAACTGGCATGGCCCTTGTCTTTAATTCTCTGAGATGGTAAATGATGGTTATTCCTACTCATCTGATTGCAATATCTTTGACCTCTCAGGGGCCAGCTCTACACTACAAGAGACGAGAGCTGAACGTAACCTACAACCTCGTTCCTCTGAACCCCAGTTTCCCAAAATTAACGGTCAACTGAATGATCTGCTTTTCACACATTATCCCCCCACCCCCACAACATTGCCCGTAAATGTAAATACACTAATTTTACGCAAATGTTTTACTTGAAAACTATTTATTTGAAAACAATATAGATTATTTCTATAAATACTCATACTCTAACTAACATTTGAATATGCAATTCAGCATGGAACCATTACAATTATAAAATGTCCAAAATTAAATTACTAATCATTCATTTCTTAAAAAAGGAAGATATCTCTAAAGAAGATAACAGGAGTGATGTTAGTAACAGTAATTATAACAGTGCTGCCATGAATCCAGTGATGCCGTCCCACTTCCTCTACCCACCGTTCTTCCTCTTGCCGCACCGCTTGCTCTTCCTTTTTCCTGTGGCCGACACGCTTATGTTTCCCTATGATGGCTCTTGCCACCTGCTATAGGGGGGATTCCAGGTCCCATCAACAGTTGACATTGGTACATTCAATGAGGAGCTATCAGTCTTCCATACAGTATACAGTTTACATAAATGTTACTTACAGTATACATACAGTATTCACATGTCAGGAGAAGCACTCACAAAAATGGGATTTTTTTATTATTTATATGGGATTAAAGATAAATCAGACACTACAAACATTGCCTCTTTGCCATTTTTGCCCAAGCCAAGATAGGCCGAAGGTTCCCCTTATGCCTACAAATTAAAACCTTTAGGCGTCCCTTAATATTTACCATTCCGCCCATTTCCAATATAAACTGAATTCTTACCTTCAGGAGATGCTTCATGAACCACCTCCAGATTTCGAAGCTTGTTGACCTTTTGTCTCAGAATAAACCATGTGTTTAACATTTACGTCTGAGAGTTATACCTAGCCCGAAATAACGATACCACGAAGGATTAAAATTAGATTTTCATCACACTTGACATAGTACGGTTTATTACAATGTTTTTGTGCTTATGAATTTAAATCAAAGGTTTGGTTTAAGACCATGAATATGTCCTCCAGTGCAGGGTAGTTAAACACAATTAGCTAGTCAGCCTGTTTGTAGCTGTGTATAATTTAAAACGGCTTTTAAAGAAATTAATACAGTAAATACCTTATTTAATTGTATTTAATATGGATCTAGCTGACTACTATGTGCTATGATACGCAGATTTTCTTTTTGGATTGTATGGACCACGTTAAACAGCTGATTGCGGTTCAACCATGTGTCTGCCATGGTTGAACCGCAATGTTCAGAAGATGGACTACTAAAAGCCCTTCTTAAATACTTCTTACCCTATGTTTCACATTGGGGGTCGACCCTCCTGGAGATGTCCCCCGGCCAGCTCATTCTTTTCCTGTTCTCTCAGGAGTCCACCCTGCTGGGCAATATGGTGGTCCTCATCTTTGCATTATGTTCTTAGTCTTGATTTGGTTTGTTCTTTTTTTTAGACACACCCCTAAACCACTTAATTCTCATCCATTCACAGATGACACCGCTGATCAACTGACTGACATACCACATTAATCCCTTTGATTTAACAATAATACTTCTTTAATAAGAACTTTAGTGACTGACTTGTGACTTTTGACTGCTGGTCTTGCAGTCGCTGATGCTTTACAATAGAGGGCCCTTGAAATGTCTTCTGCTATCTTTTCAATATTATCTCTTTCTACTGAGGCTGTATTTTCCACCCTGGCTTCTGGCTCTGGTCCCCCTTGTTCTAGAGAATGTCTCTTGAGTATACTTTCAAACGTTTCGCTTGACACACTTGTCATTTGAAAGGAAGGAATATACTGTTGATTGAATAGATTACATTTTACTCTTGATGTTATACTTAATGCTCCAAAGTGTTAAAGAAGATAAAGTAGGCTACCCGATTACTTTCGCACACTGAATTATAATATTTGATCAATGCGGCTCAAGTTTTTTTGCCTCCTCCAGTGGTAAATGTAAACAGTACATGGTTTGTGTGAATGTTTAACTATGTTCGGCTGTAAGACTTTGAAGAGCTACAGTATTTGAGTTTAATCAATGTTTTTAGAACTACTCTGAAAAGTAAATCAATTGAGGGTCCTCCCAGCTTGGTAATCCTATGACCTCCTCATCTGCTTTTATATTTAGCATAACACATTTCAAAGAAACTTCAATTTCTCTTATGAGTGTTTCTTTTACTGTACATGGCTAGACTTCTAACTAGAATAGACTAGAATGCTGCATTCATCGTACCAGGCGGACCTGCATCCCAAACATTACATGGCTATTTAGATTCCTATAGATTAGAGGCTTCCCTCCACATCCTTCACAAACACTGGCTTTGTACCCAAGGAGCCACTCATAGGACCAAGGTAAAGCTGAGTCCATGTGCTTCAGGGCATTTTGTAACGCATGACCTGTCATTGCTCTGCGCACACACACACACACACACACACACACACACACACACACACACACACACACACACACACACACACACACACACACACACACACACACACACACACACACACACACAAACACACACAGCTTTTATGGTGCAAAGATCTTCTTGTAGACCAAGCTAATAGCAATGGTGGTAAGAAGACTCTTAATGTTCCTCTCGATGGGGCCGAGTGGGAATGTTTTGTGCAATACAGAAATCTTTTCAACCTTATCTTCTGAATCTTAAACCAATCTTTGAATTGGTACTCAGACTCTGAACCACTCTGAACTAATGTCTGTCTAAAAGAACAATGTTTATATAGCTTTAACGTTTATAGCTGTATAAGTCAATCAGTGGTTTGGGTATTTGACTCTATTAAAGGTTGTGGGTTCGACCAACCTAATTCTGTGCAAGAGGCCTGCCTTTTACTTGCTCATGAATGATATTTCATCTGAAAGAAGAAAGAAAAAAGTTTATTCGGATGTGATCAATGGTAAATAACAAATTAATTCAATCATTAGAGCTTGTATGTTGTGTTTAAATGCTGTCCTATAACATGTAATGTTATAGGACAACAATGTTATATGTCTTATAACATCTTAAATGTCTTTCCACGAAATAGGAATCACTTCCTTGTCAACTGTGTGTCACCTTCTGTTTGGTCAAAACTATCCCAGAGGGCAGTACCTGGTGTGGGTGGGCGGGCGGGCGGGCGGGCGGGCGGGCGGGCGCATCCGGAAGCTGCACTGTACTTTGAAAGGTGTGCTTTCTCTTGGTGTCCCTCTTTCTATAGCCGCTCGCTGCCTTTGGGGCCTGTATGTTGTTTAATAGGTCTGTGGAAACGCTGCCCACCTGTGTTCCACAGTGTTGGGACACACCCCTCTGTAGCCTTGTGCTTTGTTTGAGGGCCTCATCGCTGCATCTTCTGTTGTGTCCTAAAAGTTTAGGAGGACCAGTTTTATGCTCTTTTTCTTCCCTTAAACTGCTTGAATAATTTTACCAAAAATATGGTAAAAGTAAATCATGCACAGAAATATATATTTATTTTCTCTCCTTAAATTAATGTTATTATTTACAGTTTCCAACAAATATAGGAAACCAACAGCAAGGGGTTAACAGGTTACACAAATTATCGCACCTGCAAACTTGTTGCTTTTCGGCGACAATCGCAGTTTTCTTGGTCTATTGAGTCGCGTGGAACCAGAGTTTTCTTTTAGGGGGGGGGGGGGGGGCTGTCCTTCATATGCAGGCTACAATTGCGAAACATTATTGGATAATTCTTATAATTGACATTTCTCTGGGCCAATCGGAATCTCAGCACTTGCTTCAGAATCTTGAAGCGCACAGCGCCGACTGAGCTCGCCTTTGGATGAGACGCCTGGCTACCGTGCGAGTCTGATGGAAACTCTTAACGTCAATTTGAAGTAGGGGTGTACGGTATAAACGGTATAGAAAGTACACCAGTGTGAATTTTGCGCTACGGTATGGATTTTTGACGTTACCGTGAGACCGGTGTGACCGGTAGACAGTGTTGTGTGTAAACGCGCGGCGCAATAAAGTAAGTAACGCGTTAATACAGTAACCTAACTACTTTTTCATGTAAAAAGTAAAGTTACGCTTACTTCAAAGCGGGATGTTTATTGCGGGGGAGGAGCCGCGGCGGCAGTCGTGATCATAATTTCCGGTTAGTGCACCACGGAGTATTCGATTTGGAGCAACACTGACATCTGAAAATTAGCACACTTAGTGAGTGCGGATAGTGTACTTCGTTTAAGTGTACTCATGGAAGTATGGATATCGGAACACGGCAATGGTAACGAGACATAGTTCCTTTTCAATTCGGCTCAACGTTACTTTTCCCAGGGACAGATTTGACAGCGATACTGCCATCTCAGGCAGTATGATATTGCGCTACTGCACGCAGGCGCGCAGCAGCCCAGCAAGCGCGCCTGCGTGCTTGCCGGTACTCCCTTCACGAGCTCTCATTCCACACCGTACGAGACAGACGGTAGCGTGAAGCTGTCTCTGCATATCAGACATTGCTTACGCAGGCATTTTCCAAAGCCAGTCCTTACGACTAAATCAACCAAAATGTCGATAGAAAGGGCTTGGAAGAGATGGTCAAAACACTCGATCTTAGGTACGCGTTACCTGCCCGCACACATTTCAGACAAATTAAGATTACTATACGGCAAGGTCCGCAAGCAACTTGAGAAACAAATCCCTACTATTAAACATTAGTGTTTTTCAGAGATGGAAATAAATTGAGATAAGATTTTTTTTTTAATGCAGTTTTGCTGCCCTACCAGTATTTTACCCCTTCAGAAGCATTAATATCGAAATTAGAAGATAAAATTAACATAGCCTACCGTGATACAATACCGTTACCGTCTATGCCTCAAATCATACCATGATATACATTTCAGTCCATACCGTGCAGCCCTTATTTGAAGGAACTATCTTATGTTAAATTCGAAGTAAGTCAAGCTTTTTGGAGCAAAAACAGCTACTCGTCTGCTTGATTCAACTAACGTTAGCTACCACTTTTTTGATGTGATATAATTTACAATAATAGGATCGAGTACTGCACGAACGTAGACCTTGCATAAAGTTAGTAAATTCTAACAACATAGGGCTATTTAGATAAATAATCTGGCAAGGGTGTTGTCTTAGGCTAATACACCAACAGCAAAATTCTGTATAATGAAGGGCTACATTTTGCATCCAAGTCTGTCATTTGTTGCGTTCTTTAAGAAAGTAGTCTAATCCGGATCGCTTTTAACTCACTTTATTTGCTAAAGTATTTCGGTATGGTAACTATGAAGCAAAAGGAGGGGAATTGTATGGACACGCGTGTGAGCGACAAACAGCAGGCCTCTGTATCTAACTCCCTAGTATGGACTGCCGGATGCTTCTGATTTCGTTGGCTCCAGGCCCTGCTTTAATATCGAGTAGGCGTGGCCTATGTGTCGTATTGGCTCCGCCCTCCTCACCTGTCTAAAGGTGCTGCCATTTGTGGCTTGAATAGTTATTGCAGCTTATATGTCGGGTCCTGCCCCCCTTGTGGCTATGTATAGTAATTACAGCTTATGTGTTCGATCCTACTTCCTAGTGGCTATGTATGGTAATTACGGTTTATGTGTTCTATCCTACTTCCTAGTGGCTATGTATGGTAGCCCATGTGCTTTAAATACGTACCACATTTGAAATCTTTCCTTTGTATTGTGTGCTACAACCTCCGTAATGACTATTCACGCTAAATCCCGCCCAGGGTAGCTCAGAATTCGAGTAGCCGTATATCTCGAAACACCCCCCCCCCCCCCCCCCCGACACTGTCACCTTTTTTAATCGGAGGAGTTTGCAGGTCTGAATTATACAATAATGTAAACTTTATTAGTATAGCAAAGTGGTCTTGATCTCCCCCAGAACCTGAGCACGAACTCAAGGATACACCTGGAGGACCCCTCAGGGTATGGTGGGAGAATGGTGAGACATCGAGATCTCTACTAGGGATGGATAATGAATGGATAAGAGATGGATCAGAGATTGGATAAGAGATGGATCAGGGATGGATAAGAGATGGATAAAAGAAGAGATGGTTAATAGATTTCTGCTGGGCCGACATTCTATTGTTTGTGTTCAGAGCAGATTATGGAATTATAAGGTAGGCAATCAAAGGTTTACAAATAAACTCAAAATAACTAGCTAAGTGTTCGGGTTATATAAAACATGCATAATTACTAAATATTCGAAGGTTTATCAACAGTAGAAACAATATGGCAACAATATGGAGATTAAGCTTACTAAACTGTTTAGTTAAGTGTGTGAAACATTTGGTTTGGTTGGATTAAAGGGGTCAGAATACGGTTAGGGCCAGAATAATCAGGCTAAAGGCTAGAATAATCTAGCCCTTTAGCCCTCTGGGTTAGGGCTAGAATAATCAGGGTAAGTGCTAGAATAATCAGGGTAAGGGCTAGAATAATCAGGGTAAGGGCTAGAATAATCAGGGTTAGGGCTAGAATAATCAGGGTTAATCACGCAAGCCCGGGGCCCCCGTCTGGAGCCAGGCCCAGACGGAGGGCTCGTCGGCGAGCCACGGATCCACGGCCGGGCACAGAAAACCCGAAAAAGCAACATGGCACCCCCCCCCCTCCTGTGGGCCCACCATCCGCTGGGGTCGGGTGCGCTGCCACATGTTTGGCAGTGACGTCAGGGGTCATGACGGACCGAACCCGAGCGGCAGAAGCTGGCTCTGGGGATGTGGAACGTCACCTCACTGTGGGGAAAGGAACCGAGCTTGTGAGGGAGGTGGAGCGCTACCAATTAGATCTGGTGGGGCTAACCTCTATGCACAGTCTCAGCTCTGGTACCATACTCCTTGATAGAGGTTGGACTCTGTTCTTCTCCGGAGTTGCGAGGCTCCAGGCAATTGTGGGAAAACTCATAAATCCCCGGCTGAGCACCATGGTGTTGGAGTTTACCCCGGTGGACAAGAATGTCACCTCCCTACACCTTAGGGTGGTGGGGGGGAAAACTCTGACTGTTGTTTGTGCGTATACACTGAATGGCAGTTAAGAGTACTTAGCCTTCTTGGAGACCCTGGTGGTGAGTTGGATCAGGGAATACGGGAAGACTCTGGACAGACCTAGTAAGGCCAAATGGGTAGTGTGGGTGAATGAGTGTGGGTCTTGAAAAGCCCCCCATCCTTGACAACGGTGGTCAGGGAAGCAGTCCGACTGAAGAATGAGGCCTTCTGGGATATGTTATCTGGGAGGGCTCCTGAGGCAGTTGCAGTGTACCGACAGGCTCGAAGGGCTGCAGCCACTGCCTCGTCGGAGGCTAAGCAGCGGGTTTGGGAGAAGTTCGGAGAGGCCATGGAGAAGGACTTTCGGTCGGCACCAAAGTGTTTCTGGGAGACCATCCGCCACCTCAGGATGGGGAAACGGGGAACCATCCAAGCTGTGTACAGTAAGGATGGAACTCTGTTGACCTCAACTGAGGAGGTAGGCAAACGTCAATTTTGCTGGTCGAAGTCATAGAGGTAGTCAAACAACTCTGCAGTGGCGAAGCCCTAGGGATTGATGAGATCCGGCCAGAAATTCTGAAAGCTCTGGGTGTTGAGGGGCATTCTAAGTTGACCCGCCTATTCAACATTGCGTGGGAATCTGGTATCGAGTGGCAACCTGGCTGGTGGTTCCCCTGCTCATAAAGGGGACCAGAGAGTGTGTGCTAATTACCGGGGTATCACACTACTTAGCCTCCCTGGTAAAGTCTACTCGAAGGTGATGGAGAGGAGGGTTCGGCCGATCGTTGCACACTAGATTGAAGAGGAACAATGCGGTTTCCGCCCAGGGCGTGGAACTACGGACCAGCTATTGACTCTTGCAAGGATCCTGGAGGGGATGCCCATCCGGTCTACATGTGTTTTGTGGATCTGGAGAAGGTTTATGACCAGGTCCCCCGGGAGAAACTGTGCGAGGTGCTGTGGGAGTATGGGGTGGTCATTCCTCAGGGCCATCCAATCTCTGTACTCCCAAAGCGAGAGCTGTGTCCATGTTCTTGGCAGCAAGTCAGCTTCGTTCCCAGTGGGTGTTGGTCTCCTCCAGGGCTGGCTTTGTCACCAATCCTGTTTGTGATATTCATGGACAGGATGTCAGGTAGTCGTGGTGGGGAGGGGTTACAGTTTGGTGGTCCGAGGAGCTCATCACTGCTTTTTGCAGATGATGATGTCCTGATGGCATCATTGGCCTGTGACTGGATCGGCTAGCAACCATCAGTGCTTCATGCCTTAATTCACAAATAGACGAACGAGGGGCCATGTTCACACAGTCGGTCGGTCGAGTGCATCTTCCTCCTCATCTTCATCCTCTCCCACCATCACCATCCAAAATAACTACTTTCTCCCAGGCTCTTTTGGAAAGACAAATACTGTCAGCACGTCACACTAAGATAAGTGGAGAACTTTCCGGATGACGTGAGTGGGACCAACCAGGCAGCCATACACTGAAAAAAGACTTAATATACCACATTGAGACATGAAACTGTGCTGTGGGTGCTGTTCAGAGTGTCCTTCACTGCTCGGCGAGACAAGACAGGTACATATGGGAGTACGGGATCACATGATCTCTGTTGTGTTCAAGTGTGTGTGTTAAATTAGCTATGCTTGTCTGTGTAATCTCTCTCTCTCTCGCTCTCTCTCTCTCTCTGTGGTTCCGGCATGCTGGCTGTATTGTGCTCTGGACTCCAGAACCACTGCAGTCTGTGTGGCGCTTCCTGCTCATCGGCTCGCAGGACACACCCAGAAAAAAACACTAAATGGCTTTGGCAAAACATTTGGAGGGAATGTTGTTAATGTTTAACTGTGTTGTTGGCATCCTGTTCTAGAGGGAAAATTATTGTTTTGACCTTTGAAACCAACACAATGAGTCTATACGCAGGCCTATCGGTATCAATGTTAAAGCTGTATATGACCTCAATATAAAAATGCTTTTATCCCACTCAGACCTCATTAGAGGATTAAACAGGAAGCGTTGGTTTCACTTGACGGGTACAAGGTGGAGCCGTTCCTCTGGACCGAGACAATGGCAGTGGGTCGCAGCTTTGTTGGAAGTCTCCAGGGCACCACGGGATGCCATGGTGTACATGGTGGCACACAAAGGTGTTTACTCGAAAGTGAGGGGTTGGAAAGATGGCGGCATCAGGGACATGGGGTTTAAGAACAGAAGGAAGAGGGATGGAGAGAGAATAAAAAGACTGTGGACAGTAAACAGTAAGATGTCCTCCTCATGGGTGGATAGGCCTCAGTCCTATGGTCCATATGAGAGAAGGTCTCAGTCCAGTCCTGAGGTCGATATGAGAGAAGGCATCATTTCTCCAGTCCTGAGGTCGACATGAGAGAAGGCCTCAGTCCTCCAGTCTGTAACTGATATGAGAGAAGGCATCAGTCCTGAAGTCAACATGAGAGAAGGCCTCAGTCCTCCAGTCTGTGATTGATATGGGAAAAGGCCTCAGTCCTATGGTCGATATGAGAGAAGGCCTCAGTCCTCCAGTCCTGAGGTCCATATGAGAGAAGGCCTCAATCCTCCAGTGGTAGGATCGATACGAGAGAAGGCCTTAGTCCTCCAGTCTGTGATCAACATTAGAGAAGGCCTCAGTCCTCCAGTCCTGTGGTCGATACGAGAGAAGGCCTCAGTCCTCCAGTGGTAGGATCGATATGAGAGAAGGTATTATTATTATTGGTCCTCCATCAAGGCCTACAATGATTGTGCTTAATTAAAAATATGTTTTCATATAATAGCCTATACTTATTTTGCTAGCCTATATTATATTGTAGCCTATATACTTTATTTATTTTAGTACTATGAGTGACTATATATACACAAATAGTCTACTTCATACGTTATTCCCCTTGATAACTATTAGGCTATTGATACATATTCTCCTCGCACTCCTGAGGTTGAACTAGTCTAATCTATTTGCTTTGCTCTGGTGTTAAATGGCCGCCTCGGTGGTGGAGCGAGCAGCCGCCTATCCATCACCTCCCTCTTTCCCTCTGCCTCTCTCTCTCCCCCCGTACCCCTGACCCCCGTCCCAACCGTCCCGTCCCCCCCGTCCTGCTCGAGCCGGCTGCTCGTGGGGCTCCAGGTGGACCGCCTGACCGGCGGACCGTGGCCTCGTTAAAGCGGTTTAGTAATGAGGCAACAAAATGGGTCCAGAATTATTGCAAATAAAACTACATGAAGCAGAAAATAAAAAAGGAATTAAACAGATGCCCATGTTTTCTGGATCATTGCCTTTGGCCTCCTTAAATCGCTGAATTTACGAAATTATGCGTCATTATGCGGTAACCCTAAAACCCTGAAATATTGTCATTGTCATCATCAGCTACTAATTTCAATAAAAAATAAAGATACTTATAACAACTAGTTATACGACGAAATGTAGGCTATTCATAATAACAATAATAATAAACTGGAGGTTTACAAGCGCAGCCTTACAAACAACAACTCAATCTGAGTCGCAATCATTTGTCATGCTTTATTTAAAATAATTATTTTAGAAATTCCGTATTTACATCTTTAATGATATTAATAACAGTGTAAGAAAAGTATTCACAGTTTTACCAAACATTAGCATGACAATAAATTCTAAAAACATGTTGTTTTGAAGATGGATCTCCTCTCCTCCTCCTGAAGCTTCTCTCCTCATCCTGAAGCTCCTCTCCTCCTCCTGAAGCTTCTCTCCTCATCTTGAAGCTTCTTTTCACCTCCTGAAGCCTCTCCTCATCCTGAAGCTTCTCTCCTTCTCCGGAAGCTCCTCTCCTCCCCTGAAGCTTCTGTCTTCATCTCTCCTCCTCCTTGAACTTCTCTCCTCCTGAAGCCTCTCCTCCTCCTGAAGCTTCTCCCCTCCTCCTGAAGCTTCTCTCCTCATCCGGACTACATCACATCCGGATGACGTCATTTACATTATATATACGTTGCCAGATATATTTTTTGCGGGAAAATGTGGACAGTTTATTGCGATGCATCACATAATTAATGAATCAGTGCCCTGGATATGCCGCGGTGTTTATTTAAGTTTTTTTTTTTATTTTATAAAATGAATGTGTAATCCAACAGTGTATAAGAAATAAAATAAATCAGACAATGATTTAGGAAGAAAACACGAGGATTTGAGATTTTAGGCTATATAAATAAAAACTACTGTAAACAAAAGTTGGAATGGTTGAATGATAATAATGATACAACTTGCACATCGCAGCATGTCCATCATGCAGCAGTAATGCCAAACGGTTGGTACAGAGTGGAGATATTTGGCAGAACAGCATTACAATGGCAATATGCACTTCTCAGGGATCAGGACATATCTCCATGTCTCCCTGGATGAAGCCCAGTGTTTCAGCTGTAAACATGGATCACAGTCACCCTGGGAAATGGTATCGGCAAAGACAAATATGTAACATATTAATCAGTCTTGAGGGGGTGATCGAAAACCAAACGGTATGCATTGCTGGTGCGCTGACGAAAAGTCTTAAATATTCAAATACAGGGTTTTTTACTGCACTCCTGCCTCGGTCCACATCAGAGCTGATACTTCACTTCTTATCCCTGCTGTCGATAAAGGGTCCTAGGTGCAACACTAAAGGTGGTCGTAAGCAGCAGTCGACGGCGCGGCCGGGCGGGATGCTGAGCTGTAGTAATAAGGTGTGCCTGTAGAGGGAAACAAAGGCGTCACAAATCAACCTTAATTTATATATGAACATATTCCTGTAAAAAGGAGCCATTGGTAGTCAATCGTTTACTCACTAAGACTATAGGAGGCCCGTCGTCTTTTTTAATTACCATAACTGTTTGAAGCTATAGCTAAATGTACAAAGACAGATGGAGGCGTGCAACCAGTCTGCCTACAAGCTGTAAAAATATAGTCTAGTTATGTTACTGATGGGTGCGTTATACGAATAAGTAGCCTGGTTAGTTATTAAAGTTTGCTCCAGGGGACAGAATAACACATAAGACATTAGAGTATTGCGGTAGATCCTGAAAACACCTCCCATTTATTAAAAGTTCATTTAGGACCACTGAAGCATTTAGTGTTGATACATCAACAATTTAATTTGTGTATAATTTTTTTTGATCTTAATCTTTATTTTATTTACTATTTAGAGTGTATTTGTTTATTGACCGTGAATGGCGACAGCAATCATCAGAGACCAAACCACCAATCCATTTTTCCTTGAACTGTTAGTGTAACTGTCGTCATGCCAGTGCAGGGACCAGTTGGCTCCTGCTACTGGTGTGGTCCTACTCACCCAGTATGCTGGAGTTAGTGAACCTCCAGGCTTCGCTGTAGGAGGCGTAGGGGGAGTGGCTGTAGGTCTGAGTAGTGTAGTCTGCCCCTGGAACCACAACAGAACCGCTTCTATCAGAACCCAGCACACAGGGCTAGAACAAATACCAGAACCACCTATATCAGAAACACACAGGGCCACACCAGAACCACTTCTATCAGAAACACACAGGGCTAGAACCCATACCAGAACCATTTCTATCAGAAAATCACAGGGCTAGAACCCACAACAGAGCCACTTCTATCAGAAACACACAGGGCTAGAACCCACAACAGAACCACCTGTATCAGAAGCCAGCTCACAGGAGAAGAAACCATACCAGAACCACTTCTATCAGAAACACACAGGGCTAGAACCCATACCAGAACAACTTATATCAGAACCCAGCACACAGGAGAAGAAACCATACCAGAACCACTTCTATCAGAAACCCAGGGGCTAGAACTCATACCAGAAACACTTCTATCAAAAACCCAGGGGCTAGCACCCATACCAGAACCACCTTTATCAGAAACACACAGAGCTAGAACCCGTACCATTACCACCTTTATCAGAAACACACAGGGCTAGAACCCCATTCCAGAACCACTTCTATCAGAAAAACACAGGGCTAGAACCCACCACAGAGCCACTTCTATCAGAAAAACACAGGGCTAGAAGCCATACACCCAACAATGACACAGGATGTTCTGTCTGTGGTGTGTTTATTCCTGTGTAGCCCAGGAACAGTCTTGGGGCATCATTCCAGACGATTAGTGAGCTCTGTAAACCATTCATTTATGTGTGCACTCCCTTACAGCCAGCACTAGCCATGCATACAGGCTATACTCCAACACACAGCACCGTGTCTACAGTATGCTAAGCTAACCACTGGCGGCCCCAGAGGCCCCTTCTGTTACCTAACCTTACTCTGCTCCCACTGTTTCCAGCTCTGCTCTTCCACTCTCTCCTGATTTTGTGATTTCTTTCTTTAGGTCTTCTTTACCTTCGTCCTTTTTTAGTATTTTTCTCTATTTTCATTCATTCATTCTTTCTTTCCAGAGTTCATTCGTTCTTTCGTTCCTGATCAGACCTCTTCTTCTCATTCTTCTTCTTTATATTTTTTTTAACAATCCACTATCTAATTGGTAATTATCTTGACTTGATGAACCCCCTTGCCCCCAGCCCCCCCCCCCCCCTTCCTGTGAGTAATTGTGTATGAGCGCTTCCTCGCACAGAGCCGACCAGGAGAAAAAAATCAAACCCCCTCATTTCGCGCTTCGAAGGGCAGGCTTCAAATAAAACAGACCCCATCACAAACACACACACACACACACACACACACACACACACACACACACACACACACACACACACACACACACACACACACACACACACACACACACACACACACACACACACAAACACACACACACACACACACACACACACGAACATGCACCATTACCTACCCACTGCACAAACACACCCCTATACACACATCAGACACACACACCTCTACACTAACACACGGCCACACACCACACACATGCACACACCTTATACTCACACACACATACACTCAGAGAAACATACCCCTATACTCTCACAAACACACACAAACACACACACACACACACACACACACAACAACTCCTATATTCACTCACACACACACACACACCCCTATACTCACACACACACACAAAATCACACACACACACACGCTCCCGATACTCACACCACACAAAGCCCTGTACACACACCACAGACACAAATACACCTCTACACTAACACTCACAAACACACACACTCACTACAAAACACTACTTTGAGAGAATTTGGTTGTAGTAAACAGTCCTCGCTCAGGTTGACACAAGACGGCAAGCTCCTACCGACCCCCCGGGCCGGCTGCCAGCCCCCACCCCCACCCCACTCATGAGCGCCCTGCTCCTCCATCCTTTACATGGGGCCCACCTCTCGGTTCCCATGACAACGTGCGGCCTGCATGGGGGGTGTGGGCAGTAGGGTGGAACCCCCAGCCTGTTCCGCGTACCCCCCCTGGGCTAGTACACACACATGCAAACCTCTGCCCATACACACACACACACACACACACACACACACACACACACACACACACACACACAATACCCTACGCACACAAACACAAACATACACAGAAACTCCTATACTCACACACACACACACTCACGCTGTATGATACACATGCACACTTCAATGGCTTCAGCAGACTACTCATTACCTCAGTAGGTCTGCCTGTTAATCTATAAACCTCCTTCCCAACCGCTCTCCTTACTCCTCCATTTTGATTTTCATCTGTCTATGTTCTCTGTACTCTGTCTTATGCTTTGAACAATCCCCACATTGTGTAGCTTTAAATTAAAGGCCAGGGTTATGCAAAAATATACTAGACATCATCATATATATGTACACACATATATGTGCATGTGTGCACGCATATATGAGGCGTTGTGCGTCCTACCTGATACCATGCCACTGATTGCAGACGAAGTGTAGCTCGTCTGGCCCGAGGACGGGATGTGAGGAGGATACCCCGGCAAAGTGGAGTTAGTCATGTCACGACCTGGAATAACCACACATACACATACACACACAACACACACACACACACACACACACACACACACACACACACACACACACACACACACACAGGCGCATGCACACGCACTCACACACACACACACACACACACACACACACAGTCGCACACATGCTCACACACACACACATGCATACAAACACACATGTACAGACAAGCAAAAACACATTTAATGTGTGGTACAGAATGATGGGCAAAGATTTCCACCATAGTACAGAGATGTTCCAGGGTGTCAGGGAATGAGCGAGATGGGATGCCCTGGTTACCTGAGATGAGAGACTGGCTGCCGAATTGGCCATACATTGGTGCATGATTGGAGAATGAGTTGAAGGTATGTTGGTGGAAATGGTTAGAGCTGCTGCAGCTGACAGAGACCGGGCTCTGCAGCGCCTGCAGCTCCATGAAGGCTCGGTTGGAAGCTGCCATATTTGGGGAGGAGCTTGTGCTGGTCACTTCCGGGGACATTTCCTGTTTCAGACATAGCGCTATTGGCTGAAAGGCCTCTGAGGTCATACAGCCAGGAGACAAGGTGTGTGTGTGTGTGTGTGTGTGTGTGTGTGTGTGTGTGTGTGTGTGTGTGTGTGTGTGTGGGGGGGGAGGGGGGGGGGGGGGGGGAAATGAAAATAAATTATTAAAAATAAATGTATTTATTAAAAGTAAATGAAAATGGAGGGATCACAAATTTAAATAAATAAAACAATGATTGGAAAGATATAGGAACAGCAAGCTAGAACTTGACTGCTTTGCATCTGTTTGGATAAATATTAAGTGAAATAATGTGCACAAATAACTAACACACACACACACACACACACACCGACACACAGTCACAAATACACATATACGCACACAAACACTCCCCTCTAATCATTCATCCCCAATACTCCACAAGAGCCTTACCAGCGACCATGGCATAGCCCTGGTGTGTGGTCAGGTTTCGGCCGATGGTTGCGCTGGATGTAGAGAGGCCCGTCTTGGCCTCCTCCAGGCTGCCGTTGAGCAGCGCCAGCGGGTACAACGTCTGGACGGGTAAATGCATAATTTAAACACTTGTTCTTACGTGGAGGAACCATCATCAGGTGTTTGTGCGGCATGGTTCCACACAATGGAAGGACATTAGATGATGTTGATGGTAGTACCTCTCTGTAACCATACTATAACTACATGAACACCTCATTTAGCCCATTCATCACATCTTAACCAAGTTAAAGTGTACTTTAACTAAACGCAATAACTCATTCTGAATATATGCATATAAATCTGTCCTTGTTGTCTTCATTCACACTTCCACTCTGCAGTCTTTCTAGCACAGTTAGTTAATTTCCTTTTATTAGCAACACTAGCCAATCAAAACGATAGCTAACCTGCTCCGCTTTGCCGCTGGCCGTGGACACAAAGGAGTCTGGGTGGTAGCTATGGCGATCAAAACCGCAGTCAATGTGCTGCTGAGCGGAGGAAAAGTGGTCCCCCCTCATCTGCTTCCTGGGGACCCCTCCACTGCCCTGAGAATCCACGCTGTGACGACAACTCTCCTGGTCGCCTGGGAGACGGGATGGGGATGGATAGTAGGGATGAGAGAGGGATGGGGTGCAGGGATAAGAGGGGGATGGATAGTGGGGATGAGAGGGGGATAGGTTGCAGGGATGAGAGAGGGATAGGGTGCAGGGATAAGAGGGGGATGGATAGTGGGATAAAGAGAGAGAGATACGGTGCATGGATAAGAGGGGGATGGAAAGTGGGGATGAGAGAGGGATAGGGTGCAGGGATAAGAGGGGGATAGAGAGGGATAGGGTGCAGGAATAAGAAGGTGGGAGAAGGGGAGAGCTAAGTTAGAAAATGCTTTGTTTTTTCTTCATTAGTTCGTATTATTATATTCAGGGTACAAAAGGACCATAGTTTGATAGGAATTATGTGCACTTTTGAGATATGGTGAGTGCAGACAGGATCATATAGCCTTCCATACTAAACCAAACAGTAAATCACAGTGTCAGGTCGAGGGAACCATGACTTCAGCCTATTGCTCTTGGAAGACTTGAATGGCTCATCTTTGGGGCAGGTTGTGGGGATGCAACAGTAATGGTGTTTTAAGGGCTGATTCGTCTGTATCTTACTGTCATCATGGCTTCTCTTCCCTTCACCGCTTGGTGGGGGGATTCCAAGCAGGCCACTGATGGAGTATGTAGAGCCCAGAGAATCTGACTGGGGCGACTCTGGTGGGGTGACAGCCGAACTGGGAACTAATGAAGAATGAGGCAGGCATCCAAACGTTATTAATAGTATTATTTGTATTTGTAGTAGTAGTAGTAGTAGTAAAAGATAGAACAAACTATATTATTCTCATTGCATGGGTTCTACTCAACATAATGAGTTCTCTGCATTTGAGCTCTCACTAGGATCAACGCTAGGATTAGATGGTTTATCTCAGGGCCAGGGGACCAACTCCGTCTAGTGCTGGGGCCTTGGTCAGGTGCATAAGCAGGATGTTAACTTAACATGTTATAGTGTGGGAGGAATCCAGAGAACCAGGGAAACCAACACCTGCTTATGGGGAGAACAAACACACTCCAATCTAGTAGTAGTAGTATAGTAGTAGTACTATTAGTAGTAGTAGTAGTAGTATATTAGTAGAATAATAGAGGTTGTAGTAGTATTAGTAGTAGCAACAGTACTAGGTGGTAGGATTGTAGTAGTAGTAGTAGTAGTAGTAGTAGTAGTAGTATATTAGTAGAATAAAATAGTTAGTAGTAGTGTTAGTAGTAGCAGCAGCAGTAGTATCAGTATCAGTAGTAGCAGTAGTCGTAGCAGTAGTAGTAGTAATAGCAGCAGTAGTAGTAGCAGTAGTATCAGTAGAAGTAGTAGTAGTAGTAATAGTAGTAGTAGAAGTATTAGTAGTAGCTGTAGTATCAGTATCAGTATCAGTAGTAGCAGTAGTAGTAGTAGCAGTATAGTTGTTGTATTAGTAGGAGTATAAGCAGTTGTAGTCGTAGTAGTGGTATAGTAGTAGAAGTAGCAGTAAAAATAATAGTATCAATAGTAGCAGTAGTAGCAGTATCAGTAGTAGCAGTAGTAGTAGCAGTAGTTTAATAGTAGTACTACACCGATATAACTACATTTATTTGGAGCATTAAGCTGGTCTTAAAGTTACGTTATTAATATAATGAAATTATATTACTAAGCAGTGTGTGTGTGAGTGAGAATGCATAAAGTACTTGAGACTTACTTAGTGTGCGTCCGGGACTCAGGCATTTCCCATCCAACGGTAGATTGAAGGGCTGCTGGACTTTTGTTCGGATTATTCTAGAACCAACAGACAGACCATGGTTGTTTTCAAAGTATACTTGAGGAAGGTCAAGTATTGGATCATGTGACAAAGACTGGTTCCCGTGTCTGGGAGGAGGGGGGTCTGAGCCTGGTTAGATACAGGAGGTCTGTCCTCTTCCTAAGGCTATATATATATATATATATACATATATATATATATATATATATATATATATATACATATATATATATATATATATATACACATAGCGCTTTAGCGCTGTATGCCGCTGAAACATTGTTAGTCACTTTGTATACGGCTCCTATAGAGTCTACCATATAGGTATAACATGCAAATAGACACTAATGGGTACATCTTTCTGTCTATCCATACAACAATCAATTACTTTTAGGACTGCTGAATACACACAACAATGTGTGTATACATCCATCTTTCTGTCAAACTCACAGAAACAGAAATGCACCATGACAAAACACAATGTGGTTGTCTCAATCACACTTTACTTCTGAAAGATAAAAAGGTTAAAATGCCAACTTAAAGGTTTTCTAGTTTACTGGTGCATGATTGGTCTAAACAAATCTGAAGCGAAAGAAAATAATTGCCCCGTCTGGCATCAGACATTAGATTATAATCTGATTTGTGAGACAACACTTACGGTTAATAAGTGGCTTTGGCCTGTGTGTAACTTAACAGTTAAGGTGAAGACGTGTGGAGATGTGGTGGTGGGGGGGCCTCTTGAACCAGTTCCTCTCACCTGTTGATGGAGCTGACACTGGGCACCGTGTCCCCGTCGCAGACCCCCTCGGCCAGCAGCCGGTCGCGGATCTCCCAGGCGAACATGGTGGGATTCTGCCGCTTGTAGTCGGCGATCTTCTCCACCACCTTCGGCGTTGCCACCTTGGGCTTAGAGCCACCGATCACCCCTGGTTTGATACTACCTGTCTCATAGTACCTGTGGCGTGGGAGAGAGAGAAAAGAGAGAGAGAGAGAGAGAGAGAGGGAGGGGGGGAGCAGGGGGAAGGGAGAGAGGGAGGGGCAGAGGGAGAGGTTAAATTCTCATAACAACAAAAAAAAGAGCCAAATTAAGAGTAAGGAATTTGGGTTTCTATATCTTTTATCTTGTCCTTTATGTTGTCGTGCAGACAACAAACACAACAAACACATTCCTTCATAAACCAGTAAACCCGAAGTCCAAGAGTCCAGCAGGGCTTTCATTATTAACACCAACGACCGTAAAATGATGAATAAACACGTCCTCACCGGCCAAGGATCTTGCTGACACAGCCGTGGCTGACTCTGAGCTGGCGTGAGATGTCGCAGGGTCGGACCCCCTGGTGGGCCATGTCCACGATGCGCTGCCGGATCACCTCCGGGAGCGGCCGGCCGTTCACAAACATCCCGCCTAGTTGGTTAAGACCCCCATGACCTTGGGGGAGGGGAGGAGGAACTCACATCACTATGGGGGACCCACCTGGGGAGGGGGAGGATCCTCGCTAGCTTGTTAGCTCGTTGGACGCCGGCTACAGGTGTGTTTGTGCAGGCACACACCTGTGCGCATGCACGCTCACTCAGACATGTGTGAGTTAACCTTGTGGACGTATTCATGGAGAAGGGTGAGGGTGAGGGTGAGTGTGAGGGTGAGGGTGAGGGTTTGGGTTTGGGTGAGGGTGAGGGTTAAAGTTCGCCCTAATCCTGGGAATGCTGACAGGAGAGAATAAGCAATATGGAGATACTTATGCCCAGGTAGCATCTTGCGTCAATAAGAAACTAAACTTTTAAAAAGAGAAATAGTCTATTATTGCTATGGTGAATACTAAAGACTAACCACCACCCTTTAAGATTAAAGTGTAAATACTTTAATATTGCCTTTTACTTCAGTCAATCTACTCTGACAGACCTACATTTATCATTGGGATGAGGTTCAAACGATATTCTGTGGATCCGTTAATCCAGTGGGTACAAAATTTGCAGCAGGTATTAGGTATGGTTACACCCTTTCACATCTACTATAAGATTAATTCCATAAAATATCTTGTTTATGTACGTGAATCGGATTTGGGTTACTGAACTCTGAATCTGACCACGAGAGTAAAAACAATTGGGCCTGAGAGAGGAGAAGGATTTTTGTTGTGTAGAGGTAACTCCGTTGGCACAGAGGCCCCCCCAGAGAGGACAAGTGACAACCTCACTGAGATGCATACAAATTGGAATGAAGTAAAAATCGTTAGAGTACAGCGGCACTCTAGGTAAGTAGTGGGGAAAAAATCCACCTGGCTAAGGCACTCAGAGATAGAATTTAGTGATGGTTATATTATGGTACCACAATACAATAACACATACAACTGCAGATTCATTCAATTATAATTTGGTCTTTTAGGTTTGATATCAAACACAAAACAATACTATTAAAATAATACTTTTTTGTAAACTTATTGTATACGTATTATCGAGGAAAGTATGCATAGGCTATATGTTATCACCTTCACTCGTATTTTGATAGTGCAATCTTGCAATCTTTGATTATGTAGGCTATATATCTACAGATATCACGGCATATTATGAGTTAGTAAAAACAGAACTCTTTTGTCCGGCCACATTCAAACATGCAACACGGGGAGGGACATCAGCAGCCGCTTGGACCTGCACCAGTGACTCTGAAGAAAACTTGTGCTTTTAATTTAACCCACTGAGGCGCTCTCTCTCCTCTCTTGGCCCTTTCCCAGCTTTCATTTCCACATCAAACGAGGCTGGGGAGGGGAGTGCCATTAACGGTGCTAGCCGAGTGTGTAAAAAAATCTCCCCGCCAAGCTTCATCAACCTGCAGGATATTAAAACGGAGTAACCCGAAGAGGAGAAACACGCGCGCCCATTTATCCACCACCAAGGTGTTGGGAACACAACAAAATATAATACAAGAGAAAGAAAGAAAGAGAGAACATTGAAGTGAATAATTACCTAAATGTAGAATGTGAGTTGCTAAATAAAGCCTATCTGATTATTGTGTAAGTGAGGAAGTCATGCCTGCTAAGGGATTATATATCTTCAAATAAGAACAAGTTATTAATTACTGATAGTCTGATGGATTGTATTTGTTAATTAAACGGTGGGCAAATGTTTTTTGTTTGAATTAGCTAGAATTTAGCTTGTTCGCTAACATTTGGGGGGAGTAGGAAAACGTGATTTAAATAAGTTGTTTTAAATTTGATTTAACTAGATGTCAAATAGTTTTATTATATTTGAGTTAGGACTAAGCAGAGCCGCTGAACCTATTTTTTCCCTCCATATGAAGCGCCCAGCCTGAGGCCTGTAGGCCTGTAGGCCCGTAGGCCTGCATCATGCCGCACATTACTTCAGATATGCCACCCGCTGATGGATTTTTTATTTGTTTGGGGTTGTATGTTAAACTTTTAAGGACAGAGGGAGGGTCGTGTTCTGGTTTATTTACCTCTTCCCGGGTCGGAGGACATTTCCCAGAGGTTTTGTTCCGATGGTCCACGCGGTCCAAGTTAAAGTGTTTTACTCCGAGTTGTCAGCATGTGTGTGTCCCTGTGTGCACTGTGCACCCCTCGTTAAATGCTGCAAGAGTACAGTATCATTGCATTGTTAATATAACAGACCTTACTGAAATATATTGTTGGTGTTGTTTACTCCATTTGTATGTGAATTTCTTATTTTTGCCATGATCAGGCCGCCCTTGTTTTATGTGTTTCTGCTGCAAGCTCTGCAGACTCGTGTTGGTATCCGGCACATCTGCGATACACTCAAAGTCACAATGTCCTTTACTTTCACAATATAAAATAAGATGTATCATTTTCTATTTGTGGCTTTCGTCCTTTTGTTTTACTTTGGGGAACAGATGCAATTGTCCCCTGAAGGCCTCGAAGGTAAATTAAGACGTCAAAGAGAAAACCCGAGGATAATGTGAAATTTCTTTCCCATATCATTGGTTCTGTAATTCTTAACCACATAATCGTCCGTGATTATTTGAATTAACCTGTGTGAATTGTAGAAAGACAGCTACACGGTCCCTTAGCCTGCTAAGGCTAATAACAATAAGACTATAAAAATAGCCAACCTATTTCGCAAATAAATTCAATAAACCCGGATTTAAATTGCAAATAATACATGTGAGATAAATATTGAAATGCAATTTAAGTTACGCATGAATAAAGTAACTCACTGAGATAGACAGAACTCTTAAACTGTTTAATGACAACGTTTACGTAAAGTACATTGCATACCTGTGAGAAGTAATACATATTTCCATGTAAAATTCACCGTCAGTCCATAGTTATTAAAACCCTATACACTTGATTAAAAGAGTTAGAGAAAATGTACACTAATTAAATACTAAAATAACCTATTATTGTGAAACTTTTGTTACTTTGACCAATATAGGCTCTCAAATTGCCCTGTTAAATAGGCCTTAAAAAACACCACTAACAAATTAGGCAGTATTGAAGTAATACAATTTGAAAGAAAATGTTTTTTATAGCCTAAATAGTGACGTTAACAAGCTTATTGGATGAGGTTTTTCGTAAACAGCCGGCATTGTGAACTCACAGTATTATAATTCAAATCGTAGGACGATGTTGAAATCGCCGAATAAGAGCCGAGGTTCCCCATGTTTCCAAAAGAGATTTGCTTGAATGTAAAAAAATAATCTTGTGGGATGTTTATATTTTGAGTTGGGATGTAAAAAAAATAATGTTGTGGGATGTTTATATTTTGAGTTGGGATGCAAAACTTTTGAATGGGCGAACCTCATTCAACTATAGCTTCTGCGCTACAAATTACGTAGCCTACGACTATAATTAAAATAACTAAACCCTTTAATCTGTAACCAATTTTGAATAGTTTTGCTTGCACCAACACACACAAACACAATAAGACACACCAACTCAACTAATTTCTTTTGGATGAACCAAGGCCTACATTATAACAAAGATTCATGAACACAATTATTTTATTAAAATATTACCGTAGTACTTTCGGTTTTTCGAATCATTTGCTATTAAAATGTGAATACACGCTATGAACGGATCTGATGGACATTACGTCTACTTTTCATTAAAGTTTAAGTTATTTTAGAAATAGCCTATACCAACTCAACGGTCGGCTGAATGCAACGTGTGAACAGATGCTGGTGCTCTTGGAGCTCAGACCTCAGATGAACACCAACGCGTCGTCAGATATGGTTATGGTTATGGTCACATCATCAGCCTCTCATTACACACGAATAACATCTGCCAGCCGTTTGGCTGCAGCTCATCGGACAGCATCATTATTACATTATTACAAACGACAATCATGTAAATCAAATAGCCTACCTTTTTATTAAATGAAAAAATGCCGTGAAAAAGGACTTCTTAAATCCCAATGAAGTGATCGGTAGTGTGAGCTCCGTCTGTCCTGGTCTGAGAGACAACACGGTGCAGGAGAATATATCCGCTGCTAATAAGAGCACGAGCATGCTTTTATCATTGCAATGCTCCGTCTGGCGCGAAGAGGAGCCCCTCCGGGCAGCCATTGGCTGAGGACTTGGAGGCGTACGCGACGAGGGCGTGTCCGCCCTGAAAAGAAGGCGTTGCCCATCACTGCAGAAACCACATGGATGAGCGATCTCTTGTTTTGGTGCCCACAGACTGGGCGAAGCGCAACGTTTACGGAAACACTTGTCAGGAAGATGGCTTGTTTTCATTCACCTCAAGCGACAGCTCCACTCTGATTAGATGGCGGAGGAGATCTTTGATTAGATGGTGGAGGAGACTAGCTCCGCTTCCGGTGACTAAATACGCGCCGTGGTCACGCGCATTCAGAGCGCGATGATTGGAGATCAGTCTAATATCAGGTTATCAGGATTATGCAGGTTAAAGGTTATAGGTTATAGGTTTTACCTTCATCTGGACCTTGAGCCGCGCTTAGCAAAAAAAAAGCTGAATTTTATTTAGAAAGTTGTCCTGTCCTGTCAAAGACTTTTGGACTGAATTTCTTCAGCCTAATATATTGAAAATAACCACGACTTTGAGTTTGAGTTTGACATTAAACCTACTTACGGTGTAGGCTTGAGTCTAGGACCCACCTTTGTAGAGGCATCCAAAAGGTTGAGGCCATTTTATGATAATACTTTTATTCCTGCAGGTCTTTGAAGCATTTTGTTGTAACTGTTTAACGTTTCTACATTGGTCCTAAATTAATAATTTATAGGATAGGCTGCTTATCATAATACCTCGGCCCTGAGAGTTACCTTTCTTTTTCTGAAGCTGAGTTGATTTGCATTTCCCGTAATGAATAAATCATAACTTTCACCATTTGTTAATATTTTTGGTTAATGATAAGGACCTATCTGTTTTAAGATGAAGGCGTGAATCTCCTCTAGTGCGTCGGCCTACACGAGCTTGTCACAGACAAACGGATGCCCCGAGGCCTCCACCGAAGCAGACTGGATTAAGATTTAGGATAACACATTAATAGGCCACTTGAATCAGTCTCTCGTTGCTATTTGGTTTTCGCAATTTTATTTACAACCCCTTCATCTAATCATTGGAGCATACAGCAGTAACAATTGAGAAATGGGCTTTAGGGGTTGAGGTTTCACTTCAATCACACCGTGAGATGCTGCAGATATGATGACTCTGTGTTCTTCAACGTCGAAAAACATCTCGATAGCACCATGATGAAGTGATCTCCTAATGCAGTCCCACTGAGTTCAGACGGTGTTAATATATGAGCCTCACATTCTCACGCTGTGTTAAAACAACACAACACCTCGGGGCCCTCACGACCCGGGGCCCCCAAGTCTTGCTGCACGCTACATTTCTGAAGCCTACTTCACGTTTTCGGTAGGCCAGTTTTAAAAACAGCAAACAAGAGAGCCAAACTCCAACCAACCAAACTCAAATATTCAGTATTTATCCTACTTATTTATCCTAAAAAAAAAAAAAAAGGAGCCACAGTCACCGCAAACAGTCTTTCAACTCATTCTACTCGTCCTCTTCCTCTGTTCTCCCGTCCCGGGGAACAATGAGCCGGTGTTGTGGATAAATAACCGTGAGGGAGGAGAAGAGATCAGGAGATGGAAAAACCGCCCCGGGAGGACGAGGAACAGGGAGAGGTTATCGAGAGTTTAACAAGGGATTTAAAAACTCCCAGATTGGTATCTATCAGCTAGTTTGATATGGAATAGTGCCTTGGTGAAATTGGTCATTGTTAAATTCGAGCTCCAAGACACACGTAAAAGGCCTCGAGTAGCTGATAAAGGTAAGGAGGTCTCTGCTGAGTTATCTTGTAGAGGTAGTGCACTGTTATGAGCCTGGATTTATGAATAGGGAGCCACACGTTATGCAGGTGGACATCTTTATTATGCCGAGAAAAACTTCTTCCTCATTTGGCTACATGTTTACAATGCAAGGATTTACATTTAACCTGCCTACCTACCTGTAATATCAACCCAGTCTCACGGAAATACGTGACACTGTCACGTCACGTCGATCTGGGACACGTAATTTCAATTTTTTCGTGCCAAAAGCACAAATTTCAAACTCATTCTAAAAAGAAGAGATGAAGCAGATACCTTTTTTTCCGTCGCGGTTTGCCTACAGAGTAGCGCACCTGCATTAAATATATCCGTGAATTGTCACAATTTCTCAGAATCAAAGGTGAAAGTAGAAACGGGTGGCCAAAAGCTGTCATATTGTTAGAAAAATGTGCTTTTTGGCACGAAAAATGTGAAATTACTGTCCCAGATCACGAATGAATAGATTAAATGACGTGACAGTGTCACGTATTTTCGTGAGACTGGGTTGTAATATAGGATATATTATGGACTTAGCCTACAGCCCTATTTTATAGAGCATTATATTGCCTGCAATGTCAAAACAAGTACCACAAATGTAAAGTAAGCCTATATATATATATATATATATATATATATATATATACATATATATATATATAGATAGTCAATAGGGTAGCTAATGATTAATTGTTAATTCCACATAGACATATCGGCTAACTCTGAAAATACATTTCTTCAGGAATATATGCAGAAATTGAAAATCAACTATAAACTGCACAGTTCTATAATTTAGCCTTTTTCCATTAAAAAAAAACAAAAACTTTTTAGTTCATATCAGTCTTAAATGATGGGTGGTGTGTGTGATGCTCTGTGGATATCTCATCTCCTCGTTTCTCTTGGCCACAGGTGTCACAGGGAAGAAAGTTCAAAGGTTAGACAGATAGCTTCCGACCGCAAAGATAAACTGATCACAGACTAACTTCATGATTCAATTGTTTTGGTAGCGGAAAGATTGTGTCTTACAGCTTTTACAGTGGGATATTTTAATAGCCATTCAATTCATGAATAGTATGAATGAGTATGAATTAGTATAATAAGATACTTAAACTTATTAGTATGAAAAGGAATATACAGGATGTTTTGGTACACATAATTTTTAGATATTTATTACCACTTGTGCAAAGCGATGCTTGCATCGCGCCCCACGAAGGAAAGTGTGCTCGCTGCGTGATTGGCTGAATGCTCGCCGCGCGCTCTCCCAGGGTGATGCATTGCCTCTCCCCTCGCACGACACGCACCCCCCCCCCCCTCTCTACACGCGCTCCGTAAGATAAATGGACCAGGGAAAAAGCCCACTTAATGACAACTTTTATAAATCTACGGCGAAGTAGTCTCTTTGTGGTCAGCGACTCGAGATGAGCCAGATAATTAGATCATAATAGCTGGAGAAACACCTCAATATTGATAAT